>NC_134455.1:393685260-394899749 GCF_047948215.1 Lycorma delicatula
TAATGCCAGTTCTTTCATTAAATTAACCCATTTATATCTTTAGCCTGTAACAATTTGTTTTAAATATTCTAAAACTTGCCTACTTGAATAATATGAATTCAATCATTTGACTGGTCTCTTGCAGCTTTACAAGATTCTCTTACTAATGCCAGTTCTTTCATTTAATTAACCCATTTATATCTTTAGCCTGTAACAATTTGTTTTAAATATTCTAAAACTTGCCTACTTGAATAATATGAATTCAATCATTTGACTGGTTTCATGCGCTTTACAAGATTCTCTTACTAATGCCAGTTCTTTCATTTAATTAACCCATTTATATCTTTAGCCTGTAACAATTTGTTTTAAATATTCTAAAACTTGCCTACTTGAATAATATGAATTCAATCATTTGACTGGTTTCATGCGCTTTACAAGATTCTCTTACTAATGCCAGTTCTTTCATTTAATTAACCCATTTATATCTTTAGCCTGTAACAATTTGTTTTAAATATTCTAAAACTTGCCTACTTGAATAATATGAATTCAATCATTTGACTGGTTTCATGCGCTTTACAAGATTCTCTTACTAATGCCAGTTCTTTCATTTAATTAACCCATTTATATCTTTAGCCTGTAACAATTTGTTTTAAATATTCTAAAACTTGCCTACTTGAATAATATGAATTCAATCATTTGACTGGTTTCATGCGCTTTACAAGATTCTCTTACTAATGCCAGTTCTTTCATTTAATTAACCCATTTATATCTTTAGCCTGTAACAATTTGTTTTAAATATTCTAAAACTTGCCTACTTGAATAATATGAATTCAATCATTTGACTGGTTTCATGCGCTTTACAAGATTCTCTTACTAATGCCAGTTCTTTCATTTAATTAACCCATTTATATCTTTAGCCTGTAACAATTTGTTTTAAATATTCTAAAACTTGCCTACTTGAATAATATGAATTCAATCATTTGACTGGTTTCATGCGCTTTACAAGATTCTCTTACTAATGCCAGTTCTTTCATTTAATTAACCCATTTATATCTTTAGCCTGTAACAATTTGTTTTAAATATTCTAAAACTTGCCTACTTGAATAATATGAATTCAATCATTTGACTGGTTTCATGCGCTTTACAAGATTCTCTTACTAATGCCAGTTCTTTCATTTAATTAACCCATTTATATCTTTAGCCTGTAACAATTTGTTTTAAATATTCTAAAACTTGCCTACTTGAATAATATGAATTCAATCATTTGACTGGTTTCATGCGCTTTACAAGATTCTCTTACTAATGCCAGTTCTTTCATTTAATTAACCCATTTATATCTTTAGCCTGTAACAATTTGTTTTAAATATTCTAAAACTTGCCTACTTGAATAATATGAATTCAATCATTTGACTGGTCTCTTGCAGCTTTACAAGATTCTCTTACTAATGCCAGTTCTTTCATTTAATTAACCCATTTATATCTTTAGCCTGTAACAATTTGTTTTAAATATTCTAAAACTTGCCTACTTGAATAATATGAATTCAATCATTTGACTGGTCTCTTGCAGCTTTACAAGATTCTCTTACTAATGCCAGTTCTTTCATTTAATTAACCCATTTATACCTTTAGCCTGTAACAATTTGTTTTAAATATTCTAAAACTTGCCTACTTGAATAATATGAATTCAATCATTTGACTGGTCTCTTGCAGCTTTACAAGATTCTTTTACTAATGCCAGTTCTTTCATTTAATTAACCCATTTATATCTTTAGCCTGTAACAATTTGTTTTAAATATTCTAAAACTTGCCTACTTGAATAATATGAATTCAATCATTTGACTGGTCTCTTGCAGCTTTACAAGATTCTCTTACTAATGCCAGTTCTTTCATTTAATTAACCCATTTATATCTTTAGCCTGTAACAATTTGTTTTAAATATTCTAAAACTTGCCTACTTGAATAATATGAATTCAATCATTTGACTGGTTTCATGCGCTTTACAAGATTCTCTTACTAATGCCAGTTCTTTCATTTAATTAACCCATTTATATCTTTAGCCTGTAACAATTTGTTTTAAATATTCTAAAACTTGCCTACTTCAATAATATGAATTCAATCATTTGACTGGTCTCTTGCAGCTTTACAAGATTCTCTTACTAATGCCAGTTCTTTCATTTAATTAACCCATTTATATCTTTAGCCTGTAACAATTTGTTTTAAATATTCTAAAACTTGCCTACTTGAATAATATGAATTCAATCATTTGACTGGTTTCATGCGCTTTACAAGATTCTCTTACTAATGCCAGTTCTTTCATTTAATTAACCCATTTATATCTTTAGCCTGTAACAATTTGTTTTAAATATTCTAAAACTTGCCTACTTCAATAATATGAATTCAATAATTTGACTGGTTTCATGCGCTTTACAAGATTCTCTTACTAATGCCAGTTCTTTCATTTAATTAACCTATTTATATCTTTAGCCTGTAACAATTTGTTTTAAATATTCTAAAACTTGCCTACTTGAATAATATGAATTCAATCATTTGACTGGTTTCATGCGCTTTACAAGATTCTCTTACTAATGCCAGTTCTTTCATTTAATTAACCCATTTATATCTTTAGCCTGTAACAATTTGTTTTAAATATTCTAAAACTTGCCTACTTGAATAATATGAATTCAATCATTTGACTGGTCTCTTGCAGCTTTACAAGATTCTCTTACTAATGCCAGTTCTTTCATTTAATTAACCCATTTATACCTTTAGCCTGTAACAATTTGTTTTAAATATTCTAAAACTTGCCTACTTGAATAATATGAATTCAATCATTTGACTGGTTTCATGCGCTTTACAAGATTCTCTTACTAATGCCAGTTCTTTCATTTAATTAACCCATTTATACCTTTAGCCTGTAACAATTTGTTTTAAATATTCTAAAACTTGCCTACTTGAATAATATGAATTCAATCATTTGACTGGTTTCATGCGCTTTACAAGATTCTCTTACTAATGCCAGTTCTTTCATTTAATTAACCCATTTATACCTTTAGCCTGTAACAATTTGTTTTAAATATTCTAAAACTTGCCTACTTGAATAATATGAATTCAATCATTTGACTGGTCTCTTGCAGCTTTACAAGATTCTCTTACTAATGCCAGTTCTTTCATTTAATTAACCCATTTATACCTTTAGCTTGTAACAATTTGTTTTAAATATTCTAAAACTTGCCTACTTGAATAATATGAATTCAATCATTTGACTGGTCTCTTGCAGCTTTACAAGATTCTCTTACTAATGCCAGTTCTTTCATTTAATTAACCCATTTATATCTTTAGCCTGTAACAATTTGTTTTAAATATTCTAAAACTTGCCTACTTGAATAATATGAATTCAATCATTTGACTGGTTTCATGCGCTTTACAAGATTCTCTTACTAATGCCAGTTCTTTCATTTAATTAACCCATTTATATCTTTAGCCTGTAACAATTTGTTTTAAATATTCTAAAACTTGCCTACTTCAATAATATGAATTCAATCATTTGACTGCTTTCATGCGCTTTACAAGATTCTCTTACTAATGCCAGTTCTTTCATTTAATTAACCCATTTATATCTTTAGCCTGTAACAATTTGTTTTAAATATTCTAAAACTTGCCTACTTGAATAATATGAATTCAATCATTTGACTGGTTTCATGCGCTTTACAAGATTCTCTTACTAATGCCAGTTCTTTCATTTAATTAACCCATTTATATCTTTAGCCTGTAACAATTTGTTTTAAATATTCTAAAACTTGCCTACTTGAATAATATGAATTCAATCATTTGACTGGTCTCTTGCAGCTTTACAAGATTCTCTTACTAATGCCAGTTCTTTCATTTAATTAACCCATTTATACCTTTAGCCTGTAACAATTTGTTTTAAATATTCTAAAACTTGCCTACTTGAATAATATGAATTCAATCATTTGACTGGTTTCATGCGCTTTACAAGATTCTCTTACTAATGCCAGTTCTTTCATTTAATTAACCCATTTATACCTTTAGCCTGTAACAATTTGTTTTAAATATTCTAAAACTTGCCTACTTGAATAATATGAATTCAATCATTTGACTGGTTTCATGCGCTTTACAAGATTCTCTTACTAATGCCAGTTCTTTCATTTAATTAACCCATTTATACCTTTAGCCTGTAACAATTTGTTTTAAATATTCTAAAACTTGCCTACTTGAATAATATGAATTCAATCATTTGACTGGTCTCTTGCAGCTTTACAAGATTCTCTTACTAATGCCAGTTCTTTCATTTAATTAACCCATTTATACCTTTAGCCTGTAACAATTTGTTTTAAATATTCTAAAACTTGCCTACTTGAATAATATGAATTCAATCATTTGACTGGTTTCATGCGCTTTACAAGATTCTCTTACTAATGCCAGTTCTTTCATTTAATTAACCCATTTATACCTTTAGCCTGTAACAATTTGTTTTAAATATTCTAAAACTTGCCTACTTGAATAATATGAATTCAATCATTTGACTGGTTTCATGCGCTTTACAAGATTCTCTTACTAATGCCAGTTCTTTCATTTAATTAACCCATTTATACCTTTAGCTTGTAACAATTTGTTTTAAATATTCTAAAACTTGCCTACTTGAATAATATGAATTCAATCATTTGACTGGTCTCTTGCAGCTTTACAAGATTCTCTTACTAATGCCAGTTCTTTCATTTAATTAACCCATTTATATCTTTAGCCTGTAACAATTTGTTTTAAATATTCTAAAACTTGCCTACTTGAATAATATGAATTCAATCATTTGACTGGTTTCATGCGCTTTACAAGATTCTCTTACTAATGCCAGTTCTTTCATTTAATTAACCCATTTATATCTTTAGCCTGTAACAATTTGTTTTAAATATTCTAAAACTTGCCTACTTGAATAATATGAATTCAATCATTTGACTGGTCTCTTGCAGCTTTACAAGATTCTCTTACTAATGCCAGTTCTTTCATTTAATTAACCCATTTATATCTTTAGCCTGTAACAATTTGTTTTAAATATTCTAAAACTTGCCTACTTGAATAATATGAATTCAATCATTTGACTGGTCTCTTGCAGCTTTACAAGATTCTCTTACTAATGCCAGTTCTTTCATTTAATTAACCCATTTATACCTTTAGCCTGTAACAATTTGTTTTAAATATTCTAAAACTTGCCTACTTGAATAATATGAATTCAATCATTTGACTGGTTTCATGCGCTTTACAAGATTCTCTTACTAATGCCAGTTCTTTCATTTAATTAACCCATTTATACCTTTAGCCTGTAACAATTTGTTTTAAATATTCTAAAACTTGCCTACTTGAATAATATGAATTCAATCATTTGACTGGTTTCATGCGCTTTACAAGATTCTCTTACTAATGCCAGTTCTTTCATTTAATTAACCCATTTATACCTTTAGCCTGTAACAATTTGTTTTAAATATTCTAAAACTTGCCTACTTGAATAATATGAATTCAATCATTTGACTGGTCTCTTGCAGCTTTACAAGATTCTCTTACTAATGCCAGTTCTTTCATTTAATTAACCCATTTATACCTTTAGCCTGTAACAATTTGTTTTAAATATTCTAAAACTTGCCTACTTGAATAATATGAATTCAATCATTTGACTGGTTTCATGCGCTTTACAAGATTCTCTTACTAATGCCAGTTCTTTCATTTAATTAACCCATTTATACCTTTAGCCTGTAACAATTTGTTTTAAATATTCTAAAACTTGCCTACTTGAATAATATGAATTCAATCATTTGACTGGTTTCATGCGCTTTACAAGATTCTCTTACTAATGCCAGTTCTTTCATTTAATTAACCCATTTATACCTTTAGCCTGTAACAATTTGTTTTAAATATTCTAAAACTTGCCTACTTGAATAATATGAATTCAATCATTTGACTGGTTTCATGCGCTTTACAAGATTCTCTTACTAATGCCAGTTCTTTCATTTAATTAACCCATTTATATCTTTAGCCTGTAACAATTTGTTTTAAATATTCTAAAACTTGCCTACTTGAATAATATGAATTCAATCATTTGACTGGTTTCATGCGCTTTACAAGATTCTCTTACTAATGCCAGTTCTTTCATTTAATTAACCCATTTATATCTTTAGCCTGTAACAATTTGTTTTAAATATTCTAAAACTTGCCTACTTGAATAATATGAATTCAATCATTTGACTGGTTTCATGCGCTTTACAAGATTCTCTTACTAATGCCAGTTCTTTCATTTAATTAACCCATTTATATCTTTAGCCTGTAACAATTTGTTTTAAATATTCTAAAACTTGCCTACTTGAATAATATGAATTCAATCATTTGACTGGTTTCATGCGCTTTACAAGATTCTCTTACTAATGCCAGTTCTTTCATTTAATTAACCCATTTATATATTTAGCCTGTAACAATTTGTTTTAAACATTCTAAAACTTGCCTACTTGAATAATATGAATTCAATCATTTGACTGGTCTCTTGCAGCTTTACAAGATTCTCTTACTAATGCCAGTTCTTTCATTTAATTAACCCATTTATACCTTTAGCCTGTAACAATTTGTTTTAAATATTCTAAAACTTGCCTACTTGAATAATATGAATTCAATCATTTGACTGGTTTCATGCGCTTTACAAGATTCTCTTACTAATGCCAGTTCTTTCATTTAATTAACCCATTTATACCTTTAGCCTGTAACAATTTGTTTTAAATATTCTAAAACTTGCCTACTTGAATAATATGAATTCAATCATTTGACTGGTTTCATGCGCTTTACAAGATTCTCTTACTAATGCCAGTTCTTTCATTTAATTAACCCATTTATACCTTTAGCCTGTAACAATTTGTTTTAAATATTCTAAATCTTGCCTACTTGAATAATATGAATTCAATCATTTGACTGGTTTCATGCGCTTTACAAGATTCTCTTACTAATGCCAGTTCTTTCATTTAATTAACCCATTTATACCTTTAGCCTGTAACAATTTGTTTTAAATATTCTAAAACTTGCCTACTTGAATAATATGAATTCAATCATTTGACTGGTTTCATGCGCTTTACAAGATTCTCTTACTAATGCCAGTTCTTTCATTTAATTAACCCATTTATACCTTTAGCCTGTAACAATTTGTTTTAAATATTCTAAAACTTGCCTACTTGAATAATATGAATTCAATCATTTGACTGGTTTCATGCGCTTTACAAGATTCTCTTACTAATGCCAGTTCTTTCATTTAATTAACCCATTTATACCTTTAGCCTGTAACAATTTGTTTTAAATATTCTAAAACTTGCCTACTTGAATAATATGAATTCAATCATTTGACTGGTTTCATGCGCTTTACAAGATTCTCTTACTAATGCCAGTTCTTTCATTTAATTAACCCATTTATACATTTAGCCTGTAACAATTTGTTTTAAATATTCTAAAACTTGCCTACTTGAATAATATGAATTCAATCATTTGACTGGTTTCATGCGCTTTACAAGATTCTCTTACTAATGCCAGTTCTTTCATTTAATTAACCCATTTATACCTTTAGCCTGTAACAATTTGTTTTAAATATTCTAAAACTTGCCTACTTGAATAATATGAATTCAATCATTTGACTGGTTTCATGCGCTTTACAAGATTCTCTTACTAATGCCAGTTCTTTCATTTAATTAACCCATTTATACCTTTAGCCTGTAACAATTTGTTTTAAATATTCTAAAACTTGCCTACTTGAATAATATGAATTCAATCATTTGACTGGTCTCTTGCAGCTTTACAAGATTCTCTTACTAATGCCAGTTCTTTCATTTAATTAACCCATTTATACCTTTAGCCTGTAACAATTTGTTTTAAATATTCTAAAACTTGCCTACTTGAATAATATGAATTCAATCATTTGACTGGTCTCTTGCAGCTTTACAAGATTCTCTTACTAATGCCAGTTCTTTCATTTAATTAACCCATTTATACCTTTAGCCTGTAACAATTTGTTTTAAATATTCTAAAACTTGCCTACTTGAATAATATGAATTCAATCATTTGACTGGTCTCTTGCAGCTTTACAAGATTCTCTTACTAATGCCAGTTCTTTCATTTAATTAACCCATTTATATCTTTAGCCTGTAACAATTTGTTTTAAATATTCTAAAACTTGCCTACTTGAATAATATGAATTCAATCATTTGACTGGTTTCATGCGCTTTACAAGATTCTCTTACTAATGCCAGTTCTTTCATTTAATTAACCCATTTATATCTTTAGCCTGTAACAATTTGTTTTAAATATTCTAAAACTTGCCTACTTGAATAATATGAATTCAATCATTTGACTGGTTTCATGCGCTTTACAAGATTCTCTTACTAATGCCAGTTCTTTCATTTAATTAACCCATTTATATCTTTAGCCTGTAACAATTTGTTTTAAATATTCTAAAACTTGCCTACTTGAATAATATGAATTCAATCATTTGACTGGTTTCATGCGCTTTACAAGATTCTCTTACTAATGCCAGTTCTTTCATTTAATTAACCCATTTATATCTTTAGCCTGTAACAATTTGTTTTAAATATTCTAAAACTTGCCTACTTGAATAATATGAATTCAATCATTTGACTGGTTTCATGCGCTTTACAAGATTCTCTTACTAATGCCAGTTCTTTCATTTAATTAACCCATTTATATCTTTAGCCTGTAACAATTTGTTTTAAATATTCTAAAACTTGCCTACTTGAATAATATGAATTCAATCATTTGACTGGTTTCATGCGCTTTACAAGATTCTCTTACTAATGCCAGTTCTTTCATTTAATTAACCCATTTATATCTTTAGCCTGTAACAATTTGTTTTAAATATTCTAAAACTTGCCTACTTGAATAATATGAATTCAATCATTTGACTGGTTTCATGCGCTTTACAAGATTCTCTTACTAATGCCAGTTCTTTCATTTAATTAACCCATTTATATCTTTAGCCTGTAACAATTTGTTTTAAATATTCTAAAACTTGCCTACTTGAATAATATGAATTCAATCATTTGACTGGTTTCATGCGCTTTACAAGATTCTCTTACTAATGCCAGTTCTTTCATTTAATTAACCCATTTATACCTTTAGCCTGTAACAATTTGTTTTAAATATTCTAAAACTTGCCTACTTGAATAATATGAATTCAATCATTTGACTGGTCTCTTGCAGCTTTACAAGATTCTCTTACTAATGCCAAATCTTTAATTTAATTAACCCATTTATATCTTTAGCCTGTAACAATTTGTTTTAAATATTCTAAAACTTGCCTACTTGAATAATATTAATTCAATCATTTGACTGGTTTCATGCAGCTTTACAAGATTCTCTTTCTAGTCTTATTAGCTATATTTATATTCTAATAGCTTCCGACTGATTATGAAAATAAATTAACTTACTTTTATAGCAAGTGAAAAAATGCCACACTTGCTGGGGCTCAAACTCACTACCTCCAGATAAACTAAAAAATGTAGTCTCCACCACAGAGATCGGTTTTTAAATATTAACGACTTTGTCATTATCATTTACTACGGTGTTTCTAAAAGTTCTGGCAATATTTCACAAGATCTCATTTGACACTCTTGTACTATAGACACGTATAATTTACAGTAATAACAATAATAATTTTAAACAATTTTTCATTTTAAAATTAACAAGAAACTTTAAAATTTAATGTCGATCTCAGTCACATTTTACACTTTTTGTCCGGTCCAGAATCCTTAAAAAAACTTCGATTCTCCAGGGTCCTTAAAATTAATATCCCGTTGAACGATTCCCTTATAAGAGATATTTAAATTAATTTCCCAATTTAATATTAAATCTGTTGTTTAATAATTAATATTGTCACAAAGAAGGTGACAACAGACTTTTTTGTTAAAAATCAAACTAAGTTTATTTGAGCCGAGTTGAGCGCGATTCGTGATTGTTTTTATTATAATAAATATAATAAAATAATAATACTGTTATAATCCTTTTACTTATTCCGATATTAATACGGTTTATCGCCCAAATTCAAGCATGAAAGTTAAGCCAGCAACATCCCCAATTACCTTGGTTAAGTGAGGCCCTACTGTATAACAAACAAATCATAAAATACTACCGCTGTACAGAATTTCAAGTTATGATGCTACCGTAAAAATATGAAATTTTAAATCGCTAAAAGTGCCCTTTCCCGTGCCTAATTAAATTCCAAATTTACTGGCATCATCGATGCCTCGTATCTACAAATTTAAGTTTAAATGTTCAGGTATTCCGGAGATATTTATCAAAATGCAAGCGGACATATGTACACATACATCCATCTATAATCTTTCCTGTGATTTTTTAATATTTCGATTAGAGGCGGTTATGAAACGGCGACATCTGGAAAAATCCCAACTATCAACATCTTGATCGATCTCCGTACTCTAAAACGACACAAAATTTAACGGGATTAACTTTCATAAGTCATATGCTGTAAAAGAATGCTCAAAGGCAATCTACATGACAAATTAAGGTAATTAAAAAATAATACTGCAATCCTCAATAACAAGTATTCCATATAAAGTTTTTTGGAGAAAATAAATAATAAAATCATTTCACACCGTCTAATTAACAGAGCCAAACTTACGATTTGATAATCCATATTGTCATCGTGTGAACGATAGTTATACGACTGGCACCTTTACTCTGTTCGCCGCAGACATTGGCTGTATAATAAACGTTATTATTTTCACAGAATACAATCGGACTGTGCCCGTTTTACTTCCGATAGAAAACAATGAAAATCGAGTGCTCCCTCTTCGTAACCTGTTAATACAGATGTACCGTAAAATTAAACTGAAATATTTTGTACCCGTTTCTGTATCCTAGAAACTTGTTCCGACTTTTTGAAGGAGCCACAATAGATGATATATTTTAGACAGGAATATTTATAAACTTATTTTAATTTATCAAGACGACAAGCTTACAGTTTTATTAAGATGTTTAAAAGCAAAAGAATAGATTTTATTTTGTTTACGGCAAAATCAATTTGATCCTAAGACGATTTGCCATCTAACACCCAGAAATTTCCCTTTACGGGCAACGTTACATATTATCATTATCATTAATATTAATGGGAATTCTACTCGTACAAGTAACAATGTTATATCTACCTTAAAAGCATAACGCAACGGTTTATCTGTAAGTCGGAAAATAATTATGCCCCATCAATGTGCCGTTTAGTGTATCCTAACCGCATAAAAATACTTACTTTCATTTCCACTTTACTAAGGTAAACTCTCATAAAAATTAAGTAAATAAATCCTTATTCTGATCAGAACAAAATATAGCATACAGATCGCATCGATATACGATAAATTATTAATATAAAAACAAATTATAAGACAGATGTGATTTGTCCGTATTAATTATTTAAATACGTGAAACGTGTGAAATAATAAAGTAAATACATTAAACAAAAGATTACAGTAAATTAATTCACGATTCAGAAGCTACTATTGAAAATTAATTTACGTTCATGTTGAACAATATGCAGATAAATCAATTTTTTTTTTAATCTTTTAATTATTATTATTTAAAAATGTATTACATAAAAGGAAATCCTTCAGCTGTATTTTAAATAAATCGGTGGAAAGATTTTTCAAATTCGGTAAAAAATCTAAAATGACAGTGGAAGCATAATATTTCTTGTAAACTGAAGCGAGTAGTTATAAGAAAACAGTTTTATTGTTTTCTTGAAGTTTAAAATGGGACCGAGCTTGAGATCGAAGTAGTAGATCGATTCTAGAATCGACTGATAATTTTGTATTTGAATTAAAAAAATTTCTTTTATTAAGCCCCTACTTATTTGAGGAATGTAATTCTTCTAACGGCAAAATTCATTCTTCAGTTCTCCAATTTTGGTCAAAGTCGAGTGATTATTATTGTCGGCAGTACATATGTTACGATAAAAATTAATTTGCAAAAGTTACAAAATCATTCTCCTTTTAAGATAAACTATAGATCTGGTTTTCAAAACTTAACGTTATCATTTTATAATTTGAATAGGAATTAACAAAGAAAAGAAAATAATTCGGATACAAAACTAACATTTTCATTCGACCGATTGTAAACTAACAATTTAGTCGCGTTTGATGATTTGCGATTCTCTTCTGTAGGACTTTTATCCTCAACAGACAAAGCTGACCGAGGCCTTAAGTTTGGCGGTTTTTTCAGACGGCCCACCAAGCATTATAAGAATTTCACGCGGTCTAGTAATTTGTTCCCGCTAGTACCGACGATACAACAGACCACTCCAGTAGAGCGCACGCGTACCGAAGCTAGAACTACATTCAACCGGGTTCGTCCTAGCGACCGGAGGACTTCACTAGAGGCCCGCTATGTAGAGTCATTCACACATCGGCATTATAGTTCCCGCCGTAGGTTACGACGACACCGCCGAGTGTAAATGTAAGAAAAACAGTATAGGATGTTGTTGTGTAGTCGTGTGAAGGTATATGTTATAATTTAATTTGTGTAGTGTACGTGTATAGCGTAAAGTGTTCTGTAGCTCTGGGTGTAGCGGGAAGAAAAGCTGCAGAGGCTAGGGCCGTGGGGATGCCAACCCCCAAAGTCTTAAAGAACAAGACTACACGTCGGGGAATACAGGACATATTTAGTTTAATAAGCTTCGTTTGAAATATTAAAAAAAAATCACGTTTTACTTTTGCGTTAAACGATGAAACCTTTTCTCCTGCGTTTAATTTATTATTCAAAATACAGCAAAACTTTACTTTATAATTATTTTAAAGACATTAAATTTTTAAATAATAAATAGAATCTTAAAAACGTTTGAAAATTAATTTAAGAGAGAAACTGAACGTGTAAAATAAAAAATTGAAATTATACTATAATATAAAGAGGAAGAGGGTTTTTATTTGTTCAGGATAAACAAAGAAAACTACTTTACCGACGGCAACCAAATTTTTACCCGAAAGAAGGTTTTTTAGATACATTTCATCTCAAAAAAATAATATATGTAGAAGTGATTTGCCGGTTGAAGCGCAAACTTTAACGAATTAAATTAACGAGCTGTAAACTGTGCGAGTCTCAATCACTGTGCGAGATGGGTTTGAACCGAACGATTTGAAACAATCGAACGAATAATATTACAAAAATAATAGAATTAAATTTATCTTAAATAAAATACAAAAAAAATTTCTGTTCAATAATAACAGGCATCCTGTGTACTAAGGTATAAGGTATACATGTGATAATCAATTATATGGATAATCAATTTTTGAACAGCCATCGCATCTTAAGGCACCCGGAGTTAGTTATTTAAACTCTATAAGGAAATATACACGATAGAAATCGTAAGAAAAAAAAATACAATACAAAGATAACCGGCAATATAAAATGTAGTAAATATTTTGAGATAAAAAGATAACAAAGACGAACAGAAATAAATGGGAAAAGTACACAAACATTTTAATTCAAACTATTTTTTTTTTGTCAAATAAAAACTTTGAATATCTGAATCGAATCTCTTTTATAAAATAAAGACGTTTTTTATTTTATTGCGTTTCACAAATAAAAAATACTGTTGTTATATGAATTTATAATACCTATTAACACAAACAACACCTACATAAATAAATAATCGGTAACTTATAAATAACTATTCACACCGACATTTCATTCACCCTAACCGGCAAATCTTTTTTTTTTTTAATGATTCTTTGCCGTCCTTAGAATTAAAAGTTAGTGTATAATCGTAAAATAAAAAATACGAGAGTTATAATTTAATACCGATTTCATTGTTTTACGATAAAACCATAAGAGATCAAAGAAAAATAATAATGTAATAAATCTACCACCAAATCTTACATTATAAAATAAAAACACTCATCCGTAGTGAATTCTTCCTATAAATTAATCGTGCATTATTTCACGACAATTTTCTCTCTACAAATAAATCTTTTGATTTAACAAATCTGTTCGCAAATATATATTATTCCTCAATTAATGTAATTAACACGTGATTTAACACGGTAACACATCTATCGACTAATAATGATTGATCACCCATCCAAGTAAATGAACACACCGGTGACTGAAAACGCTGAGCTCGAAGGCATCTTCTGACGCTGACTAATGCTTAAGAGCGGTTTCCAGCTTCAGGAGGGGCGGTGGTGAGAGGTAGGTTTAGTCGGTAGGGCGTAGGCTACATACGCCAATACGTCATAATGTCTGCGGAACCTGTTAGCAAGCCCGACACTTTGTCCGTAAACGGGATTACTCCCCTAACCGGAAAAAAAAAAGTAGACTGATCAAAATAAAATAGCATTAAAAATAACTTTCTACATATATATGTATATCCTTTATCAGCCGCCATGTCTGAAATTTATTTACAGGATTTTGAAAATAAAATTATTCACGGCGTCATTCATACTCTCATGACATCCTATTATGGATTCAATATGTCGATGATATATTTACAGTTCATAATTCCATTATATACGATGAACATCTAATAATTTTCAATAAACTAAATTCATATTATAACGGTTTGAAATTTACCTGTGAAATCGGTATAAATAGAACGATAAATTACTGCTTAGCTGTTAGAATCAAAATTAATAATAAAAATAATCAATTTATAATGTCAGTATATAGGAAACCTACAACCAATAAAACCGCAATACATAGATATTCAAATCATCTTTGGTCACACAAAATTAATACTTATACAAACACGATTAATTACGCGCAAAAATAAATTAAACAAAAAAATTGACATTATAACACAAATTGCTGTATAAAAAAACAAATTTCAAAAATTAACAATACTACATCTCTAATACCGATAAATGACACGCAAGATATTGACAACGTATATTTAAAATATTTATATTCTGAAAACAACGTTCAAAATATAACTAAGGTTTATAGATAAATTAAATTTAAACCTAATTTAAATAATCGTAATAAAACATTTAAAAAAACAGTAACCGTACTGATTTATATAATTCGTGTGGAATTTATAAATTAAAATGTAATGACTACGACCGCATTTATATAGGCAAAACGAGTAGATCTTTTAAAACTTTTTTTTTTTTTTTATCTTCAGTCATTTGACTGGTTTGATGCAGCTCTCCAAGATTCCCTATCTAGTGCTAGTCGTTTCATTTCAGTATACCCTCTACATCCTACATCCCTAACAATTTGTTTTACATATTCTAAACGTGGCCTGCCTACACAATTTTTCCCTTCTACCTGTCCTTCCAAAATTAAAGCGACTATTCCAGGATGCCTTAGTATGTGGCCTATAAATTTGTCTCTTCTTTGAACTATATTTTTCCAAACGCTTCTTTCTTCATCTATTTGCCGCAATACCTCCTCATTTGTCGCTTTATCCACCCATCTGATTTTTAACATTCTCCTATAGCACCACATTTCAAAAGCTTCTAACCTTTTCTTCTCAGATACTCCGATCGTCCAAGTTTCACTTCCATATAAAGCGACACTCCAAACATATACTTGCAAAAATCTTTTCCTGACATTTAAATTAATTTTTGATGTAAACAACTTATATTTCTTACTGAAGGCTCGTTTAGCTTGTGCTATTCGGCATTTTATATCGCTCCTGCTTCGTCCATCTTTAGTAATTCTACTTCCCAAATAACAAAATTCTTCTACCTCCATAATCTTTTCTCCTCCTATTTTCACATTCAGCGGTCCATCTTTGTTATTTCTACTACATTTCATTACTTTCGTTTTGTATTTGTTTATTTTCATGCGATAGTTCTTGCGTAGGACTTCATCTATGCCATTCATTGTTTCTTCTAAATCCTTTTTACTCTCGGCTAGAATTACTATATCATCAGCAAATCGTAGCATCTTTATCTTTTCACCTTGTACTGTTACTCCGAATCTAAATTGTTCTTTAACATCATTAACTGCTAGTTCCATGTAAAGATTAAAAAGTAACGGAGATAGGGAACATCCTTGTCGGACTCCCTTTCTTTCTATGGCTTCTTTCTTATGTTCTTCAATTGCTACTGTTGCTGTTTGGTTCCTGTACATGTTAGCAATTGTTCTTCTATCTCTGTATTTGAACCCTAATTTTTTTAAAATGCTGAACATCTTATTCCAGTCTACGTTATCAAAAGCCTTTTCTAGGTCTATAAACGCCAAGTATGTTTGTTTGTTTTTCTTTAATCTTCCTTCTACTATTAATCTGAGGCCTAAAATTGCTTCCCTTGTCCCTATACTTTTCCTGAAACCAAATTGGTCTTCTCCTAACACTTCCTCCACTCTCCTCTCAATTCTTCTGTATAGAATTCTTTTAAAACTAGATTTCTTGAACACGTCAGAAACTAAAAATAGAAAATTGGGTTTTCTAATGTTGCTGACCACCTCATTAACAACAAACATTCTATTTCTGATATTTCCAAACCGATTTGGAAATATTGAAAATCAAGAAATATAATATAAATAATAAATAGGATAAATAGTTAAACAAACAAGTTAAAATTACTATAAAGTCTGACGAGAAATATAAAAAACAATATGAATAATAAATCTCTAAAATACCCGATTCCTGTCGGGCTAAAATTAATACCTGTAATCTGAATAATCAGTCAAATAAGAAAAATATTAAATTTTCTGTTATCCGTTAAAAAATTAGCACCTACACGATTATAGAGAAACAGAAACACGATGAAACACGGTGATATAAAAATCAGCGTACCGACGTTCCGATTTGTAAACAAATTACTTATTTCCTAATCGAGCGATGTCATCCTCCTCAACGAGACTTGACGGGTCGTGAGCCGGCATTTCCTTTATAAACGGTTTTCCTTCTTTCACCCGAACATATGTAAGCCTGTTTTGTTTTTTTAAGTTCTCTGACGCTACTTAGTATGATTGTGTTCCATCGCGTAAGATGTTCATCGATATAAATAGTTCCTCGAGGAAGATTTAAGAGATCGCTTTACATTTGCGGCAGCCGACCGTTTCATCTTTGTATATCTGTGGACAAATCTGCATATAATAGGCTTAATTCTTCCATCTGCGGTAGGCATCCTACGGGCTATCGATACTTCATCGCTGGTGTTTATCGCCTTGGCCGCGTTCTTTAAAACTCTTCAGACTTGTTAGTTTTGCGTTTCCAGAACCCGCTTAATTTGTAGGTCGTAAATCACACCGGTATTTCACGTTTTCAATTCTTAGAGACGAGCATTCCTTTTTAAACGTTTCATTCTTAGTTTTAAATCGATCCGGGAGACTTCCCTGGATCGACTAAAAAAATAACTCGTCCGAGTAGAACGGTTGAGAATACAAAGACTTTTGATATTCTCAACCGTTCTACTCGGACGAGTTATTTTTTATTAATTTCATTAAATCTGATGTCGATAAGTTTCGTTATACTTTCTTTTACCGAGTATACAATACATTTTAGATTTTTTCCTTCGTATCCGACTTTCGACCCGGAACCTTTCTCGCAAATATCGCATTTTCAGGTCTTACGTGACCTCAGGTTACGAAAGTTTATAAGAGATCCGAATCTTGCGTACGTCGGATGGAAGTACGATCGGCAAACGCAGCGTTATACGATTTCTTTAATATTCGTAAATATTTTATTACGCTCGTTACAAGAGTTTTCCATAGCGATTACAGTAGGATAGTATAATCTAATGTAATTAGTATACTTTTCTTTTAATACGCGCTGAATTTATTTATACGATTAAATACAAGCGACGGGAGACCGCACAGTTACATAGAAATCGTTATCATCCGTCCGCTTCAACGTCTCGATAAGAACTGAAGTTTATTTTCAGCCGCTGTAGATTTGTATTCTTCAAAAATTATTACGTGAAAATTATTTCCTTTAATGTCGATTGCAGCAAGAGAAATTGACGATACACTCCACCGACGATCTGAATACAACGTCCATCGTCTCTCCACCCCGTAGGTATGTACCTTGATTTCGAGATCGTAACAATTTTGGACGGTACGAACGTTGTATTTATTTATCGCTCGACTGCAGATCTAAAAGTTCATTTACTTAGTAAAAATTTGTACGTAACGTGTTATTTGTTAGTAAATACTGCCGTTGCGTTTCTTTATTTAATAATAAATTCTTTGTTTTTATCTTTTTCGTTAGATTTTCTTTAAGTTTATTAGTTACTGCAAATTTTGTTTTTTCTGGAGGTAATTATTTGTTTCTTCATTAGCTCTGGCGATACCGTCGCCTTTATTACCGGACCTCCAACAAACGTAATCGGTTTAACCGCCAAGCTAACAGAGAGGAGAAACGTTTCGTCGATTAAAAATTCTAACGAATCGACAACACAGATCGCCATAAATTCGGTCGTTATTTCACGTTTAAGTATATGAAAAATATTTTTCTTGTCGCCGAATCCTCCTACTGTAACTTAACGTTACTTTGTCGTTAAAAAAGTCAAGCTCCTGTAACTCGAATACCTATAACTCCAGAATTTCTACAACTCGATATTTATTTTAATTCCCAGCCGAATTGTATTACGTTATACGGAAATATCTCGAACAAAAATCCTAAAGTCTAAGTAAAAACTGCTATCTGTTGTTAACAAAATGAAATAAAAACCCCGAGTTTAACACAAGGCCTATCGACCGACCGATTCATCAACAACGTTCAGTAAAATACTGAAACGTAAAACTTTGTGTACACGATCTTCTTGCGGTGTTCGATTTCAATAAAATGGATCTTTTGAAATTCGGAGATTAAGAATTAAAATGGACAAACAATGAAACTTGTTTTTTTTTCTCTGTAACAAAGATATCAAGTTGACTTTTGGTGTGTAATTTCATTTAAATATTTAAAAACCAGTTTTTAAATGAAATTTAAAAAATTTGTAAAAATTCAGAAGGTAAATAGGTTGTTATTTTACAGAAATGCGAATTATTAACTTGTCATTTTCACTTCTTATTTCGATATACACGTACAGCATTTTTATATATATATACCCTGTACGGTTTCGGCCCGATAACACGGTTACTTGCGTTTCCCGTAGCAGTCAATTTTTGTAATTTTATGTTTTTTAATCAAGTTAACGGAAAACGTGTACTACTAGTCGCATCGAATATACAGTAATAGTAACGGGGCTATGTTGATTTATCCGCCGTGTTGTACAACGTCGCATCCGTTAGAAGGTCGGAATTCAAAAAGATTGCAGATAACAGTTTTTAGATATTTATCTGAAGAGTAATTTACTAATCCAGAATTTTCTAATGAATATTTGTTTTTTGTTCTCGGTATTATAGCGGTTTAAAATTCGTTATCGTACGCATTATTAATGTAAAATACCATAAAATTGTTCATGAAACGGTTTTTACCTCGTTTTATTGTTAACACGATTTTTCAGTCGTCGCAAATTTGATTGCTTATAACTCGACAACGAAAGCGTTAACAGAAAAACGGGTTTCACCATTGTTTTTCTCGTAAAATTACAAAACGAAATCACGCGTCTTACGTCCACCTTCCCGTTTAAAAAAAATTAAGTTTCATTTGATATGGCGGAAAAAATTTAAAATTAAGAAAGGGAGTCCGACAAGGATGTTCCCCATCTCCGTTACTTTTTAATCTTTACATGGAACTAGCAGTTAATGATGTTAAAGAACAATTTAGATTCGGAGTAACAGTCCAAGGTGAAAAGATAAAGACGCTACGACTTGCTGATGATATAGTAATTCTAGCCGAGAATAAAAAGGATTTAGAAGAAACAATGAACGGCATAGATGAAGTCCTACGCAAGAACTTCGCTTGAAAATAAACAAGAACAAAACAAAAGTAATGAAATGTAGTAGAAATAACAAAGATGGACCACTGAATGTGATAATAGGAGGAGAAAAGATTATGGAGGTAGAAGAATTTTGTTATTTGGGAAGTAGAATTACTAAAGATGGACGAAGCTGGAGCGATATAAAATGCCGAATAGCACTAGCTAAACGAGCCTTCAGTAAGAAATATAATTTGTTTACATCAAAAATTAATTTAAATGTCAGGAAAAGATTTTTGAAAGTATATGTTTGGAGTGTCGCTTTATATGGAAGTGAAACTTGGACAATCGCAGTATCTGAGAAGAAAAGATTAGAAGCTTTTGAAATGCGGTGCTATAGGAGAACGTTAAAAATCAGACGGGTGGATAAAGTGACAAATGAATAGGTATTGCGGCAAATAGATGAAGAGAGAAGCGTTTGGAAAAATATAGTTAAAAGAAGAGACAGACTTATAGGCCACATACTAAGGCATCCTGGAATAGTCGCTTTAATATTGGAAGGACAGGTAGAAGGAAAAAATTGTGTAGGCAGGCCACGTTTGGAATATGTAAAACAAATTGTTAGAGATGTAGGATGTAGAGGGTATACTGAAATGAAACGAATAGCACTAGATAGGGAATCTTGGAGAGCTGCATCAAACCAGTCAAATGAATGAAGACAAAAAAAAAATAATAATAATTTTATAATAGAGATAAATATTAATATAAGTCTGTTTATAAAAAAAGATTATAATGATGAATCTTTATTTCCAATTATATATGTATAAAAACATATATATATATATATGACATTGAAATTAGCTAAAGTTTCGTGAAATTTGGAAAAATTTTCAATCCGGTGGTTTTCTGGTAACTTTAGTGTTATTTTTGTGGATTTCTGTGAGTGTATGAAGTAGGTTTGATTGGTTTTTATTTGTTTTATAATTTTAATAATGTATAAAAAACTTTATGTAAAAATTAATCAGGTCTAGATTTGCTTGCTTTAATATTTATTGTTGATGCAGGTGGTAATATAAATTGTAAGCTGATACGATTACATTACATTAGTAAATAACAATAGCTTAGAGTAATAAGCTACTGTTTGTTTACCTGAATTAAATTTAATTCTTTTGTTCGTGTTATCTTTTGATAAGAGACCCGTAAAATAAGTCAATATTTCTAACAATGTAAAGTGAACTCTTGTAGTCATTGTGAATACATTAAGTAAATAGCCTATTATTATAGGACTATTGTGCTACTTTTAAAATAATTTTATTTTTTAATTGATTTTCTTGTCAGTGATTTTATTTTACAGCAAGTGTAAATTAAGTTTAATTTTAATTTAAAAAATTTTTCTTCCTTATTTTCCTCAATGGAAGGAAAAATAAGGCCTCCTCCACCCCGTTCTCCCACCACGGAACTGTCCGACGGTGGAGAGGAAAGCGGGTCTGGCGCTAGGAAGCGCCAGAAACGCCGGGACTCCGCGCCTCCTATGGAGGCGGAGCCCGTAGCGGGCTGCAGCAAGGCTGCAGCAGCCGCCAACTCGCAGGCTGATGATGGGGCCCCATCACAGCCTGCTACCGTCAGGCGGGAGAAAATCCCGCCGATAATGCTGGACTGCCCGAAAGAGTGGCCAGCATTGGCGAGGGACATAAAGTCGAGGATTGGGGGGCGCCTGGTGGCGAAAAGCACCGGGCTCTCGATAAGGCTGCAGCTGGGCAGCGAGGCGGATTACCGGGCGGTGCAGAGTTTTCTGCACTCGAAGGGAATCGCCTTTCACTCCTTTCAGCTCCCGAAGGACAGGGAGCTGAAGGTGGTTATACGGGGGATCCCCTATGGGGCTGCCCCGGAGGAAGTAAGGGAGGAACTGACCTCCCTTGGCTATGAGGTGGTTTCGGTTAAGAAGCTCCTCACAAGGGACGGTCGGGAAACCCCGACCTGCCTAGTGGCCCTTAAGAGGACCCCTTTGGCCCGGGCCATTTATGACCTTGGCAGTATTTTTTACTGCAAGGTCGCAGTGACTGCATTTGTGTCACGAGGGGGGCCACCCCAGTGCCACAGATGCCAGAAATTTGGACACTCGTCCAACTACTGCCAGAGGGCCCAGCAATGCGTAAAGTGTGGTGGAAACCACGACACTTCTGCCTGCGTCAAGCCGCGTGAGGAACCAGCCTCATGCGTCAACTGTAAGGGGCCACATCCGGCCAATTACAGGGGCTGCCCCTATTATAAGGAGCAGACAAACAAAGTCAAGGGACTTAAAAAGCCCGCGACTTTGGACGGCCGCAGCTGGGCCCGTGTTGCCGGTGGGGGAAAAACAGTCCCCAAACCGGAGGTGCCGGCACCCGTGTCCAAAGCGGTCGTGAAAAAAGGGGAGGTACCCTCCCCAACACCCGCCAAGCCAAAACCGGCGGCAACCACCAAGAAGGTGGTGAAACAAAAGGCGGCGACAAAGCCGGCCCCGGCGAAGAAGGCCAAGCCTTCCTCGACGGGAAAGGCAAAGCCTGCTCCGGCTGGGAAGGCCAAGCAGGCTGTTAAAAACACCGCGGCCCCTGTGGCCCCGCGCCCCACCAAAAGGGCGGCCGCGCCAAAAGGCACCCCCAGCGGCAATCCGAAACCGGCTACCCCGTTGGAGACCACTGGCATGGACTTCCTGTCGCAGATGACAGTGAAGGATATCCTGCCAGATATCATGATGGTTTTGCCACGCCTGCTCCAGGCAAAATCTCTCAAGGACTGTATTCAGTCCTTAATAGAGTGCCTCATGGCTGTACTGTCCAGGTACGGTTAGGCCCACCCTCAGACTCTTGCAGTGGAACGCCAACTCAGTAGTAGGCCGGACGGAGGAACTATGCCGTCTGGCCGAGGATCTACTGATAGACGTGATACTGTTGTCTGAGACGTGGTTGAACCCAACCAAGCAACTGACCCTTCGGAACTATTTTACATATAGGACGGATAGGCCAGTTCGACCCGGATCTCGCACCTCTGGTGGAACTGCGGTTTTAGTCCACAGACGCCACATGCATACGCGCGTTGTTCTTCATACAAACGTGATGGAGCAAACGTGTGTGCATGTGGAGCATCTGGGCACGGTGTATCGGCTGGTTTCGGCTTATAGCAAGCCGAACGACGCGGTAACCGGCGCAGATCTGGATGCCGTGCTGGAAAATTGGGATGGGCCCGTGATACTCATGGGTGACCTCAATGCCAAACACGTGTCATGGAACAGCATTCTGACAAATCCGAATGGCAGATTGCTGTACGAAAGGGCGAGAGCCCGCCGCTTGGTCGTCGTAGGCCCTGAGGTGCCCACGTTCGTGCATCGCTCAGGCAGATCTAGGCCTGACGTGCTGGATATCGCAGTCATGAAGGGGGGTACCCTCCCATTCATGATTGAAACGATAGAAGACCTCAGCTCGGACCATTCCCCTATCCTGTTGGAACTAGGTCAGGCAGGGGGTGGCCGAGATCCCCCGCCTATACCCCGAAGGTCAGTCAACTGGAAAAGGTTCTACGAGACCCTCCAGCGGGAGTACAGGCCGGTAAATCCTGAGCTCCTGAACACCCCGGAGGAAATCGACGACACTGTCGGGCGCGTCACGTCGTCAATGACCGAGGCCCTGGCAGGCAGCTCATCGGCCAAAACTCGAGCAGTTGTTCGAAACGACCTCCCTCCTCATATCTCCGAAGCCATAACGGAGAAACGACGACTGAGGAGGAGATATCGAATCACCCTGTCCCCCGCTTATAAGCGGGCCTTTTATAATCAAACGGACAGGGTAAAACAACTGCTGACAAGCCATCGAGAGGATTCGTGGAACGAATACCTCGCCTCGGTCTCTGACGACATCTCCTCGGTGTTCAGGTTGAACAGGAGACTGCGAGAAGGGAAGAAGCCTCGCCATCCGGTTGTGGGGCAGCGAGGTTTTCTTGCATACTCGGAGGCGGAGAGGGCCGAGGTATTCGCCGATACCTTGGAGGAGCAGTTCACTCCAAACCCCCCTCCCTCCCCGAACGACGAGCACACAACCGAGGTGGAATCCTTTCTTGTAGATTATTTCTCACAGGTGGAGGACGCCCCTCTAGAGATTGACCAAGTCACTGAAGCGGAAGTTTCCGCAGCCATTAAGGCCACAAGCCCCGACAAGGCCCCGGGTGTCGACGGGATCAGCGCCCGTGCATTCCGGAACATACCGGCCTCCGTGATTACAGCAATTTCGGTGATATTCACGTCCATTTTGTACGTTGGATATTTCCCGAATTGTTGGAAAACGGCCAAAGTCGTATGTTTACCCAAACCGGGGAAAAGTTTACTTTTCCCACGGAATTATAGGCCAATCTCTCTGTTACCGGTATTGTCTAAGTTGTTCGAGAGGATTTTTCTCGAAAAACTGAGGCGATACATGGAGGGAGAAGTGCGGCCCGAGCAATTTGGGTTCAGGGAGGGTCACTCAACCACCCTCCAACTGGTAAAAATAATAGACGACCTTGTCGGAGGCCTGAACAGGAAACGGGTGACTGCAGCCGTTTTTCTGGATGTGGCCAAGGCCTTTGACAAAGTTTGGCATAGCGGGCTGCTTTATAAGCTAGCGCGATCGGCGATCCCGTACCGCTATGTCAGACTGATGCGGTCATATCTGCTAGACCGACATTTTGTCGTGCGCGTAGGGGAAACGATTTCCTCTACCAGAGAAATAGCCGCTGGGGTTCCCCAAGGAGCAGTACTTTCCCCGTTCTTGTACACTTTGTACGTGAACGATATGCCGCTGTCGGAAGGGGTCAAAACGGCCCTTTACGCAGACGACACGGCATATTTCTACGAATCCGCAAATGTGGATTACGCGGTCCGGAGGCTCCAAAGGCAGCTGGACTTAGTGGAACCGTGGCTCGACATGTGGAGAATCACGGTCAACGGTGAAAAATCGGTGGCCGTGATGTTCACATGCAAGACACGAAAACCGACCAGAGAGCTGGAAATCTCAGGGGAGAAAATCCCTTTTGAGAATACAGTTAAGTACCTGGGGGTGGTGTTGGACAGGCGGCTTACCTTCGGCGAACATGTAAATTATGCGACCCGGAGGGCTAAGGCCGCCAGAGCCTCGCTATACCCAGTGCTGAACAGTGCCAGCCCGTACCCACTGGCAACTAAGCTCCTCATTTTTCGGCTGTACGTACTGCCGATTCTAACATATGGTTACCCGGCATGGGGGACAGTGTTGAGCTCCTCGCTTCAAAAGAAGATCGAGGCCGTCCAAAACATCGCGTTGCGGACGATCTCTGGAGCTCCGTGGTTCGTCAGGAACGCCACTCTCCGATCTGATGCGAGATTTCAATCCGTGTCCGAGGTGGGGGTGGCGCAGGCGCGCAGACTGTTCGGGAGAGCGGCTGTGTCCGAACAGTCATCTTCGGGACATCTGCCGAGAGGACCCAACTCCGACAGTTGTAAGGAAGCGGCCTCACGCCGTACTGGACGAACCACCGTGATGGTGCGGTGCGGTAGCCGAAAATCGACAAACCAGGCTTAGGGGCCTCCATATCGCATGAGCCATAAACGGAATAGTGCGTCAGACGCGTTTCCGGGGTCGCGAGTGAAAAGTTTTCGCGAGTTATATAGTTTGAAGACGTCAAACACGGTAAGTCGCGCATAAAACAAAAACGCGGTCTAAATTTAAAAAAAACTTACAGTAAGACAAAATATCCCAGCAATTGCGACTCCTCTGGAAAAGGGGACGCATTGCTCCCTCCTTATAGCTAGTGCCCCGTTGTGGCGTATTCCTGCTAGCCTATTAAAGAGTTAGCACCGAAAGGACTTCAGTGGACGGTCTGAAGGGGAATTACGTCGGGAGAACAGGCTTTATAAGCCTAGCCTTCCGCGGTCGGCCCATGAAATGGGTTCGATAACGCTGGTTTAACAACGGATTGGAATGCAATTAAATCCGTCTTAAATTCACTAAAATAATAATAGACAAAACTTGAAAAATTAGATCCGAGATTAAAAAAAAAAAAAAAAATAACCCTTTTAAAAACAAGCCCGATTAGAATGATCCAGCAGCAAGGGACTCTGTCCAGGTTCTGCGATAAAGTAGGGAGTAATAGACTCCTGCCAACTTTGCATTCCATTCCATTCCGTAAAATAAAATATTTTTTTTTGTCTTCAGTCATTTGACTGGTTTGGTGCAGCCCTCCAAGATTCCCTATCTAGTGCTAGTCGTTTAATTTCAGTATACCCTCTACATCCTACATCCCGAACAATTTGTTTTACATATTCCAAACGTGGCCTGCCTACACCATTTTTCCCTTCTACATGTCCTTCCAATATTAAAGCGACTATTCCAGGATGCCTTAGTATGTGGCCTATAAGTCTGTCTCTTCTTTTAACTATATTTATCCAAATCCTTCTTTCTTCGTCTATTTGCCGCAATACCTCTTCATTTGTCACTTTATCCACCCGTCTGATTTTTAACATTCTCCTGTAACACCGCAATTCAAAAGCTTCTAATCTTTTCTTCTCAGATACTCCGATTGATAAGATAAGATAATATAATATAAGATAACTTATAAGTTACCTTATATTATATTTAATACTGTGTGTTTTATATACTTTCTGTGTAGTAGTGAGTGTACTATTCACATTTATTTGCATTTGTACATGTTACTAACATGCATTGTATTAGATTTAATATTCTAATTTATAAGGTATTAGAATAGACGTCAAGATTAATTTTCTTGTATACAAGCTTAGTTTTACTAGCCTTGCTATCAGTAATTGACCCCCCGACCCCCGATTTGGACCCCCTCTGAATATATAATAATAATAATTCTTTATTCCATAATACATATACAAAAAACAATGTTTTTACAATAAAAATATAAAATTAACATTAATAAACTAATTTACAAAATTTCTCTCAAGTTAATTAAAATCACAATATCCTTATTTTTGTTTTTAATTACGACTACATTTAAACTTCAATTAATTAAACATAGCGTTAAATGAATTTTCATTAAAAAATTTTAATTCTTAAAAATTAACATTAAATTCTTAGATTTGATCTAAAAAAAAAAACCTAAAAACAAAAAAACTTTAATTAATGCTTTATTATTTATTACCGTTAATTACTTAAAAAATAAAAGTATGTACTAAAGATAGGTACCTGCTTAGCGCATAGCTGTGTTGAGGTCACCATCGGTTCTTAAAATAATCAGTTGAGACGGATGCTAACAAGTTTCTCTAATAAAAACACAAAGATTCATTTAATAATTATTTATAACCTAAGAAAATTACACGTAATAGAAATTTACCTTCGATGTTTACAAGATTACTTAACGACTTATTTAACACTTACTTACTCGTAACTTAATTACGATTATTCCACGACTAATAAATTAGTGTCGCTCGATGAAAAATGAGAAATTTAGCTTGTTAATCAAAAAGAAATTGAATGTCCTGCAACGTCAAAAGCCATAGTCTCAGCCTTTTGGAGAAGATCGGTAGAGAATTTGCGGATGTTATAGAAACTGGAAGTTTATTAAACAACTTTGGGGCATAATAAATGAAGAAGCGTTTATAATAAGCCTTGTTTTTCAGAAATGGAATAGCTACACGGTTCTGTGCTTGTAGCCTGCCTGAATAAATATAATCTCCTCTAATAAAGAATATCCGCAAAACCCTATAAACATAAATATACCTTAACGGTAAGATTTGCGATCTTTGAAACAGCGGGAAGGACGGTTCAAAGCTATTTACTTTCGTCATAATTCTTACAATCTTCTTTTGAGCAATAATAACAGGATTGAGAGTAGAAATATACGTACCTCCCCGACAGCAAATGCAGTATTGCAATTTTGAATTAATAATCGAATAATATATTGTTTTAAGGACAGAAATTGGACAAATATATTTAAGATAATAGAATTTCCTAAGCGCTGAATTCACGTAACCCTTCGTACTAGTTATATGAGCCTTCCGGTTGATACTCTCATCGATTATAACACTCAAATATTTTAGTCGGTCAACCCGCTCTATTCGGATACAGTTACCGCAAAAATTATTATCCAAAAGACAAGGTTTACATTTAAAATAAATATCGTCAACTTTAACACGCTTAGACCTGGTACTCGATGTAAAACGAACAAATTTAGTTTTAATACTCAGGGCCATTCTGTTTATTGTAACCCACAGTTTCAACATATTCAAGTCATTTTGAATTTCATTTTTAACAGTAAATGCGTTTTCTGAGGAGTAAGAGAGCGCAGTATCATCTGCAAAACAAGTCAGAGAACCTGTGAATTTACCGGTACGTAAATTATTGATGTAAACCAAAAATAGAATTTTTGGGGAGGCAAGCTAGAGTTAAGATACTCTTCTGGTTCGAGTCAAACTTTGAATGTAGATCCGTTCCAGAGGAGTAGGTGGGAAAAAAAATGTTTTTTAAGAAAATTAGTTAAAAGAAAAATCGTATTTGTTAATATGAAATAATATGCCACTAACATCAACTATCAACTAAAAAAAAAATAATTCATAGTATGTCTATATTAATAGAGAGCTTTAAATAAAGAAAATTAAAAAGAAATAACTGAATAAATTAAAAATCACAAAAGACACGCATTATTTATATACGCTTTATGAAAGTGAAATTAACAAGAACCTTAAGTGAAAAACAAAAAGTAAATATAACCTTCGTCTAACAACTTCAAGGTTGTTTTTTAAAAATTAGCAGAGATTATATATGTTTCAGTATTTATTGAGACTATAGTAGTCAAATAATACTAGGTACATCTTCTCAACAGTAAATAAACTTAATTTTATGTTAATAATCAAATGTTTAGATGTATCTGTGAATAGCTTGGTATCTATCAAAAATTTACTTATTTCCTTGTTAGCCGATTCATCCGTCAATAGTTTGGAAGGGTTCAATTCAGAAAATACGGTTTAATTTTTAACATCATATAAATAATATGAAATAAGAAAAAGAGAAAGAATATGCAGTATGCGATACAAATAATAATCATAATTATATAAACATTGTACGATGTCTATAAAACGAAAAAGAAAAATGTTTAATTAATTACGATATAATGATAGTTAAATCATTAATTAAAATTTAATTAGTAATTAAACACTAGCATATGAAAGTTGTACAACAGGAGAACGGCTGCTGGTAGAAGAGAAATAATTCAATATATATTTTGGCATAAATCCAATGTATTGTACCAAAAATTTATTCAGTAAAGAAACTAATAGGCAATAAGGTTCACTACTTTATATTTTACTACAGTTTTTCTATTTATAATTTTATCCGATAAAGTCTCCATTAAAGTGGGGTTAATAGACTACATTTTTATAATTATAAATTTGCATTCCTTGTTCCGGCTTTGCCTGTGCTCTTGGTTACATATGTTTCATTAAAAAATAAAAATTCAATAAACTTTGAAAACGGTTTTTAAATATATATCTGAAGAATATTTCCAAACCCCCAAAAAATGTAGCATCTCAATCACGGCTTCACTACACTACATGGTTACTCGAGTTTTCTGTCGCAATTAGGAGATATTAGGCTAGTCTTGGCTCGTTTTGCTTGTCCTTTCCGTCTAGCCAGAAAGCTCTGCCCTTCGGACCCTGCTGTGATCATTTAACTCGTGCTTGTGAGAATAATAATGATAAATAAAATGCACATACAGTAACAGCGGCAGTGTAGGTTGAGCTGCTGTGCTGAATAGTCACAATCCTTAAAAAATCAAAATTAAAAAACCTGAAAATGATTTTTTTTATATATATTTAATCGAAGAGTATTTGAAATCTCCAATACAGTGAATATCTCGTTTGATATAGTCGGAAATAGGGAAACTTTTTAATGATTGTTAACTTTTTTTACCTATATTCATCCCTCTCAAGGTCGAATTTAAAAAAAAATTACAAATGGTTTTTAGATATTTACAGGAAAATTACACACATCAAAATTCAAGTTGATATCTTCATTTGTTAAAATGAAATTAAAAAAGATAGTAAATTTTATTGTCGCTCCATCTTAACCTGTTAAACTCGGAATTTAGAAAAATCATTTCTTAATGAACACTGAGAAGAACATGTATATAAATTTTCATCAATTTAGCTTCAGTCGTTTTTGCTGCTTGTTATAACAAGTTATTTTATAGGTAAATCTATGTGTTTATTACAGCAGCCATCATAATTTTTTTTTAGATAAATGATTACATATATTTATAGATTAAAAATTAGTTTTAGTCATCAATTTTAATAGCAATATTGTGGTATGTATGTTTCCATAATTATGTAAGATGTTACTAATGTGTACACTGTAATGTGTTGAACTAGTGAACAATAATATAAAAATTAAATTGGTGTGAAAGGAACCAACTTTTAACAGGATTCAAACCTCGGAACCTTTGATTTGATTTCAAAAATCAGCTCTTAATCAACTGATTTGTGATGACCGATTTATCACTAGACCAGCTTGGTAGACTAAAATCTAGTAATTTTACTTAGAAAATTATATTCATAACTTTGACTCCCGTTTCATGTAATTTTAAAATTGACATTCATATTAGCTGAAGCAGGTTTACTGCTGTTATTTTATTTATCGAGAAATAATAAATAACAGATTTGAAATTTCCGTTCGGCGACACAATTTGGAAAAGCTAGTGCTTGATACTACTACAATACATCAAAATTATATACGTTTAAGTTATATTAAGAGATAAAAGTACTTCTTGTAAAAAACCTGTAGACTTCTTAAATATTTGTAACACTTTGGAGAGAAAAAATAAACATCTAACTACATAGAAAGTACTATTATTAATATTGGGTACAGCCCGTTTAAGTAGATACTGCCTCTTCCAGAGACGTAAATGTATTCAACTCTTCAGCAGTTCTATTTTTAGAACCGCAGTAGGTCTATTTTAATTGTTTTGTCAGAAAAAAGTTAAACATTCAAACTGACATTTTAAATTAAAATGAATAAATAGCTAATAACTGGCCAGGAACATCAAAATCCCAGATCATTATTTGACATAAATAAATTAATTAAATGGTTATCGGTGTAGAGTGTACCTAAGCTATTCTTAATAACTACTCTAACTTTGCTTTCAACCTATATAAATATACTAATAAATTAACTAATTATAACGTATAAGTGTGTTGAATTTAAAAAAGAAAAAAGAATAAAAAGGAACGATTCATCTTGCTAATAAAAAATTCATATAAGAAAAATTAATTTGTTCATGTACATTTACTACCAGCAGAACCGTGACTCATAAAGTACTATTACTTAATAAGAACTGAAGAGTATACGTGTTGCTGAAAGGCGAGAAGTGACTAGTAAAGATGTCTATGTAAAAATGGGTGGATAAAGTGACAAATGAAGAGGTATTGCGGCAAATAGATGAAGAAAGAAGCATTTGGAAAAATATAGTTAAAAGAAGAGACAGACTTATAGGCCACATACTAAGGCATCCTGGAATAGTCGCTTTAATATTGGAAGGACAGGTAGAAGAAAAAAATTGTGTAGGCAGGCCACGTTTGGAATATGTAAAACAAATTGTTAGGGATGTAGGATGTAGAGGGTATACTGAAATGAAACGACTAGCACTAGATAGGGAATCTTGGAGAGCTGCATCAAACCAGTCAAATGACTGAAGACAAAAAACAAAATATTCTATAAACACGCATTCACTTGTTAAGTTGTGTTTATATTCCATGTTTTTTAATATGTCACAAATAATGTTTAATAAAATCATTGATTTAAAAGTAGCTTGGTGAGAATTAATTAATCAGTAGCGGTTAATTAATTCTCAAGATATAACAGAAACCTTTTATATTTTATATTATGTTTTATAATTGTGAAGTATATCACATTATAAGAAAAATAATACAATTATAGGAAAAAAAGTATTAATAATCGTTAATTAATATGTTTATACTTTTCATTAAGAATTATACCCACAGTCATCTGTGGATCTTATTACATTACACCTATTTTTTTATTCCATCGATTACTTTAGCATACCAGAACAGCTGTTCTTCGTTTCTCCAAGACTCGCCAAATGAATCTGTAAGAAGGTTATTAACATCATTCTACTTTGCTGCTTTGATGCCTATATAATCAATTGTAAAGGTTGTAAATTAAAAGTGGAACATTTTGCTGGAGTCCAACCATGCTTATGGACCAATCGGAACAATCAGATTATGACAATAACAAATATCAAAGAACGAGGAACAATATTATTCTTGTTCCGTGCATCACAACCATCACAGAAAAGATGTAGATGGTTTTTGATTGATACATAATTTTTCAAATAATATAATAAAGCAGATGAAACGTCAGTTAAGATTCTACCACCCAGTTTCTCAATCCAAACATAAAAGAAAGGCTCTTTTCCTTTTAAGTTAGACATAAATTGTAAAATCCAATTTGTCTCGCGTAATATGGTTGTTTAATAGAAGATTTGGGCAAAGGCTATACATGCTGCATATCAAAACATAAAGCAAGTATTGCATTTGAATAATATCTTTATGTAAAAGTTTATAGAATGCTGATGCACGCTTCTTATGAAATTTCTTCTGCAGAATGAAATTAAGGTGTATTATTATTATCAGAAAGAATATTGTGATACGAAACATTGTCAATAACTACTACAGACTCAGGAGGAAGGTTAGGAACTAAGTTTTCTTCAGCCTATTTCAAATAATTTTTAGTATTCATGCTATCACAGTAATCTCCACTTTCTGATTTGGCTGTCCAAGTTAACATTGGACAGCATGAATTATAATTATGCAGTGGCGTTATTCACTGGGTCGAGGATAGTGTGATACATGTGTACTCCCTACGAAATTTCACGTTTCAGGTGTGTTTCTATATTTTGTGGTATTTTTTTTACTGGAAATATATATATTGGATTATGGGGAAAAATCGTGCGAATGCGTGAAATTTTCTATCGTGTGGTTGTGAAGATACTTAGTTTTTTGTGCGTGTTAATTTGTGATAGTTGGATTTAGTTTATATAAAGGATTACATATCCTTATAAATTCTAAGTCAGGTAAGAGCAAGACAGTGACGTGATACTTGAACAAGTAAACAAGTTTATCAGTCTGCACCTGCAGTTTGTTTGTTATCTGTATTAATATTAATATTTAATTTTCTGAGTTATTGATAACTTTATAATTTAGACTATTTTTCTCTTTCTTTTCTCTATCTTTCTTTCTCTATTTTTCCTAGGACGATCATTCCTTTCTTGGAAAATTTGCTTTTAAACATCGCTGTCTCATTATATTAGGCCTACCCGTATTTTAATTATAATATATATGTAGATACTAGATATCACTAAAAATTGTGAAATATAATAATTTAAAAAATAAAAGTAAAAACCGACTTCAAAAATTAATAATACCTAAGCGTTTCAAATAATTAATTTTTTTTTTTAATTAACTAAAGTAAAAGTATTTATAGCAAACAACTATTTTTGAAGTCAGTGCCAGCCAACACAAGTTAAAAAAAAAACCCATGCTCTACATAATACAAATCCTACTTTTAACAATGCAAAATTGGTAGTAGAAGTTTTACCAAAATAAAATAAAATCTACAAAAATATAATACAACAATAAAATGTGACATACAAAAATATGATATAAGAATACTTTAAGATGCTTACGTACAAGCATCGCCAGGAGTGTTTTCCTGGCGAAGGACAACACTCACTCTTTTCAGGAAATCAAACACTATCAACCTTATATTATGATTTGGGCTAGGATGACAGCTGAACATCTCATCGGTCCTTATTTTTTCAATGGCACAATTAAGCAACACAGTTATCTGTGAACAATCAACAGCAGTTGCTTCCAAAATTAACAGCAAAAGGGATCGCTGACATCATTACACTTTAGCAAGACAGTGGTGCTCCAGCGAGCACATTTTGCTTTGAATGTTAACAGTGCTTCAATGAAATTTTTCTGAATCACTGGATTGGATGCGGTTAAGAATTGTTACCGGCTCCACTGCCTTGGCCAGTAAGAAGTCCAGATCTCACCGTACCTGACAATGCATTCTGGGATTATGTAAAAGAAGTGATCCAAAAACGCAGATATGCCAACAATGAGCAGTTCCAAGATACTGTTTGGTCAGCATTTGTAATGATCACCTGATAAGCTGTGGCAGTAAACAACCAGACCTGGATGCACATACAACTGCTCTTTGAACATGGTGGAACACATACAGATGTTTAAGATCCATTAAAGGTAAGCTGCACCGCACCTATCCTAATAATTTCATAATTAGCATAAAGGGACTCCTTCCCACCCACCTATTGAGTTATTGTTCACATAATATTTTTTATGGTAAATTTATTTTTCAAATTACATTAGAAAACTATATAAACAAAGCAGTACCTTGATTCTCCATCCAATTAAGTGATCTCCATTCAAACCCAAAACCATTCTTCAATTGGAATTTTTAGGCGCTTGTTAAATTAGTTAGTCATCAACAATTAATTTCATGTGAAAAGAAAATAACAATAATATTAGTGAGGAATTTTATATTACTCAGAGGGAATTTTTGAAATGCTAACATAGCTATTGTATTTACTAACAAAAATTTAAGCCATCTGTCTAGTGCAGTGTATTAATCAATTATAATTCAATATATGTTTGTGTATTTATCTTAATTTAAATGCGTTTATTAATTTTGTTATTTGTAATAACAACAAAAACAAAATGTTAAAACACAAACAATTTGTTCTTAGTTTACATGAGAAAATAGAAATTGTTGTAAAACTAGAATCAGGTACTTTGATGAATAATATTACTGAAGCACAGTGGATAATACACAGTAAAGAATGTGAATATTTAAAGGAAATTACTGAGTGCCGATTTTGTAAATATAGGAAATACTGAGCAATCACGTACTTTGATGAATAATATTATTGAAGCATAGTAGAGGTGAAATATGGAAGCATAAGGATGTCAACGTTTAAAAAAATCATTGTGTGCTGATTTTCTAAGTATAGGCCAACTTCACACAAGATAATCGACTGTCCTGAACTAATGAATCATCATTTATAAAGCGCTCATGAAACCGGTCTCATCTGATGAAAGGCTTTTACATACAGGTAATATTACTAACCATTTAAAATACATTTAAATAATCCTTTATTTAACCGGTCCTCTCATTAATTGTATACATGCATACATACACACACATAAAATAACAACTTACCTTTTTACTAGTTGAAATATATTTTATATCATGTGGCAGCACCTATTTACTACGTGAAGATATGCTATACACCTCAATAGTTACTTTGAAATCACTGTACAAACCAGGCAATGTTAAAGTTGAAGGAAATGTGAGTTTATTATTGCATGTAATTATGTAAATTACATGGCATTGCTGCTTTCATTGGGGTTGAGAGAAATTCAGGTCCACGTTTAACAAGACATAATAATGTGATAACACTTTTCCTCTTCTAAAACAAAAAGAAAAAACACTAGATAGATTAAACTCATTTATACAATTAATTTAATTAGAAAATAAATTTGGGTAACTTTTCATCAGAAATTCAAGTTTTTTTTAACCAAACATTTGTTATAATTGATAAAATTATTTTGCACAAATTAAATAATTTTTTATTTATTTATGTTATTTTTAAATATTATTTAAACTTCCTTAAATTTATTTGATTTACATATAAATAAAAAGTATTCAAAATTGATTTCAGAATGCCACTAATTAAAAAAAATTCCCGACATACATTCAAGCATTCCAGTTCCACACCAGTTTTTTCTAGACCCTCAGCATTCTTGATAGTTTTTCAGGACATAACCTGTACCTGTATAGAAACTAAAAAATTTCTTACTAAGGCTCAATAAAACGCTTTGTGACCTGCAGAAAGCAGGCTATCAATTACCATTCATAAGATCAAGCCCCTTAGTGAGCATCTTATTATGGTATTTGTTTGCAATGACCTGCATAACTACTTCAACATTTCACAATAAATTTCTTATGTTGTTATTGTTCCAGATCACAAACTCTGTCAGTAAAATCCTCTTGCTAGTCAAAAAATTTAAGTATCAATTTTTAGCTTAATAATGGTTACTTGAATTTTCTTTAAGGTAAATTGTTAGTGTGCTTCACTGTTTTTTCTGTGACTTGAGCTCTAAATTAACCAATTCATGAAGGTGTTTATACTATTTAATAACACATTCTGTTCAGATACTTCTCCCTTTTATTTGTATTATATTGATCAACAGATTTCAAGATAATAACCATTCATTGATTTAGTCAACACAATTTGGTATGTAGCTAGCACAGAACTTAAGAAAACAGTCTGTAGAAATCCTAAATATTTATCAAAATTTGAAAAGTTCATGAGGAAATTTAGAAATCATGAAAAAATATTATATACTACTTTAAAATTGTTGTTATTATTATATTTTCTGCTAAGAACACTATGATTTCCACATTGAATACTGCTTACTTATCTTAGCTTCACGCTTTTATTTTATGTTGACGCATTTTGGAACCAACCCATTGTCACTTACTCATTGTACTTATAAATTTCTGTTAATCTTTACATAGTATTGAGTCAAAGGGAGAGGCGTTGACTAAACACCCTTTCTAAATAACAGCACCGTTCTTTCACAGTGCTATCATGAACAATGTTAGCATAATTCAATGAAATAAGATCTTGACAAAACCTTTTCCTTCCACATGTAAAAAACTAATTGTGCCTCACTGTTGGGAGAAGCAATAAAATGACTATTTCCACGATTCACTGACCTCAACACTCAAAAGAATGGATAATAGACGCGTGCAACAATATTGTAAAATTAATGACATTTACTGTACGTTTTCTTTATTGATATCGCAACCGATCTATTTTTAAACAGCCATCCACAAATAAATTTTGGAATAACCTCGTAATAAATTAATAGCAATGAACAACAAAGCTTTCTTTTAAATGCCATATAATGTAAACAGGTCCAAGGGTAAGACGCATAATTCAATATTGTGTAGAATAATAGATAATAAAATTAGGTTGTTCTCGAAAAATCATTTTCTTGAATGTACAAATCATAACATCTGACAATTTCTACCGACTTAATTTGTTATGTATTTTTAGTACAGCAATTACAGAAAGAAATAGATAAATGCATTAACTTGATTTATATATTGGAATAATAAGAATAATCATACTAAATTCAAACAAATAGAATATTTTACTTTATAACAAAATCACTTAATCCCCCACAAACTTCATGGGATCAAATCCCATCTACAGACACTCTCTCTCTCTCTCTCTCTCTCTCTCTCTCTCTCTCTATTCTCAAGGTCTTAATTGCACTTAATATTCTGCGTATTAAGTATTACGTAAAATTTCTCAATTTGTTAAATGCTAATGAGTCAGTATATACAGTAAAACATCTATCACTTCTACTAATAACTTAACTTTAAGATTAATCTGTTTCCTTTGAGAAACCCTCTAAGCATCTTTTAATTTAAGTTTACAAAAATCTACTAATTAGCACAGCTTTACAATTAATGACAAATTTTCAAGAGGAAAAAATACATTTCAACATTAAAGGTAACAGCCAAGAATTAATTAGAAACAGCAAACCTCCTGTTGAAGTTCAGCTATTCTTCTTTCCACTGCCTACTGTTGCTGACAAATATCTTCATCTGAAGATTCTTCACATTCTTCTCTGAATCCATGATGAACAACATGATGTTTTGGTGACAAAGGCTTGTGGCTCTGGAACAACAATAAAATAGAAACATAGGCATGAACGATTTTGTTAAGCATATAGAGTATCATACCAAGTTTCTCTCTTCTTACCAAAGATAAAAATTACAACTTTTCTTCCTTATTAAATTTCATAACCATAGAATACTCTATATAGCATTATTAAATTGGAATTTAGCAGAAAAAATCTAGCGTTTACCAAAAAATTGAAAAGCCTAATACCTGCAAAGATAACTTCTCATCTTTGGGAATTAAAATGTAAAAATGAAAATTTTATCAATGTTTACATAGATAAAATTTGCATTTTAATAATAAATTCTGAGCTCTAAATATAACATATAATAATTGAATTTTTTGTTCCTAGCAGTAATAAGAATGGTTTTGTTAAAATGATGTGTCTCATCTTCAAAATGGTTCAAAAGCCTGGAAATTACCATGACTCCATGTAGAGGAGCTTCTTAGATGAAAATAAAAGTTGATAATGACAATAGATCTGGTAGTCAAGAATCAAGTATGTTGAGGAAACCAAAAATTATTAATATAACCATCAATCAATCCATTTATGTAAGGCATATTATCTTCGAATCAATCTATTGAAAGATATAGTAGAAGCTGCAATGCTAAAGTTGGTGATGATTGTACAACTGATAAACTGAGGGTATGGAAATCAAATTAAATAGCATTTAACTTGCAACATTAAAAAGGCTAAATGTTTCTATATGAGATTATAAAAACTCCATTCCATAAACTTACACAATTAGCACTAACAATAATTAACACTGATTCTATTGTTTTTGCTATAGTTTTTTTTTCAAGGGATGAGGTATTTAGAATCAATTTTTAATGAATATGCAACAACCTATATTCTGATTTTTTAATTAGTCCTTTACATGTAAACACTATTGGCGACAAATAATTCCTGTTATTTCCTTTGTGTATTCATCTCTAAAATAAAATCATAAATTGAAGCGGTCACATTTTTCACACTGTAATATTAAGCAAAAAAAAATAAAATCTTCCTGTTAAGGCTAACATATACTTCTTTGTTTACATTTTTTTTTTATTATTATTTTACTGAACCAGCAATCCAAAATTGTTAACAGTATTGTGAATTAACATTTTTGTTATTTAGTAATGGATGATGTATGTTTTTTGAGAACTACAATCTCTCCAAATTCATTCACAGAAAGCAGTAGTTGTTTTATAGAATAGCTTTGTGAACTGTAAGTAAAAACAATGAGAACAAATAAATTTCAACATTACCTTCCACGATAGAATAATATTAAACATGTTGTGAAATAATAATTACTTGTTATTATGCACCTTCAATAAAAAATCTTTAAGGATATTAAAAAAAATTATCTTGTTCCTGTTTTAAAATAAAATGTTTATGAAATAAGTTATACTAATAATTTAAAATTAGTACGATTATTAAATGAAGAGTTAAATAAAGTTCGTAAGTACAAATATGTATTAAGATTTACAAGTTCAGAACCAATAAAAAAAAGTAGTCTAATCAAACAAGTATAGGTTTAATTTTATTGCTAGTAAAATATTTTTGTCATTAGCAAAAGTGTATATAAAAAAATGAAAAAAAGACTATGTCATTCAATTAACAGAAAATCAAGAACTTTTTATAAACCATTGGTGAATCCATACACAAAATTCCTAACAAAGAAAAATTTTTAATTAATATAATTTTTGAAAGAAAAAAAAATTGCATAAAAGATAAATAACTTAATACCTATCAGAATACAAAAAATTTCCCATACAAGTAAACTGCTGTAGTTGTCAATTATCATTATCGTAATGGTTTAAAAAATTTAATTTTTCCACTGGCTGCTTTACTTTTCCCCTAATTATTAAATACTTTTGCAGAGATCTCTGCTTTATCATAACATTTATATAGACTTAAATTAAAAATAAAAGTAAAATATTAAAAGTATAAAGACAATATTTATTTAGAGAAATATACTATTTGATAAAATTTAATTTAATATCAGTGAATGAGATAGTTTTAACCTTACCTGATATATATATATATATATATTTCACTAAGTGATAATCATTTTTCGAGCTCTTTACACACCTTTTTAAAAAAAATTACAATATGATGAACAAAAATAACTATAACTTATTGTATACCAATTTACACAGGAAATTCTAAATAACATGTTTATGTAATTGTGAAAATTACTTACCTTTATTCTGAGAATACTCCACTAAGAAAGTAAAAAAATTCTCTTTTTTTAGATTTTCACTAATTCTAAATAATGACTGTTTTTTTAATATATCACAATGGGGAAATGTAAAAACAATTTAATTTCAGTCACTTTCCAGAGACTTTCCTTTTCCTCCCTTGTTTTGTCGGTCGCCAGAAGTATTCAAGTTGATGATAGCATGCAGTATGAACCCCACAATTACATCCTGGACACCAACATGAGCTGTGTCCTTGTTTTTTTATATGGCCACACACTGCACATAATCGCTCTTGATGACCAGGAAGGTGGACAAGCGTTTGTTGGACATCATGTTGTGTTAATTATCTCCATCCAACTGGAATAGCTGGATTGTACAGTCATCTACTAATGCACCAACTATAATAACTATAAAATCCCTGCAATTCAATGGCTTGTCAGTGTTTCTTTCGTACAGCGGGTAAGCATTCAGCAGATTCAACTCCAAAAAATTGGTGAAAATGTTTTCCAATATCTTTTGGTAGGTCTGCTGCAAGACATGATAAATAGACTTATCACTATCATCAACACCACCCACTGATAGTTTATTTCTATTAATAACTTCAGGCTTGACTGCCTCGTCCACTATGACTGCGGATCTTCTTGTCCTCAGCATTACATCCTGTTATAATCAGGTAAACAGGTTTCTGTGTTTTGACTACTTGTCGCCTACAAGCAGCAATACTGGTACCTTTCTAAAATAAGTGCTTTTTTCTATACCAAATTTGTCATTTACCACTTTCTTTGACAAATATTTGGTGTTCTTATTTATAGTTCCAGTAACAAAGGTTTTGCAGCTGTACAACCCCTTTGTTACAGGTAACTTAGTATAGAAGTCCATAAAAAAATGGTAATTTTTGTCCAATAGATTGGCTTTCGTCATCAAATTCATAACAAATTTTTGCTCAAAAGGTCGTTCGTTCTTCTTGTTGTAAAAAGTCTTTACCGCTATATAAAGAGACCTGCAGTACATAACTTGTCTTGCTATCACATATGTAATAGCAAGACACATATGTCAAACCTCTTTATTCCATATCTAGCATGTCTCTTACTTGGAATGTATTGAATGAAGACACAACAATTCTTCATGCCTATCGTGATTTGATCAAGGGATAAATTTTGATATAGAATAAAATGAGCACAAAAGTTTTTATTCAGATAATCAACAAAAAAATCTCACTTTGTACCAAGGATCATACCCTGCTTGGCCCTGGTTTACCCTTTCTTTTGGGCTAATGTGGAGCATTGGAGTAAGACTTTGAAATCTATTCTTCGACATTGTCTTGGAATAAAATTGAATAAACTGTGTGGTGTCAGTGTCCCATTAACTAACAACATTTTTTTCTGCAAGTAAGCCCCATATTTATCATAACTGAAATAATTTTTTTAATTTCTGAAACGCTAACATCAACCCATTTTTTCAACCTAGAATATTTTTTCATCAACCCAAAATCACTTTTATTTTTTATTTGTTTTGCTGTATATTTATTCATCTCATTTACCAACAAATTCCAAACAACATTTGTACAAAATAAGTAAAAAAATTCGATTGGACTGCTATTCATAGCAGGACAATTTTGAATGCTGGGTTTTCTTACTTTGAATTCCTTAGTAATATCTATACTAGGCACAGGAGGATAAACTCTTACCCGTGGAATTAGATCGTCGTTATTGTTATTATCATTATTTTAATCTTCAGAAGAAACATCATCCTCACTTAGAAGTGATAGAAGTTACACCATGGTCAGAAACTATAATATCACTGTCACCATCATCGGTCGAAATGTCATAAAAATCAGATAATACACTTGTATTTAATAATTATTCAATTTTACTAGAACATGGATCGCTACAAATCATATAAATGAAAACTGAACTTAAAATAAAGAAAACTTTAAAAAATAAAACTTTCATGGCACAACAATAGATGAATATGTAACCAAAACACTACACGGTTATGAAAGCATTACGGATAGAGTAGGCAACCTAACCAAGTAAAATAATAACAGAATTATAGGTAGAAACATTCACTATCGATCGGTTATACATATCAATAGGATCGGATCTTGTTTTATTGAATTTTATGTACATTGACCAGTTTGCCGCTATCGGTTAAGGATCGAATTATGCCGTCAAAATATCGATGTTTATCATTTCTAGGGTTAATACCTCTCGGTATTTTAATAGCTATATAATATTTTAATAGAAGTTGGTTTCTCTGCAGAAACCAACATCAAAGTTGGCGATTATTACCAATCGCAACAAATTAGTGTATCCCTTCCTGTGAAAAAATAGCATTGTTATAATTAATTAATGTACTGAATTAATATAATTCTACTCAGTAAGGGGTAGGAGAAAAATCAAACATAAAAATTGTAGTCATACCATGGCTGTTTATGATAGAAGCTCACAGTATGAGTATGCTGGAAGTGAGTTACAGCGTTTAGTATTTGAATTACCACGAGAATATTCAAAGCTTTGAGAATGAGAAGAATTCAAATTCTGTAAAATATACTAGGAAAAGATTAATTATTTCAAGAACCGATTAGGAGACTTGATTAGAGAATCAATTAGGAAAGGAAAAGAGATGAATAAAATGGATATGTTAATTTAGAGAAGAATAAAGGAAAGATATTTTGAAACATGAACTGAAAAGTAATGGATTCCATATGGACTAAACACAGGATTGGTTGAAAGAACATAATGAATGGTTGAAAGAATCTAATTAAGTTCAGAGTAAGGATGATGAATATTATCGTTTTAAATAGTATATACAAATAAAGAACTACATTAAATGATTACTGAAATAAATTGGAAAATAAGATTATAGTGAAAAATTGTTTACAGAAATTTTACTTAAAACATACACCTAGATGGTTACCTTGATCGTTAAAAAATCATCAGCAAACACTGCAGAAAACGTTGAAACAAAAAAATAGTAAATAAATACACGAAGAAAAAAGAAGTAATAAAAATTAACTGACAAAACTATAAAACAACTGTTGTCTATTTCAAAAATAAAAATAAAAATTGTAAATCAACTTTAAAAAATCTAAACCTTTAAAATGGTTTAGATTGGATCTTTGCAGCCAATTCAGGCTGAACTGGCATTACAACAGTCTTAAATGTCATCCCTTTTTAAATTGTTAACTTGATTCTTTCAGACTTGATAACCTAATTTGTTTGTAATTTCAAAAGAAAGTGTAAATTTTGCTTAAAAATATCAAAACCACTTGAATCTCCAATTCAAGCTGAATTGACCTTTTTGAATTTGGAGGTTTAAATAATTTAGTTTCTTTATGTTATAAATTCTTTATATGACAAAAAATTAAACAATACACCTAACAACAAAAAACATGAAAATAACACAATATGAGAAATATAATAATAAATATGAACACAACATAAAATAAAGCCACTAGTAACCTCTTTTATATCAATCTCCTATTTTGATTAGGGCTTGTAAGCAGCAGTTCATAAAACATGGAATCTGTTTTTATTGCTTCCACCAATGTGAGGTGCATGGTATGATTAGCCATAATAAGGATACAATATTCACCGATGACTGTTTGATTTAATGATAACATGAGTATCAGCATTATGGGAAATATGTGCTTAATATTAAAAGAGGGGCGCATAGATATCTGCAGTAAGGAAAAATAATGATAAACAGTCTTGAGTAATAAACTCAATCAAATGATCGAACAGTCAAGCTGAATAAACATCGCTTCATGATTTCAAAATTATCAAATAAATTTTCTCAAATTCTGAAAACAACTTGTAAAGGACAGATAAACTGTGTTTTTATAAAATCTGATCAAGGTAACAACTACAACAAATAATTGACAAACACAATAAAAAGAGAAATATCGGGTAAAAATCGGTTGAGTCTAAACATGAGTCAAGTTTGTAAATGTAGAGATGAAGTAATACGCCTAACAGTAGCTTCAGTTATTCACCAAACAAGCTAAAGGAAATTCAAGAAGATAATACTGAACTAAAATAATAGCTAGTTTTTTGGGATACAAGGGAATGTTGTCGATATAATTCATAGTACCAAACAATAAACACTAAACTCAAGTTTTTTTAAAGAATAAATTCAAAAGACTTGAGGTTTCACAAAGGATGTTACTTTTCTGCAATTTAAAACTCTATGTAGCCCACTAAGAAAATCGTACACAGACTTTATGGAACTATTCAAATGGAACACTTGGCACAAAGTGACAACCTCTCCTCACAAAGATGAAGATGATAGTGAAATTCATCAACATGAGTACAAAAGCTTACACACACTCAAGATTTTTATCAGCGTAGGTAACAGAGTTGTTTCAAAGTCACAAACAAAATATGCAAATCACATGACATTAACAAAACACACACTGGTATTCAACACAACACCAGGGAGTATGAATGTTAAACGATAATGATTATTCTAAATACTATGTCGGACTGACAAGGTATACGAGTGACACAGACAAATGGTAATTTGTCTACAGATACAAAAAAAAAACCAATTACAAGCAATATATACTTCAGAATTAACTTCGTAAATCAAGTTATGAAGTGTATTGCATTTGGAAAAGTTGTTAATCTCAAAAAAAACAGGCAACTTTTATTTAAACAATTTTCTTGCATAGGGGTGCGTGTCCTGCTGACATCAGGTACTCATGTGTGACTCTGGTATGTCCTATCTGTAATCGACGGAGGACCACTTCCTCATGATGAGTTTTTCTGCATAAGGAGTTCCATGCCAACACAGAATCTTTAATGTACCGGAGTTTATTATCAACAATAGCCGTCTAGTCACCTTGCCACTTTGATCATAGAGATTGCTTTACGTAATTAATAAAATCAGAAGTAGCAGCACGAGAGGTGAAAGGAGGTTGATTATATGCTTCTTTGGCAGCGGAATCTGCATGTTCATTACCCAGAATTCCTACATGGCTAGGGACCCAGCAGAAACTTATTTGTGTGTTGCGATTGTTCAACTCAATGATTGCGTTGTAGATTTCAATGACGATAGGATGTCTGGAATAAAAGTTTTCTAAGGCTTGGAGAGCACTTCACGAGTCACTGCAAATAAGGATATTTCTGTACTTAGGGTTAATGATATTTAGAGCTTTATTTATAGCATATAGTTCAGCGGTAAACACACTTGTAATACCAGCGAGACCAAACATATAAGTTCTACCATTGACAACAACCGCACAACCAACGGTATTGTTCTGTTTCAATCCATCAGTGTATACCACTGTGTCTGGGTTCATCTTGGAGAGAACACACTGGAAAAGTTGTTAATCTCAAAAAAAACAGGCAACTTTTATTTAAACAATTTTCTTGCATAGGGGTGCGTGTCCTGCTGACATCAGGTACTCATGTGTGACTCTGGTATGTCCTATCTGTAATCGACGGAGGACCACTTCCTCATGATGAGTTTTTCTGCATAAGGAGTTCCATGCCAACACAGAATCTTTAATGTACCGGAGTTTATTATCAACAATAGCCGTCTAGTCACCTTGCCACTTTGATCATAGAGATTGCTTTACGTAATTAATAAAATCAGAAGTAGCAGCACGAGAGGTGAAAGGAGGTTGATTATATGCTTCTTTGGCAGCGGAATCTGCATGTTCATTACCCAGAATTCCTACATGGCTAGGGACCCAGCAGAAACTTATTTGTGTGTTGCGATTGTTCAACTCAATGATTGCGTTGTAGATTTCAATGACGATAGGATGTCTGGAATAAAAGTTTTCTAAGGCTTGGAGAGCACTTCACGAGTCACTGCAAATAAGGATATTTCTGTACTTAGGGTTAATGATATTTAGAGCTTTATTTATAGCATATAGTTCAGCGGTAAACACACTTGTAATACCAGCGAGACCAAACATATAAGTTCTACCATTGACAACAACCGCACAACCAACGGTATTGTTCTGTTTCAATCCATCAGTGTATACCACTGTGTCTGGGTTCATCTTGGAGAGAACACACTGAAACATTTGCTAGAACACAGTAGGTAGTGTAGATTGTTTATTGTATATCATAAGTTCAAACATAAACTATATAAGGATTATTCCCCAAGGAGGATGTGAGCACGGATACGTTGGAAAGAATGAAGGTGTGTCAATATTTATATGGTGCAGTAGAGGTAGGGTACGGACACCTACAGGTGCAGTACAATGTGGATGGTCCTCATACCTTTCTAAATTAGGATTTCTAAGGACTGAGTCAAAAGCCGTGTGATTTGGCTGTCCTTTGAGACAAGCAAAATAAGATGCTAAAAGCTGATCCAGTCTACCCAAAGTGATTTGGTTAACTGGCATTTCTCCCACCAACACCCCATTCGGTCGCCCTAGAGCATAGACCAAATGTTCCGTGCCAAAAACGGCTACTGTGCCTCTAAAAATCAGTTTAGCGACCTAAATCCTAAATGCTCTTAATGATCTACCTAACATGTGTGAGCGAATTAAGCAAGGTGCCGTACAGCACCTGCTTAAGTGTCCCAATCGCTCACTTCTCAACCATAAAACTAAATCGGGGAGGCGCACCCCTTGTTACAATTTAAAACTACGCAGTACTATTAAATAAAAGGCAGCAATTTAGGCTGCCACGCCTCGGTCGCTGTATGCCAGCTAGTACCTGTCCACCATTTAACAGCGCTTCGAGCTGATTTGGCTGATGGCCAGCCATATTCTCAGAGATGGCTTCCAGCAGCAAAGCTGTAGGAGTCCATATTATATTTAATAAACCCTTAAAATTACCGATGACGGTTGCACATAGCAACCTCATCGAGGAACTCCCACAAGGTCCAACAATGCGGCTCTCGCCACACTGACTTGTCGTTTGTGAGCGTCCAAGTTTCCCCCTGACCTCTAAGTTCCAGGGTGGCTCGGTCTCTGGCCCCACCAAGAGTAGGGCAGTCGCACATCATATGCACATTCGACTGGACCTCCCCGTAGACACACAACTCATCAGCCACCAGGCGAAACCGAAACAGATATTGGTTCAAATTTACGTGGTTGGTGAGCACCTGGGCACCCGACGCCCTTAAAAACGAACTCGAGGCATACCATCCCTCCATAGGCATCCGAGGCTCCATAGCCTCTTCCGCAGACGGGAGATGGGCAACTGGACGAAATTTTGTTCCGGTGCATTGTGATCACCGTTCCGCTCCGGTTCTGGCCCGGCTCGAAACCGCATCCCAAATGCCTCGGCCTCCCGACCTCTTTGCAACTTCCACATGACGGCCCGAACTTTCACCACTAAATCGATTGGGAGAGCCTTTCCCAATACGGTAGTAGCCTCGTAGTAGGTTGTTTTAAATACACCAGTGCATACTATCATGGCTCTGCGCTGGGCACTCCTTAAATTTTGAAGCAGTGCTCTATTTCTTTCCAACCTATGCGCCCAAACTGGCGCCGCGTATGCGATCATACTTTCGAAGACGCCTCGGTGAACCAAGTACATTTGGCGGCCCAACAGCCCGTAATCCTTCCGAGCAATCCTTCTAAGTTTGTGCATCACAGAGACAGCATCCGCCGCAACTTGCTTAATATGGTTACTAAAAAGCAACTTATCATCAAACAAAACACCTAGGTACTTATGAACCCTTACTCGGCTGATTACACAGCCTTTATACTTAATGTGGGTGTTACGACTGCATGATAATTTGTCTGCGCCCTTCAGAAGCATAAACTTCGTCTTGGGCACAGAAATCCTTAAATATCAATGCTTTCTTCGAGCCGTTCCACAACCAGCCTTTCAAGCAACTTGCCGAGAACCGGCAAGAGACTGATGGGTCGATAACTGCCGACCTCACCACGATCCTTTCCAGGTTTCAGGAGTACCCTCATAAAAGCCACCTTCCAGCAACCCGGAAAGCAGCCCCAGCTTAGGCATTCCGTGAACAGTCTGCCGAGCGGCTCTCTTATGACAGGCAATAAATGGTGGAAACTATCCGGGTCAAGTTGGTCAATCCCCGGTGCCTTCTTTAATGCCATTCGAGAAACCACTCGGTCTATATCTTCGGGTTCCACGGTCCGAACGCCAGGGAATGGTGTTTCATCCGCCCTAACGCCGATTTCCGCTTCACCCTCCGGAGCATCTGGAAACAGAGTATCCAGGAACGCCCGGTAAGTCGCCACAGATGTTACAGTGTGGTCACGATCACCTAACCCGCACCGAACACTGGACAACACGTGCAATGGCTTCGGTCGGTAACAGGTCTTAGCGAGCTGCCAGGGATCGCGCTGCAACTCGCGCATGGAGTCTTTCCAAAGCTTGAGTTTGGCTTCCTTGATGGCGTGAACATATGTGTTACGGGCACGCCGGTAGATCCGAAGACGCTCAGCGCGCACGTGGTTAACGATATTCCCCGTTAGGGGGCAGCGCTGGTACCTTATCCGCGCGGACCTCACTCTTGCGCGCAGCACGCTAAGGTCAGAGGACCACCATTTCTTGCCGGGCCTCCGTCTGCCTTCCACAGACGACCCCCCGGAAAATGGGGTCATGACGGCTCCAGGCACGCTCAGATCAGCGGACTGGCTGCTTATGACGGATCCGTCCATTGGCCTAGGCCGCCGTAGGACCTCGTAACAGCCACTCTTGATGGCCCGGCCGATTAGCTCCGCCATCAATTCCACCTCATCCCTACACTCCATGCGCCACTGCAATCCCTCCAGGGCAGCATCGCACACACGCCTCAGCCTGCGTTGATCCAGGCCCCTTAGGTTGTAGAGACCTGGATTTGGTGCCCTAGGACCGCCTCCGTAAGCAATATCGTAGGTTATAAGCCTATGATCGCTCACACTGGCCTCGGGCCAGACAGTCCATCTACCTGTATCCCGAAGCAAGTCACCCGTCACCAAAGTGACGTCTATATAACTCTCTCCCAGTTCGCTGGAGAAAGTTGGCGGCTGCTCCGCATCATTAATCAGCTAGAGGTTCCTGGCTTCTGCGAACTGTTCGAGACCAGCGCCTCTGGGGTTTGTGAGTGGTGAACCCCAGGCGGTAGACTTGGCGTTTGCGTCCAGCGCAACCAACACTCTGGTGCCCGGGAGACCGTCCAGAATCCTCCCCAACCTCGCCAGCAAGTCATCGATACTCCATCCAAGCTGGAAGTATCCCGACACAAGTACGACATCGAGCGTACCCCTCGTGATCCGCACGACGGTGAATTGCTCATCAGACCACTGAGGCATCCAGAAGACACCCAAAGAGTCAGAGCTCACCACGACCGCAGAGAGCGGCCGTCCCCCACGAGTATTAATAACTTTCACCCCGTGGAAGCCAACCACCCTATCCGCGACCGCGTACGGCTCCTGGACCAAGAGGACCTCGAGGTTGTACTCCCCAAGGAGCCTCATGGCCTCACTCGTGGCCGCCCGGGAATGGTGCAGATTAATCTGCCCCAGGCGCAGGCGTTCGAACTGGTGAAAGATGTCTCCAAGGGCTTCTGACCGTTCAGGCGTCGCCATAAGCTGTGTTGTTAACAGCTCTCGCTCGGGCTATATCGTACGCCTTACATTGCCTTACATTGAATATGGTCGACAACCCTACAGGCCGTCCACCCAAAGAACAATCTTCCCCCGGCCACTAAGACCTGCCGGATCTTTGGCGAGCTCTCGAGAACCCAGTGACTCTTTAGGGATTCCTTCCTCCCCAACGGTCGAATCACCTTAGTTTCCCTAAGGAAGTCCTCGACGGCCATATCCAACACAGGATTTTGGCCGTGGATCGCTTTGAGGATTTCGGGCTCCTCTACCCGCGTTGCCCTCGGCATATCATAAACCAATATCTGAGGCTTACGCTCGGCTAGCAGCTGAGCCTTCAGCCCGTTCTTGGCCAGAACATCTGCCTCCAGCAGTTGTCTTGCCTGCTGCTCGTTAACGACCTCCAGTACAATGCCATGATCCCTGGTTTTAGTGACCCGGGAAACTTGGAACCTTTCTTTCCGCGGGTCCAGGATCTTTTTTAGGGTTAGCTCCGTCATTGCTGACGAAGCCCCCTGACCAGGCTTAACAGGGACCACTTTTACAGTGGCCCGCTTACTTTTGGCCGGCGCCTGTGCTGGCGGCGGCGGACCTACCCGCATAGGCGCAGGCGCTGCAGTTATAGAGGCAAAGGAGACAGGTTTCTTAACCTTCTCCTCCACTCTCTGATTTGTGGAGCTCGCCCAAAGCTTCACCCGTTACGGGTTTGAAGCCCCGAACTCCCTCCACTACCTGATCTACCTTGCCTGATAGTAGAGTTACGACCGAGTCAAGCGCAAGGTTTGCACCCTGGAGGCCTTCACATTTTAAAGCCAGCCCGGAAACCATCAAACTACATTAGCTCAGATATGAGTCCACCAATTGGCGCAACTCCTTCTTTGAGGAAATTTTGGCCCATTCGGCTCTCATCTCCTCAATCCGCCCCAAGCTATCCGCTCCGGAGGTCACCTGCTTTGATGAAGGTTTTCCCCCAGAAACATCCCGCTCAGGGACAGCATCGGCTTTGCTGCTTTCAGTCCTTCCCGACTTTGCAGTGAGGCGTCCTTCGGACTTGGCGCCCCCTCCTATGCCGTGTCCTCGCTGTACGGATCCAGCTTTCGCCTTTTCCGCACCGCTCGAGACAGATACGCATAGATATGTAATACATCTTGATATGAGGATTATCATGCCACCTACTCTACTCTTATTTCTCTGATTCTTCTCCTGCCTGTTAAGGCGACCGCCGGTGACTTATTAGGCGCTAATGTCAGTCCTTTCTTCAAGCCACCTTTGTATACTATCGACCGCGACTGCTGCAAAATCCTCCACTTCTTGTCCGTCGGCATAAGCTATCAGTTCGGCGTTCCCTTCAAACTCCAGTCTCAATACTCCATCAAAGGCCCAAGGATAGACCCTTGTGGAATCCCCCGAATATCTCTACCGGAATTTCGCCCTCTTCGGTACATACATGTATTTTACTCTGGAGTAGATAAGAGTTTATTATGCCCCTCAGATAATTACTAATATTCCTTTCTCGTTTCTTTGTTGATTACAGAGACAGCCGAAATCTTTCCTGACGTCTAGCAGGACCACTAAGGACTCCTCCTTTGACACCAGGTGCCACCCGCTCAGTATGCAGACCAGTTAGTTAGTATTATAACGCATCAAACGTGGACCTCCCCTTCACAAAACCGTATTGTCTAGGGAACAATCCCCCGTCATTTCTAACTCCGCCAATTCAAGATCAACAATGCCTTTTAAATAGTTTACTAATCGTGTTTAACAGACAGATTGGTGGATACGTGACTCCTTCCATCTCTGTATCCCTCTCTTCAGTACCAGAAACAGTCGTGCCAATTCTCAGCACACCGGAAACGAGAGCCCTCTAGGGCCTGATTAAAGGCGTCTAACACAAACCAGGGGTATCTTACCTGGAACAAAATTTGGTCCTGGACTCTTGTTGGGGTGTAATGTCACCGCAGCATTCTTGAGCTCCCCGATCGTGAACCTCGCGTTGTGTTAAATAATCATCTCTCTCCATTCTGACTCAACTACTGGGAAGAGTTCCTCTACAACTCGCAACGCCACCTCACTGAAAGAGGGGGGCTGATCGACCAAATCGGACATGACCAGTTTGTAAGCACCCCCCAGGGGTTTACTTCAAGGTCTTCCAGCAGTTCGTGCCATGCTCTGACCTTTATTACCTTTGTTAATGCCTTCCTGACACGGCAGTAATCTTCTCGTCAACCCTACCGTTCCTTTTAGTATCTTGCTGCAGCCTCCTCCTCGAGGCAAGAATTGCAGCTCTCCTTTCGGCTATGACAGAGGACCACCAATAGACTCTACGCTTACTCGGACCTTCCCTTAACCCAACATGTCTGCATACATTTTCTACGAATTCAGACAATCTTTCTGGCGTGATCAGAACATACTCGATACCTGGTCTACGACATCTCTTGTCACTGTCTGTAGGTTTCTAAAATGAAACTCTAATTAGTCCAGGCCCGACGTGCCCAACGGTAAAGATGATGCTTGGTGGTCCGTGACAAATTCTTCTTGTCTCACTGTTCAACCTCACATCTCAGAAATGGTCGACCTGAGACTGTACTTCACTTAAAACTCGTACATATCATCCTCTGAAGTAATACCTGACGGTAATTCCCCGACGATAAACAGGAAAAAAGTGTTCAATATTGAAGCATACTCCAGCGCCGCGGAATGAGCGGCTGGGAAATAAATAAAACCATTGTATGCATGCGCGACTATAATAGTGATGGTAGGGAAGCGTACTTTACTTAAGTCAGATAACCAAAAGAACGGTCATTTTCGCAACACAAGCAGAAATTTACGCACAGTTATAGAAATTTTATATAGAGATGAGTGTTCAAAATACAAAATCAGAACACTTCTACTGCATCGTTTTAAAACGTGGTTTTATACCTATATTACATCTGCGCAAGCGACGATTCATTTTAGTTAGTTCTATCACTCATTTAGTGTTACCAATAAATACATTTAAATTTTACCAATTCCAATACACGGGATCCCCTATCCAATTTTATAGAGATCAGTGCGTGTGGTTTACAGTAATGATCATATACGGGGGTTTGGCTGAGGAAGAATATCACCGGACCAAGAGAAGCCTCAGGGAAGCAATCCGGAAGGCCTGGGACGTTTGATATAGGATCTGATTGACAAACCGTGGGGGAGGGCTTATCAAATCGTCATGAAAAGGTTTGGTAAGCGACTTCCCCTCCTTTCCAAGGATCAAACGACGAGAGCGGTATCAACCCTCTTCACAGTCATGGATCTGGATCGGGTGGAGGTCGAGAGCGTGATTCCCAGACCTTCGGAAGAGGAGCTGCGGACTGCGGCCCTGAGAATTACAGGACAGAAAAGCCCGGGGCCGGACGAAGTTCCTGACATTATCGTTAACAACTTGGTGGACCCACTACGCCTGGGTAGTATTAGAGCTCATTAACAAGGTGTTGACGAATCGGACTTTCCCTCAAAATTAGAAGGCTAGACTGGTTCTGCTCCCGAAACCGGTTACTGAACATCAGTAGGAAAAGTACAGATCAGTCTGTCTTCTAAACGAGCTGGCGAAGCTTTACGAGAGGCTGACTGTGAACCGAATACGGGAAGAAATTGGCTAGGGGAGGACTCTAAAAGGAAAGCGATCGTTGACTCTATTCGTCACATTGTGGACTGGGCCAAGACTTTGCGGCAGGCACCTGGCGAAACGCATTTTATAGTGTCCCCTGGAAGGGATCAGGAGCAGGGGCCTGAGTGAATATCTAGTGGCGATAGCTAACAACTATCTCCACGATCGGCGTATCATCGCCTATACAGAAGAGGTGATACGTTTCGTCACTACGTGTGGGGGGTACCGCAAGGGTCGGTGCTAGGTCCACTCTTGTGTTATATGATATACGACGACCTCCTGAAGATGGAGCTTCAAGACGGGGCAGAGGTGGTCACGTATGCCAACGACCTTAATATGAACTTAATTTCTTTCTACCTTAATATCATCAAGCAGCTTCTGTCTTTCTCTAACTCTTCCTTTCTTATTAGTCATTGTACCCTCAAAGAACAAACAGGAAGAACAAACAGTTCTTCCTTAACACATGTCCCAAACCAATTCCTTTTTTATCTCTCAATGTCTGCAGTAGTGATCTACCCTCTCTAACACCTCATCATTACTAATTCTGTCTTTTCACTTTATCTTTTCCATCCTCCTCCAAACTCACATTCCAAAAGCTTCTAATCTTTTCTCATCTTCCTTGCAAGTCCATGTCTAGCCCCACGTAGTGTTACACTCCATATAAAACATTTAACAAGTCTTTTTCTCAGATGTTTATCAAACGACACAACAACTTTCTCTTTCTATTGAAAGCTTCTTTTGACATAGAATACTACTTTCTCATGATTATACTGTTTATATAATCCACCTTAATTACTTAATTTAATTCTTCAAAGTTTTCCTAACTACAAATGCAACTCCCAGATTTCCACACTTCTCCTCTCCAGAATAACACTGATATTCTCCACTTTCAAACTCCTTCACTACCCCATCTTACATAAATATACTAAGAAAGTTCTAACTATTTTTCTTTATCTCTTGCTTTACACTTTCCAATTTCCCTGCCAGTATAAGAGTGTGAACATTCCAAGTTCCAATTCGCATTTAGCTTTCCTTCTCAATGGTTCCATTATCTTTCCCTCTGTTCATTACAACCATGCTTGAATGAATTCCTCTCCCACAGGTCTGATTGAGATATTTTACCTCTGGAATATTTATTCATCAAGCGCCACTGACATGCCTCTTCTAGAAAATCCCAAGGGATCTTTAATGTGGTGCTATCCCACTGCCTTCCATATTCTCAAGCCATGAACCACCTTCGATGGTTCATCTGCCTTTAGGAATGATTTCTCATCCCAAGGGCAAGAAACTGCCCTGACTTTCTATCCACTCTTACGCCCTATTGGAGGCCATTGGCAATTGAGAGAGGAAGTCTCCTTAACCCAGGAGTCACTCAGCAGACTGTTTACACTGGGTGATAAGGTTACCTCATCCCTACACCTGAGAATCTTAATAAGTAAAACAATACACATATAAAAGGGAAATTAGAGTCATATTCAGTGATTAATTACCAAAAGTAAAACCATATGCTCAATAAACAAGTTAAATTTATATTGTATTAATAATTTCCATTAACAATTAGATCTAGTCCATTAGTTGCACTGAATCAAAGGAGTGAAAAAAATGTATATAAAATTACATCAAAGTTAATCAGGTATTTAAAATATAAACCTTTTAATGGATAACTGAACCAAATTTTATAATAGAACATTTTTAATTCAAAACATTATCGGTCTCCAGAGTCAAATGTCTTTAGTCTCTAAAGATGATTACAAAGAAGACTACAACTGTTTTGATAGAAATTATTAAAAACTAATATAAAATTTGATTTGATTTGGTTTGTTTTTAGAAAAGTTTAAATTCTTAAATAACTCTTTTATCATTAACTACATATGACAAAAAATGCAAGAAAAATTAATTTTTAACAATTTCAATAATGTTGTACTAATAATTTTAATAAATGTTTTTAGCCTAGCAATTTAAAAAAATATATATATTTTTTATTCAACTGTATAATTAATATTTAATATTGAACAACATTTAATATTTGAACAAATATAATAATTTATTTATATGTAAGTTTACAACAAATATAATCTTTTTCTATAATTCAAACAAAGTTTGTGGTCTGTTTAATTCATTATTAGCACTAATAACTGTAAGTAATAAAACAGAACTCTGTGACTAAGAGATATCTTCTAGTTCTTAGGCTATCTTTTTGAATTTTTAATTTTAATTTATGTTTAAAAATTATTAAAAAAAATTAAAATCATTCTTTCTAAAATAATCCTTATGAAAAAACAAATTATTCTGTCAAATCTTTAGAAGGAATTCATTTTACTTTTGTAAAATTTTATTTTTACCATTTTTATTTCTTATGATGCATAACTAAAAACAAAAACTGAACTCTATACAATTTATCAAAAAATTGTATTTATCAAAATTTTTATCCAAAATATTTCCTGGAATTTTGATTATTGGCTTTATCCCTTTTCTTAGCAAAAGATGATTTTTTGTTTTATGTATCAATAAGTATTCTAATTTAATTAACAAGAAATTGTAAGAGAAAGTGAATTATAAAAAATAAATCACTAACAAAAATTAAAGCTAACATTTTATACATATCAAAATTAATCCTTTAACTTATTTTATTTAGAATACAATAAAAAACAGTTTTTCTATTAAAAAAAGTAATCATATGTTGAACACTTACATACTGACGTGAAAATAAGAGAACAACTGTAAGTTCATCTCTACTACTATTTATACAGTAGTTATCTGTCCCTTTCCAGGAGTATACTCTAAATTTACTTGTGTAATTTACATTCCTCTCATAATTTATGTGTTATAGTTTTTGACAGATTTTAGAAAAAAATATGTAATTGATTTTATATAATTTGTAAATGTATGGTCCTATAACTTGCTCTATTTTCCATTAAAAAAACAAAATAATAAAATAAATATTTTCTTTATAGACTTCAAAACAATTGAAAGTGAGTTACAAGAGAAATAAAATAACTTTTTGTTACAAAGAAGAATAACTCTCTACCAAAGGCTGCTGAGTGATACATAGATAAGTTGATCTTGTTTTTGACAATACAAAACCAAAATTTCACAAAATAAATCTTGACGCTCTCTCTAAACTCACAAATATCTTGAAGCTTACAAATTGGTAATGCTGCTGGAACACATGTTTTTTCATATGTTATAAAATGTAATAGGGGTACAAAAAAAATTCAAGAGAGAAAAAAAATATATTGAAAATGTTCTGTTCTATTAGGTGAAAACAATCTTGACACTGCTGGCTCAGATTGGGAATCAATGATAACAATCTTATCTGTTAAGGATACATCATTACAACTTCTCACTTGCACTGTTCTTGATTACATACATATTATTATTTGAAAAATAATAGTTCTTAATAAAAATCAGAAATAATTTTTTTTTTCATTTATTTTAGCCATATCAGAACATAAGTTTGAAATTTTTTTTTATATCCAGAAAAAATGTTTGGAACTGCAACTTTTGATTCTCATAATATAAATTATTTAACATAAAATTGTATAATTTAAACATAATCTGTATAAAGCCAGTAGATAAAAATTCTTGCAAAAATTTTCATTATTTCTTAATAGATTGATCATCCAGAATTGTATAAAATTATTACACATAACCTTGTGCACAGGAAATATGAACATTTTGTAGCATGAGAAAAAATACCATGCCTGACCAGGAATTAAATCAAAAACCTTCAGAATGAAAGCCCAAGTTGTAACCTTTCTGATGCAAAGGTCAAGAGAAATTTTTCAATTTGGAAGACAGTTTTTTAAACAGTTTTAATTCAATGTTATTATAAAAGGAACTGAAACAATATTTAATGTAATTATGAAAGGGAAAGGGACTGAAACTGTTGCTACTATTAAACAACAAAGAAAACATAAAAGTCATAACCCAATAAACATACATGTGCGTGCGCTTACCCCCCCCCCCCCACCACCAACCCACACACACACACACACACACACACACATACACAAACCAATATTAATCATATGTTCACTTTTAAAGAACATCTAAATATTTTGCTAATAAACATTTTACTGTAAAATTTATTATCACATTTAAGATATGATATTTACACTAAATTTTACATAAAAAATAAATAGGAATTTTAAATGCAATATAATACTATTTAATCAAATAAATTACAAGCAAGTGTCACAATAAAGCAAGCTTAATTTAGTCAAGGTTATCAATCAGTATCATCATTAAAAAAAAACACACACTCACACTATATTACATGTATATGTACATTAGACATGAAATATATTTATAATATAACAAATGATTAGGAGTATACCTCATCAAGAGATGTATATCTTATTTCTATTAAAACATTATAAAACACTATAATTATTATTTCTTATTAAATTATTAAATTATTTCTTATATTATTTCTTATTAAACACTATTAAACATTATATCATTAAAACATATATACACAAGTAATCATATAATCTTTATTCCCAAAATTAGATTTTTTTCTTTTTAGAATACTAGCATACTATTTTTTAGAATAATGGCATCCATACCTACTGGTAAACTGGTAACTGTTTCAAATTTTTACAACAAAAATGTATTAAAAATTTTTTTAAGAACATCCAGTAGTTAGTTAATACTCATAAATATATATAAAATCCGCTATAAATGACTACAACAAAATTCAATAAAAATCAGATGGTTTACATTGTTTGTTTTATTTTAACATTTAAAAACCATTTAACTAAACTTATAGTGGTAAATAAAAATCTAAAATTTGGATTTTTTTCAGTAAAGTATTAACAACCTCTTATATGGTAGTAAGACATGGCTATATGGTGGGTGATCAAACACTTCCCAACAAAAACGCTGCAGGAGCTTCTTTTTTACAGCTGCAGTGTGTGGCCAAGTATTGTCATGAAGAAAGACAATGCCTGATGACAACATTCCTCTTCGCTTATTCTGAATTGCCCTTCGTTGATGTTGAAGAGTCACGTAGTATGGGGCTGCAGTGATGGTCATGCCATGTTCCGCGAATTCCACCAAGAGAACTCCATTCCGGTCCCAGAACACAGTAGCCATACACTTTCTGTTGGAGAAGGTTCGCTTGAACTTCTTTGGTTTATTGGGAGAATGAGAATGCATCCACTGTTTGGATTGTTCTTTTGTTTCTTCAGTTTCAAAATGGACCATGTCTCGTCTCCTGTGACAATTTTATCAAAAAATCTTCTCCTTCATTGTGGTAGCGCTGGAGAAACGTTAGGGAGGCGTCCATTCTCATTGTTTTGTGATGGTCGGACAGCATCTTGGGAACCCATCTCGCACACAGTTTGCAGTACTGAAGTCTCTCACTCACAATGGTGTAGAGAGCTGACCTTGAAATTTCAGGAAACGAATCGCTCAGTACAGAAATTGTGAATGTAATATAAAACAGAATTTATTTTCCTATTTATTACATATTTATGTAAGTAAATGAAATATATTTTTTCTCAGGAATAATGGCTTGTTTATAATGCCACAAGTTTTGTCAAAAATATTTACTCAAAAATAAATAACCCACGAATAATTTTTATCTCTAATTTTGATAATTTCCTTTATAATTACCGATGAAGGTTAAACAGGTTTCAGGTTCCCCTAATCAACATCTGCATCTTTTTAATATTTTTAGTTACGAACTTTAAATTTAAAATAGAATGGGAATCCAATTTTCCAATTTTTTCATATTTTAACCACTCCAAAAAAGGGATAACGTATATTTTGCAGTCCTGTATATTATGGAAAGTACTATTTGGCTCTGAAAGTAACAATATCAGGAAAAAAGCTTAAGTCACCTCTATTTGCTCCTAATTTTGTGTACCAAAGGACTTAGATTTACTTATTCCCATGGATATTTCTAATATTAGAAACTTGCACATATTAACTGTGAAGCTTTATGAAAAATTTATATGTTTCTTTTTAAATCAAACTTAGGATAAGGGTTAATTGTAAAAACGTTTTTTTTTAAAGTTTGTGTTAAGTAAACATTTCATTTTGCACTTTTGCAAGGGTTCTAATACATATCTGTTTATAGGATAAGTAAAATGTGTATGAATAATGGCTAGTACATATAATGTCATGTTTTTGTGCCTTAATTTTGCTTTCTATTCCTTACATGCAAAGTTCCCTTTAATTTTTTTAATAGCTGCACACACAAAAATCAATTGCCAAAAAAAATTATTCAAAAATCAATTTGTCCAAATTTTTTTATTATTATTTATATAATACAATGTATTCATATTGAAATATAAGCAATTAAGTAACTTGTTTTATTTTAGATTAACATTTTTTAAACTTTTTCTCGTCTGTCTTTCATAGAAATCCATTGTTTGTAAACTTCATTTGTATTTACTTCTTGACCATTGGCTAAATGTAATATAATTTTCATAAGGTCACCCAAGTGTTCATTTTCAAGTATGTTTTGGTATTTTGTTTTTATGGAGAAAATCCACATTTGCAGTCTGCGCTAGATATTTGAAAAGTTCCTGTGTTAAATAGAAAGTTAAGGTTAGATAATTCAGGGTTAGTTTGGACAAAGGTTAATGTATCACTAAAAGTCTTGAACAATCATAGTTAAGTTTTCTCAAGATTTGTAAATCTTAATTCTGAATATTAATACTTTATCAACATTTTTATTTCATTCCACGCTCCGACTCGTAGAATGTTATTTTTTAATTTTCTGGTGACCCCTTCCTTAGTAGTCCCCACCCGGAGATCCGAACGGGGGACTATTTTACCTCAGGAATATTTTACCAAGGAAGGCGCCTCCATTATTGCTATGTGAAAATGCAGAGAGCCACATTTTCTTGGAAAAAAAGCAGCTGTAGTTTTCCATTGCTTTCAGCTGCGTCGTACTCAGAGGACTGAGTGATGTTGATACGGCCGTTTAAGTCGTTCTGACTCACGCCCCTAACAACTACTGAAAGAGCTGCTGCCCTCTTTCAGGAATCATTCCTTAGTCTGGCTCTCAACAGATACCTCTCCGATATGGTTGCACCTTCGGTCCAGCTACTCTGTATCCCTGAGCACTCAAGCCCCCTCACCAACGGCAAGGTCTCATGATTCATAGAGGAGGGCAGAATTTATTTCTCATAAATTCTGAATATTTTTTTTGAAAGCTGTATTATATTTTGCTTCATGAAATCAAAATTGTTTACTGAATTTATAATAATTTCATTATCAAATTCTTGCCAATCTTTGAACCATTGGACCACCATTAGGGAGAATGACAATTTTGTAGCACGTGAAAATACCATGTCTGACCAGGATTCGAACCCGGTACCTCCGGATGAAAGGTTGAGATCCTATGAAAGGCTGATTACTGTCATAACTACATTTAATAGTTTAAATGATATAACATCATGTTATAACGCTAGAGTTAATTATTCAAAAATTTCTCTTTTTGATGCCAGATCGGTGAAACATTGTGTACACACTTCTAATAAAATTATACATATATCCTGTATACAGATACATTTTTCCATGAGTCATCTAATACTAAATCATCTCTATGAAACTATACATTGTTGTTAAGTTAAACGTGATATTTCTCTTTTAAGAACTGCTGCTAGACCACTTTTCTTCCCGAGTATAACACCGGCTTCATCACTGAGAAGCATTACAACTTTTGTGTGATGAATTGCCGATAACTGAATACTGTTTTTATTGCGAATAGTTATCAACGCCCGTAAGAAAGTTGCGGTGTATACTACGACGTATTCTCAACGAAACGTGTTATTGAGTACACCTTAAATATTTACTATAGCTGATTGTAGATGCGCGGAAAATAAATTTCTCTGTGAATATTAATAGCAGTGTCTCTAAAAATATTGCGCGGTCGCGCACCCGCGCAACCTAGAGGAAACTATGCTTATACCTAAGTACATGAGGTACGTAGAGTATGTCAACGGTTATCCGATATGTTTCTTTTCTAATCAACATAAGCAATGTCGACTATCTATAAAAACGAATGATATAAATTAAGTTTGGCTGTGCAACATTTTTAGTTTTATTTATGGAGCAATTTATTTTTAGAAAATTAAAAATATATTAAAAAATACGTTCATTGAAACTAACAAAATTCATATGGTCATAGATATTTTATATCATTTCTTCAGACGTAATTATAGATTAACAATGTGATTTTTGGCATTATAATAAATTACTTTACTAATAACTTCCCAAAGTAAATATTCTTTTTTTACAATGATTTGTAAGAATAAAATACCTTAACTACTTTTGTTATATATTTTTAAGAAGTAGTAATTTATAACTTTTAGCGGCGGCATAGTATTTGTCATTGCTTTATGTGGGTGGATAACCTGCTTTCCGTTCACCAGAGTTGAGTTTCTCGAGCTGTGAGGTTATATTGAAATCGTTACATCGTTTATTGTATAAATAATTTCAGAATGGTAAGCTTAAGTTGAATCATTTTATATTCATCCTTTTTAAATAAAATTATACGCATCTTTTAATCATTATAATTACTTATTTAATGCACTTACGACGAACATTATAAACCGGATGGTTCACATGCTTGTAACTGTAAACTAAACTTAGAAATTTGTAATAGTACACATGTTTTGTTTTAAAACATTAGTTTGTTTTTCCTTTGTGAATGTATAGTCGGTTCAGTTGTAAAAATCAAAGGTAGTTAATTATTGAGTGAGTAGTTGGTTTTTTATAAATATTTTTCATGATTTCGTACTAAATGGTTCATTTCTTCATTCGGTTTTATTTTGAAGTTAATGTACCTGGACTTTTTTTTATGATTCGGGGTGGTTCTAAAATTTGAGATTTTGTTAAAGTAAAGAGAATATTAATTGACTAATCCGTTGTCATTGTTATGACACTCATTTATAATCAGTTTTAAGAAATGATATAAATACGTGTGAAATATAATGACGCTATTTTAATTTTATATATTTTTTTTTTGTCTTCAGTCATTTGACTGGCTTGATGCAGCTCTCCAAGATTCCCTATCTAGTGCTAGTCGTTTCATTTCAGTATACCCTCTACATCCTACATCCCCAACAATTTGTTTTACATACTCCAAACGTGGCCTGCCTACACAATTTTTCCCTTCTACTTGTCCTTCCAATATTAAAGCGACTATTCCAGGATGCCTTAGTATGTGGCCTATAAGTCTGTTTCTTCTTTTAACTATATTTTTCCAAATGCTACTTTCTTCATCTATTTGCCGCAATACCTCTTCATTTGTCACTTTATCCACCCGTCTGATTTTTAACATTCTCCTATAGCACCGCATTTCAAAAGCTTCTAATCTTTTCTTCTCAGATACTCCGATCGTCCAAGTTTCACTTCCATATAAAGCGACACTCCAAACGTACACTTTCAAAAATCTTTTCCTGACATTTAAATTCATTTTTGATGTAAACAAATTATATTTCTTACTGAAGGCTCGTTTAGCTTGTGCTATTCGGCATTTTATATCGCTCCTGCTTCGTCCATCTTTAGTAATTCTAATTCCTCAATTAACAAAATTCTTCTACCTCCATAATCTTTTCTCCTCCTATTTTCACATTCAGCGGTCCATCTTTGTTATTTCTACTACATTTCATTACTTTTGTTTTGTTCTTGTTTATTTTCATGCGATAGTTCTTGCGTAGGACTTCATCTATGCCGTTCATTGTTTCTTCTAAATCCTTTTTACTCTCGGCTAGAATTACTATATCATCAGCAAATCGTAGCATCTTTATCTTTTCACCTTGTACTGTTACTGCGAATCTAAATTGTTCTTTAACATCATTAACTGCTACTTCCATGTAAAGATTAAAAAGTAACGGAGATAGGGAACATCCTTGTCGGACTCCCTTTCTTATTACGGCTTCTTTCTTATGTTCTTCAATTGTTACTGTTAGCAATTGTTCTTCTATCTCTGTATTTGAACCCTAATTTTTTTTAAAATGCTGAACATTTTATTCCAGTCTACGTTATCGAAAGCCTTTTCTAGGTCTATAAACGCCAAGTATGTTGGTTTGTTTTTCTTTAATCTTCCTTCTACTATTAATCTGAGGCCTAAAATTGCTTCCCTTGTCCCTATACTTTTCCTGAAACCAAATTGGTCTTCTCCTAACACTTCTTCCACTCTCCTCTCAATTCTTCTGTATAAAATTCTAGTTAAGATTTTTGATGCATGACTAGTTAAACTAATTGTTCTGTATTCTTCACATTTATCTGCCCCTGCTTTCTTTGGTATCATAACTATAACACTTTTTTTGAAGTCTGATGGAACTTCCACTTTTTCGTAAATATTAGACACCAGTTTGTATAATCTATCAATCGCTTCCTCACCTGCACTGCGCAGTAATTCTACAGGTATTCCGTCTATTCCAGGAGCCTTTCTGCCATTTAAATCTTTTAATGCTCTCTTAAATTCAGATCTCAGTATTGTTTCTCCCATTTCATCCTCCTCAACTTCCTCTTCTTCCTCTATAACACCATTTTCTAATTCATTTCCTCCGTATAACTCTTCAATATATTCCACCCATCTATCGACTTTACCTTTCGTATTATATATTGGTGTACCATCTTTGTTTAACACATTATTAGATTTTAATTTATGTACCCCAAAATTTTCCTTAACTTTCCTGTATGCTCTGTCTATTTTACCAATGTTCATTTCTCTTTCCACTTCTGAACACTTTTCTTTAATCCACTCTTCTTTCACCAGTTTGCACTTCCTGTTGATAGCATTTCTTAATTGCCGATAGTTCCTTTTACTTTCTTCATCACTAGCATTGTTATATTTTCTACGTTCATCCATCAGCTGCAATATATCGTCTGAAACCCAAGGTTTTCTACCAGTTCTCTTTATTCCGCCTAAGTTTGCTTCTGCTGATTTAAGAATTTCCTTTTTAACATTCTCCCATTCTTCTTCTACATTTTCTACCTTATCTTTTTTACTCAGACCTCTTGCGATGTCCTCCTCAAAAATCTTCTTTACCTCCTCTTCCTCAAGCTTCTCTTAATTCCACCGATTCATCTGACACCTTTTCTTCAGGTTTTTAAACCCCAATCTACATTTCATTATCACCAAATTATGGTCGCTATCAATGTCTGCTCCAGGGTAAGTTTTGTAGTCAACGAGTTGATTTCTAAATCTTTGCTTAACCATGATATAATCTATCTGATACCTTGCAGTATCGCCTGGCTTTTTCCAAGTGTATATTCTTCTATTATGATTTTTAAATTGGGTGTTGGCAATTACTAAATTATACTTCGTGCAAAACTCTATAAGTCGGTCCCCTCTTTCATTCCTTTTGCCCAGCCCGTATTCACCCACTATATTTCCTTCCTTGCCTTCTCTAATGCTTGCATTCCAATCTCCAACTATTATTAAATTTTCATCTCCTTTTACGTGTTTAATTGCTTCATCAATCTCTTCGTATACACACTTTACCTCATCATCATCATGGGCGCTTGTAGGCATATAGACGTTAACAATCGTCGGTTTAGGTTTTGATTTTATCCTTATTACAATGATTCTATCGCTATGCGTTTTGAAATACTCCACTCTCCTCCCTATCTTCTTGTTCATCACGAAACCTACTCCTGCCTGTCCATTATTTGACGCTGAGTTAATTACTCTAAAATCACCTGACCAAAAGTCGCCTTCCTCTTCCCACCGAACCTCACTAATTCCTACTATATCCACATTTGTCCTACCCATTTCCCTTTTTAAATTTTCTAGCCTACCAACCTTTTTTAAGCTTCTAACATTCCACGCTCCGACTCTTAGAATGTTATTTTTTAATTTTCTGGTGACCCCTTCCTTAGTAGTCCCCACCCGGAGATCCGAACGGGGGACTATTTTACCTCCGGAATATTTTACCAAGGAAGGCGCCTCCATTATTGCTATGTGAAAATGCAGAGAGCCACATTTTCTTGGAAAAAAAGCAGCTGTAGTTTTCCATTGCTTTCAGCTGCGCAGTACTCAGAGGACTGAGTGATGTTGATACGGCCGTTTAAGTCGTCCTGACTCATGCCCCTAACAACTACTGAAAGAGCTGCTGCCCTCTTTCAGGAATCATTCCTTAGTCTGGCTCTCAACAGATTCCTCTCCGATATGGTTGCACCTTCGGTCCAGCTACTCTGTATCCCTGAGCACTCAAGCCCCCTCACCATAACTATTTATTATATTAGAAAAAACTATTTAAAAATAAATATTCTGTAAAATAAAAGTTAAAGAACATAACTAATTTTAGCAATTGTTTTTTGATATTTGTTATTATTGACTGTAAAAAAGTAATTTGTTATTTAATGTTTTTACTGTAAATTTTGTGAGTTTATGAATTTACTGTAGCACATCTTTGGTGCTTTTCTTAGCTTTGGCGCTTGGACCTTACTTAACAGTTCAACCAATCTCTGATTAAAGTTAATATTACTTATGCCAGATTTATAAAAGTCTGTCTATTTCCTGCTGCCACAACCCTTTAAATAAGAAATTGCATTTAACTAGCATAGTATAATGTAATCTTAGTCTGTATATTGGATTTCTCTTTAACCCTTCTGAACTTCCTTCCTAATTATGAGAAAAATTCTCATTAATTTTAGAAAAAAATTAAAGTAACATATGTAACTTTATTTCAAAAATATGGCATTGCCATCAAAACAAACATATGAAAATCATTTTGATGATATTTGTTGTAAAGGAGTAATAATAGTATAAACTTATATATTCTGCTTAATCAATTTCTTTATTGGTGCTTTTTACTTTGGACAGAACATAGCTTGGTTTACACTTGGCAGGATTGTGTATTTAGTTCCCTTATATTATGTGATGCAATACATCTATATTATGTAATATGTCACAGCAATATATTATATTATGTGACATTATCGAGTTTTATGTGAATTAAGTGTGAGATTTTATGTGTTTATTATTAAATTATTTATTTATTGTAAATTTACTCAAAGTAATGTATGTCAAGAATAGTTTTCTTTTTTTATTAAGTTATGTTATAAATAAATGTAAAAGTACTGGCATATGGGTAATTTTAATAAACATTGAGCTAAGTTATTGTTATTAATTATTTAAAAGATTTTTTTTTTTGTCATTGTCTCAAAATTTGTCATTTATTAACTGCAAACTCATAATTTTACAAGCCTAAGATTATTTTGAATATTAGTTTATAGATTCCGCAAATTTCAACACTATTAACTAAGTTTTTTAGGAATGTCTCTATTTTATTTTATTTTTCAATGTAATTCACTTATTTTTAATAAATTTTCTCTTTTAAGTGAACTGTTCTTTATTAGTTTTTAATTGTTTCATTAAAGAATTCGCTTAAGTGATTTATTTTGTTTAATTTCTACATTATGTTGTAACACTTATATGTTGAAATGATTAACTGGAGTAATGCTGTGTTCTGTACATATGATTTACTTGTGAGTTTAAATTTTGTTTGAATTAAAGTAGCTGTTTAGTTGATCTCATATTTAGTAACTCTCAGAAATCTTGTGTGTTATCTTTGGTCAAAATAGAAAGCATTTCAGTGATTGTAATTTCTATTTACTCTTGTGCATTGTAGACTGGGAAAGGTAAGGGGTTTTTTCAGAATGTGAATTCACCTTAAAGAATTGAACTATGGATAAACATATTTATCAATTATAACAACAATCCTTAATAACAAAATTAAACATTAGTTACAATTTTATGAATTAAATAAAACAACACAAAAGTTTGGCATTACTGTGCCATGGAAAAATTCATGGATTTTTTTTCCACATCATAACAGTATAGATAAACAATGTTGATGTAAATAGCTAGTCATTACTCTGATATACTTTAATTACAGTATCTAATGAGCACGAAGTTGTGTTATTGAGGGTCGTATATTAGAAAGCACTATTACCATTTCTATAATAAAGTAACCGATTAAAGATTTCTTAATGAAAGTTTTCACTTTATCTCAGTACATCTTATGCCATTTTTTCATCTAGTCATCCTGAAAATTTTGGAACCTTCTGTAATGGTAACAAATTTTTTTATACTCTCACCGAATTTCTTCAACACTGTCCATTCTGAAGCTAGTGAGTGGTTCCTGCAGCTATTCATTTATTTTGAAGCACTCCTAATCAATTGTTCAGTTTGATGAAAATGTGAAAATCACTTATGAAGGGTCATGTCCAAGTCTTAGATGAGCAATCAAAAATATCCCATTTTAAATAATCAAGTTGTCTTTTTGTTTCTGAGGGGTGGTGGTTCATCTTAGAGGATCTTGCTAATGTATGACAAGTAGTCCTTTTTTGCATTTCTTAATATCTCTCTGCTATTGCTTTAGTACCTCACATACACATTTTATATATATATATAATATCTGTATCTAATATCCTCCTTAGCAGTATAAATTGCCCATTTACGCTGTCACAGAAGATTGATTATAGTCTTGAATGATCTTTTATGTTATTCCCAGGTATGGTAGCAGATTCTGTGTTTTTGTATTTGATGGTTGTAAATGCCTACTCTGTATTTTGAGTATATAGAATGATTAAGTTTCATTTAGTTTTCAGTGTATAAGTCTTTATTATTATTTCAGGTATCTGATTTTATTTATTTTTTAGGTGTCATTAAATCCTATAAGAATATTAAAAAATGAAGCAGCTGAGGAGAAAGCTGAAACAGCTCGGATGTCTTCATTTATTGGAGCAATTGCTGTTGGTGATTTAGTTAAAAGCACTCTAGGGCCTAAAGGAATGGATAAAATACTAGTTTCATCAGGACGCAATGAAGGTCAGGTTGAAGTTACAAATGATGGAGCAACCATTTTAAAAAATATTGGAGTGGATAATCCTGCAGCTAAGGTTTTAGTTGATATTTCTAGAGTTCAGGATGATGAAGTTGGTGATGGAACAACTTCAGTTACTGTGTTGGGTTTGTAAATTTTTATTAATTTATTTGCTTAATTCATTTAATATTACATGATATTTTTTTTTAATGTTTATTAATTTATTTTCAAGAAAAGTTTGTTGAGCTCGGAAACTATTAATTAAAAAAAATTAACTTGCAGTGAATTTTTTGATTTTAATTAAAGAAAATTGTTTTCTAATATCTGTTTTCTATTTAATATATTATACAGTTGTATATATATTTAATGATAGATAAGTTAAACTTACCATATTAACTTATCTATTTACTGTGTTTTGTTGGTTTAAATTTCTTTTCATATTAAATTTAATTAGCACAGTTAGTCAGTATGTTAATGAATTTTGTGAACTTTCAAAAAATTATGAGTATATATATATAAAATTATTTAATTGAAAAACAATTACAGTTTTTTGGCAAGGCTTACAAGTAATTATCTCCTAATACTGCCATCAACATTGCAGGAGAGTCAAATGATGAAATTATCACATTTGAACCTCCGAGACTCTATTTAATATTTATTTATATTGATGGCATAATTAGATGGGAAATTGACCCTAGTATTAAAATGACTAGTTGACATCCTATGAACACTTTTCTTTAATTGCACCATAGAACTAGAATATATATATATATATATACAGCATCATGTAAGATGAAACAAATATAATAATTTAGTAAATTAATTTCAGTTTTGTTTTTGTAATTAAGTTAAAATGCAGTTGGCTTTTATCATAAAACATTTGGATCGTTTCACGTTTTAGAAAACATAAGCTTTTGTTAGAAAAGTTAATAAATAATAAATACAAAATAAATTAATAAATTTAATAATAATTAATTAATTAATTTACAGTATTTATCTCTTAATAATGTATCCAAATAGTTCTAAATAGTAGCAGCAAAACAATATCTAAAAAATTTAGAACATTCTATCAGTTTTTATTTTTGTAATTGCAAAGGTTTTGCTATAACAAATTTGAATGAGAAAAAAAAATTATACAGAGTAATACATTTCAATATATATAATTAAAATTGTGCGCGCGTGTGTGATTATACAAATAAATAAAAAATTTAATTAATATATTATTTATAAAGAGATAATAAGGTTTACTTAAACTGAAAATTACTTCAAAATTATGTAAGACGCCCGTTCGTTTCGGTTAACGTACAGACATTAATATTCTTATAGGGAGTTGTATTCATAAAACACAGTTCTAACATTTACTGATGCTATGACAGACGCTATGTTGCCATTTAATCTGATTTTTTTCCCGCCTTGCCGGTGTACTCGCAACAGTTGGGTATCAGATAAATCGCTGCGTTGCATTTGTCTTATATCTTATTCAATTCATTTTCATAGAATAACTCTTCCAACAAGCTAACCCAGTAAGGAAATGAATAAAAAATTTTTTTATTACTTATGGTAAAATTTTTATAATTTTTTTTCTTAATTTAATAACGAATCATTATATTATCATTTTACTATTTTTTATAAAAAAATAAATATAAAAAAAATAAATAACGTATAAATTATTGCTTGTTTTAAGTACTCGAGTTACCAGAGATTTTCTTATAACAAAAAACAGAAATTAATTCTGAATCAAATTAAAAAATATAATCTGAGATTAATGTTCATTAAAACGTCGATTATTCGGACCTCCATATCTAAAACATTTTTCGACTTAAAAGCGGTGACAAATCTAAGAGATAAATAAAAATAAATATTAAAATATTGTTTGTTGAACCAAGACTCGGATTTAAGCAAGAGTGTATTTGTAACGAAGTTATTAGTTACGTAATTTCACAGCCGATGGTAAATAATGACTTAATGCGCTAGCATTTCACTTAATCAATTTTACCTTCTCAATTCATAGATTTAAAGCGTATGAAAAATACCAAATCTTGCCGGGATTAAACCCAGAACTCTCCACTGATTCTACCGCTCTTTCCGTCGTGTGTGTTTCCTCAGTTCATTCAGGAAATGTTATTCTGTTTTATATTTGCGCTAGATATAGGCCGACATTTTTTCATTATATTTTATTCATTTACTAATTATTAACTCGTAACAAAAAATAAAGCTAATTAGCCAACCCGTTAATTTAAATAGTTATCGATTCTTCGACTGTTTTGTTCACAAAAACGTTTTTCTGCAATTACACTCTCAAACTGTTCCTTCATAAAAATAAAGATTATATGAAAGTAATTTGGAAATCGTAAAAGTTTTATAGTCATTTTACTAAAAATTAATTAAACTTACAAAATTAATGATCTTCTCCACCAATAGTATTTTATGGGGACTGGTGCATATAATTTTTTAGCGTCTTAAAAAATTATTATTTATTATTTTCATTTCATTAAAATTAAAAAATAATAAACTGTACTTAAATTGTAATATTTTTTTATTGTTATAATTATCCGAGATATGATTATGCATAAATGTGCCGCAGGGTTGAACATAGAGCAACGCCCGTGCGAAGTTACGTTGGGTAACTAATTGTAGTACTAGACTGCATCTTAAGCGAAAAATAATATTACTGTCTTTTTACCTCATACCGGGCGTGGGAACACATGCACAGGTAAGGAGTATTTCAGACCTTTTTTACTTCCTTGTACGAAGTAAAGGAAGTATTGTGATCGCGAAAAATTTCGCTTTTCAGATTTCAACCAAAATATTCATTTTGACCATCCCTGAATCCATTTGACAGTTTCGGCGTGACCTCTGTACTTATGTATGTATCTCGCATTACTTAAAAACTATTAACCGTAGTATGTTGAAATTTTGGATTTAGGACTGTTGTAACATCTAGTTGTGCACTCCTCCTTTTTATTGCAATCGACTGAACCAAAAGTGTCCAAAAAAAGCCCACTATTTCTTAACTGCAGTAATAAGCCCTGATTGAGAGCTTTTCAACGATATATCATACTTATTTTCATTGGTTCCAGAGTTATAGCCAAGTAAAAGTTTAATGAAATATTTGGATTTTACAAGGAGAAGGCACATAGGTTTGAATCAGACTTCATCTCCTTTTTTTAACTTCTTTTATTTAAATATGTTGATTTATTAATTTATTAAACTCTCATTGTAAAAAAAACTTTTACTATGAATAATAATTCAGTAATAACCAAAAAGAAAAAAATATCATTAATTTTTATGAAATAAAATTACATACTTTTTCATTTTAAAAAAAACGTGTAAATATAATTTAATTTATTAACCTGTGATTGTAAAAAAATTACAATAAATAATAATTCAATAATATGAAGAAAAAAAATCAAAAAATTCTTTATTAAAGAATTAGAGGATCGTATTTCACTTTCAAATGAAATAAGTTTATACCAAATGAAGCAAAAAATGTGTATATGTAATTTAATAGGCATACAAGGAAGTCATGTGGTGTCCCACACCAATTTTTTTTTTTTAATTATGACAGTGAGGTAGATAAATATTTTCGTACGTAAAAAATTAACGGGATTCGGATCCAGAACCTTTTGGATATAAATCAATTTTGTGATACATTTAATCTGATAAAGTAAAATGAAGTGTACATTGTTTTGTCAACCAGAACGGTAGTAATAAAAAAAACAAAAAAAAAACAAGAAAATTGTATCCTGTTACCATTTTAATACGTATGTTGACTGTTAATTGATTTAATTTCTAATGCAGTAAATTTTTTGTAAAAAAATACTCTTCCCGTACATTTTTTGGGTCAATGAAATCAAAAGAATGAATTCGTGATGTACAAAAAATTTCAAGTTTTAAGTCTGTTGCGTAATTAAAGAATAATGGAGGGCGCGCGCGCTCACACACACACACACACAATGTTTTATTAACTTACTCGTATGTATTGTTAAACCAGTCAGAGTGACGTTGCATCTGAATTAACGTTCTTTTTGTATAGTAAAGAATTCTGGGTTCGATTTCCGGTTACGTTATCTTACATTATTATCAAAATTCATAACATGAAAAATTAAAAATCATAACCTAAATAAAATTGGGTGAATAGTAACTGACGTTTGTCGGCCTCCGTGGCGCGAGTGATAGTGTCTTAGCCTTTTGTCCGGAGGTCCCGGGTTCGAATCCCGGTTAGGCATGGCATTTTTACACGCTACAAAATTATCATTTCATCTCATCTTGTGAAGCAAATACATAACGGATGGCCCGAGGAAAGGAACAAATATATATATACTTTGTATGTTGTCAATACGATTAAAATAAATTTAAAAAAAAGAAAAGAAATGGTTATAAATATTCGTTTTATTTATCGAGAGATAATTTTACAAATTATACTGCGCTATCGTAGACAAAACTGCTCGCCGACGCGCTGTCTACTACTCCAGTTGCTATGAGACGTACAACTGTTTCAAGGTTAAACTACACAACTGCCGTCTCGAACGCGCGGCTGCATAAAGCACGTTTAACAATAATAATAATAATTTACAAATGTTTAATACTGTCTAAAGTAAAGCCATTCGGTTTATTTCTTTTTCACACCCTCCGAGATTTTTATTCTACTTTTTATTTTTTTATCATTTTTATTTATTTATTTTATATAGCATATCTCTCGATTTTTTTTTAAATATTGTTTTTTAACATTAATGCATAGTATTTTTAATAAAACTGTTCTGAAGGAAGATCAAGTCTATTCTTTAACGTTACTTAATATTTATTTTTACATTTAGTATGTGATTTTGTGCTGAAACCTAGAATCGAAATCGCGACTTTCAACTTGTCAGTCTTTTTTTAATAGGTAATATCAAAATAAGTATTTTTAAAACCAAGAATCGAACCCGCTTACTTCCAATTACACCAATCTTTTTTCTTTCCTTTTTTAGGTTTTTTAATTAACTTAATTATAGACAAAACCTACATTAGAAAAATTGAACTCTGTGAGAATCAAATTGAGTCTAAATTTACGTACTTATTTTTTTTTATAAGGATTATGCGTGCAATTTATAATAGAATCTTCAATTTATGGTTATTTTTTTAATGCGTAAAACTGATACAGATATTACACATATGGAGTGTTGTCCAAGCTGTAACCGAAGCCTAAAGATTAAATATAAAATTAATACAAAAAATTTAATCTTCTTTAAAAATAATTCCTAAATTCTTTTTTGAACAGAGGAAGGTTAAGAAGTGTAACGATAATAACTGAAAAATATATAACACTTCAACTCGACGAGTACAAAACTTGGCTTACTCGCAGAAATGAATTTACTATTTTAATTCAATAATTTATTATATTAGGTTGGAGGTTGTGTGTGGAAGTATGGTATTGACATTTTGAAGTGAATTAAAATTTCAAGCCTGACCGGTATACGAAACCGGGATCTTTCGGATGAAAGGGAAGATATTACTACTCCACCTCGGCGATTGGCGAGGTGATTAGTTGATACGTGCTGAAGTATTAATTACATTAACTTATAAACTTAAAAGAATTGTAATAAAAAGAACAAATATAGAAGATAAAAAGTATAAACTTTTATAGGATGTGATTTTTAGTGAAGATCTAACAAAATAATTAAATAATTTTTTTTTTTTTAAGTAACAGTAACAGTACAAGTAAGTAAGTAACGGAGTAACAGTAAAAGGTGAAAAGATAAAGATGCTACGATTTGCTGACGATATAGTAATTCTAGCCGAGAGTAAAAAGGATTTAGAAGAAACAATGAACGGCATAGATGAAGTCCTACGCAAGAACTATCGCAAGAAAATAAACAAGAACAAAACGAAAGTAATGAAATGTAGTAGAAATAACAAAGATGGACCGCTGAATGTGAAAATAGGAGGAGAAAAGATTATGGAGGTATAAGAATTTTGTTATTTGGGAAGTAGAATTACTAAAGATGGACGAAGCAGGCGCGATATAAAATGCCGAATAGCACAAGCTAAACGAGCCTTCAGTAAGAAATATAATTTGTTTACATCAAAAATTAATTTAAATGTCAGGAAAAGATTTTTGAAAGTAATGCTTGGAGCGTCGCTTTATATGGAAGTGAAACTTGGACGATCAGAGTATTTGAGAGGAAAAGATTAGAAGCTTTTGAAATGCGGTGCTATAGGAGAATGCTAAAAATCAGACGGGTGGATAAAGTGACATATGAAGAGGTATTGCGGCAAATAGATGAAGAAAGAAGCGTTTGGAAAAATATAGTCCAAAGAAGAGACAAATTTATAGGCCACATACTAAGGCATCCTGGAATAGTCGCTTTAATATTGGAAGGACAGGTAGAAGGAAAAAATTGTGTAGGCAGGCCACGTTTGGAATATGTAAAACAAATTGTTAGGGATGTAGGATGTAGAGGGTATACCGAAATGAAACGACTAGCACTAGATAGGGAATCTTGGAGAACTGCATCAAAGCAGTCAAATGATGAAGACAAAAAAAAATTCAAAAGAAAATATAGATTTCTCTTTTAATACAGTTTCTAAAATACATTTCCTGTTTCAGTAATAATAATTATTAAAGTATTCAATACATAAAACAGTAAAATTAAGATAGTTCCTGTGAGATGTTCATTGTACTAAGAAATTTGTACTTATTTTCAGTAGGCCACTAATGGTAGCGAAGCGCAACAAAGAACAAATACATATAAATTATATTTACTATTTATACAAATAATGTATCTAGATTTAATATAAAAATTAGGCATTCCTATAAAATTATTTAAAACATTAAAGTCATTTTATAAATTTTATCTTTATAAAATTATTTTAGTTCATTTATAAAACTGATGAATTAATTTTATAAAAATTTCGCGATATTGATGTATCAACATCAAAGAAAAAAAAAATTAAAACACCCTTCTTATTTTGAATAAAAAAAATTTGTAAACTGGAAGATTATTAAATAACTAGAATAGATTTTAAATTTAAAAATATCAATAAAACACGAGATTTCATCTAAAAAAAGTGCATCATATAAATTGTAGCAAGGTACTTTTAAAAATCATGTTGAAATTTTAATTTAGTTTTCATTAAACTATAAATGAAAAAAAAGAAATGTTTAATTTTAAACCGATATATTAAAAAAAAAAAAGTTGTATACAATAAATTAAATCAAATGTTCATAAATTTAAAATAATGTCCTAAACCGTGTGGATTTCCTTTCTAGAAAATTCTTCAGTTACCATACAAACGATATGCATAATAGTAACCGATTTTGATGAGACTGAGAAATGTCTCTTAATTGGCACGACATTAGAAGTTTTACAAACAACTTTATTACTTTTCTTTGTTTTTGACTGGTCGACGATATTAAGAGTTTACTCGCTGTATTTTATGTTCTCTAAGACGGAAAAGATATTATTATTTCATCAATTAATATAATGAAAATTGGTAAATATAAAATTAATTTGGTTATAAATTATTTTCTTTTTTTTTTAATTTAAATTAAATACCTTAGAATAAATAATTCATAAAATCATTTTATTAAAACATTTGCAGTGAAGAAATTCGAAAAATTCAAATTAGCTTAGTATGGTTTTAGCAGTCAACTACTGATTTCTGTTGAAAGAGGAAGTTAAATCCGTGCGTAAATATTTACTTGATTTACTGATAATCTATTTTTATTGTAATCGTACAGTTTTTAGGTGAGATAATATTTAAGTTTATTATTTTATTTATTAATATTATTTAACTACATATGTTTCGTAAAAATCATGTTTGTAACTTTCACGTAGGTTAACAATAAATTTTAATCTATTGTAAGTTTAATATTGGATAAATTTATATTCTCTGAGAAAATAAAAATATAAATTACAACTGTAAGTAAAAGAAATACTAAAGTTTATAAATATTTTTTAAGGTGGATTATCTACGTATTACAGTTTAATTATCATATAATTAAAACACTCAGGCAATTTAATAACCTAATAAAACGATTACGACAGTTCTTGTTATAACAGACACCTTTTTCTTTTAAGATAATTAAATCATTACGTTAGTTAGAAGTTTGTGTGTGGGAATATGGGAAGGAAATTTGTAGTTTGTAAAATAAATACTATGCCTAAATGATTTTCGATCCTGGATCTTCTAGGTGAAAGGCTGAGTTTTTACTACTCTACCATAAATATCAGCGAAGCGATAATCCTACTTAAAAAAAAACGATTAGAAGTGTAGATTATGTTTGTTTAAAATAATTATCAGTTAAAAATACGTAAAAGTAAACAATTTAATTAAACGCTTACCGTATTGTAAATGCGATGAGTTTTACCAAACGTTAGTATGATTATTTAAAAATAATATTATTTCTGAATTGCTCTTGATTAAACTGAACTAAAATAGAAACACAATTATGTTATTTTTAAATACAACTATTTAGTAGAAAATAATATTTTCCCTTACAATAAAACCACAATTGTTATTTGTGCTTGAAATATAAAAAATAATTTATATGTATACGTGTACTAGGGGTAAACTAACTTTTAAAATAATATAAAACAAGTGTTGATTTATTTCTTCATCGCAAAGCTGAACAATTGCTACTGTAAAACAGTTAAAAAGATTAAACGTGTGTCCAGTTTAGTCACGTCTTTCTATACTCCGCTTATTCTTTTCTCATTTTACTCCCTCACTCCTTTCAGTATGTTTTTTTTTTTATTATAAGCTATAGTGTGTGTATCTTATTTCATGTAGCACGTACTCATTTTTGTCCTTGAAAATTGACTAAACAGCATTTTTTATTTTAAATATTACCATCAAAAAAACACAGAGTTTAACTTTATTCTTGACCATATCATCAGACATGTTTTTTATGTACTTATAAAAATAGAATTAACAACTATACTACATCAGCCTTTCTTTTTTTGTTTTTATCCCTCTCACACACACATATATATATACAGAGAGAGAGAGAGTGAGAGAGAGAGAGAGAGAGAGAGCGCGATAGCGCAACAGATCAAAAGACTTTGCTTTAAAGGAGACACAGAAGCGACTAATGGTTATAAATAACTGGTAATCTATTCGATAGTTTACAATAGAAAATGAATATAATTTTATGCTACCGTGTTTTTTTTGTCTTCAGTCATTTGACTGGTTTGATGCAGCTCTCCTTTTTTTTTTTTTTTTTTTTTTTTGTCTTCAGTCATTTGACTGGTTTGATGCAGCTCTCCAAGATTCCCTATCTAGTGCTAGTCGTTTCATTTCAGTATACCCTCTACATCCTACATCCCCAACAATTTGTTTTACATACTCCAAACATGGCCTGCCTACACAATTTTTCCCTTCTACCTGTCCTTCCAATATTAAAGCAACTATTCCAGGATGCCTTAGTATGTGGCCTATAAGTCTGTCTCTTCTTTTAACTATATTTTTCCAAATCCTTCTTTCTTCATCTATTTGCCGCAATACCTCTTCATTTGTCACTTTATCCACCCATCTGATTTTTAACATTCTCCTATAGCACCACATTTCAAAAGCTTCTAATGTTTTCTTCTCAGATACGCCGATTGTCCAAGTTTCACTTCCATATAAAGCGACACTCCAAACATACACTTTCAAAAATCTTTTCCTGACGTTTAAATTCATTTTTGATGTAAACAAATTATATTTCTTACTGAAGGCTCGTTTAGCTTGTGCTATTCGGCATTTTATATCGCTCCTGCTTCGTCCATCTTTAGTAATTTTACTTCCCAAATAACAAAATTTTTCTACCTCCATAATCTTTTCTCCTCCTATTTTCACATTCAGCGGTCCATCTTTGTTATTTCTACTACATTTCATTACTTTTGTTTTGTTCTTGTTTATTTTCACGCGATAGTTCTTGCGTAGGACTTCATCTATGCCGTTCATTGTTTCTTCTAAATCCTTTTTACTCTCGGCTAGAATTACTATATCATCAGCAAATCGTAGCATCTTTATCTTTTCACCTTGTACTGTTACTGCGAATCTAAATTGTTCTTTAACATCATTAACTCCTACTTCCATGTAAAGATTAAAAAGTAACGGAGATAGGGAACATCCTTGTCGGACTCCCTTTCTTATTACGGCTTCTTTCTTATGTTCTTCAATTGTTACTGTTAGCAATTGTTCTTCTATCTCTGTATTTGAACCCTAATTTTTTTAAAATGCTGAACATTTTATTCCAGTCTACGTTATCGAAAGCCTTTTCTAGGTCTATAAACGCCAAGTATGTCGGTTTGTTTTTCTTTAATCTTCCTTCTACTATTCATCTGAGGCCTAAAATTGCTTCCCTTGTCCCTATAAGTTTCCTGAAACCAAATCGGTCTTCTCCTAACACTTCTTCCACTCTCCTCTCAATTCTTCTGTATAGAATTCTAGTTAAGATTTTTGATGTGTGACTAGTTAAACTAATTGTTCTGTATTCTTCACATTTATCTGCCCCTGCTTTCTTTGGTATCATTACTATAACACTTTTTTTGAAGTCTGACGGAAATTCCCCTTTTTCATAAATATTACACACCAGTTTGTATAATCTATCAATCGCTTCCTCACCTGCACTGCGCAGTAATTCTACAGGTATTCCGTCTGTTCCAGGAGCCTAGTTAATAAAGAAAGGTTTATTATGTCAGATTCACATCGGAAGAAGTCTTAAAAGTGTTGTCCCTCTGTTCTTATACATCATTCGGCATTTAACCGATTAAATACAAATCTTTGTTTTTTAAATATAATTTCATCCTGATTTTATAAAATCAGGCCGAATATTTAAAAGCTTGAAACGGTTCAGGTCATTTGTATTTAAAGGAAATACCGTGTCTTTTTTGTTTCAAAAGAATGAAAAATTATAAGGCGTCAAATTACACGAATGCGGTACCTATTCGGTTGTTCCTTTGGTGACTTAAACGTTAATAAAAAGTTTGATGGAGATAATGTCTGATTTGAAACCTACACATACATTCACGCTAAATACATTACACTCCTTTTCGGGAAGTCGAGTAAAAAAATATCATTCCGATCATTTGTAGCCTGTCGCAAGAAATAACAGTATTTACTAATTTCAACAACTACGGGCCAATCGTTTCAATTACTAACGAATGACGATTTTTGTGAATACGGTAATCGGTCAAAAAATGGGATACGAGTTTTTTTTCATTTCTCAACGTTTTATGACCCAGGGAACCCAAAAAAGTAGCGGAGGATAATGTTCATACGTACGTATGAGGGTGTACTGACGCGTTTCAGTTTTAATAACTTGCGAATGGATAAAATGATTTTGATAAAACCCGGTACTCAGAGACTCATGTATATTAGGCAATTTTTTGGTAACAGTTTGGGGGCCAATATCTCCAGGGGATGAGATAGATAGTGTCTTTGGAGTCATTTTTCTCAAACTTTTCAGTACATACCTCACTTTATATTAAGCTCAGTACATGCGTACGCGCTTATCTTACCGTTTAAAAAAACGTTGCTCCCCAAATTCTCCCTCTTATCCCTTTTGTAGACTAAACGTTTTATTTACGTATTATTTATATTTAAATGTGCTTTACTTATTAATTATTTCGGGTTTCAATATTCTATTGAAGTTCTGTTTTTTGTTTTAAAAATTTAGATTTCTGTTTAACAACAAAACCGTTTGCCTGTGTCTGCATTTGGTAATTAATAAATTAGCTATCTATTTTAGAAAGATAAATTGCCTTTGTTATTCATATGAAATACTTTACAAATATTTTCTCACTTTTCTTGAAATTTACATTGATATGTTCTGTAGATCAAAACGGTCGGTTTTTATGTTACATGGTCAGATTTATTATTAATTTTTTTTCGACAAAAATTTAGCCAAAATGTTTGTTCTAATTTCTTTTTCATTTTTTTTACTTTTTTTTTTAAAAAAAAGACTAGACTAATGAATAAATGAAAGCAATTTTTTTAATTCACTTGTATCTGTTAGCTAAAGAACATGGCTAACGGTACATAAACGAGTAATGATGTGGTGGCTTTCAATTATTTAATTTTACCTAATATTCGATTAATTATAACCACGCACGTAAACGTGATTATTGCACATATATATAAAAGTACATTCGCGTGCGTGCTTTTATAATTTTTCTTTTTTACTAAACATTGTTTTATTTTAATTTAAAGCAGAAATTTAAAAAATCGAATATTATAATTAAGATTTTTTGATTTTTTTACATCGCTGAATATAATGGAAACAGCTAATAATATTATAATCAATTATAATTTTTCATCAACGTAACACACATTTTGATGTACGTAGTTGTTTTGATGAATTTCGACGCGAACCAAGGAGAGAACGTGAGAGTCAAATGCATTCACATTCTCTCTGCTGTCTCTCCCCCCTCTCACAGTCACCATACGTACAAACTAACCGCAGCAGTAATATTTTTCCTCCCTTCTATTGTTCAGAAGCCATCTTTTTTTATATTGTTAGGTTATTTTTACTTTTAATAAATTGAATCTCGTGTATTAAAAGTGATTAATTTAAACAAAAATAATTGTTACTTTTTTTTTATAAAAAAATTAATATTTGTAAAATGTTAGTTTAATAAGCAACTTATACGTATTACTTACCCGACGTACGATGCGTATATTTACAAATAAAAAAATGTTTTGATACGGGTTTTATGTACCATCAAACATATCGATTTTATTTTTTTACTCGTTTCTTTATTCGTACTTCAAAAAATAAACCTTTTCAGATGAAAATACCGTTCATATTTAAGGAAATATTTGAATACTTTATTTGACGTCACATATTTTCGTAAAAATATAAAACTTTTTATGAACGCTTCAAATAGATATTGAAAGATGTATTTAAAATCTTAAGTATAAATTCTAACTTAAAAAAATTTCTATTTAAATTTTTATATCCGACAAATATTTTTGTCCCGTAAACGCTACGCGATGATATCGACCGATGGCATCAAGTTTTTAGAATATTTTTTTTATTGGAAAATAGTTTTACGCACTAAAAAAAGATTTGAAGAAATATACTATATGTAATATTGTGAACCGCACGCCCTTTAATTCTCCTATATTAAATAGCGAGTTTGTCAGCAGTTTTTTAAGGCGGTAGTGTATTTTTAATTTTTTATATTTATTTCCTTTTTTAAGAACAAGTTTTTAGATTTGACGTTAAATTGACATTTAGAAATAAAATTTGTGTAAAATATAATTCTGAGAAATCCGTGTACGCATAAACAACTTCGAATAAAGAAGTTTTGAAAAATTTGAATTTTATTCATTTAAACAAAAAACGGCAGAAAAATAGCGTATTAAAATTTTTTTTATTGTAAATTTGTCGGTATTAAAGATGTATTACAATATCGTAAACAAATAATATTCGTTTGAAAAGTTAATTAATTTTTTCTTTCGGTTTATGAATTTTTAATAAAAATGACTTTGTTTCTTAATATTTTGCAATATTGATAATAATTCTTGTTTCGATATAATTTCGTTATATAACACAGGGTTTTTCTGTCATGTTTCGATCTGTTTTGTTTAAATAAATCGAAATAAAATTTCCTAAATTATTTTTTACGTTCAGTTGATGTTACTGCGTAGATTTTCTCAGAATTTAATTCTTTACGCATTTTTTTAATGGAAATTTAAAAAATATGTCAAACTAAAATAACGTTTTTACGCCAATTTTTTTCTTGTTTTTTTTTTTACGGCTATTTTCTAAAATATTATTATAGATGCAGTTGTAGAAGCAAATTTATTCAATTATTTAGGAAAACATTCATTATTTATCGATTAACATAAAAACATAAATTTAACATAACATTAACAATTAATTTAACATTAACATAACATAACATAAATTTTTTTTTTGTAAAGTTTACCCGGACCGATTTTAATATTTTCTTTTGTTCGAAACCTTTTCTCGAGTGTAATTTTTCTGGTAAACCGGAAAAGAATTCACCTAATCCTTAACTTTTGAAATTATTAATTTTTTGCCTCCTGTTACTCGATTTCCCGAAAAAAAAATCTGTTATGTAATATTAGAATATATTTTTTTTTTTTGTAAATTACAAAACGGATAAACCTTATCGTAATATTTTTAATAAGTTTATTAAAATTAAGGGAGATTAATTATTATTTTAAATAAAATGTAATAAATATAAAATAATCGACAAATCTTGATTTAATTTAATTATATCGAACGTCTATATAAGAAATAGAGATATTAATATAGTTGCTGGACTGCAATACACACACTTACGCACACATGTACGCAAGTTTACATCGCGCGATAATTACTGTCCGACGGTAGCCAATCAGACCGAAGGAAGCCACCTGTGTTTTGTTCATCTCCCCCTCTCACCCTCTCCCACACCGTCGTCGCATTAATCAGACTGACAGTTGTTTTTAGTTGATGCATGTCATCCCAAAAAAATTAAATAAAAAAAGAATTACCTCTAAAATTCCTCTTAACAAAAGTCGTCTGTCAACGTATGAGCTATACAATTTTATAAATAATCGTTTTATTTTATCATTGGCTATGGAACTACCGTTTTTTTTATTAAAACATTTATTACTATAAAGAATTTATTTATTAAATGTATTTTATTTATATTTACATTTTCATTTAATTTTTTTTTATTAAACACTTCGCTTTTATCGTAATCTGAATGTTAAAAAAATCGGCCTTAAAGGATTAATATTTGAATAGATGTATAAATAAATATACACTTATACAGACTTTTGTGAAAAGTACAAGGTCTTCTGAAGTAGCTTTTTATTATTGCAATACCGGGTGAGCAACTTAAAATCGAACCTAATCGTCTCGAACTGCAGTTATTTTAGCGTCACGTTTAACACTGCTATTACTGTCTACTTTTGTCAGTTTTAAACTGTCCCTGCTACAGCGCAGTTGTGTGTTATTTTTTTCCCTTGAATCATCATATAAACTTGAAGCTTGTGCGTGGAATATGGAAATTTACAATTTACATTTATTATTTACTGTAAATATTATTTTTTCATAGTAAATCTGATTTTTTTTAAATCTCAAGTTAAATAACAGCGATTTTAATTAAGAAAAAATATCTACGTTTGCTATTTATACTTATAAAAGAACCATATTTCTTAAGAAATATAAATAATATAATGCACTTACAGCACAAAAATCTTCCTAGCAAGAGAGTTATTTTTTAGATAATAAGTAATAAATAAATTATTAGTATAAATAATATATAAGTCCCAAGATTATTTAATTAATTGCTAAATTTCATAAAAAAACGCGTAACTTCTTGCCGGTATCACTTTTGAGTAATAAATGTAAATTCTATTATTCTGGAATGAATCTTTGTTAACTTTATGAATAATAATTACATTTTTTCCTTTGTAAAGCTGTAAGCAGAAAAGAAATTGTGGAATAAATAAATAAATTTTGAATATTTTTTACATACTACTTCTATTTTTTGTTATATCCGAATACATATTTATATAAAACAAATATTGAAAAAGGAAAATTAATTTTATAATCAAGAAAAAAAACCTTTACAGTCGTGGTTATTATTGCATTTGATTACTTTTAGTTGCGATTTAAATTACTGAATATTTTAGATTTTTAAATATTTTTATAATCTATTACAGTATTTCTTGTGAAATTGAACGCATTTAAAACAAATGAGGTACAAGAACCGACATTCGGTGTAAAGCTGTTTTAATGCTTTTCTGATTCTGGTTACTTATTCTTATGCAGTGAAAAAAATAACGATCGAAGAAAAAGTGTAAAAAATTCAAAAAACCAGTATTTTATTACATTTTCTGCTTTCCCACACCAAAATCACCTCTCAGAAATATTTTTTGATTTGTTTTTATTTACTGCGTTAAATTGAAGAAATAAAATAATTCCACCGATAAATTTACGACTTAAAGTTATCTAACGTTTCTTTTTTAGGGGTGGGGGTGAATAATGAAGATTTTTAGTATCGTAATATTATTAATAAAAATTTAAAGAAACTTGAAATTTTTTTTAAATACTCCTAAATTTGATATCTTTAAAATTTCATCGATTCCCCCACCGACAATATCGCCTCCAAAGGTTTTTTTGGTCGCTTACAACAGTTGCACTATTACTATCCTTACGAAGATGAAAAGAAAAAAAATCGTTCAAAAAATGTGCGATAAATGAAAAGATAATTTTGTCGATTTCCGGGATAAGAGGGAGAATTTGGGGAGCAACGTTTTTTTAAACGGTAAGATAAGCGCGTACGCATGTACTCAAAAGTTTGAGAAAAATGACTCCAAAGACACTATCTATCTCATCCCCTGGAGATATTGGCCCCCAAACTGTTACCAAAAAATTGCCTAATATACATGAGTCTCTGAGTACCGGGTTTTATCAAAATCATTTTATCCATTCGCAAGTTATTAAAACTGAAACGCGTCAGTACACCCTCATACGTACGTATGAACATTATCCTCCGCTACTTTTTTGGGTTCCCTGGGTCATAAAACGTTGAGAAATGAAAAAAAACTCGTATCCCATTTTTTGACCGATTACCGTATTCACAAAAATCGTCATTCGTTAGTAATTGAAACGATTGGCCCGTAGTTGTTGAAATTAGTAAATACTGTTATTTCTTGCGACAGGCTACAAATGATCGGAATGATATTTTTTTACTCGACTTCCCGAAAAGGAGTGTAATGTATTTAGCGTGAATGTATGTGTAGGTTTCAAATCAGACATTATCTCCATCAAACTTTTTATTAACGTTTAAGTCACCAAAGGAACAACCGAATAGGTACCGCATTCGTGTAATTTGACGCCTTATAATTTTTCATTCTTTTGAAACAAAAAAGACACGGTATTTCCTTTAAATACAAATGACCTGAACCGTTTCAAGCATTTAAATATTCGGCCTGATTTTATAAAATCAGGATGAAATTATATTTAAAAAACAAAGATTTGTATTTAATCGGTTAAATGCCGAATGATGTATAAGAACAGAGGGACAACACTTTTAACACTTCTTCCGATGTGAATCGGACATAATAAACCTTTCTTTATTAACTATTTTCTAATCAGTAAATAAAGACACAGAATTTTAGTCCATCCGGTATAAGATACCCGTCTCAGAATTGTTTCATACCGACAAGAAGTACACGCTTAATAACACATTTCAGCTGCATTTCTATGTTGCTTACACGTACTGCTTGTAATTTCACGTAAAAAAATGTTACATCACGTCGAATATATATATATATTCACCACTCCTGATACTGAGTATATATATAGGAGAGTATAAAAGTCAGGAAAAGATTTTTGAAACTGTATGTTTGGAGTGTCGCTTTATATGGAAGTGAAACTTGGACAATCGCAGTATCTGAGAAGAAAAGATTAGAAGCTTTTGAAATGCGGTGCTATAGGAGAACGTTAAAAATCAGACGGGTGGATAAAGTGACAAATGAAGAGGTATTGCGGCAAATAGATGAAGAAAGAAGCATTTGGAAAAATATAGTTAAAAGAAGAGACAGACTTATAGGCCACAAACTAAGGCATCCTGGGAATAGTCGCTTTAATATTGGAAGGACAGGTAGAAGGGAAAAATTGTGCAGGCAGGCCACGTTTGGAAATTGTTAGGCATGTAGGATGTAGAGGGTATACTGGAATGAAACGACTAGCACTAGATAGGGAATCTTGGAGAGCTGCATCAAACCAGTCAAATGACTGAAGACAAAAAAAAAATAGTATTAACAACGGTTAATCCTATTTTATTAAGGGCATTTATAAGTGTGTCAGTCTGTCTGTTGTGTGTCCATCCCCCTTAGCTTACCATATAAAACAACACCACTAGTCCGAGCGAAGTCATTCCCTACAATAATAAGTAATAATGCGCTCAGGCACTGGAATGTACCGATCGCTAGCGGAAAATTCCGATCGGTTAGTACATGTCCCGTAGCGGTCAGGTATATACTTGTTATATATTATATATTTATTACTTCTACTTATTATTTATACTTGTAATACGTATTTATTTCTTTAATCGTTATATACGCGAAATATATGTTACTAATATATTTTTTAAATCTATTATAAACTCTAAATCTATTATATTTTTTAAATCGTGCAGCGTTTAAGAAATTCGATCGTAAAGATGGTTTATGCGATGTAACGAGAGTTATTGTTAGAGAAATGGCGAATAATGTTATAAAGTGCAACATTTTGACCGGAGGTGAGAAACTGTGTGTTTTCCAAGAATAACTTTGATCGATGAGAGTACAAAAGGGTTTTCATTGAACAGAATTCAGTTTCCTCTGCGATTAGATTTTGTATAAAAAAACCATTGAATCGGTCGACATTTATTTGAGAAGTTTTCTGGCACGGGCAATTGTTGGTCGCGTTATCAAGAGTAAAAGCACGGAGCGGAATGAAAGGGAAATTGTCTTCAGAGCGTAGAAATAAACGAGTGAAAAATGTTGTTTTTAGAGAAATTTTGGACGGTCTAGACCGATAAGTGGAACAGTGATTTTGGTTTATTGAAAAGAAGACTTTTTTTTTAAATATAATAAAAGAATCGCCTAAGGTTTTTTGTTTGTATGTTTATTAATACATTTATTTTGTATGTTTTAATATTTATATAATTTATAAATAAATTTAAATTATACTATACAATATCATTTCGTATAAAAAATTCAAACTTCCGACGCCTATGCCTCTCTCTTTTTCTGTTTAGCCTCCAGAACTGTCGTAAGGTGTTACTTGAGAGGATGATGTGTAATCTTGTACGGTCTCGTTCGACCGTTCCCGAGATGTGTGGTTAATTGAAACCCGACCGCCAAAGAACACCGGTATCCACGTTCTAGTATTCAAATCCGTGTAAAAATAACCGGCTTTACTAGGACTTGAACGCTGGAACTGTCGACTTCCAAATCAGCTGATTTGGGAAGACGCGTTTACCGCTAGACCGACCCGGTGGGTTATACTTGAAGAGCCAGACGCGTACAATCGAACCGGCAGTATAAATAGTTTTCTTTCTTTTTTCTATTTAGCCTTCGGGAATTACTGTTCAGAGGATGATTGAGGACGATATGTATGAATGTAAATGAAGCGTAGTCACGTACAGTCTCAGTTCGACCGTTCCTGAGATGTGTAGTTAATTGAAACCCGACCGACAAAGATCACCGGTATTCACGATCTAATAATCAAATCCGTAAAAAATAACCGTCTTTATTAGGACTTGAACGCTGGAACTCTCTACTTCCAAATCTGCTGATTCGGGAATACGCGTCACCACTAGACCGATCCGGTGGGCAGTATAAATAGTCTACAAGGATCCCGTGTAGTTAGCTGACGCTAATTTGCGGATTGGCGTTCTCTTAAACATGACGACATGTTTTTTAGAACGTGACCGCAACTCCGAGATTTGTAAAACGCCCTAACTTGCATAAATAGACTTATTCCCATCGATATGAGAACGGACCGCAATTACGTCGATGAAACTCTTGCACAAAACGTATTATTGTTTCATATCGTTACGTAAAGGATGAAAATTTATTTTTTGAAATTTAATTTAAACATTTAAATTGTTATACATTTTACAATTATAACTTTCTATTAATAAACATTATTTTATTCAATATAAACAATAATTTTATTATTTTTCTTCAGAATGAATAATGAATTTGTTTACATTTTAAACAAAAATATAATTTTAACGAGAGATATACCTTTAGAACACGATAAAAGTACTTGTTTACGTAGTCGAATATTTCTGCGTAAGTCTGTGTATTCATACTTTTTTTTACCGGCACTGAGATCTTAATTGCATATTCAATAAAATTTGCATTTCAGGGTTAAAGAAGTTTGACTTTATGCGATTTTTTTTTTTTTTAGTATGAAATAAGTTCCTTGTAACTATGTAACTATAAAAGAAAAATGTATTAATAATGATTTTATATATATATATATATATATTAATATATTCTCGTGTTGCCCGATCTCTCTGGCAAAAATGAAATCAGGCATAAAATTGTCAATCTGCGTAATTTATTTTTATTACATTTTTTTAGTTATTATAATTTACCGCATAAACCGGAAGATTGTGCGGTGAGTATATGAAACGGAAATATTTAAAATGTCTGACCGGATTTGAATCGGAGTCCAACGAATGAAAGGCGGAGATATTACCACTCCATCACGGTGATCGGAATTTTTGTAATCCATTTTAACAGTTATAAGTAGTTTACTAACCGATTTAACAAAGCGGGTTGTGGGGAGGTTGTCATTTTATTTACAATTAACTGCTTTAAAAAATTATATATAAGTTGGTTTAACTGCATCAGTAAGTGAAAAAAAAAGTAAATAAGTTATCTCATACGTCGTGATTAAATATTAAAATATTTACCTCTAATACATACATATTATTATTACATACATACATTTATTTAGAGAATTCTCTTTCTTATGACGGATTTTAAAATCAATTTCATTTTGCCATCTGTTCTTATTTATATTCAAGTCTACAGTTCGGAAATGTGAATTTAATCCTAACGACCTAATAAAAAAGGTTTATTCGAGTTTAATCTTGTTTACAAAAAGTCACGGTGGTATTAAAAGATAATTGGATGGATTTATGCGATTACATAATACAGATGATGAAAGATTTGAAAGTTCCAAACGTAATAAATTCGATTTATAGAAACTGAACTTACATTTATTTTTCTTTAAAATTTCATTAATATATTAAATATCTTCTGTTTTTGTAGAGAGTTTATATTTAATAGAGAAATTTTATAGTTAAAAAAAAAAATTATAAATATTAAAATCTCGACTAATTTTCAAAATTAATATGTGGAATTTATAAAAATATTAGAATTAATAATTCTCTACTTTTGAGTTAATTTTATAATTATATATAATTTGAAAAAATAAATGAATAAATCTAATCGTAGAAATCTATTTGCAGAAGTAAATATTTCAGAATTGTTTTCATTTTGAAAATTATAATAAAAGAAAGAGCATATTCAAATTATATAAATATTTTATTTATTTATATTATTTTAAATTAATTATTAACTCGTAGTAGTCGCCTAAAATATTAGTTGAAATTACAGAAAATTCGAGTCATGAAATGTAACCTTTTGTTAAGTATTTACAAAAGACATACCGAAAAGTTAGGTTTCTTTCTTGACGTTAATATCTTTTTTGTTAAGAACGTAATAGTAGCCTGAAGTTTGGATTGCGTTCCGATCCGATGGAGGGTTTGTCGGTAGGGGCCTGATGTGCTAATAAACTTAGTAGACTGAATTTACTGTCGAACAGTTATATTACTATGCTGTATCGGACTACAACGTTGCCGCTCTGCTGTCTATTAGAATCACGCCACCCAGTTGCCGGCTGCGATAGGAATCAACAGGCGTGTTACCGTTCGAAACTCAAACGCATATCTGTGTATTTATTTCATTGTGTATTTATTTGTTTACCGGTTATTTTGTCTGTGAGTTGGTATGTATTTGCTTTTATTTTTTTTTAGTGATGTGCAAGTTTGCTACATTAAAATAAGTTATCTAGCGGTTGTTTTCAGTTGTAATTTCGTTTTTTTTTAACCAGTTTATATAAATGTTTTGTACGTAAATGTTGATACTTAAATGATATCTTCGCTAATATTGTTTTCATTGTAAGGTTAGAAAAGACTAACATTTGCTTTTAATTAAGTCTAATTAATTATTGATTTCAATTAATATTTTTAATGAAAACATTTCTTTAATAACCCAAAAATATTTTAACGATGAACAAACTAATTAATATTGTGTATAAGTATGAATAGGGTTAGGCTAAATACGATTGTGACATGGGTTTCGAGTCTAAAAAATAAAAAAATAAAGTTATTCAAAGTTATAAATATATAAATACAGATAAAAATATTTTACTGCATTACGATAATAACCCTTTAAAAATAGTGTAACTGCATTCAGCTAATGATAAGAATCTATCGCTAGTTTTGTTATAAATTAAGCGCGTTACAAAATACCCGTAAATTTAATGAATTCATGTTACAAATAGAATTACTAACATGTATTCTAAAATTTATGAAAAAATATTAATCTTTTCAGTATTAATATTCGATTCTTCAGATTTTTAGTTAACAATTTTTATCGTTACCGTTATATCTTCATCTATTTAAAGATTATTAAATATTTTATTATAAAAAATAAATTAATAAAATAATCCGATGATTTTGCTTTAAAAGAATAAAAATTAATAAAAATGAAGAAACTTGTATTATTTTACATTCGTTTCAAAATAATCTGCCGATTAAAACAATTTTATTATTTCCTTTTTTTTACACGACTGCCCAAAAATGAGAATATATTTACGGTGTATGTATGTATGTTTGTTCCATAGTAGCAGCTCAACGGCTGAACAGATTTACATGTATGACCCCGCGTTGGAATCCTTACGTTACCGGGAGTGTCATAGGCTATATAAATATATATATGTATATATATATGTATATATATTAATTTCTCAAACACGGTACCGCTGATATATTAAATAAGTAAATTAACAATTAATATAATCCACCTTACCGTTCTCTTAGATCTTTCGGCTTATTTGGAAGCCACCATCAGGAGTTAAAATTAATGCGTTTGTCAAAGTTTAAAAATCACAGTTAAAATTTAAAAACGGTCGTGACTGTTCCGATCCTAATAGTATACTTTAACTGTTTTTAAATTTTTACTATGTTTTTTTAAATTTTGACTTTAATGCATTAATTTTACCTTCTGATGCCGGCTTCCAAGTAAGCCGAAAGTTCTAGAGTACATATCAGCGTGCTAGCAAGGTGGATTATATTAATTATTAATTTATGTTTATAAACGTTTAAGAAAAAAATCATATTAATTTTGTTCGTCATGCAAGCACGTGTTTCTCCTTCATCTTATACCGTATACAAATACTACATATACGATTACCCAAAGAAGAACGTAATGTATTTAAGATGTATGTATGTTTGTTCCACCGTAGTCGCCCAACGGCTGAACCGATTTACATGTATGACCCCGCGTTGGAATCCTTATGTTACTGGGAGTGTCATAGGCTATATATGATGTTTAAATAAATATAAAAAGTTTTAAAAAAAATTATGCTATATACAAAAATTATTAATACAAAATTGTCACCCGTACGCTTTTTGATTATATTAAAGTGCAGTGTATTTTTTTTTATTTTATAGATAATTTGTCTCCCTTAGCTAAAGATAAGATTTACTCGTATGTTATACTACGTACAAAGCAGGAACTATATTACGCATAGCGATTGAAAATAATCAGGTTTTATTTTTCTCTATTTTTTTGTTCTTCAGAATTTTTTTTCCCAATATTTGAGGGAAAAAAGGAAACATATTTAGCGACTCTATTTTATTATTAAACTTACCCGACCGATTTTGATTTTTTTTATTATAATATGATATGATATATTGCTTTATTATTATTATTTATTTTTTAAAATTAAATGTTTGTGATTTCCCAGCGCGGCGACCACGATGCTTTACCAGCAATTCTGTTAGTTTTTTTTTTGTCTTCAGTCATTTGACTGGTTTGATGCAGCTCTCCAAGATTCCCTATCTAGTGCTAGTCGTTTCATTTCAGTATACCCTCTACATCCTACATCCCCAACAATTTGTTTTACATACTCCAAACGTGGCCTGCCTACACAATTTTTCCCTTCTACCTGTCCTTCCAATATTAAAGCGACTATTCCAGGATGCCTTAGTATGTGGCCTATAAGTCTGTCTCTTCTTTTAACTATATTTTTCCAAATGCTACTTTCTTCATCTATTTGCCGCAATACCTCTTCATTTGTCACTTTATCCACCCATCTGATTTTTAACATTCTCCTATAGCACCGCATTTCAAAAGCTTCTAATCTTTTCTTCTCAGATACTTCGATCGTCCAAGTTTCACTTCCATATAAAGCGACACTCCAAACATACACTTTCAAAAATCTTTTCCTGACATTTAAATTCATTTTTGATGTAAACAAATTATATTTTTACTGAAGGCTCCTTTAGCTTGTGCTATTCGGCATTTTATATCGCTCCTGCTTCGTCCATCTTTAGTAATTTTCCTTCCCAAATAACAAAATTCTTCTACCTCCATAATCTTTTCTCCTCCTATTTTCACATTCAGCGGTCCATCTTTGTTATTTCTACTACATTTCATTACTTTTGTTTTGTTCTTGTTTATTTTCATGCGATAGTTTTTGCGTAGGACTTCATCTATGCCGTTCATTGTTTCTTCTAAATCCTTTTTACTCTCGGCTAGAATCACTATATCATCAGCAAATCGTATCATCTTTATGTTTTCACCTTGTACTGTTACTCCGAATCTAAATTGTTCTTTAACATCATTAACTGCTAGTTCCATGTAAAGATTAAAAAGTAACGGCGATAGGGAACATCCTTGTCGGACTCCCTTTCTTATTAGGGCTTCTTTCTTATGTTCTTCAATTGTTATTGTTGCTGTTTGGTTCCTGTACATGTTAGCAATTGTTCTTCTATCTCTGTATTTGAACCCTAATTTTTGTAAAATGCTGAACATTTTATTCCAGTCTACGTTATCGAAAGCCTTTTCTAGGTCTATAAACGCCAAGTATGTTGGTTTGTTTTTCTTTAATCTTCCTTCTACTATTAATCTGAGGCCTAAAATTGCTTCCCTTGGCCCTATACATTTCCTGAAACCAAATTGGTCTTCTCCTAACACTTCTTCCACTCTCCTCTCAATTCTAGTATAAGTATATAGAATTCTAGTTAAGATTTTTGATGCATGACTAGTTAAACTAATTGTTCTGTATTCTTCACATTTATCTGCCCCTGCTTTCTTTGGTATCATGACTATAACACTATTTTTGAAGTCTGATGGAAATTCCCCTTTTTCATAAATATTGCACACCAGTTTGTATAATCTATCAATCGCTTCCTCACCTGCACTGCGCAGTAATTCTACACGTATTCCGTGTATTCCAGGAGCCTTTCTGCCATTTAAATCTTTTAATGCTCTCTTAAATTCAGATCTCAGTATTGTTTCTCCCATTTCATCCTCCTCAACTTCCTCTTCTTCCTCTATAACACCATTTTCTAATTCATTTCCTCCGTATAACTCTTCAATATATTCCACCCATCTATCGAATTCTGTTAGTATTTTATTGATATTAATAGTGATCTAAATCAGCAGAATATTTTAAAAAAGATAAAAAAATATTTTGGATTTTGATTCCCAATTCCTGTACACCCAACCGTGGATGAATTTATCTGTTTTAATCCGTATACAGATTTAACTAATAAATTATTAAATATCGTTTGACATTTTAAGTATTATTTTGAATTGTGTTTGTTTTTTTTCTGTATAATATACGTAATGACGTATTCCGGCATTCCATTTTTTACTCGTTAGTTCTATTCGTCTCTTACCTTTTCGTAAGTAATTTAATATTATTTTTCCCTTTCAGAAGTATAATTTTTTTGGATTACAATCGTTTCAATTTTTACTCTATGCGTTTACTAGCTTATAAAGTAGAAGGAAGAATCGTTTTTTTTTTTTTTTTAGTTAAAATTAATCTTAATTTTTATACATCGTTGATAAAATTCTTTAATTATAATATAATAATAAAATAAAAATCAACATTACCGATAATTTATATTATGTCTAGTACTTTCGGTCGTTCGACCATCCTCAGGAGAGAATTTTTCTGATTTAAAACATTAAAATTAAAAACGTAGATTATAAAATATTAAAATCATAAAAATCGGTGAACTGAGACAACAGACACTCTTACGTTACGGGCGTACATACTTTTATGCGACGACAACCAACGTGATCGACTCAAAGTACAAAATATAAATTGTCGGTAAGGTTGATTTTTGTTTTATTTTTGTAACTGATTTCATGTACCGACGGTTCCACGTTTGAAAAATTTAATTTAAAATTCTTTAAACGGGCTACTGTTTTTAAGTTGATTTCATAAGAAGGCTAGTTGTTTTATCGGGTACCATGATTCGACTTCCGGAAAATTTCGACACATCTTCCCGTTCCCGCAGACCTCAAAACCACCGTCAGCTCAATAGTATTTTGAGCTGATGGTGGTTTTGAGCTTTCTTGTGGACACGATAACTGCCGTAATTTTGCGCCATTCACTTTCAGATTGTTCCCTAAAAATAGCACAACGAAAAATCTCGGTCGAGTTCGTTAACGGCCAAAATCGGACCGTGGGGGGCTTTTTCGAAAAAAGAAAACAACAAAATATCGTTATAACTTTCTTAAAATGTCTTTTTAACTTTTTTATCCGTTTCAATTTATCCTAATACAAAATTCAAAGTTCAACGCGACATAACGATCTGTAATTTTGTAAACGTTAACCGTTATTTATGATCATTTTTATCTTCTTATAAATAAATAGAGATAATATAAAATGTTCATTTGTATTTTACACAATCTATTAGGAAGATTTCATAAGAAAGCTACCTATTGTAATCGGTACCGTGATTCAACATATTCGGAAAATTTCGACATCTTCGCGTTTCACATCTCCAGACCCCAAAACCACCGTCAGCTCAAAAGTTATATATATATATATATATATTTCACTTTCTTGTGGACATGATAACTGCCGTAACTTTAGGCCAATCACTTTCAAATTGTTTCGTAAAAATAACTTGTCAGAAAATTTCGGTCGAGTTCGTTAACGGCCAATCGAACCAGGAAAATGGAGACGGGAAGGGGGGCTTTTTAGAAAAAACAACATATCGCTATAACTTTCTATAGTAAAATATCGAATTCGTTTAAAGCGCCTACTATTCTTCGGATAAGGGCCTAAAACGAACGAAGTCAAGTTTCTGATATCGCAGATTTAATAATTAAAATACTGTATAAAATTTTTAGACCTTATAAATTTATAACCTTGTAAGAATAGGATTTTGGTTTTACACAAAGAAGAGTAGCTTAAGTTATATTTTAAAGCCGGTTTATAAAATTTGTTTAAATCCATCTGCAATTCATCGTCGCTTTCACTTCCAGACGTTACGATTAGATTATTTGCAAAGAGGAAAGCGTTCAAACGCTCATCAGAACAGGTCGCGAAGGAAAATTAAACGATTCGATTTTTCATACTTTTCTTATAACCGATACCAACCATTTTTCTTTGAGATTGTAAGGGAAATTCATTAACGATAAATTACTTTGTTCTTGTTTTTCTTGCACGCAATCTGCTGGTTATAAGAGCGTAATTTCCATCGTAAAGGCTTAAAACAAAAAGATGAACTGTATAAAGCCGAAACGTAAATTTTATTACTTTTCTTAAGAGAAACTGGATACTTCAGATAAAACTATAAGAATCTTTTGAAATACATTGAAAAAAATAAAGTATTTATATTTTTTCCCGTTTTATATTTATTGTTATGAAGCGTTATATATTGTACTCGCATACTGTAACTAGTGATAAAACTCTTCGTCTCAAATAAATTTTTAACAGCCGATTTTCCAAGTCGAAGGATTTGAGGTTCAAATCCTAGTAAAGATTGGTCGGTAAATTTTATACGGATTTGACTATTAGTCGTTGGAAAACAGTATACTTTGGCGGTTGCGGTTCAATTAACCTCAAATCTTAGAAACGGTAGGCCTAAGTGTGTACGGTTTTATTAAAATGATGTTTTAATATTTAATAAATATATATTTTTGATTACGTTTTTAAAGCGATTGGGACTTTGTTTTCGCAATATTCTGATAAAATTAGGATTATATTACGAGATAATAATAATCGTAATATATATCGGCAGTTAAATTTATCGTTGTATATTTCGTAACTTTTAATGAATATAAATTAAAATAAATGAATAATCTTATTTTTACGCGACTGCCCAAAAAGGAGTGTAATGTATTTAAGATTTATATATGTATGTTTGTTCCACCGTAGCAGTTCAACGGCTGAACCGATTTAGATGATGACCCCGTGTTGGAATCCTTACGTTACGGGGATTGTTACAAGCTATATATATTTAAATAAATTTAAAAAATTAGAATTATGCTATATACAAAATTGTCACCCGCACGCTCTTTAATTATCCTACATTAAAAAGCTGCGCTTGTCAACTGTCTTATTTTTTGGGCAGTCAAGTTCTTAAATTTTTAATATTTATCTCTTGTTTCTTTATGTAATTTATTTTGTTAATGAATGCGGTTAATCCATTTAAAAAAAAAAATATTTTCGGTTAATCTTTTTTATTAAGTTATAGAATATTGTATTTTGCATATCGTACAGTATTATTATTATTATTATGCTTTTACGGCCAACATGGGACCACTTAAGTCAATTTTAGTTGGATCTTTTCTGAGAAAAGCGTGTTATTTTACTCTTTTGAGCTGCCCAGTATTTCTTCATCCGTTCAGATCTTGCTTTCTTTTCTTCATCCGTAAACACCCTCTTCGTTGTATTTTGTCGTTTGTTTGTCTTTTGTTTAAATCTAATGCTTTTATCTTTTAGCTTTGTAATTTTTCCAGTTTTATTCTGTAGGTCATTCAGCAAATTCCCAATTCTTTCATATCTTCTCTAATTTCTTTGATCCATCCTACTTCTAGCTTTTGGAACCAGAGCTTTTCAATGATATTTCTTGACGGTCTTGTTTGCGGTGTCCTTATGAGATGACCGAAGAAAGAGATTCTTTTTTTCCGCATAGTATCAGTAACAGGCTCTATTTCTCGATACACCACCTCGTTTGGCACAATCCACCATCGGCCTTCTTTTTGGTGTTTTTTATCGATACACGTTCTGACAATTCTCCTCTCTATTTTCAGAATTTTTTCAATTCGGTTTTTCTGAGTGATTTTGAAAAGGGTCTCGCTTCCGTAGGTGACTTCTGGCTGTACTACAGTTTTAAAATGTTTAAGTTTTGTTTTAGCAGAAAGGCATTTTTTGTTATATGTTGACCGAGTTAATTTTTGGGATTTAATCATTTTATTTGTCCTGTTTTGCCATGTCACTTTTTCATTTAAATTATAAGTTATTATTTCCCCTAGATATTTAAATTGTTTTACTATTTTAATTTTCTGATTGTTTACCGTAATGCGCTCTATTACCAGAGGATCTGTGGCCATTAGTTCAGTTTTTTCGAAAGAGATATGAAGCCCTATCTTTTGTGCTAGGTTTTGAAGGCTCATGATTTGTGTTTTGGCTTCTTGAATATTATTTGCTAAAAGAGCGATGTCATCTGCAAATCCTAGGCGATTTAGTGCGATGGAGTTTTTCTTAGTACCCGTTTTTATATTTTTGGGATTTATTTCATACCATTTTCTCATGACAAATTCGAGGGCGCAGTTAAAAAGGAGTGGCGAGAGGCCGTTTCCTTGCCTCAATCCAGTTTTTATGTAGAAGGGTCGAGAGAGTTCACCTCTGAATTTCACTCTGGACTGGGTATCGGTTAAAGTTAATTTTATCATGTTTACGAGTTTAGGGTGAAGGCCCAGGTTTCTCAGAATATTCAGCATGGATGGTCGGTGTATACAATCGTAGGCCCTTTTAAAGTCGACGAAGGTGATTATTAGTTGTTTTTTCCGTCTTTTATATAAGTCCATCATAAGTTTTAGGGATATTATTTGCTCCGGGCAACCTCTCCATGGCCTAAATCCCCCTTGGTATTCCCCAAGTTCCAGTTCAAGTTGGTCTTTGCATCGGTTGTATATGATTCTCGACAGGATTTTGTATGTGCAATCCAGGAGAGATATGCCTCTGTAGTTTTCAGGATTAGTTTCATCTCCTTTTTTATGTAATGGATGGATGAGGGCTGTGGTCCAGTGTTCTGGAAGTTTTTCTTCGTTCCATATTTTCTCTCTCTCTCTCTCTCTCTCTCTCTCTCTCTCTATATATATATATATATATATATATATATATATATAAATTTTATATATTTTTATAAATATGTATGTAGTAGTATTGACGTGCGATTATTTAAAGTAATCTGTGGGTTAAAGTACTCAGTATTTCGTATAGTTTATTATTTAATTACTGTTTGGAATTATTTTGTATTAAGTTTGTTATTTCTTATTTTTATCTTAGCGTGATACGTAATGTTTTATAAAATTTTCTGATTATGTGCATTAAAATTTTGGCGGGATATGATGTACTTACCGACAATATGGAGTAGTGTTGGCTGCGTGTGTATGTGTAAGTGTATATATATATTTTTATATAATGAAGGATTTTTCTCTAATATTCTCCGTTTAGTAGGTGACACGTTAGATTAGCATCAGAAAGTTTTTTGTGTAAAACTTTTCTGCCGCAGGTAATTTTTACACTTGTACGTCGAATGAAATTTAATAAAAAAGGATCGGTATTTCAAACGCTAAATTCCAAATCCTCATTGTTACGGATTTTCTTACAGTTATTTGATTTACTTGATTTAACCCGTACTTACCGTTATTTCGCTTCCCAAGCGATGGCGAATTAAAAAAAATATATATATTCTGGCCTACTTTGACCGGGCAATGGTGTTTATTATTAAATAACTTTAGATCCGACTAATTTTTAAACTCGGTCGACCGATTTCAGTTATTACTTTTATGTGGAAAAAATTACGTCGCCTTTTTCGTGTAATTCGTAGATTGTTCTGTTAACCGAGAAACTTAACTGTACAATAAAGGTATTTATACTATCTTTTAACGATTTCGCCGATCGTTGAGTACGGCTATCTGAATTTTCACACGGTGCTCTGTTTCTTTCGCGTCTGTAATGTACGCATCTACTTCGTCGAATCAAAATCGTAACGCATTTTAAATCAGAGATGTTTCCAAATAGGCTGCCGCTAGGTGTAGAGAAATAAGTCAAGTTACGTACTGTACTGGAATTTTTTTTCTGTTTTATTATTTTCTTATAATGAAGCGTACTAAATTAATCAAACGTTATTTTTACTGAATTCCTAATAGATTTTATTTTAATAATTCAAAGGTAATTAGCCAAACCTGTTTTATTACAACGAAATTCAGTTGTCATATAACTCGCATATTTTCCTTCTTGTTTAGTAATTCTGTATGCGATTGTTTTACAGTTTATTTTATTTCAAAAACGTACCGAAAATTATCTATTAGAGAGCGAAATTACTTTCATATGAACAGGATGACAGATTTAAAACAGAAGCGACCCGGTTTGAACTGCAATTATTAGCCTGTCACTTTTAATACCTACGAACTCCAATATTAATTGTTTATTTTACTACCCTCGTCTCTAGGGATGGGCTAAATCGATTGATTTTTATAATAGAGATATTAGTAATGGAACGATATAAATAATCGAATGATTCATTGGAAATGTGAACGTTACTTATTTTTTCCACGAGTACAAACATCGAATAAGATATAATGCATCGGTTGAGTAATTTTCATTTAACAAGTTTTGACTGTCTACGGGTTACTGGCGCCGCGATTAATCGCTCCCTAAAAATTAATTTCTGCAGATGCTGCGGTTTTATTTGAATTATTATCGCGTTGTCAATCGGTCGCTAATATTTTGGTAACTTAGTTTTTTTTTTTTTTTTATATGTATCGCTTCAATTCTTACGGTGTTATTTGTCACCGTTTTCAGTTAGCGTTAAACAGTAGCGTTTTTAAATTTGGTTACTTTAGTTTTATTAATTCGGTTTACAGAATTTTTCATTTATTTTACTATCGTCGGAATTATTAGTTATTAGAATTTACTCGTTTAGAGATTATTCCGTTAAACTTTGGTTTCATAGTTTGATTACTTTTCGTTTATAATTTAGCCGTTAAGAAAGTTTATTTTTTAACTTTTATTTACAAAGGGAAATCATCGATCGTTTAAACACAGTTTGCTATAAATGAAGACAACAAAAGTGTTTAACTGATTTATAATTATATTTAACGTACGTGAGTAGTCTGTTGAAAATAAAAACAAGCGAATGACGGGTTTATTTTTTATATAAGCAAAATAAGAACCTTTTACATAGACGGCTGTAAATTGTTTAGAATTTCTCTTCGAAAACCTTTGAGTTAGCCTCTAATATGTCAAAATATTATTTTGGTTAGTACGGATTGATTTTTATATCGTGTAATTTATAAACATTACAGATCGATTTATGTCGGTTTTGTTTTCCTTTTATTATCAAACAGTCTTTCTGACAAGTAAACAATTATCTTCCCACACATTTTCTTATTTCTCTTCACTTAATGTTTCTTTTTAATGATGTGTGTGTGCAAAACAGTTTAACCTTTTTTTTTTGTGAGATTACGGACATCGACTACTATCGTCATTTAACCCCGACCGAAATTTTTAGCGTATGAAAAATGCCTTACCTGACCGGGATTCAAACCCGGGACCTCCTGAAGATTGATCTGTACATTTTTAAAATTACAATCGGCCTTGAAATTGGAAAGTAATAAAAGTACGGTATATCTATATTGCGATTCTTTGTTTAGCGTAAGTACTCAAAAAATAATTATGTAAATTAATTTTTAGAAATTTTTCCTTTAACTTACCTAACCTTAAAAATTTTAATTCGATAAATTTTTGTAACTAAAGTTTTAATTTATCGACCGAATATTTATACGAACAGAAATGAATTTGTTGTTTAAATAGTCCAAATTAATGATGCTATCAAAACTACATTTTATAGAATTTTACGATGCCGTTCATCGGAATAAAATGGAGTTATAATATTTTATCGTAAAACCAAAAATATAATTTAAAAAAAATTGTTTGTTACATAACGGTCTAGTTAATAATATAATTAAATCGATTCAATTATTTAATAAAATTAAGGTTCTGCTCGCGATTTAAATTTAGCTTTTTATTTCGATCGGTTAAAAATAATATTAAAATATGTGTTTGTGTCTATATATTATTTCTACGTATGAGTAGCTGTGACTAGAGTTATCGACAAAACTAATTACCATATATATATATACATATATATATATATATATATATATATATATATATATATATATATATATATATATATATATATATATATATATATATATGGTAATTATTGCCGGAAAGGTGAAATGACATCTCCGCGACGAACATCAGAACGTCTCCGCATCTTGAATTGAAGAACAAAAAGAGACGAAGAGAATCTCGGTCGGACAAAAGCCGGTGCCAACGAACGTGGAGCGATTAGGAAGAGGGAATCCGTATCTTAAACCGTCGTCAGGATGTCTATTAAGAACACAGAATTAATGTTAACGTCCCGTTCTGAATTCATCGATAGAAAATCTTATCTGGTCGGTTGTCGTATTTCAGTTAACGGAATTCGTGATCTTAGGAAAAAAACTTGGTTGCGATACGATAGAAAGACACTTTCGGGAAACTAAATTTAAATAGTTTTTTCGATGAAGCCGCCTTTACATTTAACATATTACTTGATTTGCGCGCTAAAAATAAACATTTTTATAACTTTACAATTATACTACCTTAATCGCTCGGCTTTCCTTATCGTTAGTGTGAAAAGACCACCACTCCGATCCATATTTAAAAAATAAGTCGTTTCAAGTTTTCATATCTTATTTACTTTTTTTTTATTCGATTAAAGAGAGAAGGAAATCTCGTTTGAAATAAAAAATGAAACTAGTTTCTTTAAGTTTTTAAACGACATTCTGAGCGGGTAAACCGTAAAATAAAATCCCTTTTGAATGGAGTCAAAATTTCGACATTTGTCGAAATTGTAGATCAGAAATATCGTAAACCGTTCGTTACCGTATCTGTAATTATATTCTGTGTACGTTTTGATCCTAGATATCTTTTAGTAAAATCCACCGTGCGCTTGTAATCCCCGGCACGACGGGGATAAAATCGCCCGTAAAAATTATCAAAATGTTAACTAAAAAAATTTTATCGAGTTTAAATTTGCCGTATTAACTTTAATGAAAATAAGTCGTGAACAAGAACATAGTGAAAACATAGGAGCGCGCAGATTATGTGTAACTAACCTTTGCGTACGACTTACATATCGATCACGATTTTGCAGAAAATCATCCTATCGATTATTTTTTTTCGGCCCGTTACTTTTTATTTCTAATCGAACCAGATGTACAGATAAACTCGTAAATTCGTTTACGGTACGGATGTAACCTGTACGGATTTGCATACCGGTATTAAATAAATAAAAAATCAAATTTTTATCTCACAAAGTGTGATACAGCTCTAAGATTTCGTTTAGCGACGTAATTGTAACACCGATAATATAGGTTGTTATGTTTGGAGCGTCGCTTTATATGGAAGTGAAACTTGGACGATCGGAGTATCTGAGAAGAAAAGATTAGAAGCTTTTGGAATGCGGTGCTATAGGAGAATGTTAAAAATCAGACGGGTGGATAAAGTGACAAACGAAGAGGTATTGCGGCAAATAGATGAAGAAAGAAGCATTTGGAAAAATATAGTTAAAAGAAGAGACAGACTTATTGGCCAGATACTAAGGCATCCTGGAATAGTCGATTCAATATTGGAAGGACAGGTAGAAGGGAAAAATTGTGTAGGCAGGCCACGTTTGGAGTATGTAAAACAAATTGTTGGGGATGTAGGATGTAGAGGGTATACTGAAATGAAACGACTAGCACTAGATAGGGAATCTTGGAGAGCTGCATCAAACCAGTCAAATGACTGAAGACAAAAAAAAACATATCATTTCTATTTCTTCTAATTACTGTGATTTATGTAAAATATCTTCCATACTAATATTAATAATTAAGAGTAATATTTTCTATGAAAATAATGAATTATGTTTATTAATAAGATAAATCATTTGGCGGACATAATAAACATTTTGAATCGGTATATCAATATATAAAATATATATTAGTGTTTTGTGAAGATTTTTTTTTGTTATATTTGTTCGTGCAAGAGACGAAAATACGTATAAAACTGTAAAATTCTTTTTATAATTACACTGCCACTTGTGTTAAAAAAAAAAAAAAAAAAAAAAAACCGTTGTATTAAAAAGACAGTTGTCAAAACAAATGCTATTATATGTATAGATTCAAGGACAAGTGAAAGTATATAATAAAACTGTATAACAAAACGTCTTGTACGTGTTGAATGTTCATGTAGGTTGGTGGCGAGGGAAGTAGAGGGGTGAGGGATGTAACATTAGTCATCGTGTGTCTTTCTTATTTCTCTCTCTAGAGACAAATTATTACTAGAATTAACTTTGTATATAGTTTGCAGTCGTTAAAGGTAAATCATTTATTTTTAAATTAATATTTATTTTGTTTTTTTTTTTTAAATATATTTAATTGATTAAATCAAAATTTATATATTTAAAATAAAATAACAAAAGTATTTGAATTATTTCTTTTAGTTTGTGTGTGCGTTTTTTTTTTTTTAATACGGTATAGTTTTCATCATTGTATTTCCTTCATTGGTGTGATACCTATTGCAGTGAAACAAATTTTTGTGATAATGAGAAACCTTCGCGAGCGTGCGCACAACTTCTCACTAAAGTTTCATCGCTATCGGATGAACGGTTTAGGAAGGCATAGAGACATACAGACAAACATTCATTTTTATTTATATAGATAATGTTAAAGGATTAACATTACTGATTGTTCAAATTAATTTATAAATTATAAATTAATTTTGTTTTGCTTTTATTATCCCACTGTTACTGTCAAGTGATAAAATGTTTTTCACACAGATTTTGTTATTTCTTCATATTTAGAAGTGACTTGAAAAAAGTTATAAAGTTTCTATTTAAAGATGTACTCGTGTGTGTGTGTGTGTATATAAATATATAAAACAGTTAAACTTATGATTTTTTTTTGTGAGATTACGGGCATCAATTACAATCGTCAATTAACCCTCATGGAAATTTGTAGCGTATGATAAATGCTATATCTGACCGGGATTCAAATCCGGGACCTCTTGAAGATTGATCTATACTTTTTTTAAGATTAAAATCGGGTTTGAAATTGGGAAGATATTAAAACTAAGTTATATCTATATTGCATTTCTTTGTTTAGCGTAAGAAATACTATTGAAAATATAATTAGGTTAATTAATTTAAAAAAAAATTTCTTTAACTTACCTAACCTTAAAATTCGATAAATTTTTGTAACCAATCTATCGAGTAAATTTTTTTCTATATGAATTTATTTATATGAACAATAATGAATTTGTTGTTTAAATAGTCGAAATTGATGATATTATTAAAAATACATTTTACAGAACCGTACGATATTGTTGTTCGTTGGTATAAAATGGAGTTCGTGTAAATTTTTTTATTTTTTTACGGATTTAAAATTTGTGAAACGTTATTTACTTATATAAATTCTTCAGTAGCTTTCTTTAATTAGTAAAATAATTAGAGTTGTAAAGATAGATAAAAATAACTTTCATATTCGTTCATAATGAAGAGATTAAAAAATTGTTAACCTAACATTAAATATTATTTTGTAATACTAAGGTACTCTAATTAATTTTTATTGTTTTTTATTTTAATCGCCTACAGAATTATTTTCAACATATAATGAAATAAATATATCGTCTGTGGTTATTTTTTTTGTGTAAATAACACTTACGTGTAAGTGATTTACGAAAATGCAAACATTAACCTACCGGGTTGGTCTATTAGTTAAACTCGTTATCCTTGTTGACACAATGGTTATTATTAATGCTGAACTGACCGTAGTGCAAATAAATTGCAAGATGATCATCAAAATTATAAGTTGTTTTCATTTTATTTATTTTTTGTCTTCATTCAATTGACTGGTTTGATGCAGCTCTCCAAGATTCCCAATCTAGTACCGGTCATTTCATTTCGGTATACCCCCGTATATTCTACATCCCTAACAATTTTTTTTTTATGTATTCTAAACTTTGCCTGCTTACACAATTTTTCCCTTCAATCTGTCCCTCCAATATTAAAGCGACTATTCCAGGATGCCTTAATATGTAGCCTATAAGTCTGTTTATAGTTAGAATTAAACTATATTTTTCCAAATGCTTCTTTTTTCATCAATTTGCCTCAACATCTCTTCATTTGTCTTTTTATTCACCCGTCTGATTTTTAACATTCTTCTATAGCATTTCAAAAGCTTCTAATCTTTTCTTCTCAGGTACTCTGATCGTCCAAGTTTCACTTCCATATAAAGCGACACACCAAATATAGATTTTCAAAAATAATTTCCTGATGTTTAAATTAATTTTTGATGTAAGAAAATTACATTTCTGACTGAAAGCTCGTTTTGCCTGTGCTATTCAGCATTTTATGTCACTTCTGCTTCGTCCATCTTTAGTAATTCTAATTCCTCAATTAACAAAATTCTTCTACCTCCATAATCTTTTCTCCTCCTATTTTCACATTCAGCGGTCCATCTACATTATTTCTACTACATTTCATTACTTGTGTTTTGTTATTGTTTATTTTCATGCGATAGTTCTTGCGTAGGACTTCATCTATGCCGTTCATTGTTTCTTCTAAATCCTTTTTACTCTCGGCTAGAATTACTATATCATCAGTAAATCGTAGCATCTTCATCTTTTCACCTTGTACTGTTACTCCGGATCTAAACTGTTCTTTAACATCATTAATTAGTAGTTTTATGTAAAGATTTTTTTTTAACTAACAAAAAAATATACAGAATGCAAAAGCTGTGTAATTAGTATTGTATGACATAACCGCGTACTCGGAAAAGCCATGCAATATATTTTATTTTGTCGGCTTTTTTTATAATATAAATGTACAAAAAAATTAATTCTAATTAATAGAATTTCATTTATTTGTTTATTTAAAAAATAGGCTGTATTTTATTAATTTTAACGTGTGTATATTAAAAAAAAAAAAAATCATAATCTGTCAACTATTAACTTTTGAGTTGATCTAATTTTGTTTTTTTTGTTTTTTTAAAAAGAAAAATTGCTAAATTTAGTAGTAATAGTCCATGAATTTATTAAGAAATTTACGAATTAATTAAAAACAAATAAAACATTAAATATAATGTTTGTAGTTCTCGATACATTTTTATTTCTCCATTGACGTTGTGTATTAATAATTCACATATTAGTTTTACTAACATTATTGTTATTATTATTATTAATTATTTTATCGATAACTGAAAATGGTAATCAAAACATGAAATTCTAATAACTTGGAAAATACGTTTTACAAAAGTATTGTTTATCATACGACCCAAGATGTCGATAATTTATAAAATAAAATTCGAGAATCGACACAAAATATCCGTAGGGAATCATTGAATAATGCAGTATCATCCCACACATCCTGTCAAACAACAGAAGTAGGTCATTCCCAATATTTATTAAAATGAAATGTAAGTAAATAAGAAAACTTTATATTTAATACGTAAATCCTTTTAAATAAATTTTTTTCGATATTGTCAACTTTATTAAATTTTTATTAATATTATTTCCCTTATCTTAAAGAAACCTTTAAAATCTTAAAAAGAGTGATACAATTTAAACAATTTGAGTTACAACCTCTGAGACACCCTCCTGAAGCCTTCCGGTCATACGAATTCGGATAGTAGAGTGCCTGGGTGATCGTGCAGGGACTAAACATACAATACGGCTTAGATCCGGCCCCTTCATGATAAGAGGGGAGGTTTTTTAGCGGGTGAGAGCCCCGCACTGCCGTCAGTGCGGGCCTGACGTCGGCTGCCAGAGCTTTTTCTTCCCCCTACGGAAAGAAAAACAAAAAACAACCTAAAACGCGTTTTCGACAAATTTTTTTAATTTCTATCCCAGGTTAATCAAAACTAAAAATTCACGGACTTATTTCTTTTATGCGCGCGCGCGTTCACTCGAAGTATAATTACAAAGGAGTGTTTAAAAAGTGAATAAAATATTTATAAAATTAAACAATGTATTACATACATCATTGTTAATCTCATAGCAACATACGTTATATCTTATTAAAATCATTCTGCTTAAGACAACTGTAAAAGTAAGATCAAAGAAGAAAGGTGATATAAGAAAAGTAATAATAAAATACGATAAAACATATTAATCGACTAAATTATGTTGAACTATCTTATATATTTACTTCTCATTTTATTATACAAGTTCGCTTCCTTCGCTGTTGCTGTCTCAGTTTACATAGTATTCAGCGCCCCACTACTAAAATACGTAGTGGGTGCGTTGATCTTGAAGAATTTAATTATAACTTTTTCAAAAATTAAAAATTAAATTATTATAAACATAAAAATTCAACGTTATCAAAATTACTAAATTTGAAGAGTAAATTTTACAAGAAGCGACATCAAAATTCAACGTATATCGAATACATAAAACAAAATTTCTGTATGACAAAATTTTAATGCGACAAAATTTCTATATGCGAGTGAATATAAATTGTGTACAAAATTATTATTTTATTAATGTATAATTATTTTATTTTAATAAAAATTATTTGTAAAAAAAATTGTTTTGAAATTTTATTTATAAAAAAAAATACAAATATTATGCGCGCGCGCGTGTGTATGTGAGTATATAATTTTTTTTTTCAGAGTGAGAGATATTTAATTTAAAAATATTAAAAAAATCTGATATAAAATAGGCGTACATAACTTCCTTGTACGCCTATTAAATTACATATACACATTTTTTTTGAAAAGAAAAGTGAAAAGTACATAAAATTTTATTTCATTAATAATTTCTGATATTTTTTAATTTTTTTTTTTAATTACTAAATTAATATTTATCGTAATTTTTTTTTACAATCTGTGGTTAATAATAATTATAAATAAATCAATATATTTAAATAAAAGACAAATTCTCGCCGATGTTTCTTCCCCTTATAAGAGCAAAATAATTCGTTAATTAAAATTTTATTTTGTTCTAACTCTGGAACCGATGAAAAAAGTACCACTTATCGTTGAAAAGCATTCGATGAGGGCTTATTACTGTAGTAATAAATTTAAAAGTTTTGGATTTTGAGTTTTTTTTGGACATTTTTGGTTCAGTCGAATGCAATAAAAACGGGAGGTGTTTAACTAGATGTTACAACTGTCCTAACTCCAAAATTTCAACATCCTACTGCTAATCGTTTTCGAGTTATGCGAGTTACGTACGAACAGATGTCACGCTGAAAGTAGTCAAACTGGATTCAGGGATGGTCAAAATAGATATTTCCATTGAAATCTGAAAACCGCGATTACAATATATGTAAAAATCATGTACGATATTTAATCGATTAATAAATTTTAATTGTTTTTTGTTTACAATATTGAACATTTTGTTTCGTTTAATATCTTTTTCTTTTTTGCGTAATTACATTTATGATAATACTTCAGAGGATGATGTACGAGTGTAAATGAAGTGTAGTCTTGTACCGTCTCAGTTCGATCGTTCCTGAGATGTGTGGTTAATTGAAACCCAACAACCAAAAACACCGATATCCACGATCTAGTATTCAAATAAGTGTTAAAAATAACCGACTTTACTAGGACTTGAACGCTGGAACTCTTCCAAATCAGCTGATTTGGGAAGACGCGTTCACCACTAGACCAAACCGGTGGGTTTCCTTTATTATCTAGTTAAAATACATTTGAATATGATTTGTTTTCTGTAAACTTAATTCGTACCGTTTTACTTTATGTATTTTTATGTATTTATTAGCAAAGAGTTATTTTACCAAAAATTAAATCGTATTTCTAACACCAATCTTTTGTCCTTTACTCTTCTTAGCTTTAACTACTAAAAATAAATTTTTTTTTTTCAATCTTTATTCAGGTCAGATTTCACATAACTAAATTTACCCTTTACTTTGTGTCCTGAGAATTACGATCTGCTTTAATTTAACCGAAGGTGCAGAAATCGGGACGAAATCTTTCGGCAACCAACAGTCGCTAACTATGCATTTCCAAACATGTGCATCGAATTTTTATTTTTATTTTTACCATTAAAACATGATTTTTTTCTTTTTTCTGTTTAGTCTACTGGAATAAACATTCAGATATTACTTGAAAGGATGATATGTACGATTGTAAATGAAGTGTACTCTTGTACAGTCTCAGGTCGACCGTTCCTATAATGTATGGTTAATTGAAAACCCGACCACCAAAGAACACCCGTATCCACGATTTAGTATCCACGATTGTCTTTACTAATACTTGAATACTGGAACTTTCAACTTCCAAATCAGATGATTTGGGAAGACGCGTTCACCACTAGACCGACCCGGTGGGTTATTAAAACATGACCTGAAAATTTCTTACGTTCTTTGTAAATCATTCTGTTATTAAATAGCTATTATTTGAGTGAGTAACGTCTCATATGTAGAAAAAAAATCTGGTTGTTAATATCACTTGAATTTTGTAAAAAAAATTGTTACAAGCATATAATACTTGTATACTTGTAATATTTTTTTCGCGTCTTTTCTACGGGCAAACATTTTAGTAAGATTGAGCAATAGATAAAAGTTAAAATTAACAAAACGACCGCAAAAAAAAATTGTTACTCTTTAACGTAGGATAATTAGTAAATTAGAATAATTAATGAGCCTGCGGCTGACAATTTTGTATACAGTACAACTTTTTTCGAACTTTTTGTATCTATTTAAACATATATATATATATATATATATATATATTATATAAACTATGGCATTCCCGATAACGTAAGGATTCCAACGCGGCGTCATATATCTAAATCGGTTCAGTCGTTGAGCGGCTACGGTGAAAAAACTTACATGTAAACATCCTAAATACATTACACTTATTTTTAGGCATTCTTTATAAAAAAAAATAAACAAAGGAAGTTATATATTTGTTTAGAGCTTTTTTTTATTACTTTTATGAACAATAATTTTAATAACAAAATAAAAATGTCATAGATTAAAAGAGATGTGTCCGTGGTATAAAATAAGGCCCTTTATAATTTTATAAAAGGAATTTTAAAGTTTCAAACTAATCGGAAAATAAATAAATCGATTAGTATAGATAATATGAAGGAAACTATAACGGTTTCATATAATAATAATTTGTTTTTTTTTTTTTTTTTTTTTTTTTTTGTTAACGTAATTAACTGAAACATCAAAAGTATAAGATTCAGTTAAACTTTTACATTTAAAAAAATTTTATAGTTGATGAAAAGCGATACAACTCAAAAAAGATAATAAATAAATGAAAAAAAAGAGTTATCAATTAAAGGTCTACTGAAAAGTTCCCGAACATTCTTATTCTTATTTTTTATTATTATTGCTGTTTATAATACAAAAGTAGCGTTTAATACTTTCAAACTTGTTAGATACATCACTCAAAACTTCCACAAGTTTCATCCCCGCGTAACACCATTAGTTCCCGAAGTTCCCACTAGGTGGCACACGCGATATATACAAGAACGGGGGGAGAGGCGGAGCTATCCGATGATGGCATCGGGCACCCTCAAGCTTTGAGAGGGACGCGGGGAGAACAAGGGATGTGCGCAACTAACATCTGGAGCTAGTTAGCGTAGGAACGGGGGGCGCAGCTCCCCAGCAGAGGGGAACTTGGCTGTCCAGAAGGGAGGTCAACGTCCCTGAGTGAAACTAGGAGGACCTCGATGGTACGCCCGTAGGACTAGGAAAGACAGGGGGCAGTCGACTGACACGAACCCACCGGGTTGGTCTATCGGTGAACGCGTCTTCCTAAATCAGCTGATTTGGAAGTCGAGAGTTCCAGCGTTCAAGTCCTAGTAAAGTCAGTTATTTTTAACACTTATTTGAATGCTAGATCGTGGATACCGGTGTTCTTTGGTGGTGGATTTCAATTAACCGCACATCTCAGGAACGGTCGAACTGAGATTGTACAAGACTACACTTCATTTACACTCACGAATATCACCCTCTGAAGTTTTATCTGAAAAGTAATTACCGGAGGCTAAACAGGAAAAAGAAAAAAGAAAAAGTCGACTGACACGACACTCTGACAGCGCTGTGCGTACCTTAATGGCGGAGTAAAAAGGAAAAAAAAGGTGGCATGCGCGAATGGGTAAATCAAGTCATCATGCAGTTGTATAACGGTGCAGAGCGTGCTCAGTATTGTTGTAATAGAATAACTATAGATAACTGAATAGAATATTTTTATTTTGAATAGTATTTATAAATTCCCGTAAGAAAGGCACGGTGTTCTATTCCGTAGTCTGAAGAAAATGTGTCGCTGAGTATACCTTACAGATTTAGAATAGTTGATTGTGTACATGAGCGGGAAATAAATTTCTTTGTGCAATTTATTTCAATACCTCTAAAATCACTTCGGGGCCTCACAGCTTATATGGAACTACGCCCCTAACCCGCTTGTTGTTCTTTTTCTTTTTCTACCACAGGTAAAACGCGTGCTTAAATCCTATTTCCAGTCCCTTCAGATGTTCTATTGATCGGATCGGGCTGATTTTTTGGTTTTATTCTGCTCGAAATCCCCCAGCAGATATCTTCATAAAATATCCATACGCTTTCAAAATGATTTTTCTATGAGTAATAACCTTGATAATTTCTTCAATTAAGGAATAAATTACGACTTTTCAGAAAGGACTCAATTTTGGGGTATGCTGATGCTTGATGACATATCTGCGGATTATTTCGAGCAGAATAAAAAAATTCAGCCCGATATATAGTTAGTCCTAACTAGAAATAGGATTTCTGCCCAATTTTTGTAATATATATATATAAGATTGGTTTAATATTATTTATTTTTTGTAGTTACGATTCATATATATTATACATTAATTTTTTACAACCGTTTATCGTTTTCAACAATATTTTCCATTGTGACGTCCTCATTACATCTACGTTATTACTTCATTGTACGAAATAAAGGAATTAATTACGTAGAAGATGTAATGAGAACGTCAGCATGGAAAAAAATTGTAGAAAACGATAAACGGATGTAAAAAATCGATATATAATATAATTATAATTATTATAATATATAATATAATTTTTCGCGATCACATTACTTCGTTCACTTCGTAGAAGGAAGTATTGCGATCGGGAAAAACTTCGATATCAGATTTCAACGGAACTATCCATTTTGAGCATCCCTGAATCCATTTTGACTAGTTTCGGCATTACGTCTCTACGTATGAATCTCGCATAACTAAAAAACGTAGGATAATGAAATTTTTGATTTAGAACTGTTATAACACCAAGTTGTCCACCTTCAAATTTGATTGCAATCGACTGAACCAAAAGTATTCAAACACGTTTTTCTTAACTGCAGTACATTGAGAGCTTTTCAACGATATCTGTAAGCGGTAGTAATTTTCATCGGTTCCAGAGTTATGGCCAAATTGAATTGTAATTAATGAAATATTTGACCTTACAAGGGAAGCCACATCGGTTCGAATGAGACTTTATCTCTTTTTTTATAACTTTTTTTTAATGTAAATGTATTGATTTATTAATAATTATTAATCTCAGCTTGTAAAAAAAAATTAATAATTCAATAATAATAAAAAAAAAAAGTATGAAAAAATATCAAAAGTTGTTAATAAAAATTAGATTTTATAGTTTTCATTTTAAAAAAATGTGTGTATGTAATTTAATAGGCGTACAAGGAGGTCATGTGGTGTCCACATCGGATTTTTTTACGTACAATGTAACGCATGCGTACATTACAATAAATGAAGGTATTTTAATATAATTTTATTTATCGTTTATCTATATAAATAAAAATGTAAAGATTCAAAATGTTAAATCTCCGAAAGTTCTTCACCGATCGCTTTGAAATTTTGACTGAACGTTGGATTCGATAGGCGCGTGTTTTTATATATCTAAGATGTCACAGCTGTGACATGTAAAATCATGCTTTTTTAGAAAAACAGCGCTATCTGTTGGACGTAAACGCAACACACGCTATACTAAATATTTTTCGATTCCATTTCAGTGTTTCCAATATGTGTATCCGCTATAGACTAAAAAACCTCTGGACCGATTAACGCACGGGGAAAAAGGGAAAATCGATAAAACTAAAAGGGAAAAAGGGGAAAATTGAAAAAAATTGAAATGGAAATGGAAAGGTGAAAGGAGAAAAAATAAAACTGAAAAGAGGGTAAAGGAAATAGAAACGGGGGAAGGAAAAAGGGGGAAATGGGTGAAAGGAAAAGGGAGGGAATAAGGTAAATGTGAAAATGATAAAAGGGTAAATGGGGGGAAAGGAACAGGGGAAAAGGGAGAAAGAGTAAAAGAGAAAGTTTAAATTTTGTGAAGTTCCGTATGTTAATTTTGTTACCTTTTATCAAACTTTTAATTGCGCGTGCACATTAATGTCATGTAATTATGTCAGTAATGATGCACGTGTCATTTTTTTTTTTTCGCTTCAGTCATTTGACTGGTTTGATGCAGCTCTCCAAGATTCCCTATCTAGTGCTAGTCGTTTCATTTCAGTATACCCTCTACATCCTACATCCCTAACAATTTGTTTTACATATTCCAAACGTGGCCTGCCTACACAATTTTTCCCTTCTACCTGTCCTTCCAATATTTTTTTTTTTGTCTTCAGTCATTTGACTGGTTTGATGCAGCTCTCCAAGATTCCCTATCTAGTGCTAGTCGTTTCATTTCAGTATACCCTCTACATCCTACATCCCCAACAATTTGTTTTACATACTCCAAACGTGGCCTGCCTACACAATTTTTCCCTTCTACATGTCCTTCCAATATTAAAGCGACTATTCCAGGATGCCTTAGTATGTGGCCTATAAGTCTGTCTCTTCTTTTAACTATATTTTTCCAAACGCTTCTTTCTTCATCTATTTGCCGCAATACCTCTTCATTTGTCACTTTATCCACCCATCTGATTTTTAACATTCTCCTATAGCACCACATTTCAAAAGCTTCTAACCTTTTCTTCTCAGATACTCCGATCGTCCAAGTTTCACTTCCATATAAAGCGACACTCCAAACATACACTTTCAAAAATCTTTTCCTGTCATTTAAATTAATTTTTGATGTAAACAAATTATATTTCTTACTGAAGGCTCGTTTAGCTTGTGCTATTCAGCATTTTATATCGCTGCTGCTTCGTCCATCTTTAGTAATTCTACTTCCCAAATAACAAAATTCTTCTACGTCCATAATCTTTTCTCCTCCTATTTTCACATTCAGTGGTCCATCTTTGTTATTTCCACTACATTTCATTACTTTAGTTTTGTTCTTGTTTATTTTCATGCGATGCATGAACATCGGCATGAACGGCATAGACTTCATCTATGCCGTTCGTTGTCTCTTCTAAATCCTTTTTACTCTCGGCTAGAATTACTATATCATCAGCAAATCGTAGCATCTTTATCTTTTCACCTTGTACTGTTACTCCGAATCTAAATTGTTCTTTAACATCATTAACCGCTAGTTCCATGTAAAGATTAAAAAGTAACGAAGACAGGGAACACCCTTGTCGGACTCCCTTTCTTATTACGGCTTCTTTCTTATGTTCTTCAATTGTTACTGTTGCTGTTTGGTTCCTGTACATGTTAGCAATTGTTCTTCTATCTCTGTATTTGAACCCTAATTTTTTTAAAATGCTGAACATTTTATTTCCAGTCTACGTTATCGAATGCCTTTTCTAGGTCTATAAACGCCAAGTATGTTGGTTTGTTTTTCTTTAATCTTCCTTCTACTATTAATCTGAGGCCTAAAATTGCTTCCCTTGTCCCTATACTTTTCCTGAAACCAAATTGGTCTTCTCCTAACACTTCTTCCACTCTCCTCTCAATTCTTCTGTATAGAATTCTAGTTAAGATTTTTTATGCATGACTAGTTAAACTAATTGTTCTGTATTCTTCACATTTATCTGCCCCTGCTTTCTTTGGTATCATTACTATAACACTTTTTTTGAAGTCTGACGGAAATTCCCCTTTTTCATAAATATTACACACCAGTTTGTATAATCATGCTGAAACTTGAGAAGAACATAGAAAGCTTTGCACCAATAAGAGAAGTGTGGGATTGTTTTGTTGCAGCCTGTCGAAGTTCTTATAAACCTTAGTCATTTGTAACAATCGATGAACAGTTACTTGCATTTTGAGGTCATTGTAGCTTCAGAATGTATATCCCTAATAAGCCTCTGAAAAATACGGGATTAAGATTGTCATGATGTGTGAGAGTTCAACTAAATTCATGGTAGGTGCAATTCCTTATACTGTGAAAACAATGCAAACTGGAAATTTGCCACATGCTGAAATTTTTTGTCAAAAAATTGTCAGAAACTATTCATGGTTCCAATCAGAATATCACAATTGATAATTGGTTTAATTCAGTGCCTCTAGCCACCTTGTTACTTGATCATCCTTACAAAGTAACTATTGTTGGGACTTTCTGTAAGGACAAACACGAGATACCCCCTAAAATGGTCAATCTAAAGGGCAGAAAAATTGGATTGAGTATGTTTTGCTTTGATGAATTCAAAACTGTGGTATCCTATAAGGTAAAAAATAATAAAGTAGTCTTGCTACTACCAACATGTGATGAAAAGTCAACAATCGACCCGAACTCCAAGTAGCTACACATCATTGAAATATACAAGGTTACTAAAAGCGGAGTAGATTCAATGGATCAATTGTGTAATCAAATGTCTTCTAGTTGTAAGTCAAAAAGGTGGCCCCATTGTGTGTTTTATGGCATGATAAACATAGCTTTGGTAATTTCATATGTCATATACATATCCAACATAAAATTGGGCCTAAACCAGTAGCAAGTATAAAGACGAGAATTTGCTCACAAAATTCAATGTGATCAGGTTAAACCATGGCTTAGCTTGGAAGCCATGGCTTCCAAGCTATGCAGAGCAGTGGTGCACACAGTAGGTGCGCACAGCAGTTGAGAGATCGGTTTGTCTGCCCTCTGTTCTTTTACATGATTGTGTGGTTTGTTCGACAAATTAATGTACAAAGTAATAAACGCAAGTTAATTAAAACTAAGACATGACAGCGTTTGAAGTTCATATTTTTTTATTAACGCGTTACGAAAATAAGGAATTTATTTATTTATTATATTTTATATTTTTGTGTAATATTTATCGAACAATTCGTATTGAATCGAATCAAATTATTTTGATCGGGTAAGAAGTTTTAAATAAATACATTTTTCCTTACTTTATTTACTATCTGTTATATTATTTATTCCTTGCGTGACGACCAATAATGTCCGATCGGTTGTACCTAACGTGTATTTCCCTGTCGATTTGTCTTTTATACACTACATCTTTCTTGCTCACACAAATTCCCCCGTACGCTGTTATATACAAGGCTTTTTGTTTCCATCCCTTCTTTTTTAATAGTAATTTCTGTCATTGCCATTGATTTCTGTTTATTTATATATCGATTGTAGCAGTTTACATTCCATTCGTGTCGCTTTTATAAAATCGAAGTACTTTACTCAGCATATCGATCGTCGTCATGTTAATCTATTCGACGGATATAAATTTAAAGAAATGAGACGATTATCTCGACTTATGTATTTAGTGAACCGTGCAAAAACCGCTGATTTTTTAAAGGAATAATTTATTGAAATTCTGATTTCTATTTAAATTATATTTACCTATTCTAGATCGCATGCGATTCAACCGTTGATGGTCCTGGTGGGCGTGGTTTCTTTGATTACTTCTCGATTGTTTTCAAATAACTAACTGTTATACGAAACAAGTATTTTGTTCCGATCGTACCGTTGTTTTATTTATACAAAAAAAAAACCCCCTGAAAGGATCAAGGGAAAACGTAATGAAATCTAGATCAGAGCGGCATTATCGATTACTAGCCGGTCAGGGCTCGCTTCGATCGCCCGACCGTCTAGCCAGGGGGCGAAGCCTTCTGGACCCTTGACGCGTTCATATCCTCGTGTTTGTGAGAATATTAAATATTTTGCAGTTATTCGTTAAATAAAAAAAGATTAGTGATTTCACTTAATTATATTTCTGTTACAACGGTGACAAAATAAAAATGTGAGCGCATACAGCAAACAAACTATTCTTTTTTATTGGAGATATATAAAGTTATAAATAAAAGGAAAGATGACTACACTCCGCTTTAATAACATCATAAATGACAATAAATTCAAGTAGAGGGCATTGTGATATGTTGACGAACGACCCCCCTCGCTTATCTTATCGAACTAAATTTTAAAGGTTATTCTAACTTCTTGATTTGTTTCTCTTTTTCTTTCTCTTGTTCTTTTTTGCCGACCGGACCGACAAGAATTTTTGGTAATTTTATTCCAGGTGAAGAACGGCAAAGAAATGTAAAAAAAAAACTTCGTTTTGGAAAAAAAGTAATGTAAAGCGAAATAAAATGTATGGCGTTAATTTTCTTCTTTTAAGTGTTATTACACGAAGTGAATTTTATACGGAGCGGTAATTGCTTCGCTAACCGGCTCTTTTTTATGGGTACTAACATCTCAGGAATGGTCGACCTGAGACTGCGCAAGACTACACTTCATTTACATTCATAGATCATATTCATTCATTCTCTGAAGTAATACCTTACGGTGGTTCCGGAGGCGAAACAGAAAAATAGGGGTATTAAAAGTGTGTGTGTGCGCGCGCGCGCGAATGTGTTTTTAGTGCGCTCCAACGGGAGCGTAGATACGCGAGTTATAGAATTTTAAAATATAGTTTCATTGAATTCATGTAGTATATTCGTACAGTTGTAAATTACATTACATTTTTCACTTTGTTTTTAATATTTATTATTTTTATTAATTGTAAACAAGTAATAAAAATCAATATGTATCATATATTTCAAATGTAAAATAAGATTTCAATGTTTAAAATTCAATTCAGTTCTTCTGATTCTTTTACTACAGTGTCCATTCATCTCTTTAAATTATTCCATTTAAAATGAAATTAAAATAATAAATAATGGCCTAATAAAATGTAATAAAAACTTATCTTAAAAAATAAAATAAATCATATTTACTAAAACAATTACAGTAATAGTTGTAAAAGCTGTCCTTAACAGAATTTATTTTTCTGCACTAGATCTCATATTTGACGTGAGGGGGTTTATAAGTAATAAGTGTAATTTTAGAAAACTGTTTTTTAATGTAGTTAGTATTGTTTGAGTTCAATGAATATGTAAACAGTTACTATTTGCAGACACTATTTCTGTTTTAGTCTTAATAAATTATTTACTATTATGTTAGATTAAAAAATCTACTTGTTTCAATGTTTGATCATTATTTTTCATAAATTGTTATGTAAATAATAATATTAATTTCTTTTTGTTCACTGATAACACATTCTAATTAATAGTTATTTAAGAATATGGATCTAATTGTCAGGTAAAAGAAGTATTGACTACATGTGGTGCACAGCATAAATCTCCATATTTTCAGTGTGATGTAACGTATGTGCTACATGATAACTCTTTGTTTTGTCTTACTCATCATTAAAAGTCATATTATTAAATTTTTAATTGAATAGATTTATTATGATTGACTTTCAGAGTCATGTTTGCCAGTGGGAAGTTCTTTTTAGAACTATATTCCAATCTTTATCAGCCATTAAATATTTCCAAATGATATTTGTTTTGATGTTACTAGTTTTATGGGATGTTTGGAAAACTTTGTAAAATGCAATCGATAAGTAAGTTTTGAAATTTATGTATTAAATTTCTTTTCTATGCTATATGCTATAAACTTCAAAATATTATATAATGGACAAAATTAACAAATCGGATACAACTTTTTGATACTTTATAATGTCATAAACTTAGTACAGTAGAGAAGTAACAGTGCCTGATACAGAAGTACATTCTAAAAGAATGTTTCTTACAAAGTAACAAATTCTGTTTAATGTAAATTTTCTATTCTTGCAAAAGTTTCTGTTAAGGGCAGATATTACTGTGAATTATATCTTTATAAAAAGTAATTATGATAAATATTCTTTATTATAATTTTTTTTTACACTCAGATTATTTTTGGAAATAAATCAACATTTAATTATTTGGTTAATGATGTTTAAAGTAATTGTAGTTAAATTTAGTGTTTAAATAATTTAATGAAAAACAAAGTCACATGTAAACACAGTTTTTATTCTATAATACTTTTGTCATAAAAAAAACTTAACAGGATTTTCATTATATATATATATAAAATTAATGATAACTTTTATTGGTGTGTGGATGTTTGATACTTGAAAAAAAAATTGAATTAATGTTACCATAATTATGATTTAGTATAATTTATATTTTTTAAAAATTATTAAATTTTTATTAAATTAAATAAAGTGACGTGTAAATAAAGTTTTAATTTAAAAAAAAGAAAATGTTTATACATGTATTCATATTTTCTTGTTAAGTATTTATATTAATTACCACTTTTTCTTTACAATATTAGATTTGGGAGTTTTTATTTTTAATTTTCGTTCCACTTTTTGTATTGCACACATCATAACATAAATATTTGCAGATGTATTTTTCTTAGAATCCACTAATGTCCAATTAACTAATACTGGTTTATTATTACTAGTAAATACATAAAATACATTTTTACTACAGAAACAGGTACATTTGTTGCTGCTTTAAACAATATATCACAGTTCATCTTTTTTTTGACTGACATAGTGAAACATATATATTATAAGAGGTACTAATCTCTATAAGAGTTCCTTTCTCTATGAGAATAAAATTGAACAGAGAGTAGATTTGAATTTTAGGGTTAAAGGTAATCTGCATTTTGCGGGTTTGACCTATTGATTTGAAGTAGTGTGTGAGACTCAGTAAAGAAGCCAGTTGGAACAGAAACCACTTTGTTCCTCATATTACTTTGTAATCTTGTTATTTTTGATAATAGCTATCTCATTTATGAGATTAACTTTATCTCATCTCACCTAACGTACAAAAACCTTAGATTGTATAAAACAATATTTATTATTAATTTTAACTTAGTTTTTCCTGAGTAACCATCTGTACCATACAAATATGGATTCAGTAATCAACACAGTATAATTTTTGTTACTTTTTAATAGCTAACAATTTTTTAAATTGTGCGTAAGATTTGAACATGGTTATTTCAAAGATTAACACTGTAATATTCTGATTATTAAAAATTAATAAACATTTTTGATTTTCCTCCTTTTAACTCTATACCAATTCTATGTAAGTTGCTACGTAACAAAAGTAAATAATATGAATTTCCTTCAAATTTACGCTGATATTGCAATTTGTTGTTCATCATTATTATCCTATTTTGGATTTATTTATTTAAAACTTTAGGAATATATCAGTCTCTAGATATGTCAAACTTAATGGGTACAGTCAATAGTATTTTGTAGAATTATTTTATTATTATGAAACTGAAGCTTCAGTTATTTTCTTGTTTTTACTTTTAAATAAAATACTGATTCTTTTAACCTGTTTAATTGTTGAAGGTGTCGGCTCATTCCAAGCACTTTTTAACATTCATTAGATTAAGATGAATTTTTTCTATACATTTTCTTCATTTTCCATATCTCGATCACTCAAGTGATTTTTTTCTTTACAGTCTTTAATCATTTTTTGATAATTCATTCTAAAAAGTATTTTAAACTCATCGCAATACATGTCGTTGCCAGTTTTATTATCAGTTACCAAAAACATATGATTCAGTAATATAAAAAAAATTGACAAATATGAAAATTTCTTGTGCTATATGGATTGTGTAAATGAATTGATATTTTCCAATTTGATTTAGTAGTGTTTCTGATACATTTATTCAATGATTGAAGTGATGGAATTTGCTGTATTATAATTATTTAATCATTGCCATATACAAAGATTCCTTTTTTCATAATTGACATATGTACTGAACTAATTTTAATTGTTAGTTTCATGTAAAATATTAGTAGTTTTATTTTAATCTGTAAATAATGATTGAAAATAAGTGATGGTTCAAAATTTTCAGGTGCAGGTGATATTTACTGATCAGTAATGATTTAGACACATTTGTTTTAAAAAAGATATACTTGTCATGATACGAGGGTTATTTTTTTTCAAGGTCTGATCGATCATTAAAAACCCGCACAAAAATCGGATGAACCTTTGCGCTTATGTGTTGCACAGCGTCTCTAGTATGGCCTTCAATCACGCCACTTCACTTCGTTTAGTTCTGAACACGCAGCTAGCCCGTAAACATGTCTACAACAATAGCATCTTCCGCCAAGTGTGAAGTGCCTGTGGTAATTTGATTTCTTCAGGCTGAGGGGTATAATGCGGCTGAAATTCATAGACGAATAAGTAATGTGTACGGTGAAACTTCAATGAGTGACAGCAAAGTACAACAATGGTGCAGGAACTTTAAAGCAGGACGTATAGATGTTCAAGATGCAGACGGTCAGGGAAGGAAGGGAGTGTCAACCAATAATCTCGTTGAGCGATTCGAGAAAATCGTCGGTTCACAATTTCTGTATTGAGTGATTCATTTCCTGAAATTTCAAGGTCAGCTTTCTACACCATTGTGAGTGAGAGACTTCAGTACTGCAAACTGTATGCGAGATGGGTTGCCAAGATGCTGTCCAACCATCACAAAACAATGAGAAGGGACGCCTCCCTAACGTTTCTCCAGCGCTACCACAATGAAGGAGAAGATTTTCTGAACAAAATTGCCACAGGGGACGAGACATGGGTCCATTTAAAAATGAAGAAACAAAAGAACAATGTAAACAGTGGATGCATTCTCATTCTTCCAGTAAACCAAAGAAGTCTTCTCCAATAGAAAGTGTGTGGCTACTGTGTTCTGGGACCGGAATGGAGTTCTCTTGGTGGAATTCATGGAATGTGGCACGACCATCACAGCACCCTCATACTGCGTGACTCTTCAACATCTATGAAGGGCAATTCAGAATAAGTGGAGAGGAATGTTGTCATCATGCATTGTCTTTCTCCATGACAATGCTCGGCCGCACACTGCAGCTGTAATAAAGAAGCTCCTGCAGCATTTTCATTGGGAAGTGTTTGTTCACCCACCATACAGCTCAGACTTAGCTCCATCTGATTTCCACCTCTTTGCTCACGTAAAATGCTGGCTAGGAGGACAACATTTTTGGCACAGACATCGAGCTGCAGACCAGCGTAGAAAAATGGCTGAAAACACAGGCGGCTCCGTTCTATAACGAGGATATTGGAAAGTTGGTACCACGCTACGACAAATTTCTAAATCGGAGTGGCGACTATGTAGAGAAATAGCGTTACTATCAAAGTGCTTGTTACAAATAAAAAAAATTTTATTTTCACTGTGGTTTTAATTTCGTGACCGATCGGACCTTGAAAAAAAAATAACCCTCGTATTTACCTCTAATTCATTTATTAATCTATTTATTTACTTTCTCTGTCTACCTGCTCTGTATCCATTCTAAGAAAAATTCATCTGTACGTTTACAATTGGATGTATGTTTGTGGTTAATGTATTTACAATAGATAGAGAAGCCTGTAAATCACCAAGAGTTCATTTTCTGTAGGATTAACTCAGAACTGTGTGGCCCAATAGCAGACAAATTCCAGTGCTGAAGTTTAACATCTTGGTCAGGCATTATAATCTCAGTGGATTGTAATTTTATATATCTCCTTGTGATACTATATCTGAATACAGCAGAATCTTTTAGGGTTAAACCTATTGAGTATTGAGGAGGGAAACAAATTCTTTTAGTAATAAAAATATTTTTCAATTAAAAACTTTTTTTTAAATTATGTTACTGGTGGTATTAATTTCATATGTTAATTCCTCCATTAATTTTGGACCTACATAACAATGACTTGAATTCAAATAATAGTTTTTCATTTTCTATAGTTTTTGTATAATCTGTCAGCATATTATTCATGAATAAAAAATTAAGAAATTACATTTAAGTCCAACTTATATCTAATTGCTTATTATTGCTGTCTAAAATTTAATTTTTTTTTTAAATGATATCAAAACAAACATAGTTTTGTGTCATCTGTGTAGGAATTAGCCTTTTCTTTTAGTCATTTCAGGTAGGAATTCTACAGTTTTGGATATATTAACTCTGGTGCTCATAATTAATACTCTTGGTAAATTGGGACTAGTAATTCTTTTTTGCTTCTTTTATTTTTTGCTTTATAGATATATATTATTATTCACTTTCAAAATATAATCTAACTCGGTTATTGGTTATATCTGGAAAGTTATTTCCTTCAAATTTTTTAACAGTTAAACCTACTAAGTCTTCCTTATTTCTGTCTAGTTTTTTCAAACGATTTATTTTGTTCGACTCCATTGTTTGAGGTCTGGAACTATGAATGTACAGATCTATTTTAATTCTCTCCCTTTTCTCTATGAATCTTGGAGAAGTTTCTTATGACCATGAAAGACACCCTTCCTTAAATTGATTTTAAATTCATTGTAGAGTGCCCAGATGAAATTGTCCAAAAATGTAAACTGGGTTTCTTCTGTATATATGGTGTTGAATAAGACTAAGAAATAAAGACTTAATGGGCAGCACTCATATTCTTGATAACAGGTTCATTCAAGCAAGTGTACTTGCTGAGTTACTAATGTTTTTTTTATTAGCTTATTAACTTTTAGATTTTATTTTTTCCAAAACTGTTATTTATTATCACAAACTTAATCTGCATGTTACAAGATCAGAATTTTTATTGAGTGCAAAACACCTCTTGTGGAAATTTTTGTGTACTTGTGAAGCTGTCTGCTAATAAGGAGTCCCTATGAAATTATAAAAATGACAATTATATTTACAGATCATTTATATATTCTTTATTTTTATTCCTTTATTAATTATATTGCAGATTATTTGAAAACATTAATTATTTTTAAAGGTAATTTTTTTAAAAATAATTTATTATATATATATATATATTTCACAATTTAATCAAGCATTATTATGACTGTAGTGGTAACAGATTAGTGTTATGGATGTAAAATGAAAAGTGGAGACAAAGAAAGTGGAAATAATTCTGTTAATAAACTAAAGCAAGTATTAACATATAATGGTGAGTACATTGTTAAATTAATGTATTAGTACTTAAAAATAAATAAAATATGCTCCATACATGAAATTATACTAGCTGTATCATCTCTTCATTACTTGCTTTGTTTTTCATTTCAGTTATAGATAAAGAATTGTATATAGTAGACAATGGGAAAACAGAACAGCAAACTTAAGCCAGAAGTATTGGAGGATCTTAGGCAGAATACAGAGTTTTCTGGTTAGTATTATATATATATATATATATTTGATTGCTGATGTCATTTCTCTGTATATTGTCTTTGTTACATGGCAAAAATCCCCAAACCAAATTACATGACTTTTTTTATTTGGAAAATGTTTAATTAATCCCTTCATAATCACATGAAACAAACATTACCTTATAGGTAAAGAAATTTTTTTTTATTTGTTGATATAATTGTTAGTGTCATCGATCAGGATTTGGTTAACTATATATTTTTTTTTGCTGTTTTAAGAATCAATTGATAAAAATAAACTCTTTTGTGAACAAGACCTCAATCACTTGATAAATACTTAAACAAAAGCTTAAGTACAAGGAAGTATTGTAATCATGAAAAATTTCAGATTTCAACAGAAATATTCATTTTGACCATCCCTTAATCCATTTTGACTAGTTTCAGCGTGACGTCTGAACATATGTATCTCGCGTAACTCAAAATGGATTAGTCATAGAATGTTGAAATTTTGGATTTAGGACTCTTGTAACATCTAGTTCTGCACCTCCCCTCTTCATTGCAATACTGGTCCAAAAAGCCCAAAATCCAAAAACATTTTGTTTTTTTTTACTTTTACTTAACTGCAGTAGTAACCTCATCGAGAGCTTTTCAACGATGTATCATAAGTGGTACTTATTTTCATTGGTTCGAGAGCTCTAGCCTAATGAAATATTTGAATCTTATATGGAGAAGGCACATCAGTTCGAATCAGACTTCATCTCCTTTTTTTTAATTTAAATATATTGATTTATTAATAATTATTAACCTCTGATTGCACAAAAAAATTACAATAAATAATAATTCAATAATAACAATAAAAAAAAAATATGAAAAAATATCAGAAGCTGTTAATGAAATAAAATTTTATGTACTGTTTTATTTTTTGGCGTACAAGTAAGTCATGTGGTATCCACATCAGATTTTTTAAAATCTGAAGTCAAGTTACATGACGGTTATCATTTATGTGCAAGTAATTATGGAATTAAACTACATACACTGAAATTATATGCACTTATCAGGGTTTTCTTTTAGATGAAGTCTCATTGTGAATACCACAAAAAAAAACCAAGTACCTATTGCCAAGATGCTCTGTACATTTGACTAGCAAATTTTTTTTATTATAGTTGCAGTTTTTATATCAGTTTAAACTTAATAAATCACTGTAGATTTACTCCCATGAAAATTGTTATGTCCACAGGCGTATTGTCATGTGAAATTTTGTGTCCTGAAATTTAAGAGACCTCTTGATTAAAGCTGAGTTTTTGGTTTTCTTTTAATGTTTACTTCCTGCATTTACTTATTTTTTAGCAATAATTTTTAGAATTTCATTAAACTCTAGAATTACTAAAACACTGTTCAGCAATTGAAGTGAATATTTCAATTTCTTCATCCTTATCTCTTCTTGTAGGTGGGAATTAACATTCGCTAACATAAATTTGGGGGCTATCTCTTCGAGTATTGTGATATAGTTCTTCTATGTTTACAAGTGGCACTGGTATTGTTATAAGAAGCTGCCTTTTATATTGACCGAAAATAGGTACTAGAATAGCTATTTTGTTTTGTAGTTTTTATGTTAGATATTTGCTCACATGTATAATTAACAAATAATGTGTAAATACAATTTTTTTTTATATGTGTTTATGTTAATTATAATCAACTTAATTAATTATATGTATATTTAAAATTTGGCCGAGGACAAATCAGATAAGTCGTAGAAGCGAAGCTAAAATAAGCAACAAGTAGTCAGAAGAAATTAGGAATTTGAGTAGTACGAGCGTGAAAAACCTACTGTTATTGAATGTAAATTAGAACTGTTACAAACCAGACAATGAGAGCCGGAACTGTAGAAGCCATTTTCTTTACAATTTTCGTTACAATTCCCTACACTTTTTATTTATTTATATTGAAAAAAAAAATAATGGCGAATTGTGGTGTTAAGAGTCCAATTAAATACTATTTTAAAACTCCTTTAACATCTGTTGACAAACAAATCTAGAATAATTTATAGATTGTGTTTCTGAGGTAGTTTTACCATTGTTAATCATACTTATGATAAAAGTAGCAGCAAAGTAAAATTTTTGGATATTTTTTTATTTTGAAGTGGCCTACTGGGGACCATGCCAGTATAATTTTTTTTTCTTTGCATTTTCTTCGAAGCACCCATTCTCTTCTTTGTCCATTTTCTGTGGTGCTTTTACTTCAAACAAGAACCGCTGTATTGTATGTTAATTTTTTTAAATTCAAGTAGCCCTCTCTCTTTTAATCTTTTCTTTCATCTGCTTTTCTGCTTTATGTATCCTACTTAGCATCTTATTTTCAAAAATTTTTCAAAATGTTGTTTATTTAGCCTTTTTGGATTCATTTGTCTGACGAATTATACAAGGCATATTCATAAAGTAAGAAGTGTTTGGTCATTAAAAAAATTTACTCGTTAGAAAACGTTTTTACTTACAGTTTTAGTTTACTACACATCTACTTCACTTTTCCACATAATCACCATTCAGTTCTAAGCACTTTTCATAACGCTGCACCAGTTTCTTTAACCCCTCTGCACAGAAGTTTGCCACCTGGAAATTGAACAAATTGACAACGGAAGTCTTGAGTTCCTTGTCGTTTTCAAACTGTTGGTCACCAAGCCACTTTTTCAAATGCAAGAAGAAGAAGAAGAAGAAGAAGTAGTTGCTAGGTGCAAGGTTGGAACTATATGCAGGATGGTCAGAAAGTTCCCAATGAAAATCTCAAATCTTCTTGGTTTAAGGCAGTGGTATGAGGATGCGTGTTGTCGTGAAGGAGGATTATGCTGGATGATAGTTTCTGCGTCGTTGATTTTGGGTCGTACATCTCAGTTTGATGAGTGTTTTGCAGCACACATTCAGAATCCAGGGTGTCAAAAATGATGCCCTTTTCGTCCCAGAAAACAGTAACAACATTTTTTGACACCAACTTTTTTGGTTTTGGGGAACTTGAATGGCGCCACTACATTGACTGTTGTTTCGATTCTGTGTTGGTATAGGATATCCATGTCTGGTTGCCTGTAACAGTGTGGGAAAATGAATTATCGCCATCTTTTCTATAGCGGTCCAAAAACACTCGTCCACTGCACATTCTTTGCTCTTGTGTTGGTCAGTGAGCATTTTCAGTTCCTATCTGCCACACAATTTGTGATATCTGAGCTTTTCTGTGACTGTTGTGTAGGTAGAGATGTGTCCAACATGCCGAGATTCATCAGTCGCCGATCACATTGCAGTTTTTAATTCACTTGTTCAATGATTTCATCGATCTGAATAATGGGCCTGCCACTCCGCTCTTCATCATGCACATTTGTGCAGCCATTTTTAAAGTCTCAACACTATTGTTTAACCTATTCTTCACTCATTAATGTAGATCCTTACACTAGGCACAACTCCCAATGAATTTTCGCAGCTGAAGATCCTTTTGTATACAAAAATTGATTCGCAGCACTCACTTCACTACTGGCGGGAGAAACAATTGTCGCGAACATTGCGATCTGCATTCACCGGCAGCCAAATGATTACTGAATCAAAATAACAACTACAGTGGCTTTGTAAATAGCCGATAGATGGCCCTGCATACTTGTAAGTGTGTTCAGACCCGCTAATATTTAAATATAAGCTGATGGCCATTACTTTATGAATATGACTTGTAATTGCATTTTTCAAATCTTGGGTTTTATAAATGTTATTATTTGATTTTTAATGTGTACCCTTCTTCTGCTTTTCTGGAATTATAGACTCTTCTTTGTATTTTTGTTTTGATTTTGAGAAAACGTTCTTACGGGCAGCCAGATTTGCTGTTTCAATTCCAAGCAAGATCACTGGTCTGACTATAGTATTGTAACACCTGAATTTTACATTTATAGAAAGGTTGTTTTTTGTTTATTTTTTAGGTATCTTCGATTGTTAGTAAATACAATTTTTCTATTTTGGATTTCAGGATCCAGACAGCTTTGTGCGACTCTTTTTTACTGCTTACTTACTTTCCTGAATATTAAATTGAGTTGTTACATTAATTTTTCCGTACTTTCTTTATTGATTTTTTGGCATACATTTTTTAGGTTTGACATGATTTTTGTTTTTGAGAAGGAAATTTGCAAGCTTACTTTTTCTGTTGAATTAGCAGGTTGTTAATTTTGGAAACTCCCATCTTCTGATTTTGGGAGAAGTGCTAGTTCATCTGCAAAAGCAAGGCTGCTGATTTTTAGATTTTGATTTTTGGTCCAATTTTAATGCTTTTTTCATTTTTTTTCCAGAAGGTTTTCATGTCTTTATTTAAAACTGGATTGAATAGGATGGGAGACAATTCATCTCCATGTGCCAGACCTGTTTTAATTTGAAAATGACATATTGGTGATTTGAAGATATTCTTTGCTGATTTCTTCCCAGAATTTTACCTTAGAAATTATGACTGTCAACATAAAATTTATTTGTACAACTTAATCCATGTATTTATAATGTTACCAAATGTTATTATACCAGTCTTTGCATTTTAAGAAAAATTACACATTTTTAGTGACCCCTAAAATGCCTAATTGTTCATGATTAACACCAACTGCTAAAAGGAATATTGAAGGCATGCTGAAGTGTACAGTATACAGTATGCTGTTCAGTATACAGTAGTATACTCAACCGTACAAAAAGCTGGAATCACTTCAGATGCTTGTTGTTGGATTCTAGCATACTGTAGAGGAAATGAATTTCTTTAAAAACATATATTGCAGCCTCATTCTTTTGATTGGTAATCCATTAGGTAAAATACATTTCATATATTTCTACATATATTTTAGGTCATAAAAGAGTGGATCAATTAGCTATCAAAACAAATGTTGTTATTAATTTATTTTTATTTTAGATGCTGAAATACAGGATGGTACAAAGGTTTCTTGAAGGATTGTCCAAGTGGACATCTTAGTGTTGAAGAATTTAAAAAAATTTATGGAAATTTCTTTCCATATGGTGATGCTTCAAAGGTAATCTTGTTGTGACACTTATTATTGATGCTTCTTCCTGTTGTATATATTTTTTCTATTTCTTATTCATTTATTTTATACATGTGTAATAGATAATTACTGATGCAAGGACATTTACTGATATAAGTCAATAGTTTTGAATCATATAAAGTCATTTGAATCAAAATTTTTAGAAAATATGTGAGCTCAAAAAAAAAAAAAATATTTAACTTAACTATGCACCTTACCAAAACTTAAACTGTCCTAGGTAGTACAAAGAACAATTTGTAATTTTTTTAAAAAAGTATGCACAAAGTAAAATAATTTAAAAAAAATTGTTTTACAGTTTTAACAATACTCACAGATCAATAAATTTATAGGCTATAAGAGGTGTGTTTTATGTAAATTAACAGAAAAAATAATAAATTTCATTATACTGGATTACTTGCCGCATATTTATAATAAATACTGACTGTATTGTTGCAAAGGTACTAAAATAGTAATACTCTGGTTGTTTAATTTTATTAAGCAATCAATTTCATGATGCACACTTAATATGTGAAATACTGTATCTGATGATTGAATTTACTCTGAAAATTCATTCTACTTAAGTAATAATGATATTAAAACGACAATTTTTTTCAGTATTAATGTAGAAGGTGATCTACTGCTGTAGTTAGTTGGTTAGTTCTTAGATGGCGCCGCTGAAATGCTATATTGAAATAAGAAAATAAATAAATAAAATTTTTAACATAATCTAACCAAACTTAAACTTCACTCGCTAACCTTGAATAAGCGAGCATAGGTGAAGTTTGATTACATTATATTTATTTATTTTCATATTTCAGAATAGCGTTTCAGTGGCACCATCTAAGAACTAAGTAACTAACTACAGAGGTAGATAGACTCCTCCGTACATTAATACCTTTTTTCTCTTATTTTTATTTAGTGTTTAACTTTTTTATTAAAATGCATTAAATCATTTTTTTTTTATTTATGTGGGCCATTTGGAAAACTCTTGGCTTTACAAAGAAAGCACAAGAGTTTTCAATTCAATGCATTTAGACCAATGACTTTTTAACTTTTTATTACCCAAGTATAATGTGATTTGTACAGCTACAAGTATAAGTGGTTGTTTCAGCTTTGAACTCATCATTTGAAGTAAATCTTTGTCCAGCAAACCATTTCTTCAGGTTTGGAAAGAGGAAGTAATCAGTGGGAGCCAAATCTAGTGAATTTGGCACTTGTGAAAGGACTATGAAGCATAGGTCATGGAATTATGTAGCAGTAACTCAAGACTTGTGTGCAGGTGCATTATCATGATGAAAGAGCTTTTTCTTTTCAACCAGATGTGGATGTTTAGCTTAAACAACACCCTTCAATAAGTCCAGTAGTGAACCGTAATACTCCTGTAATGGTGCTCTCTTTTTCCAGGTAATCTGGTAGTCAACACACCTTTTTCCAGGGAGTCAACACACCTCAAGAATTCCAAAAAACTGTAGCCATGACTTTTCCTGCTGATGAAACTGTTATTGCTTTTTTTGGTTTATTTTAACCTGCTCTCGTCCACTGTTTGATCTGTGCATATAATAGTGAATCTGTGTTTCATCTACTGATATAAAATGTTAAAAAAACTCTGTGAAACCACATTTAAATCAGTTCAGTCTAATGCATTTTTGTCAGCTGTTAACAAATATAGCACCCATTGAGTGGAAAGCTTTTTTATACCCAAAACATCATGTAAAATATAGTGGGCATAATCTATTGAGATGTTTGTAATGTTAGTAAGCCCAGGTACCTTCAGTTGCCGATCATCTAATACAGATTGTAGATTTTTGTGATGATTTCATCAGTCAAAGCAGTTTTTGTGCATTCTGAGCATTTATCATCTTGATTGAATGTAGACTATGTCTAAATCCAGCAGTCCATTTTTCTATCGTCAGATATTAAAGAGGAAGAATTCTTTAAAGTGTTATGTAACTCATTTTGTTTGACCGTCAGGATTAAACCTTTCAAGACAATACTTTATAATCGCTCATACTTCAATTTTATTGAAGTTATTTCAACATTTCTCAGAAAATGTCAAAATCTGTTTCCTTTACCAATCTCCACAAGCAACTAAACAACATGTCTGAAACTTTGCAGCATGTCGTTTAAGAATGTTTCCAGAGATGTCCCATCTCTGTGTCAGGCCAAGAACTTTCCGAATAATCCTAATTTAATCAATTTAAAATATTTTTTATTAAAATATAAATATATATTTATTTATTAATGTATAAAATTTATTAATAATTTTTTAATTAAAATTTTTGAGACTGATGTTTTTAATTAATTTATTATGCTTACAAAAGAAAATCTGTTCTGAAGAAGTACAGATCTCTGTTTTGTACTCATTAGAGATACATACTAGAAAAGCAATAATTAGGAAAATGTTTAAATGTAGTTTAATAAATTAATATATTCTATCACCGGTTTAACTTCATCAAGACGATGCAGCTTTTTTAAACCATTGAATTTTTGAAACAATTTATTTGTGCAAAAGATTCATTATTTACTATTATTAAATTATAAATAAATTAATAAAGCAGTGATATTTATTAAAATATTATATTTTATGAAATACAATAGATATTTAGAAAATAAATTTTCTGTTAGCTGTTACAAGACTTCTTTCACATTATGAAAATAAATATATATTTCAGTTACATGAATTTATAATGTGTTGATCAAAGAGATGTATGTTGATATAGCAGGTATATCATTGAGTTATTATATGCTCAATCCTCAATATGCTATATGCTCAATATTTTTCTTACTTATAGATCCAAACTTAGTTATAGAAATAACTATTTTTAAAGTATTGGATTTTCTCACAACTTATTGCACGTATTGCTAATATTAAACCAGTTATTTTTTTCTTATTTCAATTTAAAGTTAAACAAAAATAAAAGAAAGGAAAAGAAAAAATACATTAAAATAAATTATACACACACATAACTACACACAATACATGCTTCTATGCAATTGCTAGATCAATCAAATATAAACCGGAGATTTGTTTTTAACATTACTAATGTAGAATATAAATATAAAACATATTTATGATTTATTCTTTTCTATGTACTCTTTCTAAAGTTTTACACATTTTGAGATTGTGGATTCTTTCTTCATAAAAAGTTTAAGGACATGTCATGAGCCAATTGCGCAATTTGTTGTAAATTGATATCCTTCCAGTGCTTTCTTTAATGGTCCAAATAAAAAGAAATTGCAGAGGGATACATCTGGACTATATGGAGTATGTTCTGAGATTTCCCAGTAAATTTTGTTCAGTTTACAAATGCTAATAGCTGTGTGAGGCTATGTGTTAGTCATAAACAGGACCATACCAAGGCATTGTCAACGGAACATTTACCAAGGGCGCTCAGAACATGAAACAAACCTTTTTTACAACGAAAAATACAATATAAACAGTAAACAGTACATTTATTAAAAGTTTTGTTCAAAGCTTAGACTTAAAAGGACCATAATGGGTATCTATTCGTGCAGGTCATTTTTTTTAACCAAGGAAATGCAGTCAAGGCAGTTTTTGATTGATTTGAGGATATTGTTTCAGTCTTGAGAAATATGAAAGATGGCAATTCTTTTACTGACTTGCATTCGCTTGCCAAATCACTGTACAAGCAAATTTAAAGTTATAAATTTCTTATATTTTGAAGCTCTGGAATCTGGTACTAAATACATTAAATAATGTCAATACTCATATATTACTTAAGAAAAGAGATCAGAATTTTCATTAAGGTTGTTCATCTTTGTGATAAATTAAACATTAATACCAAATCAGATAAAAGAAAATGACAGATGAACTTGTCGATAATGAATCACTGAGTTTAGATTACATTAAAATGTAGTGTTAGAGCATTATAAGGTGAAGTAATAATACAATTGGAAGAACGCTTTCACTACATTAAACAGATTGTGGAAGAGTTGTCTTTTTCTTTTAACCAGGAAAGGCTTAATTTCATCATCAATAGAAGAATTAGAAGAAAAAGGAAATCTGTTGTCAGCTGTATACCCAGAAATAGACAAAAATAGTTAACACAGAAATAAACAAAAATTATTTGAGAGCTTCAAGTAATCAGGATCAAACTTCAGATTTAAGCTTTTATCAGTAGAATGTAAATTAATTAATGATTTGAAATTGGATGATATCATTAATGATTTCACTAATTCAAAAGTGAGAAAAATAAAACTATTGATGAATATTTTTATTTAAATTTTAAGCATGGTTAGTCAAATTAGTACCACAAATAAATGTATGTTTTATTGTAAATTTGTGTTTCACATTTTTATTGTTTTAAAACAAGCTTAATTTTGTACAATTTAATTTTATTGTAATAAAAAATTTCATTATAACATTATTTCTTTAATTATGTTTTTGCCATTTAGCTATTTAAAAAAAAATAGTCATAAAGGGCACCATATTTATATTTGCCAAGGGTGCCAAAATCATTGATACAGTTCTGGTCATAAAGAATAATCACATCTATAATTGACTGACTGCACCTTTTGTTACTATAGGCATCTTTCACTCTATATCAAAGAGCTGTACTATGCAGAACTCTCACTGTGAAATTGATGGAGAAATTTGACAAGCAGTCAGCTCTCCCAGTTTCAAAAGGTTGCAAAGGCCTTTCCAGGTGATGGATGTGTTTTTACCTTTACAGGAGAAAGTTCTCTATTCCATACCCACAGGTTTCAATTCAGAAGTGTAATCATAGTCCTGTGTCTTATCATATGTGACTATTTAATGCAAAACAGTTATTTCCCCTTGATGAAATCAATTCAGGAGCCTTTGGAAAATTCCCTATCAGGCCTGTTTTTGATTTTCAGTCAAACATTGACACCCACTTCCAAAGCAATTTCATCAACCTTAAGGTGCCGGTCATCTTCATTGAGGTCATGAATCGATTGAATGTTGTAATCCATCACACTTGTCCTTGAACATCTACTCCAACTCTTATTTGCTACATTTTCATCCCGTCCTTTAAATTCGCTAGCCCAGTCATTTGGGTACAAGACAATGTCATACCCCTAAACTGAGCATGCAGTATACTAAAATTTTTAGAATTAATATAGCAAGTTATAGATTTATCTGTTTTTGCTGTTGACTGAAAATCAACTGTTATTGAAATCGGTAAAAATTATACATTTTATTTTGTTCATTACTGATTCTCGTAGTTTTTCTTTTATTGACATGTTGATTTACATATGTCACAATTTTTGTTTTTTTGTGTTATTTCAGTTTGCTGAACATGTGTTTCGTACGTTTGATGCTAATGGAGATGGAACAATTGACTTCCGGGAATTTTTATGCGCCCTTTCGGTGACATCGCGTGGAAAACTCAAACAGAAACTGAAGTGGGCATTTAGTATGTATGATCTTGATGGTAACGGGTTCATTTCACGACAAGAAATGCTTGAAATTGTTACTGTAAGTTTGTTTGTGCCATTTCTTAACTGTAATTATAAAAATTATCACTTTTCAAAGAAGTTGATTGATGGATTATTTATATGGTTCTATAATGTTAAAAATCAAAGTCAGACTGTAAGCTGTATGGTGGTATCATAACAGTTTATCTTTTTATGATATGTGTTGAATTGTTTACTTTATGATCATGTATGGTCTATTCCATTACTGTAAACATTACTGATTTAACTTTTCTATACCTTACTTTTCTATACCTAACCTCCTCTATGGATCATGAGACCTTGCCGTTGGTAAGGGGGCTTGAGTGCTCAGGGATACAGAGTAGCTGGACCGAAGGTGCAACCATATCGGAGAGGTATCTGTTGAGAGCCAGACTAAGGAATGATTCCTGAAAGAGGGCAGCAGCTCTTTCAGTAGTTGTTAGGGGCGTGAGTCAGGACGACTTAAACGGCCGTATCAACATCACTCAGTCCTCTGAGTACTGCACAGCTGAAAGCAATGGAAAACTACAGCTGTTTTTTTTTTTCCAAGAAAATGTGGCTCTGCATTTTCAAAAGCAATAATGGAGGCGCCTTCCTTGGTAAAATATTCCGGAGGTAAAATAGTCCCCCGTTCGGATCTCCGGGTGGGGACTACTAAGGAAGGGGTCACCAGAAAAGTAAAAAATAACATTCTACAAGTTGGAGCGTGGAATGTTAGAAGCTTAAAAAAGGTTGGTAGGCTAGAGAATTTAAAAAGGGAAATGGATAGGGTAAACGTGGATATAGTAGGAATTAGTGAGGTTCGGTGGGAAGAGGAAGGCGACTTTTGGTCGGGTGACTTTAGAGTAATTAACTCAGCGTCAAATAATGGGCAGGCAGGAGTAGGTTTCGTGATGAACAAGAAAATAGGGAGGAGAGTAGAGTATTTCAAGACGCATAGAGATAGAGTCATTGTAATAAGGATAAATTCAAAACCTAAACCGACAACGATTGTTAACGTCTATATGCCTACAAGCGCCCATGATGATGATGAGGTAGAATGTGTATACGAAGAGATTGATGAAGCAATTAAACACGTAAAAGGAGATGAAAATTTAATAATAGTTGGAGATTGGAATGCAAGCATTGGAAAAGGCAAGGAAGGAAATATAGTGGGTGAATACGGGCTGGGCAAAAGGAATGAAAGAGGGGACCGACTTATAGAGTTTTGCACGAAGTATAATTTAGTAATTGCCAACATTCAATTTAAAAATCATAATAGAAGAATATACACTTGGAAAAAGCCAGGCGATACTGCAAGGTATCAGATAGATTATATCATGGTTAAGCAAAGATTTAGAAATCAACTCGTGGACTGCAAAACTTACCCTGGAGCAGACATTGATAGCGACCATAATTTGGTGATAATGAAATGTAGATTGGGGTTTAAAAACCTGAAGAAAAGGTGTCAGATGAATCGGTGGAATTTAGAGAAGCTTGAGGAAGAGGAGGTAAAGAAGATTTTTGAGGAGGACATCGCTAGAGGTCTGAGTAAAAAAGATAAGATAGAAAATGTAGAAGAAGAATGGGAGAATGTTAAAAAGGAAATTCTTAAATCAGCAGAAGCGAACTTAGGCGGAATAAAGAGAACTGGTAGAAAACCTTGGGTTTCAGACGATATATTGCAGCTGATGGATGAACGTAGAAAATATAAGAATGCTAGTGATGAAGAAAGTAAAAGGAACTATCGGCAATTAAGAAATGCTATAAACAGGAAGTGCAAACTGGCGAAAGAAGAGTGGATTAAAGAAAAGTGTTCAGAAGTGGAAAGAGAAATGAACATTGGTAAAATAGACAGAGCATACAGGAAAGTTAAGGAAAATTTTGGGGTACATAAATTAAAATCTAATAATGTGTTAAACAAAGATGGTACACCTATATATAATACGAAAGGTAAAGTCGATAGATGGGTGGAATATATTGAAGAGTTATACGGAGGAAATGAATTAGAAAATGGTTTTATAGAGGAAGAAGAGGAAGTTGAGGAGGATGAAATGGGAGAAACAATACTGAGATCTGAATTTAAGAGAGCATTAAAAGATTTAAATGGCAGAAAGGCTCCTGGAATAGACGGAATACCTGTAGAATTACTGCGCAGTGCAGGGGAGGAGGCGATTGATAGATTATACAAACTGGTGTGTAATATTTATGAAAAAGGGGAATTTCCGTCAGACTTCAAAAAAAGTGTTATAGTAATGATACCAAAGAAATCAGGGGCAGATAAGTGTGAAGAATACAGAACAATTAGTTTAACTAGTCATGCATCAAAAATCTTAACTAGAATTCTCTACAGAAGAATTGAGAGGAGAGTGGAAGAAGTGTTAGGAGAAGACCGATTTGGTTTCAGGAAAAGTATAGGGACAAGGGAAGCAATTTTAGGCCTCAGATTAATAGTAGAAGGAAGATTAAAGAGAAACAAACTAACATACTTGGCATTTATAGACCTAGAAAAGGCATTCGATAACGTAGACTGGAATAAAATGTTCAGCATTTTAAAAAAGTTAGGGTTCAAATACAGAGATAGAAGAACAATTGCTAACATGTACAGGAACCAAACAGCAACAGTAATAATTGAAGAACATAAGAAAGAAGCTGTAATAAGAAAGGGATCCGACAAGGATGTTCCCTATCCCCGTTACTTTTTAATCTTTACATGGAACTAGCAGTTAATGATGTTAAAGAACAATTTAGATTCGGAGTAACAGTACAAGGTGAAAAGATAAAGATGCTATGATTTGCTGATGATATAGTAATTCTAGCCGAGAATAAAAAGGATTTAGAAGAAACAATGAATGGCATAGATGAAGTCCTACGCTAGAACTATCGCATGAAAATAAACAAATACAAAACAAAAGTAATGAAATGTAGTAGAAATAACAAAGATGGACCAATGAATGTGAAAATAGGAGGAGAAAAGATTATGGAGGTAGAAGAATTTTGTTATTTGGGAAGGCCATGTTTGGAATATGTAAAACAAATTGTTAGGGATGTAGGATGTAGGGGGTATACCGAAATGAAACGACTAGCACTAGTTAGGGAATCTTGGAGAGCTGCATCAAACCAGTCAAATGACTGAAGACAAAAAAAAAAACCTTACTGTAAGCTGAATTTTTTTTTCCCCCCTAATGTTGTACATAAATTGCATGCAAAAATAATTACTGTACTTTGTATGTAAATAACAAAAGCAGTTATCATGTTAATATTTCTCTTTTTTTAGAAATAGAAAGTTTTAAATATCCTTAATAAAGAATAATGTGTCTTTAAAAAGACTGGGTTTAGGTGATACGAGGTGTGTTCAAAGAGTAACGAGAATTTTGAAATTTAGCAGGTTGTATTAGTCTGATTCTTGGGATTTTCGTTGTTGTATTGGTAAACATGTCTGAAAAGTATCTGTACATTTTTAGACATATTTGATGTTTATTTTGTTGTCAGCTGTCAAAAGGATAACACATGTTTTGATACAATCAGCGATTTTTTATTTGTATAAATAATGGATAAGAGAATTTGTTTTAAATTTTGCTATAAGAATGGAATTACGTGTAGCAATGTTTTAAAAATGTTAAATATTGCTTTTGGTGAGTCTGCTATGAGTAAAGCAAGGGTTTATGAGTGGTATAAGTGTTAACAAGAAGGTTGTGAAGACCTTGAAGAGCACCCTGTACACCCTAGCACTTCAACAACCGATGAAAACGTGGAAAATGTAAAAAAAAATCATGATGAATGATCACCAAATCACAATCAGAGAAGTTGCTGATGATGTTGGGATATCAATTGGCTAGTGCCATAAAATTTTTTCAGATGTTTTGGGTATGAAACGTGTGACAGCAAAATTTGTTCCAAAATTTTTGAATTGCGAACAAAAACAGTGGCGAATGGATGTTGCTCAGCAGTTACTAAATGAAGTCAACAATGATGCAGAACTACTGAAACGTTATAACAGGTGATGAAACATGGATTTACAGATATGATGTTGAAATTAAGGCTCAATCGTACCAGTGGAAGCATTCTGGATCACCAAGACCAAAAAAAAGGTTGACAAGTACGGTCGTATGTGGTTATACTCATCTTGTTCTTCAATTTTAACGGCATAGTGCATCATGAGTTCTTGCCACAAGGTCAAACAATCAATAAGGAATATTACCTACCAGTTTAACATCGTTTGCGTGAAGCAATCCAAAAAAATGCCTGGATTTGTGGTGAAACAATTCATGGCTTTTGCACCATGATAATGGGCCTGCTTACATTTCATTGTTTGTTCGTCAATCTTTAGCCAAAAACAACAACAATGTAATGATACCCCAGCCGCCATATTTGCCAGACCTGGCTCCGTGTGACTTTTCTCTACTCTCAAAAATAAAGAGAATCTTAAAGGGTCTTCGTTTTACAAGCATAGATGAGATTAAAAGTGAATAGCTGAAAGATCTAAACGCTATTCCAAAGATCGAGTTTCGGGGATTGGAAATAGCGCTGACATAAGTGTATAATATCTAATGGGGACTATTTTGATGCGGATAACATTAATGTAGATGAATAAATAAAATTCTTTCCAAAAAACAAAAATTCTCGTTACTTTTTGAACACTCGATACTATAAGAGAAAAATAAGTATCATCAGTGATTCATAAAATCGTATCTATATGTAAGTCATAAAATCTTGAATAGAAAGTTTCTATTACAAGCTAAAAGTAAACATTAATAAAACTGGCTGACAGTGTTAAAAATACAGCCAAACCTGTACAGAAATTGTGGCAGATCCGTTGACTGAAATAATAAAATTTCCTGTTTAAGAATCCTGGCATTGAAGAGATTTCTAAATTTCCAAAAAGAGAGATTTGACCATCTATGCTATGATAACTAAAAACATAATGTATGAAATTTGTTTTTTTTATTCTTCACATCTGTTACGAATTTATCAAAAAGTTATTTTTTAATGCTTGGTTCCCAAAAATCCTACAAAAGGCATACTTGTCAAACAACTAAAAGGTTAACTCCAGAACCAGCAGCTGAAATACTGCTAACCAGCTGTAAAACACCTTTCAAAAATCTTAAAATAAAGATGTTTGTTGGAGCAAAATACTTTATATATTTTGCCCACTGGGCTGGTGGTAAAATCATCAGAAAAACACCTGTTTAATAGCTGATTTTCAAAGTCAAAGATTCTGAGGTTCAAATCCTAGTAAAAGGTAATTGCTTTTTTACAGATTTGAATACTAGATAGTGGATATCAGTGTAGTTTGGTGATTGGGATTCAATTTACCATATTTCTCAAGAATAGTTGGTCTGAGTCTGTACAAGACTCCACCTCATTTACACATCATACAAATCATCCTCATCACATTGAGCCATGGAGGGGTTGCTTATTGTTCACTAGTTGAACAGATTGCAACGTACATGTTAGAAAAGAAAATTATTTTTTCAAGTATATTTATCAATCTACTTAATAAATATCATATTACAATCTTCAAAAAAACTTTGTTAAGCAACATATCTTCTCCAACCAAAAACTGGTAATTTTTTTGTTTTACAATTTATGACTAAAAAAGAATATACATCAAATTATATACGTTTTCTAAAATTTCAATAGGAGAAGCTGTTTTACAAAGCTTTTTTTCTTAGAAAAATGAAGATTTGTATGTACGCAGAACTGAAAAATCATGAACTCATAATTTAAATAATATGAAGTGAATTTCAAGATTTAAATATCAAATAAATGTTTTTGAAAAAAAAATGTTGGAAGAGCATTTACAGTATAGATTTTCCTGATTAAAGAAATTGTAATATTTATTATAGTTTATAACATTGTAAAACAATGTATAAATAAATACAGAGTGATCATAAAGTCATGCAACCCAAATTTTTCCGTTTTGTAGGAATTATAGTTAAATTTGTAAAAGATGTTTTAATTAGGGTAATTTTTTGTGTGACAGAATAGTGTATGTTAGCTCTGCTAGATCACACTTCCAGGCAACAGTGGGCATTGCACCAAGCAGTTTGTTTAGTGGAGTTACTGTGAATTGAAATCATACACGAAGTGTCAAGAAAAGAAGATTTTTAAATGCTTTTCCAGATGCCAATATGCCAAACAGAAACATTTTGTTTATTTAATCATTTTCAAGATACAGGTAGTGTGCATGATCATAAGTATATCGGCCACCCAAGTGTTTTAACTGATGAAAGTCTGCAGACGATAAATGAAACACTTCTTTGTTCTCCAAAATATTCTCTTCGAAATCTTTCTTACCAAATTGAGCTATCTTACAGAAGTGTTCATTAGGCTACTAAATTTCTATAATTACATATCAGATTAACATAAGTCATCAGCTCCAAGAACCAGATAAGGAGAAACAAATGCAGTATTGTCAGCGGTTTAGAAGTTTCATTTGAAATGACACATCTGTTCTAGACAAAGGCTTTTTTCAGTGATGAAGCACGGTTTCATCTTAGCGGATATGTTAACAGCCAAAATTACAGAATGTGGTCTTCAGAGAACCCACATATACTCAATGAACAGTCATTGCATTCGTAAAAAATTGGGATGTGGTGTATGTCGCTGGAGAATTGTCGAGCCTATCTTTTTTTCAGAGGCAACGCTGAACGGTATCAAGAAATAATCATGCAGTTTATAGCCTTACTACATGCTGGCTACAACAAGACAGAGCAACTGTACACACAGCAAATTATGCAAGTTCTTCATGATTTCTTCAATAACTGGATAATTTATTGCAGTCTATGGCCTCCTCATTCATCAGACCTGAGTCCTCCTGATTTTTATATGTGGGGTTTTTTTAAAGATAATGTGTACTCAAACAACCTGCATATACTTGATGAACTTAAACAAAATATTGAGGAATGTATATCAAATATCACTGCTGCTATACTGAAAAACATCATGTGCAATACAAGAAAACTTGTCGATGCATGCATTCGATATCATTTGGGTCGCTTGACTTTGATCACCCATTATATATGTCAAATTTATATATTTATTTTTTTTATATGCTACTATTCAAGATATCTTAATATGAATAAAAAGAAAATTGATTGAGTCTGGTAGTTCTAGGATAAAGTTGTTTTTTTATTAATAAGCATATTTTTTGTTTTTGTAGGCAATTTACAAAACGGTTGGATCAGTAATGAAAATGCCTGAAGATGAATCCACTCCAGAGAAACGAACTGATAAAATATTCCGACAAATGGATAAAAATCAAGATGGAAAGTTATCATCGGAAGAATTTATTGAAGGTGTATTGAAGGAAAATTTAATTATGTAAAAATTTTACAGATGTGCTCATAAAAAATGCATATACTGTTACACTAAATAATAGTGTAAAATTTTTATGCTATAACCTAATGATCATTTGAAACTAAGATTTTTGTTTGGTTTTCCTTATTTTTTTTTTGTAAACCTTTTGTTTTAAAATAAAATAATTTTTCATTTTATTTGTGTCTTTTTATTAATATATAGATTGATTGTAGCAGATTAATATAATTCAGCATTAAAATAAAGGTCACTGTGATTTCTGGTGCTTAAGTGCATAAATAGTAATATTTTGTAATGTTATTTTGTTAATTTTTATTTTTTGAGTTCTATGTCGGCAGTAAAAGAATTTCTTTTCATAAATTACATCTACAGAATGCTTTAATTATCATCGTTATTAATTATCACTTTAGTGATAAGTTTAGTTTTACTTTGGTGTTTTGAAGAAAATAATTGCCCGAGGGTTAACATCCACTCTTATACTAAAAAAACATTATCTTTTGTACCTGGAAGGAAATGCACTCAAGGAAGATAATTTTTTCAGAATTTACTAGTTTAATAACAAATATATATGTATAATTTGATGTAGAATGCCATTTATATTCATACAAACAGTTTAAATTTGCTGCCTCAGTTTTGTATATTAACCAAACATATCTTATTGAATGTGAAATTCATAGAATTTCTTTCTTACAACAAAGAATCTGTTGGTGATAAAGTCAAATTAACATCAGGATGGGTGGCTACTGTTTCCAAACTGTGAGGTAAGGTAGTCATTACTGAAATATCTGTTGCTTTTAACACCGCATTCTGAACAGTAGCCATGAATCGGCATGACTCATGTCTTCTTGAAACCATTACAATACAATATTATTTATAAATTTGTATATAATTTGAACTTTTTTGAATTTTTATCATCGATAAGAGTATAGTTATTGTACTACATTGAGATGTTCACAAAGTGAACTGGTATATATGGGAAAATAGGTGATCTCTCACGAAGGCCATCTTCTAAGTAGGAAATGAGTGAATATTATATAACATAACAAAATTAAATAAAATTTTAATTTTACTTTTTATTGATAAATGGTTACGTCGTTAACCATTTACGATGTTTTTTGTTACATTAACTGGTTAATGGTTACATCATTAACAAAATTAAATTTTAAGGTATATGTCCTTTACTTGTTATTGATGACATCACTTATGTAGAGGCATAGATGCAAGTGATATATGCAATTAATGCGGATGACTTGATCTGTTGCTTTTTACTTAAGAAAAAATTTGTACTTGTATAAATTAAGTTTTATAATTTAAATATTTTGTCTTAAGTAATTTAAATTATATTAAAATTTATTTAAAATGAAAATTTGTTGTTAATTCATTATTCTAGTTGCATATAATTTTGTCGGCTCTTTGTTTTTTAAAGGAGAAAAATAACTACATGGTTTTTGTTATTATTTTTTAACATTTATTTCAGGTTATACATTTTTTGTTAATTCTTGAATTAAGAAGATTAGTTATATTTGATATGTTTTAAGATGCTTTCAAAACACCTCTTCAAAAATTACAGGTTTTTCTTTTAATAAAAATGTTATGGATGTATTGATTTTTGTTTGAATATAATCAGTTTTTTCTTTAAATGAAGTAATTATTTATTTAAACAAACTTTTGTTTAAAGGAAGAATATGTTATGTTAAAAAATATTACAGTACTCATGTTACAAAAAAATGATGATTGTGTCCTCTTTCTTCATTAGGTTGTATTCAATAAAATTTAGCCTGAGTTAGTAGTGCCTTTCATCAGAACCACACTATTATTATTTTTAATAATCTCTTGAATTCAGGGTGAGTTATTACACCTTTGTGTAGTAAAATATTTTACCTCCTGTAAAGAAGTCATTTTTATATTTTGTTAAATTTGATACTAAATGATAGCATTTTACTGTATGACATACATTGTTGCCCTAATCATATGTACTGGATACTGGACACTTACCTTATAAATTTATTAGAAGCAAATCACAATTGGATACTATTCTGTTTATTTTGAATTAAGTTAATTGATATTCAAATTAAGTAATTAATTTAAATAAAACATTAATTGCAATTAGGGAATTATATATATTGATTATATAAATACATATTTATTATCTTAAATGTTTTTATTTACAATAGTTATTTCATTTGTTTGAGGAAATTCATGGAAATCTAAAGAATATAATTAACAGAGACCTAAATTTTTAAATACTTGTAACTGTACCAGTTTTTTTTTTTTTACATCAGAGAAAAATCTCATTGGTGGCAATTTCCACCAATTAGAAAAATAGAATGTAGTCCTAAGCCTCTGTTCAGTCTAAAGGTTGAAGAAATTGGATATGATAAAGAGTAAAGCTACCAGACAATAAATACTTCACTCACAAGAATTTCAATCATTATCGTAATCGATCGCGGTTAGTGACAGATGATCTGTTTATATTGAGGTAACTGAAGTTGAATTATTGAATTCAAAATCCTAGAAAAGAGGATTGGATTGTATTGGAACTTTCTTAAGAAAAAAATCAAAGAATTAAAAAATATGTATTTAAAACAAAAAATGGACAAGTTTATTGGTTCTGAAGTTCTAAAATGTTAGTGAACTGAATTTAAAAGTCGTTTCATTATTGTAATACTGAAAGAAAGTTAATTTATTATGTTAATTATTATAGTATATGTAAAATCTAAAGGCGGGTTCTCCCTCTAAGCTGCCTCTACCCTACTCCTCTAACCTGGCATGTGTAACGTGTGCTACTGGTTGCAACAAAAGTAATGTATACATCCTATTAAAAAAATAATTCTCATAACTATGACACCACGTCAAAGAAAATTATAAAATTATTGCCTACAATAAATAACTCATTTCATATACTTTTTATTACATCATTGTTACTATTGATTTATAGCAAAACCAAAGTTTAATATACTTGAAAAAAAATAAATTGTTTCATATATCTTGGACAATATATTAGGCATAAATAATTTTATTTGTAATAATAAATTACCAGAACATATTTCATTACTACAATAGTGGCATCATAATTAGTACGGTGCAAGTCATTACAAATTAATTTATGTGACTTTTGGGATACACTACTATGGCTGCTGGTGTGAGGAGAAGTCGATAAGTGATGTAAAGAACAGTGAAGGGGATGCCGTAGTTTACTATGGGCCCGCCTTCAGATATTATATAGACTGTAAATTAAATATCAGATAAAAATAACAAAAATTTCAGAAAGTGTAGAATGTTATGTTGATGTTATAAATTTAGGTATATTTGAAAATGTTACTTTTCTGTTATTTTCTTCTTTAAATATTATGGTAATCTTGGTAGCTCAGCCGGTAGAACAACTGGCTAATTTAATAAATAGTTCATTAGGTCTAATATTTAATTTCTTGCTTAAAGTTTTCAGTTTTAATTAGTTGAAAATTTTCTCTATTTTTTTTTTGTGCACTACCACTTATATAAGTTAACATTATTTTTGGTTTTTATTCGTTATATTTTTGTATTTCATCTCAATACCTAAGCAAGCTTATCTAGAAATCATCTACAAAAATAAAATTACACTTATGTAAATAGAAGAAACCGGGGTAGAATTCAGACAATTTTCAGGAGGAGTGATTTTTTTTTCAGTTGAATAATTAAATTAAAAATTCAGCTAATTTCCAATTTGGACATGATTAATTGTAAAGTCAATTTTTGTATATTTTTTGAAAGAAATTGTAAAGAAAACAAAATATATGGTTAACCCATTTTCATCCTGACATAGTCGATGAATAAAAATCTGAATAATCTGGAAATATCAAAAATTTATGATGTGGTTGAGACCGTAATAAGCATAGAATTTAAAATTCAGAAGTATATGTAGTAATTATAAATTCAAACTTAAAGTAAGATCAGTTTTGAAGAAAATAGGTCTACAATTCAGTTAAAATAAAACAAGGGATGGATAAGTTTAATGTGCTGTTGTGGCTGCAACAGCTTATGCTTCTGTATAAACAGACATATCTCAATTCAGAAAAGTCTGAATTCTCCAATATGAAAAAATTAATAAATCATTTTAAGTTACTTTAACAAATAGAAATTATATGTCTAACCAAAATTATAAAAATAAATTTATGTTAAGTTTTATAAAAAATAAATAATATATTTATTTAAAATAATCCAACATTGAATGAATTGTGTTCCACATGAACATTATACAGATAAATAGGGTTAAACTATATATCTAAATAAACTAGGTTCTATTAACAAAGTTACAATAGACATACAACGAGTGGTTTGATTGGAATGAAACAAGATGACGATGTAGCATGTAATATTTTTACACTAGGTAGCATGCTAGAATACAAAAGCTCTTGAATATGTGGAGTAACATAACAATGGATTTTTTAGAATGTAAGGAACATTATAGCTTTATCTAAATAAAAAAAATTTATTAAATTTTGTTTTGTAATGTTTCCATATTTAAGTGTTCATAAATTTTTAGTTAACTTTTAACTTGAAAATCTGATCGCACTTAGTAAGGGAAAATCTTATTATTAACCAAGCTGTCCTAATAATAATAATAATAGAAATTCTGTAGGGTTACACTGTGTACAATCTACAATGTACACAGAACCTGATTATAATTTAACTTTTATACTGGGAAATTACTACCGGTTTGCTCCCTGCATATGAAGGATTGATTCTTTATTTCCAACTTTATTTCTACTAAACAAGAATAGCTTCTTTTGTAATAAAACAAGAAACTGTCATGCTAACTTTTATGTCGATCACATAGTGGGTCATGAATATTATAGATTATGATAATGAGAAGAGTACAGCTTGTAAACTATACTAAATTTGATTAGTAAACAATAGTAGGTAGAAGACGATTATTGATCATTAAACAATCATGTTAAATACTGTTAGTTTCAAATTAAATGCAACAATCATCTCTGAATGATTATTGAATTGAATTGAATTTACTGTCGCATAAGAAAAACCAGTCTCTTAAAAATTGAGGTAATATCATCAGCTATATTAATTTTATTGCTGTGTTAAATGGAATAAAATGTTTATTATGAAGGAGGTTAGCCATAACAATTTTACACTGCTGTTTCCCTTTTTTTCTTAAATTAGTATTCATAGTACATTTATGAATATTGATGACATGTTAACTATTTGCATAAATGTAGAATTGAAGAAATTAATTACAGATGAAAAAATGTTAATAATTGGTAAATGAATAAAACTATAAAAGTGTTGTAAAATTTTGTAACATTTATTTATTTTACTTTTTATAATCTGTTTGCGTGCCATTGTTAGGAAGCATTAAAAGGAGAGAAACCATTATTTCATTTCTTGTTGAAGAGTCAGTGAATTATACTGGTAGAACCAAATTTTGGACCTCAACAATCAGACAAGCAGTGGTTTTTATTTTTATTATCTTTTTATACACTCATTTTTTGTTTTTTGGCCCTGAGAAATTTTATTAAAAAAATTTCGGCAGTCCTTTATTTCTTCAAATTAATTTTATTATTATTTTTTTAATTATGTACATAAATTGATCGTATTAGTATTATGACATATCTCAGTTATGTGTGATGCCGACTTAGTTCTCTTCTTTAGCACAAATTGGAATGCACATGTGATTCTTTTTCAATCGTCATTATGTGTTTGTATGTAATAATTTATTGTTGTGTCAGTCCAATTTGACACTTGATATAATGTAATATAAATTGCCAGTATTTTATCATTACTTACTTACTATTATTATTAATGTGTATAAATTAAAATTAACTATAGTTAAAATTTATAATTTTAAGAAATAATTGCAAATTGCAACAGGTATAAATATAATAATAATAATAATAATAATAAATAATTATTATTATGTATTATTATTAATTAATTAATTACTAATTATACTTAATAATTATTACCATTCAGTGCATTAAAGTGTTGACATTAATATCAGTGTTTTCATTACTTTTTTGTTTTATTATTTTCAGTCCAGTCCAATAAAATGTTAATAAATATTTTGTAATATTCGCTAATTTGCTATTTTATTTTATACTTTTTGTTCTGAGCACCCATATAATTCCCAAATTCTTCATCAAAAACTGTTCTATGCAGTTTTGTAATTTAAAAAATTAAAATTTTTTAATTAAATATGGCTGAAACTGTTAGTTGATGAATTTAGTAATGCAGAGTAAAGGTGCTTGCAACAAGAAAAAAAATAATAAGGCAGCAAAATAGCGATCATTTTGAAATATTTATTAATTTATTCTGATTTTAGTTTTCATTTTGATAAAATATTTGTCTATATAATATTATCCATATGACAAAGACCGATTTGTAAAGGTAATAAACATATGCCAAATAACTTACTACATTTTATACAATAAGAATCAGGCAGTCCTACCAACACCTTCAAAAATTGTGTATGGACTCCAGATTATTTTTAAGGGAAAACTTACCCATTTTCCCTTCAAGTTATGCAAACAATTTTCTTGATTCCTCTACATCCCAAACGTGATCCTGCATGACTACCCTGTTTTTATTTAGCTGGAAGAACTGAACGAATGGATAACCTGCTGGTGGAGTGCCTCAAATTTGGATGGCAACTGTGTCAAGTAATAATAGAGATACATAAAATCAGATTTTCTTTTCTTTTTTTTTTTTTTACCACCTTTTGAGAGTCAGTTCTAGAATAGCTCTCATAGTTAAGATAGACCTCATAATATGAGGGTAAGTCAATTATTATCTGCTATGTAGTTATAAATTTTATTGCAAATAGGAATCTTACATGTATATCATTTTTCAACATAGTCCCCCTTGCATTTCAACACACTTGGTCCATTGTTGCACAAGCTTCCTGATGCCCTCATAAAAAAAGATTTTCGGTTGAGCTGCGAGCTAGGAATGCACCGCTTCTTTCGCTGTTTCATCTGAGGTAAATTGATGGCCCCTTAATGCCTCTTTGAGTCAACCAAACAAGTGGTAGTCAGAAGGGGCAAGATCAGGATCATACGGAGGAGCCATTACTTCAAAGTTGAGTTTCTGGAGCGTTTCAGCAGTATGTGAACGGGCATTGTCGTACAACAACACAACACCTTTCAAAAGCAGTCCTTGGCATTTGCTTTGAATTGCAGGTTTCAGCTTGGCAGTAAACATGTCACTGTAATGCGCACTGTTTATTGTCGTGCCCCTTTCATCATAATGTTTCATTACTGGGCCCGAAAAACCATAAGCATCAGTTTTCCTGTGGATGTTTGGGTCTAGAACTTCTTTTGCAGGGCTAATTTGGATGTTTCCATTCCATACTGTGCCGTTTACTCTCTGGCTCGTAATGATGGATCCATGTTTCGTCACCGGTGATGATTCTGTCTAAGAAGAATCTGTCCCGTTCATTACCGTAGCGATCCAAATGTTTTTGGCAGATGTCCAAGCACGTTTGTTTATGCAACTGTGTGAGTTGCTTTGGGACCCATCTTGCACAGACTTTATGAAACCCAAGTCTGTTGTGGATGATTTTGTAGGCAGGACTGTGACTAATTTGCGGATAATGTGCCGCTTCATCAATAGTTACTCGTCTGTCTAAGAAAATCATGTTATGTGCACGCTCAATGTTTTCCTCATTTGTGGTGGTAATTGGTCGTCCGGCTCCTTTATCGTGCGTAACACTTGTGCGACCATTTTTGAATTTTTCAATCCATTTATAGACACTCCCTTGCTGCAACACACTGTTACCGTACTGTACCAAAAGTCTTCAATGAATTTTGGCCCCTGATACACCTTCTGACCACAAACAACGGATCGCTGAATGTTGCTCTTCTTTGGTGCAAACAGAAAGCGGAGCAGCCATGGTTAATAGCAGGGCAGCAATAATGGAACTAACCTAGCAGCTGAAACCTGCACAGACACAACAACAATTAAACCACGCATGCGTCATCTACGCAACACGACAGTACTACCAACATAAACAAAAATATAACTAAATTGCAGATAATAATTGACTTACCCTCATATTTAGATTATTTTCAGTTTTCTTTTAAAAACTGTTAGACATTGCTATGCTTACTTATATACTATTTTTTTATAATATTATTAATTCCAAGATGAGTTGTGTAATTAAACATACAAAAGTAATTCTTTGTAATAATTTTTTTTAAAATCAGATTTTAAGAATATATTCATTTGACTGAATTCTAAATTGTTTATTTCTTTATTAATTGGTCAGTATTCAACTCACTTTATCGTGGGATGTATTTGACATTTATAAAAAAAAGGTCTTCAATCATGAAAAGAATTAATAAATTTTAATTTACAGTACTATAGCCTTATTCATGAACAGTATGTTTAATTCAAACTGGCAGATGGCACTCAATAGCTGCACACTCGCATTCAGTACTCAATATATAACCTAAGCACATGCATTCAAATCTCTTCACCACTTGACGCTATGCTTACAAATAAAATTTTCTGCTACTAGTAGTTAGTTTATACTCCTGGTTAAAGAATAAAAATAATTTATTAATAATGTTTTGTAAAATCAAAAAGTAATGTAACTTTGCTAAAAAATCTGGAAAAGTGACATATATTACTACCTGTTAGCCTTGTTGTATATGCTCCTTTCAAAGTAAAAAGTTTTTTTTTTGTATATGCTCTTGTTTCATTTTTATTTATACGGAACATGTTTTATAAAAAATATAAATTAATAAATGAAACCAACTGCAATTAAATATACACATGAATTAAACAGTACTTTTTACCTTCACTAGTACGAGGGATATTTTTTTTTCAAGGTCCGATCGGTCGCGAAATAAAAACCCGGGCAAAAATCGAATGAACCTTTGCTCATATATGTTGCGCAGCATCTCTAGTGTGGTCTTCAATCACACCGCTTCACTTCGTTTAGTTCTGAACATGCAGCTAGCACGTAAACATGTCTACAACAATAACATCTCCCGCCAAGTGTGAAGTGCGTGCGGTAATTCAATTTCTTCAGGCTGAGGGGTGTAATGCAGCTGAAATTCATCAAAGAATAAGTAATGTGAACAGTGAAACTTCAATGAGTGACAGCAAAGTGCGACAATAGTGCAGGAACTTTAAAGCAGGACGTACAGATGTTCATGATGCAGGCGATCAGGGAAGGAAGCAAGTATAAACCGATGATCTCATTGAGCGAGTGGATGAGGCAATTCGAGAAAATCGTCAGTTCACAATTTCTGTATTGAGTGATTTGTTTCCTGAAATTTCAATGTCAGCTCTCTACACCATTGTGAGTGAGAGACTTCAGTACCGCAAACTGTGTGCAAGATGGGTTCCCAAGATGCTGTCTGACCATCACAAAACAATGAGAATGGACACCCCCTTAACGTTTCTACAGCGCTACCACAACGAAGGAGAAGATTTTTTGAACAAAATTGTCACAGGGACGAGACATGGGTCCATTTCGAAACAAAAGAACAATGTAAACAGTGGATGCATTCTCATTCTCCCAGTAGACCAAAGAAGTTCAAGCGAACCTTCTCCAACAGAAGGTGTATGGCTACTGTGTTCTGGGACCAGAATGGAGTTCTCTTGGTGGACTTCATGGAACGTGGCATGACTATCACTGCAGCCTCATACTGCGTGACTCTTCAACGTCTACGAAGAGCAATTCAGAATAAGTGGAGAGGAATGTTGTCATCAGGCATTATCTTTCTCCATGACAATGCTCAGTCGCACACTGCAGCTGTAACAAGGAAGCTCCTGCAGCGTTTTCATTGGAAAGTGTTTGATCACCCACCATACAGTCTGGACTTGGCTCCATCCGATTTTCATCTCTTTGCTCATGTGAAACGCTGTCTAGGAGGACAACATTTTGGCACAGACATCAAGCTGCCTACCAGCATAGAAACATGGCTGAACACACAGGCGGCTCCGTTCCGTGACGAGGGTTTTGGAAAGTTGGTACCACGCTGCAACAATTGTCTAAATTGGAGTAGCGACTATGTAGAGAAATAGTGTAACTATGTAAGTACTTGTTACAAATAAAAAATTTTTTATTTTCACTGTGGTTTTAATTTCGTGACCGATCGGACCTTAAAAAAAATAACCTTTGTATATTACTATTAGTTCTACTATTGTTTCATATAAATTTAAAATATAATTTTTGTTTTGAGTTTCAATAGATCCTTACATTTGTTGATACTGTCCTTCAATTTTTCAACATGTTGATAGCGTTTTCTCCAAATATCTACAGTAAAGTATTCAAATTTTGGCGTACCTGCATCAACTGTTTGACATAGAACATTATGACATCCAACCTTATTTTTGACTTGAGCTTACATGTTAATACTATGGGATTTAAGTCAATGTGATAATTTGGTAAGTGTAACCGTAGCATTGGTAAATGTAAGCATATAGTTCTGTGTTCTATGCTATTCATCTAATTTGAATTTTTTTGTCTTTTCCTTATCGTTTCATTATCTTGCAAGATTCCACTTTTAACATAAAATCTTCCCCTAAACTAATTTTCTTTTTCTTTAGTCAGTCAACTGTATAATTTTTGTTGGAAAATTTGCTACCTTATCTTCTTGGGTGTAATGGTACTGTTGGTCTTGTGTTTATTAATTGAACAATCTTCAGATGAATAAAAATTTATTACTGTGCACTAATGAAATTGCTTGTGCCAGTTGCTTTCTTTTCAGTGCTTTTCTGTTTCTGAGATGACAATGGTTTTAAAGTTAATGGCTCTTTTTTAATTCTTACAACAATTCTTTTAGACATCCCGGTACCATTTATAGTCTGTTGTAATTTTTTTTTAATTAATAAAAGTACTGACTTGCTTCTTCAGTCATAATTTTCACAACATTTATAGTAACGTTTTTTGTTTGTTTAGCTATGAATGTCTTTACCGCCTAATCTAGACATTATCTAGACTTGTAAAGGAAACATTAAAAAGTTAAACAACAAAGTATAAATAAAATCAAGATACTGTTGAACAAAATTAATAAAAACATAAACACTAGTTTAAAAAACACTAATAGAAGCAGCCATAAACATAAAAAAATAATAATACTTAATATATATTTACATAATTACCACAGATGCAATGAGAACACTGAATATTTTTTCTAGATGTAAATAAAAAATAATGCAAGAGAAAATTTCTTTATAGTAGTATAAGACAGGAAACTAATAATAGTGATGATGTATTGTGCTGATGAAGCCTAGATGCATAATGGCAATGAATTGATTTATTATTAATACAGTACAGTTTTGTTTTGAGGTTATACCTTTGTTTTTCCTGTTTAGCCTCTGGGAATTACCATTCAGGTATTACTTTAGAAGATGAATGAGGATGATATGTATGAGTGTCAATGAAGTGTAGTCTTTACAATCTCAGTTCGACCATTCCTGAGATGTGTGGTTAATTGAAACCCAACTACCAAAGAATACGGGTATCCACGATCTAGTATTCAAATATGTAAAAGTAACTGATTAACTAGGACTTGAATGCTGGAACTCTTGACATCCAAATCAGCTGATTTGTGAAGACATGTTCACCACTAGACCAACTCGACGGGTTTTGTTTTGAGGTTGTATTGTTTTAAGTAAACAAAAATATCAGAGGTTGTCATTTGTTAATTCTTCAGCTTAAAATGAACAAACTGTTCCTGATTCATAAATTGCACAATATTTATAATACATCTCAAAAGTACACCTTTTATTTTAGATACTATGTTTCCATACGGTTTTATTTTTAAATCATGGACTCAGAGGACTGGCCGTTAGTATATAGATACTCAGCCAGATGGAAATAATAATAAGTTATTAACTGTAATGATCTAGGAAGCTGTGACTATTTGTATTAATCTTTACTTACTTAGTTCATGTATTTTTATTTTTAATAAACTACTCCTGGTCGCAAAGTTTCTAGAGCAAGAGGTCAACCTTAAAATTAGCTCCTAAATTTAGGCAGTCTAACCAGCACACCCAAATTTATCCACACGCACTTAAAAACTCATGTGACACCTCCCCTGGACCTGACAACATTTGTCTGTGTGTGCTCACACACCATCCCAATGCAGCACTACAACACCTGTTATTTATAGTGATTTATTCTCTGCATAAGTCTTCCTACTCATCTGGTCAGAAGTCATTGTCGTACCATTACTTAAACCTGGTAAAGTTAAGGCATGCCCCTCAAGCTACCGCCCAATATCCTTGACAAGAATTTTATGCAAAGTGATGGAAAGAATGGTGAACCACAAGCTTACATGGTACTTAGAAAAACATTGGGTTTATCTCCAGAACAATGTGGTTTCCACCAAGGATGATCTTCCATTGACCATTTAGTGTCACTGCATACAGCTATTCAAAATGCTTACTACTAAGCCCAGAGCCATTTCACTATTTTCTTTGATATAAGGAAGGTGTATGATATGGCCTGGTGACATGATATTCTAAAACACGTAAAGAATAGGGAGTCAAGGGCAATATGCTTGCTTTTATTAGGGGTTTCTTAAATGACTGAACTTTCCGAGTTCATGTTGGAGAATTTTTACCTTTGAGAATGGAGTGCCTCAAGGAAATGTATTAAGTCCACCTTGTTTGTTATAGCCATCAACAGTATTACTAAATGTGTGCAACCACCTGTTTAGTATTCTTTATTTGTTAATGATTTTTTTGTATGTATTACGTCCCGTTCAAAGTCACCACAGAGAGATTACTACAGAACACTATATCTTGGCTTGAAGCTTGGTCCAAGTTTTCACTTGAGAAAACAAAATTTTCTCGCCCGTGGGACCCTTTTATTCCACAAGTCTTTCTTAACGGAGAGCTAATTGCAATCTCTCCTGATGCCAAGTTTTTAGGTTTACTTTTTGATAGCCGCCTTATGTCGGTCAAACACATCAAACAAATAAAAACAAATTGATAGATAGCTGTGAGTCCTTAGCAACACCAATTGGAGAACCGATCAGTCATATACAAGTATGTTATATTCTTATAAAAAGGATACAGTTGCTTTTATTGTACTGTTATTCATGCCATTAGATAATGAATTAATCATTTTTTACCACACAAAATATAAAAATTACTGGAACAAAAAAAATTGTTTGTTTAATTAGAATTTTGGGGTTTGAAATTTAAAGGTTTATAATGACACTGAATCAAACTGTCTGTTTACTGTGAAGGTCGCTTAGTAATAATATTCATTATTATTTTGCTTAATGTCAAACTTTATGCAGCCAGTGGATTGCAGTTTATATAATTCAGTGGACTGTACTGTATATGTTAGAAAGTGCTCCATAACTGATAGATGGTTTTTTCTGAATCTTTTCAGAATTTAAAAAAAATTTTCTGAATCTTTTTAATGCATATTGGTGTGGCTGTGATTTGTTTATATTCATTATTTATTTTAAAATTTTTACTTATTTTTTTAAAATGAGTGAATGTGTTATTACAAATATTTGTGTAAAGTCTGTATTATACGATAATAAATTCTTTTTGATCTTCAGGTAAAATGTATTCTACGTAATCTTCAAGCAGAGTGGGTATCCTAAATAGTTAATTATTTATCGGGTGTTGATACTTTTTTTAGTTTATCACATTAAAAACAGTTAAAATTGAAACAAAATGTAATTTTTTTAATAGTGTCTTGCAGACTTTATGACAAAAACTTTTTGATTAATGTTTGTAGAGGTGAGCAGTTCTACTGTTTCTGCTAAACGAAAACAAATTGTTCCTTGAAAAAAAAAAACAACTGTTCACACAAACTTTTGGGAAAAAAACAGCTTGAATTATTAATCTGTTAATGTTCATGACTCTTTCTTCCATTACATTGTTAAACTGCATGTTTTTTGCGTTTAAAAACAACAGTTTCATTTTAATAATTTTCTTAAGGCATTGGTTGCCGGCTGCTTTGGTTGTCTCTGGGAAATACCATTTATTATTTTATCACAAGATTAACAGTTTTAAGACCTTTTTATTTTGCACTTTAATATTACGTTATTTTCATATACAAAATTTGTATGGTTTTTGAAACTGTTCAATCTTAGACTTACAGGGTATTTAATATTGATAAAATGACAATTTGCTGAGCAAATAACCTGTTCTCAGCAAACAGCAAACAGTTTATTCAATTTTATTTTCGTTAACTTAATGTTCATTAGCGTGAGATAATAGCTCTGCTTGTTGAGTTAACATGTTTGCTATGCATTATTACTATTGGGTAGGAAAAAATAGTTTGTACCAAAATGAAACAACAGTTCGTTTTTTGTTTCTTGAGAAACAACAGTTTAGTCAAACCGTTAGATATTTTCCAATACATCACAAAATGTTTGTATAAAATATAGTATTGTGGTAATTCAATATGTAAATTCAGTTATTTGGTCAACGATCCACTGATATGATCGATTAAATTTTTCAATCAATTATAATACAAAGCTAGACAACGCAAAAAAAAAGTCTCGAACCAGGACTAATACAAATATGATAGATGCTAGTTTCCTTCCTCCCTCAGAAGTATGTATTTACATTTAATGTATACTTCATTCATTATTTATATATCAGACAGATAAAAATGAACATATTGCACCGTGCTCTGATAACAATTTAAACATTATTCGTGGCTAGAGGTAAATATAATTTCAACTATTAATTAATTACATAACATATTTATAAAAAAAATATTTACTTATGTTTAAGAACACCCATATGCTCTGATGAATGCTGACAAATTTTTTATAACCTGAGATTTCCGGTGCGATAGTCATAAGTACTGGAAATTGGCTAAAAAGGGCACCAACCATGGTAATACTTTTAAATAAGTCATCTAAAAGACATTGTAAGTTTTTCATTTTTTTATCTTCCGGATCGTATCGAAGACCGGCAAGCATTTTCCATAACGTATTGATTACAAATATTCCAAATGCTTCATCCATTTCCATAACTATTTTACCATTTCCTTTTTCAACTTTTTTTTTAAATAATGTGACCATCTCTATCACTTCTTCTTCAACAATACCGGACATGGTTCTACGTCCATAACCAAATTCTCTTAAATGTCTAAGAACAAATCGTCTTTGTTCGACCCATAAATCTTCATCGGTTAATAAAAGTCCTGTAAAAATTTTATTTATTATTGTACGTACAAATTACTTCTTCTGACAGTTAAAATCTCATTGTATTTTGTACAATAATATTGAGCTCTATAAAAAACTATATTGAGGAGATTATTGTATTTTATTTTTAATGTAAAAATAATAGTTTTTTAACGTCTTTTTGTAATAAAAATAAATAAAATCAAGATAACTTAAAGTTACTTCAAAAAAGAACCCTTCCCAAAATTAGGGGGTAAATTAATCAATCAAATATTATAAAAATCATTATAATCATTTATAATTATAAAAATGATGAAAAACCACAGATGTGTTAACTAAATTTTCACTTAACAATGAATTATTTTCCTTCCAGAACATGAAAATGATGGGTAAATTTGACTTAAAAAATTAAATAAAACAGTTAGAAATACTTTCTGCATGTTTTACACTTGCTTAGGCAGCTTTTGCTGTTAATTAACAAAAAACAATTCATTCAACAGTCAACACGTACTTCAGGTAATGTTTTTGTCCTGTATTTTACGTAGAAACATGTACATAAAAAATAATTTTTATCTTGTTACAAATTCTAATTGTCTATTTATCAGTTCAGTTCTTGAAAAGATTTTATCAAAGGTTGAATTGCTTTACAAACTCAACAAATTAAAATTAAGAGATATTCCAAAAAATATGTTAATATAAATATGTTGATAATATGTTTTAATATAGCAAACAAAAAATATTAACATGCCATAAAGTTAAATTGTAATTATTTTATTATTAGATTATTCTCATAAAATTATAAACATTAATACTCGTAAATGCAACATTTCGTTGCATTATTTTAAAAAGAGAAGCTAAAATTTAATTAAAATCGTGGTGTAAAAACGGCATAAAATGGTAAAGGACAAAGTGTTGCTCCATCAATTTGTTCGAGTGAGGGAAGAGGTTCAGCAGGTGGTGATGAAATAATAAAATTGTGTAAAATAGTGCTAAAAAATAAAAACCAACTTCCTCTTGCTAAAGTCTCTCCCAAACATCGCCTTTTACCTGAAACAGTTCAATTGATTATTAATTTAAAAAAATAATATGACAAATGTATACTCATTTCCAGGAAGAAAAAGTATCCCACTAAGGCTTTCCAGAGTAAGCCTGGCTTACTCTGGAACCAGGCTTACGCTGGTAACAGCATACTGGCCATAAAATGGAAATGATTGTGATTGTTCATTTTGTTCTACTCAGAGACTGACTGCATAATGAAAATCATTGTTTAAAAAAAATCCAAATATTACTGCATATACCTCATATAATTTACAAGTGTCTCGATGAAAAAAGTAGGTTATGTAAACTAACACATCAAATTAATGTTTCACTTTCTGTTGGGAATCTATGTACTACGTATATGTTTCTGCTCAGGAGGGAACATTTTTAAATATATTTTCTAGAATTCTTCAAAAAAGAAGTCATCAATTCTTCATCAAAGAAGTCAAAAAGAGGTCCTCAATTTAACCCATGTTTTTTTTCTTTTTATGAGTTCAAGCCAAATGTAATAATTTTGATGATTTTTTTTAGTTTGTCGTTCCATAAAAAATTTTTTGTCAGACTGCTACCTTAATATTGTATTGCTGCAGCATTGTATTTAAAGTCTGATAATATTTAAGCCTTATTGATATAAAGCCTGATATTACTGATATTTTCAAGTATTTTTATGAAACTTAAAGAAAATTTCATCAATTTCCCTGAATTGATGAAAATATATTTAAAGAGATTTAAACCTTCAGTCAAAAAAAAAAAAGAAAAAGAAAATCATATCCCACCAGAGTTGCTTAGTAATTAACTTTAAAGCAACTAAGCAATTACTAAGCAAACTTAGTAATTGCTAAATCAGTTCTTAACAGATTTTTGAAGTTAAGGTTCTGAGATTCAAATCCTAGTAAAAGTTAGTTGCTTTTATATGGATTTGAATACTAGATAGTGGATACCAGTGTACTTAAGTGGATTTTATTTTAACCTCCAGGACTACAGTTAGGTATTACTTCAGAGGATGTGATGAATGACAATTTTTGTAGCATGTGAAAATGCCATGCCTGACCAGGATTTGAACCTGGGACCTCTGGATGAAAGGCCGAGGTTGGGGTTCAGTTAACCATATGTATCAGAAATGGTCAATCTGAGTATGAAAATATACACCTCAATTACATATCACACTGATCATCCTCATCTCATTGGGCCATGATGAGGTTGCTTACTGTTCACTAGTTAAACAGAATACAACATAATATTAGAAATAATAAGAAAAATATTTGTCACTTTGTATTTTATATGAATGTATGTGTATAAACTTAAGGTAAAAACTTAAGGTTTTTTTTTGTTTTCAAAAAACTCTATACATTCTAGAGTGTCAGCTCACATTCAGTTACTGCTGAGTGAAAAAGACAACTTCTGGCCACTTCTAGGTATTCCTTCTTTTATCAAGATGTAAATTCTTATCTTTTATGTTTATTCCAGACATTACTTTTTCATCAGGCCTCTTATTCCTCTTTAATCTTCTATCCCCTTTTTTTGTAGGCTTATATAAATTTTAGTACAAATTGAAAAATATTAAATAAATCAAAATTCCTAAAATATAAAATCAACTTAAAAACACTAAAACTAAAAAATAATAAGTACTTTTTTAACTGTTTAAATTTTGACATTTTGTAGTTGACACCAAATTAAAAACAAATATGCCCTACAACTTACAGACCTCTAATTTGGGCTGGCTTCAGTTTGGTTTTTTAAGTTGATTTTACTTATTTTTTCCCCTCAAAAGATTGTTTAGTCTAACTTAAAATATAATATTCTTAAAAAATACCAGTATCTAATGTTTAAATTGTAAAATATGTCATGTCATGTCCATAAGTTAATTTAATGATTAGAATATTATCTTTTTGTTGTTGTTTTGTTGTTTAGGTAATACATTACCTAAAGAGAACGGTATAAACCACTCATCTTGAATAATTTTTCCTTCATTGTTAATAAATCTTTCTGGACGAAAATTTTCTGGATCACCCCAGTGTTCATTATCCATATGAACACTATAGATGCTAGCTAAAACTGTTGTATCCTAAAATAAAGGAAAGAAAATACAGAAGTAAACTTGGTTAATTTTGCTTTTAAGCATAACATATAGTGCCAAATCATTGCTAAGTAAAATACACCCTGAAGCACAAATCACATAAAACATAGTGTGAATAAATAAGATGAAGCAGCAAAAAAATTCAGTATTCAAAAGTAGGACTAAATAAAACTGTACAGATTAGTTTGTATATATTTGTAAATGTAATTTATGTGACAGGAAAAGTGTTCTCACATTAAAAAAAGGTAATTATTGATAACTACTAAAAGCAGGAATAATTAATGTAAGAAGCACAGATTACTGTGTCTTAATAACACATACAAAAATACATAGTTAGATTACAGATGATGATAAAATGTTAAAAGTAGCAGATGAAGAGCGGTTGGTTTTCAGAAAGGGCAAGGGTACAAGGGAGGCCATTTCGCTCTAGGATTAATCTTGAAAGGCAAGCATAAGAAGACTAAGGTTTATATGGCATTTGTAGGTCTGGAGAAGCCATGATTGTAAAACGAAATAAACTATTTAGGCTAACAAAATAAACTAAAATGAAACATTATTTACAATTTATTAACTTACACTTTAAAATTGGAGGGCAAAAAATGCAAGCCTAATTTAAAAGGTAAGACAATCCTTTTGTTTTTTCAATTTGTATATTCAAAAGACAGTGCAGGATCTTGATTTTTGGTTTGCACAATTTTATCTTCAACGAGGTAAAATAAACTTGTTATATTTCATTATATTGTTTTCTTTTTTGTACAACCAAAAACGAATTTAAAAAAAATTTGAATGCGACTGATTATTTCTGAGAAAGAAATTTAATTTGAAAATAAATAAACAATATTAAACAAAAATTATATACATGTATGGAAAGAAGTATAATGATGAATTAAATAATATATTAGAAGTTACAGAATTTTATTTTTTTTTTGTAGTAAAATTTTAAAGGTTAAAGTAAGGAAGGCATTAAAAGCAGATTGGCAGAACCTTAGGTAAGCTTCCAAGGAGAACAGCCATTTTTATTAGCAAACAAAAATCAAAGCATTACAAAGAAATTTTATAAAACATCTGTGGAGTATTATGGTATTGAAATATTGACAAGAGGAAAACTATTAATGACCAAGAATAGAAAGAAGTCTTCGAAGTATGATATATAGGAAGATGCTGGAAATCATCTGAGTTGATAAAGTTCAAATGAACTTTTGTCGATAAATTCAAACTGAATAAGAGAAGAGAAAAATTAGTCTGAGAATCTTATGAGTAAGATGAATTAGGTTGATGAGTCATACATCAAGACATTGTATTTTATAAAACAGTACTGATGTACAATGAAGTAAATATGTTCAGGTGAGAAGATTAGCATAGAACAGAAATATCAATCATTTGATATAAAATATATATAGTAATTTGTATTAATTTCCTAAGAAACCATATATTTCCAAAAATGCCCATAGAGTTCTATAAAAATGAATTTATTTTTTTTTAAAACACAAATAATAATAATTATTATAGAGAGATACTCATATATAAATGTAACAAGAAATATTGCATGTATAGAGTGCATAACATTCAGATTCACACTCAGCAGTTAATAAAAAAGAATACTCCAATATTTAAAGCATTTCAAAAATTGGAGTTATTTAATACCGCAGTTACTTTTAATGAAAAAATATTCAAAATTAATCATAGAATCATAATTTTAATATGATTTAAAAATAATAGTAATAACTGTAAATGAACAATAGTTTACATAACAGTATAATGTATGAGTAAAAACAAAATAAAAAACGCATGAGTTTCTAAATAAGAAATTTGGTCCTGCGTATTATTAAAGACTGTACCCCACGTAGAAACTGATAAGTCTTCTGCAATATCTACAATGTATTAGGAAATAGAATTCTGGAAACTGAAGAGTAGGAATTAAGGTATATTATTATATTAGTGTCTAATGACTATATCAATCAATGCCATATAAAGTTTATTTTAATTTATTAAACTGTATGGCAGAATGAATAATTGCTGTTTTAATTGATTTCAATAAAGGAGAAAGTTCTCAATTCAACTGTAATTTTTTTAAAAATAAATATTTATTGTTAACTTAGTCCTTCCTTTTTCTTTTTCTTGTTTAGCCTCCGGTAACTACCGTTTAGATAATTCTTCAGAGGATGAATGAGGATGATATGTATGAGCGTAAATGAAGTGTAGTCTTGTACGTTCTCAGTTCGACCATTCCTGAGATGTGTGGTTAATTGAAACCCAACCACCAAAGAACACCAGTATCCGCCATCTAGTATTCAAATCCGTGTAAAAATAACTGGCTTTACTAGGACTTGAACGCTGTAACTCTCGACTTCCAAATCAGCTGATTTGGTAAGACGCGTTAACCACTAGACCAACCCGGTGGGTTGTTAACTTAGTCCTATTATAAGTTGTTCCAACTATTTAAAATGGAAACAAAAAGTCATATTGTCTGTCTGTTAGATCTGAAGACATTCAAAGTACTTTTACATGAAAATTTAGTTAACTTATGAGTAAAATATTAAACGGGTTCCAAGGATCTTACTTCACACTTTGTAACAGTCACACTGTTTTGTTTCTAAACATTTTTTTAAAAAATATTCTTTCTATTCTGCTCCTTTTCTTATTGTTATCAAGACACAAAAGTGTCTGACCTTTCTATTTTTTCTAATGGTTTGTTTTCATAGAGGAAGCATTTTTTGTAGGCCTACCATATTTTAAGGAAAGATAAAATAGTTTTTTTTTTATTTATAGTACATTTTCTCATTTCTTTAAAGTTTGAATTTTTGAAATAATAGAATATTATACTTAAAACCATGAAAGTCCTCCCAAAACAATGAACTATTTTAGAATTAAATTCTCTAGTAGTTTTGTTTAAAAGTTTTATATGTTTATCATCCATTTAATAAAGTTATTGTACATCAAACATAAAAATCAAGGTTTTTTACCCTAATTTTTGGTCTTGACTCCAGATTTATCAAGAGCTACTGCAGATACGGTTCTGGGACCTATTTTATTTGATTTTTCAGGTCAAAAACCATGAAAAATCATTAATTCACCCATTAATTAATGTCCTAAAAATTTCAGTACAACCTAATTTCACCAGGGTAGCTGAAACCTGAGCTAAATTTTTCACTAGCAAAGCATTTTAGGACATATATTTATATGAACTTTTCCATTATTTTCAAGAATAGAATAGTTCTAGGAGAAAGTCCTAGGAGAATTTTGTGATACATTCTGTATAAATGCATACAAATAAATAGTGTGTTTTACATTAATGTGCAAAATATATTAAAAAATTTCACTGTTAAAATACCTAAGCTACAAAATTTATTGCTGAGAAATTTTTTTTTTAATTTTATCTAAAATACTCCTTATAATGTGATTTTAAAAGGAAGTCTGAGACAAAAATTGTTCAAAAATTTAAGTGTAATAATTCTTATTCAACATGTTTTTGTCAGGTCCTTCTTATAGAAGCATGAAAAATCTGGAGACAATGAATATAAAAGAAAAAAATAACATCTTTTCATTACCTTTGGAATAATATATCCAGATACTTTAGTGTCAGATTTTGCTCGATGTGCAGCAGTTATAGGTGCAATGTTACAAATTCTTTGAACTTCCATTATTATAGCTTCAATGTAACTTAATCTTTAACAGAATAATACAAATTTAATATAATACTATTATAAATTACAGATTATTTACGTACATATTATTAAAAAAAGTCTTAAAACACTGTAGAAAATTATGTGTTCTTGTTAACAAGAAAATTGTCTAAAATAGTTTATTTTTATTTTTTTGCTACAATTTAATATGTTTTATAAAACTAATGAAACAATAGCAAAAATGTTATAAATGTGATAATGTTGTGAGGCAGTTTAATCTTATCCTGAGATCACTTTGGTTTTTAATATATTGTTTTGATGTAAATAAGGTGACTTAAATTTTTTTATTTTAAAATTATTCTGCTTTATAACAGACTGAAAACCCAATTTGAATTTTCTTTTGTCCAACCTCAAAATGGAAAGAAATAGTGATCTTTAGGGTGAACAACATTTCTGAGAGTTGAACCCCGAAACTATCAAATTACACGGTAATAAGTGAATCAAAATCCTGCTAAAAATAAAATATTTTATTGAATTTGAAACAGGGTTCTAGAGAAATGCAAAAAAAATATAGAGAATAAAAAAATAAAAATAAATTACAAATATGTATATGTAATAAAAACATACTAAACTAACTGATAATTCTATATTAATATAGAAAGAGATAATATTCACCAAAAGTAAAACTTTCAAGAAATATACATATCAGTGTAAAATCATTATTAAAAAATATACAAATTAAAAGTGTTAGTCTGTATGTTAAATTTTAACTAATAATGCTTACTTTTTTAAAGAAAATGAACTTGTGTTTGAGATTTACAAAAGGATGCTGGATAATCTTGGACATGTCATTGCAGATATTTCAGTTGAGAAACTCAATGAAACTTGAATTACATATGTAATGAAATTTAAAGGCTACACTTATGGTTTTCAATAATGCTGAATAATTTTATTAGTTTATTGATTAACATAGACAAGAACATACTTCCTATCATATATAATTTTTTATTGAACTTTGCATTATTGTAAGCAGCCAGAAATAAACAAGATGAGAAAATCTACATTTCAAATTTAAAAAGTTGTTTAGAAGGAAATTCTATAAATAAATTTTCTAAAAGTTACTGATAATAAACATTTTATTAATCTGTTACTGTTGTTAGTGGATTGGGAGTTGGCTACCACAAATGGCTAGCTAACTGAGAGTCCTGTGAACATATTGTCAATAATTAATTATTATAATTACATTATGAAGTGAGTAATACAGACTCATTAAAACATGTTTGCATAAACCGTAGATTCCCAAACCGGTTCCTATGGACCCCTTGGGGTCATTTGACTGCTGAGGGGGTCTGTGGCAAATTAAAATTAATGTGGGGGTGTGTGGACAACATCAGGGGGTTCGTGAAAGGTTTAATATAAAGTAAAATAATTGTAACCCATTTTCATTATTATAAAAGTTAAAATAAATTGGTAGCAATTTTTATGTCCTGAGTAAAATATTATAGATAGGTACATAAAATAACAGTAATGACAAATATTGCGTGGTGGGAGTCGAGCCGACCACAGCCATCTATCTATATATCTTTGCAGGTTTGAACACAAATAGAATCTCATTTTCAAAATAAAACAAAAAATTAATAAATAGTGATTTTTTGCAAAGAAATAATTTCTTTTATTTTCTTGTATCTTAAATTTGTGTCCTTTTTTTACAGATAAGAGTATAAGTGAGCCGAAGAAAAAATGCAGACAATATAGTATTGAATATTTAAAATATGGCTGTATTCCATTATCAGGAAATAGTACTTTACCTATGTGCCTTCTATGCGATAAAACATTATCAAACAAATCAATGAAACCTTTTAAGCATAAGGAACATTAGACAAAAGTCTATAGCGACAAAAAAAAAATTTAATTTTCTTTGAAACAGTAAAAGAAAAATATTTGAAAACACAATCATTGCGACAACATCTGAGTGAGATGACGATGGACTGCGTGCTTTTTGTAACATTTCTTTACTGATTGCAAAGTCCAGAAAGCCGCACACCATCGGTGAAGAACTTATTCTACCAGCTGTAAATGAGGTAATATGCACTGTGCTGTATAAACCAGCTTTTGATGTTTTAAAAAGAATTCCACTGAGTAATAATATAGTACAAAGAAGGATTGATGAAATGGCTCAGTGTGTAAAAATTTCTTTATATAAGTCTAACTGAATTCCCTATACAGCTTTACAAGTCAACTTTGCCAGGAAATGAAACTTTACTTTTAGCTTATGTGAGATTTGTGAAAGAAGAAAAAATTTCCAAAGAATTGTTATCCGCCAAATATTTGGAAACTTGATATGAAAGGTGAAACAATATTTAATGAATTCAACAACTTATTCTATGTAAAAGCTATACCCTTGAGTAATATCCTCTCCTTTGCTAGTGACAGTGCTCTGACAATGGTAGGACAAGATCAAGGCTTTCTGGCATACTTAAAACAATTTATACCAAATGTATTATCTGTACATTATGCCATTTATCAACAACATTTAGTCAAAAAAAAATGTTTAGCCAAAAATCTTAGTGAACGCTTGCATGGCTCACCAGATTATGTCATTAGAGCAGTTAATAAAATCAAAAGGAATGCCTTAAATGAGAGATTATTTACTCAACTTTGTTTGGAAAATAATGAAGATTACAGTCTTCTTTTACTTACTACTTACCACGAAAGTTTGCTGGTTATCTAAAAGTGCATGTTTGGATAGATTTTATACACTTTTTGATTCATTGTTGGAATTCCTGAAAATTACATATATAGCTCAATTCAATTAATTTGAAAAATTACATAGCTTATATGACTGCCTTATTTGCCAGATTTAACAAAACCAATTTGAAGCTATAAAGTCATCAATTAAATTTAATTAAAACTAAAGGTATAATATATGCGTTTGTTGTAAAACATTTTCTATACAAACAAAAGTAGGGGAGAGGAGAATGCTTTCAGTTTCCAAATTTTTCAAAATTGCAAAAAACAAGATGAAGATTTGCTTACTTATTATCAAAACTTAACGGTCTTCATTCTGACTTCAGCCAGAAATTTTAAGACATTCTTCACTTGGTTATCTCCAATTGGATGCTAAATCCTTTTGCAAGTAGATCCACAAACTCAGATGAATCCATATTAATACTAGAGGGACTTATTGAATTATTCACAAATGAGAAGCTGAAATCAATGTTTGAACAAGGATACCACAAATTCTGGTTACAAAAACAGATAACTTTACATCCTACATTATGGGTCGCAATACAGAAGCTGTCAATTGTTTTCCTACCTTACTATTTAGAAGAACGTGGATTTAGTGCAATTATGATCCTCATCACAAAAAAAAGAAATCGACTGGAAATTAGAGCTCGTGGAGACTTATGACTGTTATCACAAACATAGAGCTAAACATAATCTCATATCATCCCATCAGGTTCACCCATCTCACTCAAAAAAAATAAATGTGATTTTATATTTTAAAACAAAAGTTATAATTTGCATATATAATACTTATTAATAAGTTATAATATATAACTTATATATAATAAGTTATAATACTTATTTAATAAGTTATTTTTGCATAAATACATCACCATTTACCATTCAAGACATCAAAGTTAAATTTGTAATTTTTCTATTACACAGTTATGTAGTTATTTCACTTTGGGATTCATGGTCAGGTTTTTGCTATAAAAAGGCGTCCATGGGCATAGTTTGGGAACCACTGCCTGCCTTTAACTAACCACTTATCTAACAATTAAACATATTTTATTTAGATTTCATAATGAATAATACTAAAAACCTTGAAAGATGTTGCATTACGGGTTGATTTCCTTTGCCAACCGTTATATCTAGTTCAGATTGCGCATGTTTTTGTACATCAGGATAATGTAACATATAAAGGACTGCGAATGATAGTGTACTGCTGGTGGTTTCTGCACCAGCCATAAACATATCAAGAAGTAACACAACCAGTTGGTTTTCTGAAAAAATAAGAAAGAAAAATTAGCATTTGTTAAAAAAAATTTGAATACATTAAGGAATTATTTTTTTGTAAATACTAATGTTATTACATAGGTGAGGATGGCAGGGAACCATTTCAATTCTAACTATTCTTTATATGTCTGGAAACCATTTTCTTGAGAACTGCTACAATCTATTTTCAGATGTGATTCATGACTCCTGACAAGTCACCTACAGTCATTTAGTTACTACATTTTAAAAGGTCAAATTATGTTTATGCATGTGCAAGCATGTTTTATATATATATATATAAAACGCACAATAATTCTGTTAAAGCATTATTTTGGTATATTCATAGGACATGTTTTATTAAATATTATATAAACATATCCAAATCATGACAAATTTTGAAATTAAAAATACTTACATTACTTTCCCAGCTATAAAGTTATTGCTGCTATAGCTTTAATGGGAAATATGTAGATCAGTAAAAAAAGGTCTTGTTTTAAGTTTTGACCTTAAGGATACATTAAAAAAAAATTAACAAAAAGGTACATTTAAGTAAATTGTAAATAATTTATGAAAAATTTTTTATTCCAATGCTCCCAGGTCCAAAAAATCTATTTTTGTCAGATGGACGTTTGTACATATTTATGTTGGCTTATATTGTAACTCTGAATCCTGTTTGGGGGAAAATGTATTAAATTTTTGCAAAAACTGGAAAAGGGGTGAGGGTGTTTTAATAAAATAAAATTTCAAATTTTTATTTGGGTGGTATAGCAAAAAAAAAATTTCTTACAAAAGTTTTCTTTTTATATCAAGATCATAAATTGCCAAAAATTTTTATTTAATATTCACCCCCTCCCTGAAAAATGACTATATATTTTTACTTATTTACCTTTGAAATGCTTGAGAAAAGGTGTAAAGGGAGTTTTTTAAATCTATATTTTCTACAACAATAGGTCTTCAAACCAACAGGTTCTTCATAAAATCTTTTTGGCCATCCAACTCCAATGGTCTGGAGTAACAAAAGATATCTTCTTAATTTTTCAAAAATTTTTTTAAAATTTAAGTATTGATTTAGAGGAAGAATAATAACAGGGGTTAATATTGTTATGTGTCCATTATTAGTTCCTTTTTCTGTAACAAAGTACATAGAATAAAACAGGTTTCTGGAAGTATGGTACATTGTAGTTTTTAGTTTTATTCGTTTTTAGTTTTAACTTCTTCATGCTTTTCCTTTACCTTTCAGTATTCAGTTGATTTCAAAAGTGAAAAAAAATCCTTTACTTAGTGATTAGTTTATAATTGTTAACTTATTTTGTTTTTAAAATTGGTCCTTTTATTTATTTATTTTTTTTTTATCTATTAATTGTAAATGTGTCACATTCCTCTCTCTCTTTTTTTTAATATTTTTTGATTAAAAGTTATGTTTTCAAACAAAAAAAACTTTGTTCATTTACCATTGCTGAAAAATTAAATGTTGTGTCAGTAGCTGAAATATTCAATAAGTTGTGCATTCAAGATTTGCAAAAGAAAAAGGATTTATTGCTTGATGATTATTCAAAAAGACAATCGTTTTGTGAATTGAAATTCAGAAAATCCCTTGAATTAAAGCAACAACTAACTGTGTTTGATTATTAAAAAAAAAAAATGGAAAATTATTTTGCAGTTATGGATGGATGGATATTCATTTAATGGATGAATTGTTGAAACCGGTGTGGTTTCATAAACCCAAAAGCTTGTGAAACATAAAATCTATGCTCATCCATGACAGCTTTTGGGGACATTTAACTGAAAATGTGAAAAATTCACTATCAAAAAATAATTTTGAATTAGTAATTGTAACAGGATGATTAACTACTCTCCTTCAACCTTTAGATGTTTGTATTATTAAGCCTTTAAAAAACAGACTGAAAGAATTTTATTCTTATTGGATGCCAAACTATGATCATTCACTTACTCTTACTGGATGTATTAAAAGACCATCTCTCTCCTTGGTCTATGAATGGATAAAATATACTACATGGAAAAATATATCTACAGAGCTATGTAGATATATATATGTTCAATTTCAAATAATATGGATGGGACGGAAGAGGATACAAATAGGGCTTAAAATGATTGAAGTGAAAAAATGAATACATACAATTCATTGCCAGCTTTTCTTTTAATTTTAAAATGCCATATTAATTTGTCAACTTTGTCCATTAACTGTATTCTTTTGCAATAGCATTATTTATAACAATAATAATGATGACTACTGATGAAGTATCTCTGAAAATGTATTATTCAATAAAAGAAAAAATGAATCAATAAACTAGCACTATCTTCCTTCTGTCAAAATACATTAAACAATTGAACAAAAATCATGAAATATTTGGTGAAAAATAAAAATGTAATATTTCAATTACATTATTAACTAATAAATTTATGTAAAAAATTCATTGAACAATAAAAAAAATCCTTTTTTAATTTAGAAAAAATCTCCTTTCTATTAAGGCAGTTTTATATTTTCTTTAATTTTGATGAGATTTGTTTAATTTGGTAATAGAAGCTCTATTTTTTCTCTCCACAAGAAATATTCTTGTCTGATATTTAATATGTTTTTATATTTCAATTAGTTAATTTTTTTTATCTGATAGTTTGTAAGCTAATAACCATAATACTAGTTGTTATAAAATTTAAATAGGACCAACTCAAATTTAAAATCGTAAACCATGATTGCAGTGTATCCTTTTTTGACAAAATATTTCTGGGAGGACATTCTCCAATAAAAAAAAATTAAAATGACCCCTTCACTGTATATAACATAAATTATGAAAACTCTATTTTGAAATTAGTTTGTACTTACAAATTTTTTCCAAGAACAATATTCACAGATTATATGAGTGATGATGGTAGCACATTGTCACAGAGACAAAAGTAAGTGCTCCTGCTAATATATATAAACAGTCTTTAACTTGTCTTTGTAAAGTACTGACATTTAATACATGTTCTTTAATGTGAAAAAATGGTACACATTACAAAATAGTTGAAAATTTAACTTTTAATCATTAGCTTGTTAAATATAATTATAATTAAATATCAATTTTGTGTATATCAGGTACTGTACTCTAATAGGTGCAGGTGCAGACAACTCAAATCAAGTCATTCATGCAAATAACATAGGCACTTCCAAAATAACAAGAATTTAACAGTAAGCTAATTAGAGGAAGTAAGAAGTGAAGTGGTTTCTACTGGCTTCTTCACAAAACCTAATGCATAGAACATATCAGCATGCAAAAGCCATCAGCAATGAGGTGGATACTCTGATATCTCTACAATAAATCCCATTAATACCAAATTATCTGCTGTATAAGTGACAGTAGTCACTTATACAGCAGATTATTTCCTTGCATAAGAAAAACTGGGGTAGATAATGTAAAGAAAAAGATTAGTACACCCATTTCTGTGTGCCCATTTGTAAGGGAATATTTAAAATTAGAGACATATGAAAGAACAGAATTGATACCATGGTATATTGTAAACTTTTCATGTTTGTGCCTTTCGATTTCATGAAGAAAAGCATCTATCACATCTCTTGTTTCTTCAGGTTTATATGTTCTTTTATGTTATTCAATTGTTTCCTTGAAATTAACAAATATTATGAATTGTAATTATAAAATTTTATAGTATCAAATACTACAAATAATAAAATTATGTAAATTATAGAAATTGTATGATAGCATGTTACATTTTTACGTTCTCTTAAAGAAATTATTTCATATTTAGTATAGTTGCTTTACACTGTTTGCTCAATGTATAAAATGACATGATAATTAATTTTTTTATTCTTTTTAAATCATTACTTATAAATTAATTAAATTTTCAACAAAAAAAAATTTTTAAAGATACCCCTACCAACCATCAGGCTAAAATTATTACAATTTCTGTAATTGTAATGCTCTTACACATTCATGAATGTTTTCATCAAGTCTATTGACATTAAAGAAGAAAAAACAATTGAACAACTTTATTAACTTGTATTGACATTGTATCTTGTTTAACCTTATCTGCAAAAAATTAAAAACTTTGGTAATAATTTATTCTTTGTCATTTCTTTTGCTTGCCAACCCCTATCACTAATATTATGCTTTCATACTTATGTATTTGCTATAATTTAAAAGAAATAACTATATTTACTTTTTCAATGTGTATTTCCTTATTCCACTACTTTTTTAAAATTTATTATAATGATTAATTAATGTTAAAAATTCCTGTAATTTTCAAATAAGTGATATTTTTGAAACATTCTTCTCAATGAAAGTGAATCATGTCTTATAAAATCAATGCTTCCTATGTACACCATTATGTTTAGCATTGTTGGAAATAGCACGTATTTGTTGATAATTTTGGTTTATTTTTCACTGAAATCAAAAATCTTTTTTTAATCATTCTTAATTACCAGAAGAAATTGGCAAACTATACTTTCTCCTTTAACCATGATGTGAAATTTCTACTAAGTACACAATAAATTCCTGTCAACATTTCTTTTGGCGTATTTTATTTTATTAATCTGTATTATAAACATGACACAAGAATTACTGGCTTAAAGAATTCAAACAGTGTACTAGAATTATTAGATTTATCAGTTAAAAGATGTTAGCAAAAATTGCATGATGTAAAATATTATTAATTGTACATCATACAATTTCTGAAAATCTGGATCATCTCCATGAAAAGATGTCAATTGTCGGTAATTCATGCACTGGTTACCTGGGAATTATCTGTTACATCAAATTTTTTATTTTCAGAGATGTTCACCATTCAAATTTTGAAAATTAGGTGACTGCAGAGATATTATAAGAGCACCTACCAAAATAGCGCCTCAGAGGCAACTCATTTGTTACCAGTTGATGATGATCAGTCAGCCTCTCAAGAGGTGCTCAGATCACCTTACCACTGTAGCCTCACACGCAGTCCTCACGGGAGCCGATTATTATTAAACAGAAATTCTTTTAATTTATTTAATATTGTCTTATTTTACTTATCAATTTAATTCTATTATTTTTATAATATTATTCATTCTATTGATTTGAGTTATTCAGTTCAAACCCACCAAACACAGTGATAGAGACTCAGAGTTCATTAAGTCAATTCATTAAAGTTTGTGCTTCAACCGGAAAATCTTCACTACTACATATATATAAATATATATACATATTTACATAGCCTGTGACACTTTTTATAATGTAAGGATTCCAATGCGGAGTCATACATTTAATTCTGTTCGGCCATTGGGCTTGTACAGTGGTACAACATTTGTTGTACCATTTGTTGTGGTAGACATTTGTTGTAGCATGGAACAACAAATGTACCCTCATAGAAGGTACCCTCATGAGGGTATCGGTACAACTTTCCAATACCCTCATCGTAGAACAGAGCCGCCTGTGTTTTCAGCCGTGTTTCTACATTGGTCTGCAGCTCGATGTCTGTGCCAAAATGTTGTCCTCCTAGCCGGCATTTCATGTGAGCAAAGAGGTGAAAATCAGATGGAGCCAAGTCTGGGCTGTATGATGGGTGATTAAACACTTCCCAACAAAAACGCTGCAGAAGCTTCTTTGTTACAGCTGCAGTGTGCGGCCAAGCATTGTCTTGGAGAAAGACAATGCCTGAAGACAACATTCCTCTCCACTTATTCTGAATTGTGGCTTTTTCACAAAGTTCTCTCCTAGCCAGCGTTTCAACATTTTGGCACAGATATCGAGCTGCAGACCAGCATATAAACATGGCTGAAAACACAGGCGGCTCCGTTCTATGACGAGGGTATTGGAAAGTTGGTACTATGCTACAACAAATTTCTAAATCGGAGTGGTGACTATGTAGAGAAATAGCGTAATTATGTAAGTACTTGTTACAAATAAAAATTTTTTTTATTTTCACTGTGGTTTTAATTTTGTGACCGAACGGATCTTGAATAAAAAATAACCCTCGTACATATACCCTAAATACATCACACTCCTTTTTGGGCAGTTTTGTAATAATAAGATATCAAAATTACATACTGCCTGTTATACAAACCTAAAACATTATTTACATTTTGAAAAGAGAAATTTCACATGAATTTAATATTTAAAACTCTCTGATTTATTAATATTAGCACAGTAGCTTTTAAATAAAAGTAATTTTTCTAATGATAAGTGTGCATTAATTAAATAGAATAAAATAAAAATTCAAACAGGTGGATTATATTACCATGGTACAATTGCCATGAATTGTTACGGCACAAATCTGGGTGTTTTCTTTGGATTGCTTCATGCAAACTGCGTAGAACTACTAGTTATTACTCCTGACTGACCGTATGACGTGCTGGCAAGAATTCATGATACACTAAACTTTTAAATTGAAGAACACTGCAGATTGAACGTGACAAGCGTTTTTTGGTCTTGGCTCTTCAGGAACCTTCCGTTTGAATCCTTGGGCCTTAGTTTCAACAGCATACCTATACACTCATGATGCATTACCAGTTACGACATGTTTGAGCAGTGCTGGGTTGTCGTTGACTTCATTCAGCAACTCTCCTGTGCAATGTTCAGTCACCACTGCTTTTGGTAATTTGCCAATTTTGGAACAAATTTTGCTGCCACATGTTTCATGTCCAAAACACCTGAGAAAGTTGCTTGGCATGAGTCAAATGATATGCCAGCATCATCAGCATCTGTTAATGATTGGTGATTGTCCATAATCGTTTTCTTTACTTTGTTGACGTTATCATTGATTGCTGATGTGCTGAGACATACAGGGTGTGCTCGTCATCTTCAACGTCTTCAAGGCCCTCTTGGAAATGTTTTTACCACTTGTTTTATTCATAGAATAATTGGTGAAAGTAGCATTCAGCATTTCCAATCTGATGCTAGGTATTGTTATACCTAACAAGTTAACTTGTATATATTTCTATATACAGCAAAAATCTATATAGCTAGATGGCCATACAAATAAAGATGTGTAGCCTTTTCAAAAGCCAAAAATAAACTAAGCATCCAGTATGGCTACCAATGTAAATATTAGTTAGGGACAAGTATACTAACAAAAAAAAAAACCTGACAATTGGACTTAAACAGCATGGAAAATTTAAAAATGTTCCATATTTTTTTTTATTAAACCTTGCAAGTACTTAGAAGAATTACCATACTCATTTATTTACAAAAATCATTGAACAATAAAATTTTATGTTAAATAGCTAATTCCTAATAACAGTGAAAGTTTTGATGAATGAGATATTAAAATAAATAATCTTTATAATTTTACTCATTCGTCCTATACAGCTTAACTATTTCTTATAGAGCATTATTTTATTAGTAACTCAAAATATTGAAACATGAAAAATAGCTGTAAATGTAACATTCTGTTTAAGTTTTACTGACATCCAATGAAGTTATCTTGATAAATTTACATTTTAAAAGACCACTAAGTTCAATGATATAAGTACCATTCAGATTATCCCAGTGGTTCTTGATTTTTAAGTGTACAGACTCTGTAACGATTTGCAGAAGTTGACAGGTTGCTAACTGTTTGAGCATCTTTCATCAATAAATGTTAATAGCATCGTGCAACAAAACTAAAACCAATGTTGTTTAGCTTCAGTGATTTATTGGAATTGTTTTTTTAAATGTGGTTTCAGCAATTGTCACTTTATTTTCCATTTTGCTACTTGAAATATTTGAGGTATAGAGCAAAATCATCATGCTGTTTACCTACCCCTTTTTTTCTTAGTTACTTCTTGGGGCTGGACCTGCTTTAATATAAACGCAGCCTCAAGGAGATTTCAGGGAAATTATTCACCCCTGTACTTTCTCTGCCATTGTTGTACAGATGATCTTGACCTATATTATGGATACCATATGTGCTATCCCGTACAATCTATAACATAGTTCCCATGATGTTTTATGGGGTAACTACCCTAAATTCTCTCCAGAATGCTTTTTTATCCTCCAGGAACTGGTAGTACATGAACACGTGTGTTCTGCAGTGTCCTTTCCCTACAATAATCTCATACTGCAGAGGGTCTCTACATCCATGCTCACACATATGCTTTAAAACAACTGTGACTGGTAAGGAACTTTATCAATTCATACCCCAATTTCCTGCGTTTATTGTCCAGCCATCTCTGGAGGTTCATCTACCCTTTGTCGGCTGAAACCATTGTTTACCATTATCCTGCCCAAAGTAAAACTACTGCATTGACCCTACTATTATTACATTGACTTTTATTACTTAAATACATTAATCATTTTGTTGAAAATACTTTTTGGTTCAAGTTTATTTGTATTATATATTTGTAAATTGTGAATTATTTTTTGTAGGTTGTTATCCGTACTATGATGATGATCCTTTTATATTGGATTCCCAACCTGATATTTATTTTGCTGGAAATCAACCTAAGTTTGAGACTAAAATCATTGATGTTAATTGTAGTAAGTATATTTTAGAACCCAACTGTTGTTTTAATGTTAATTCTAACAATTTTAATTTTGTGATACAATGTAAAATGGTACAAGTTATATCCAGAAAGTAAGTTCCATTTCTAAATATAGATGCTTCAGTGCTGTGATCATGATTCTACAATCACATGCGTGCTGAGTCACCTGATATGTTATGAAGGGATTGATGCCATTTTTATTCAGTTGTCTAATCTGTACACTTCTTACTATGCTTTTATAATGTTTAAGGAAATCTAGTTACCCAATGCAAAATTTGGTCTCTGATCTGCTTCTTGAATGCAAGGAACATTAAACTGGTTGAAATTCACTATCAAATTTGCAACGTTTATGGAAAAAGTACAATGAATAATTCCATGATGTGGAGGTGGTTGCAATTATTTAGTGAAGAATGCAATAACATGCACAATGATGAATGGAGCAGGTAACCAATCTCTTTTCATACGTTTTTCAGAAATTTCACTATTGCTTCTGTCTAAAATTGTTTATGAGAGATTGAATTATCAAAACTATGTGCATTTTAGGTGTCTAAGATGGTCACGGAAAATCACAAAATGAAATAGTTGGGCAACATGTTGGAATTTTTAACTTTATACAGAACAATTTATTCAAGTGTTAACTTGGGAAGAAACATGGTTGTCACACATTACACCTTAAATGAAACTACATTCTACGGAATGTGGCAACACACTTTATTACCCAGAAAGACAAACTCATTGTTTTCCACTTGGAAGATCATATGTATATTGTTTTGGGGCAATAAAGAGGTTTAGCTTGTTGAATTCTTGCCTCAAGGCTGCACAATCAATAGTGATGTCCATTGCTTAACACTGAAAAAATTTCAATGCTATTCTGGCCAAGTAATGTAGCTTACTTCATGACAACACAACTTCACCTTGCTCTATTTTTCTGTTTAGCCTCCAAAACTATCGTAAGGTATTACTTCAAAGGATGATATGTATGAATGAATGTAAATAGTTTAGTCTTGTACAGTCTCAGGTCGACCATTCCTGAGATGTGTGGTTAATTGAAACCCAACCACCAATGAACCCACCGGGTTGGTCTAGTGGTTAATGCGTCTTCCCAAATCAGCTGATTTGGAAGTCGAGAGTTACAGCGTTCAAGTCCTAGTAAAGCCCAGTTATTTTTACATGGATTTGAATACTAGATCGTGGATACCGGTGTTCTTTGGTGGTTGGGTTTCAATTAACCACACATCTCAGGAATGGTCAACCTGAGAATGTACAAGACTACACTTCACTTACACTCATTACATATCATCCTCATTCATCCTCTGAAGAATTATCTAAACGGTAGGTACCAGAGGCTAAACAGGAAAAAGAAAGAAAGAACCACCAATGAACACTGGTATCCACTATATAATATTCAAATCTGTATTAAAGTAACTGCTTATATTAGAGTAAATTATCTTCACCTTGCTGCTACAACATAAGTTTCTCATGGCCTTCGACTAGGAATAGTTCAATAATTTTATTCCCCTTACAATCTGAACCTTACACGAAGTGACTATCACCCATTCTTGTATCTTAAAACCTTCCTTTCCTTCCTAGCCAACAGTTCCATCACTATGATGTCAAACAAGTTGTCAGTATGTGACTTGCATCACAGGTGGCATCATTTTATGATAAAGGGATGTAACTTCTGGTGTCCTGCTGTAGTAAGTGCCTCAATAATGAAGGGAACTATGTGAAAAAGAAAAAAAAGATTTGTACTTCAAAGCAATAAAAATGTTACATTATAGAATGTTCTTGATCTTTTAATTAGCCCTTTGGAACTTACTTTCTGGATGATCTTTGGTAAATTTTAAGAAGTGATTTTTAAGTGGAGTTCTGGAGGGAATGTGAACCCTATTGGAAAAGTATTTTTCTTTTACTAAAATTTAAATCGATTACTAGTTCGTTATTGTCAATTAAATTTAAAAAAAAAACTGTTAGCACTTATAGGGCTTTCCCATCATATGGCTAAAGATGCATTCTGGAAAAGCCCTACAACTGTGGATTGTTTCTGAAACATGGCTTGCACACACAACTTAATTTAAAATTATAATTTTATTTAAATGTAATATTTTTTCATTTATTTAATTCAGTGATTCTAACTAAAGTATGCGTGCATACTGTACTTAATTCATGCAGGTGTGGTGGTATTAACCAAACTAATGTAAATTTCCATCTTACAAAGAATAAATTTCACTTGTACAGTTGGCAGGCTGGTATAGCTGCGAGACTAAACACACCAGGTTAGAGTAGATCCAGCCAGGCTGAATGAATCCCCTTAAGGTTGTAAATATTATTCATTCATTTAATTCTACTGCTCATCTGTGACGTCAAAGCATAGCAGATGACTTCAACAGCATTTTTTGGTGTGGTGTGATCTTGCAAAATATTTTTTTGCAATGTTATTTTTTAATTGTTAACAAATGTGCCTAAGAAAAATATGTTGTTAAATAGGTGAAATCTCAATATACTTAGGGTGACCTTGCTCTACAGTCTCACCCCCTTGACCTTTTAAAATGAAAATTTAATGGCATCAACGCCCCATATACAGAAGTAATCTGACCAAGTAGTTTCCCTTCTAGAGCTATAGCGCTATCTAGATGGGAAAGTAAAGTTTATTATAAATATTCAATGAAGCATTCTGGAATTCTTAGTAGCATTTATTAAAATCTGTATGAGGCTGCAAAAACCACATTTGTTATATAAAGTAATATATATATATTCATACTGTGCACTGAAATATGAGAGCAAAAGTTAAGTGATATAAATATTATTTTTCAGTTTTAAAATTCATAAAAGTGGTTATGATTGGTATGGTTATTAGCCGCCTAATTACCCACACCATTGGTATGGTAATTTAGCCATTCATTAATGGTTAGTAATTTTTAATAAATTAGCATTTTATTTTTAACTTGAACCTTTCAACTTCTAAGTTTTTTATGAGAATCTTTTTGGATTTAAAATCTCTCAATTTTTAAAATATTTAATCACTGTAATATTATTTTTATCTACCTAGAATAACCACATTAACTCAATGTTTTTCAAGTATATAATTTGACTAAGCTATGATGTTGATTTTTTAAGTTAAATTAATTCATTAATTATATTTGAGTTAATATTATTCAAAGTAAAGTTACTTTTATAGGTTATACTTGCATGTTGTATGCAGATTACTTGAGTGGCTACCCAGAGCAGGCTCATGTTTTATTTTGGTTAAGCTGAAGTTTTAAATCAAATAAGTTCAAATTAGAATGTTTCCACTGAGCAAATTATTTTCTCCATTTTGTATTCATTATTTTAATCATATTTCAAGTTTCCAGGGGAAACATGAACTTGGAACATGTTAGCTAGATGGCCATTCACTCATTATTTTCCTACTGCTACTTTGCCCTCATTGGAATGTTGCAGAACAAACTTCAATTTCATCCTCATTATTAATTTCCATATTGGTTTGTCTTCTTTTTGGTTCTTCCTGGGCTTTGCCTCATCATGTTTCATCTTTATTTTTCCATAATTCCTTTTTAACATGGTTACATTATATTAATTACTTTTTCAGTTATTTCCAACAAAGTAATCAATCTGATTCATTACAAGATTATTTCTATATTTTTCTTTTTCAATTGACCTATTTTATTTTGATCTTTTCTTTATCATTATCTATTATGTGTTTTTCATATATTTTACAGTATCTTTATTAGGAAAAATATTATAAAATTAAGAGATCCATTTATTGGTCACATCATGTAATCTAAGGAATTTGAAAACAAAAGTGGATAGCCAAGATGTTGAAGAGAACCATTACAGAGAAATACTAAAACTCTAAACACACATAGAAAGTATTTGGCGATTATGGATTGTAAACCAAAAAAATTGTAATATTTTAGTTTTTGTAACTGTATTAATTCTATTTTTATAGATGATGGTAGTGTTCATAAAACTAGACTGGTATGTGTGCCTCGATTTGCAGACTCAAAGACATTAGCTGTGATTAATTTATCCTCATTAGATTGTTACCCTGTTTCATTTGGTGTCTTTGATGGAAGTGGTTCAGAACCTGATAAGTAGAAATAATTGTTATTTTACAGGCTATACAATTTATGTTACTATTTTATGTTAAGTGTAACTATCAGTCAATAATTTTACTTTTAAATATACTTTATTCCACAGTAAAGTTGAAGTGTTGAATTCATTTAATCCTTTGGTTACCTGCCATGAAAAAATCTATATACTGCACAATGTGATTTATTTATGATTAAATTTTATGTAGGCACAAATGTTCACTTAGTTTTTGTTGGAGAAACAAATTTTTATTTACATAGTTTTTAGTAAATAACTGGCATGCCAAACACATACGATCAAACAGAACAATATATTAATGGCCACATACCGTACCTTATAGGTGATACTTCTCTGATTGTCTCACCATTTATATAAAATACTCCAGCTATCTCCAGTACAATCTTAATTACCTCTGGTGACAGTAAAGAGACTTTCAAGTGCATCTTCATTGTAAATTGTATTTTTCCAACTGATCTTAAGCTGTAATCAACAGACCCACATCTGTAAGTCCTTAATTCTCTTCAACAATGTTTTCGACATTCTCCAAGATACAACTCCATATAACAACACAAAGAAGATGCATTTAATCATTTTCTTTTTCAAACTTTGTAAACATCTTGATTAAAAAAAAAAAAAAAATATTTATTTAAACTAAACAATTTGGTATTGTTTGTATTATTCTCATTTTTAAATGTGCTAGTTTATTTGTTTTATGGGATTTATATCTATTTATCAAAAATCAATGAGTTTTACATTTTGTTCTTTGACTAGAGAATTTTTCTGGTGAAGTTACATAATTTCATGTTTATCTAATAATTGTTATTTGTGGTTTTGTGCATCTCAGTTTTCTGAGGATAAATCAATCACAACTGGTAAAGTTAGATTGTACCCAACATCTTTCTTCAAACAATGATATAATATATAGTTTTCTATTTTTTGTATGTGGCTCATATTGTACAAACAATTCAATTCTTTTCATGTTATTGCCTTTTTATTTTCTTCAAAGGTTTTTATTTTATTGGCTATTTGTAGTATTTTTAATTTTTTCTTTTCTGGTCAATAAATTTTACTGTATACTCTAGTATTGGGAAAACAAAATATCGTATTCCAGATGGTGTTGAAACTTTGAAATTTCATATTCCAGATGTTTCTTATCCTTTGCTTTCTGCATTATTAATACTTTTAAAGCACTCTTCAGGATTTTCAAGTGGTAGAGTAGTACTTATACTCTTTATTTATCATATCTATCGTGTATAATCATTTTACACTTCTTAATTTCCTAATTTGGCTGATTTATTGTTCATAATGAATATTTATGCATACAGAAACAGAATTATAACTTAAATAACAGAAATTAGAAACTTGTATTAAGTTACTGTACAAATAATTTACTGTAATGTGCAGTAGAGTCTATGTGGCATTTAATGGTAGTAAATTCAAAAAAGAAATTACCTCTACTGCAAAATTCTTATTTATAGATGAGTTTACGTTGTTATATCCTGGGATTCTATTATCATAAAAAATACAGGAATTATCTTTTAAGTATGTTAAATCTTTCTTTTTACGTATCCCTTCACCAATTTTTCATCAGCTCAACATTTTTTTTGTCTTCAGTCATTTGACTGATTTGATGCAGCTCTCTAAGATTCCCTACATAGTGCCAGTTGTTTCATTTCGGTATACCCCCTACATCATACATCCCTAACAATTTGTTTTACATACTCCAAACGTTGCCTGCCTGCACAATTTTTCCTTTCTACCCGTCCCTCTAATATCAAAGCGACACTTATCCAGGATACCTTAAGATTTAGCCTATAAATCAGTCTGCCTTTTCTTTTAACTATATTTTTCCAAATGCTTCTTTCTTCATCAGTTTGCTGCAACACCTTTTCATTTGTCACTTATCCACCTATCTGATTTTTAACATCTATACTTATTTATTTATTCACTTTTTAAATTTCATAAAAGTAGATCATTAAAAATGCATTAATATTTCTAAATTTAAATTTCTCATCCTTACTCGCACCTTTACTCAATTTCTCAAGAATCAACATATTTTCATTTATGAAAATACAGTTACCAAGTTCTAGTAATAGTTATTGTAACATATTTAGTTCATTCACTTCTAATAAAAAATAAAGCAGACTTCACTCCACATCCACTGAAGAAAGAAAAAAATCTTAATTTTTAAACATTTAGTTTTTATATCAGTATTCTTAAATTATTAACTTTATAAAAGCATATATTTTCTAAAGCAATTATCAACCTCTTATATATATTTAATTCTTTTATATATATATATATATATATATATATTTCATCAATAAACATTTACGATTTTCAGCAGGTAAATATAACTGTAGTAAAATTTATAATAGAATTATTCCTCTTCATTAGTGAAGAGGAATAATTCCAAATTTAATAAGTCTTTATTTTTATCGATCATCTAACAAACAGGAGAGTCAATATAATTTGAAATGTACATCTTTACAATGGTAAATAAATTTGAGTTTTTACTTCCTTGTATGAAGTAAGGAGTACTGTGAATGTGAAAAATTATGATTTTCAGATTTCAATGAAAATATCAATTTTGACCATTTCTGAATCCATTTTTATTAGTTTTGGCGTGATGTCTGTACGTACGTATGTGTTTCACATAACTCAAAAACAATTAACCATAGGATGTTGAAATTTTGGGTTAAGGACTGTTATAAAATCTAATTGTGCACCTCCCCTTTTGATTGCAATCGACTGAACCAAAAGTGTTCAAAAAAGCCCAAAATCAAAAAAAAAATTGGATTATTGGAAAAATAAAATTTTAATTAATGAAATATTTCTTACAAGGGGAAGGCACATTAGTTTGAATCAGACTTCATCTACTTTTTATTTTAACTTTTTTTTATTTTTTTATTTAAATATATTAATTTATTAATATTATTAACCTCTGGTTGTAAAATAAAAAAAATGTACAATAAATAATAATTTAATAATAAAAAAAATGAAAACATATCAAAAGTTATTAATAAAATAAAAGTTTATGTACTTTTCTTTAAAAAAAAAAAAAAAAAAATGTAAATGTAATTTAATAGGCGTATAAGGAAGTCATGTGGTGTCCACATCAAATTTTTTTTGATTTGAATAAAGATCAGAATAGAAACAGTAAAGTTCACAGCATTGTTTAAATAAGGTAAAAAAATCCATGTTTTACTCTAAATAATTTGGTAGGTTAAACGAAAGGGACTGAAGCAGCTGTTACCTTACACTGAAAGTTAAGGGCACTTGCTCAGTCCTATACATACAAGGTTAATTGTCTATATTTCGGTACACTTTTTCAGAAAACCAGAAAAGATAACTGCATAGGACTTTCTTTGCTTCATTTTTTACAGGGTTTTGTTCAATGCTATGGATTTGGTTTTATTTTAGTTTTTCATATTTTTTAAATTTTTACTATAATTACTTGTGTTTTTCCTGTGCCCAAAAGAGAAATAATTATTTAAAGTTTTGTAACATGTTATTTGAAAATCAGTTTCCATAGTGTTAAAGAAATCTGTTGTCTTTAAAAAAGTGCAAAAAGAATTGTTCAAATACTTTTTCTGGTTGTTGAGAAAAGTGTACCTAAAGATTAAAATACAAGATTTTTGGGAAATCAACCCTAAAGATTGGACTGGGGACTCACCTGAGAATGAAAAAAGTGTCAGTGCATACCAGCACTATAAGAAGGGTTATCAGAATCCTCCTGCTCTTCGTAGTGTTCTCATAGCTGAAGACTAATTGCAAATTTTCTTTTCTGCTGAAGACTCTGTCTGCATTTTTTAAAATTTCTTGTATATCCCTCTCAGCCTCCCTGATACGAGTTTCATCAAATTTTCTTTTCTGCTGAAGACTCTGTCTGCATTTTTTAAAATTTCTTGTATATCCCTCTCAGCCTCCCTGATACGAGTTTCATCAAAATGTTTGGAAACTCTGACAGTTCTCCCCAGGATTTAAGCTACCTTTTCAAACATTAAACATTTTGTCATGTTCCCAGTTACAACAACATAAACACCAAATTCCAGAGTACTCCTACGTACAAATACATTTTTGGTATTCTTGATCAGATAATATTGTTCAAAGACTCACTTGCATTCTGCGTACCACAATGCAGACATTTTTGCAGCAGGACTGGATTTGAAAGATCTTTAAATATCGGTTTAATTTCCTGCATTACTCTTTTGGTAGGTGTGTACGTTTACTGTGGTCATATAGTAGTTTAGCTGAACGACATATTTACATATTACACATTTACATGACTCATCATCAAACTGCGGCTAGGTTCTTCATTAGTAGATGACAAGTGGAAATACTCAGTTCAAATAGCACATTTCATGTCATTTTCCCTACTGGTGTTTCTCAAAGTAGCTAAACCATAATAAGATTTTTATTTCATCAACAATAATTAGTCGGCAGATAAATTTTGGGGAATTGGCATAATTTGCATACACATATTTCTGATAAAGGGTTACTCATCATCAAAACTGAATATGTTCTGATTGAATATCTTCTAAGTTTTCCTCAGCTTTTCTTTTGGAACCAGTCATCTACAAACAGTATTTTCCTTCGCTTTCTTTCCGACATTTTTACGGTTGTTGAATTTCTTAATTCTGAGCATTGTTTTAAGAAAACAAACTAGGCTTGTTTACCTATAAATTACAATAACAGAAATGAAAATTTACAAGAAAAATCAAAATAACTAACTGTATTGCACTAAAACTTTATCAGTTACCACAAAAATCAACAAACATTCACAACTCATAGAACATACAAAACAAAACCTGAACAACTCAAAAGTAACACACATGTGAGCAGGAAAGGAAATCCAGCTACAAAAAATTCAGTTGCCACAAAATAAGTGACTAAATCAAAGAAAGTATAATGTAAAACTATCTTTTTAAATATTTTTGCAGTAGAAACCTTCACTCAAATATCATGTGTTACATATATTAAATTAAACAGAAGTAGAAGAATTTAAAAATGCAAAATAAATATCAATTTTTTTTGTGCAAGTGCCCTTAAATTACTACACTGAAAGATAGTGTACTAATTAACCACCATAATGCTGATTATAAATTAAAATCATATACACTTACATCTGATTATAATAATAAAGCATCACTGAAAGATTATGAGATTTACTCAAGTGATTTACAGCAAGTAGTGCTTATTAATAATAGTTATATTAATTAGTATTGATAAGAAATGAAAAATTAATACTTGTGTACATAAAATTTGGTAATAATTAACAAATAGATAATATTGAACATGTTATATTTCAAAAACTTTTATTAATTTATAAATTTAAGATAAAGATGTAATAATTAGTTTAAAAAATTAAGTAAGGAAATATGGAATGCAACTTTGAAGACTAATGAAAGTTTTTTAGAAATGCTGACTGATTAAACAAATTTAGTAGGATATAATTAAACATAACTAAGAGTGTAACTTACTCAGATTTTGCTCTAAAGAGTCACTATTACATACACATTTTACTAAAGAAAAAAAGAATTTTTTTCTTTAGTATTTGCAGGTATATTTTGTTCAGTAAAGTGTATGTTTATTAAATTAGTATATTTATAAAGTGTTTCTTCTTAAACAATGTGATTTATTGTACTGTATTAACAATGCCTCGCAGTTGCAATAATCATCAAAACAATTTCTGCTATATCTGTGGTGAGGTAACAATGAACGTTGTCTCAGAAAAGAAATATAACTCCACTGACAAAAAAGTCATATGAATTTTGGATGTAAATTAGGTGATCAGGAAAAATCTTAGGCTCCTCATATTTGCTGTGCTTCTTGTGTAACGTTGTTGACTGGTTGGCTAAATGGATCTTATCACATGCCATTAGCAACTCCAGTGGTTTGGAAAGAACTGAAGGATCACATCACAGACTGTTATTTTTGTGTAATATATATATATATATATATATATCTATTAAAGACTAAATTAGATATATATATATATATATATATCTAATTTAGTCTTTTGAGATGATCTGTAGGTTTTAGTTCTTTTTTTTTTGGGAGGGTGAAAAACATTTTTGTGTAATCATTGCTCGGAACAAATGTATTGTAATATATTACATAAAAAATAATTCAATAATTATTAAATAGTCAAATACAGATGCACCGTCTTTGATAACATCATAGTGTTTCCCAAAATATCTTGGATGTTAGCTCCCAATTTAAATTTACTATGCAATATCACATAACATACACAGTCCACAAGGATGTGGTGTATCATTAGTTGGTAGTCTCAGTGAACACAAACAGATGCAATGGTACAATTAATTAGGTGTCCATGTTAAGATAAGTATGTCCAATTTGTAAACAGAAAATAATAACCTCCTGTCGACAGTTATTCTGGAGTGAAGAGCTCCATGGTAGCACACTATCCTTGATGTATCGGAGTTTATTATGTACTGTAGCAATCCAGTCACCTTGCCACCTTCCTCGAAGAATGAGTTTAATAGAATTAATAAAATTGGCAGTAGCTTAACACGAAGAGTGAAAGACGGTTGGCTACATGTATGTTTAGCAGCAAAATCTGCATGTTATTAACTTGGAATTCCCACATGGCTAGGGTACCAGCAGAAACTCACTTGTGTGTTTTGATCGTTCAACTCAACGATTTCATTATGAATTTCGGTGATGATAGGATGTCTAGAATACAAATCTTCTAAAGCTTGGAATGTGCTACATGAATCGCTACAAATAAGCATGTGACAGTATTTTGGGTTAATGATATTCAAAGCCCTACTGATGGTGTACAGTTCAAGCATTGCAGATACTTCTCACATTGCTTCAGTTCTTGAACATATATTATTACATTGTAGGCAAAAAATTTCAGTTACTTTCTTATAGCTACTGTGCTAACATTGTATTAACTTTGATGGACTTTTGGCCATAGCATCTGAAATATCAAGCAACTTCTGTTCATTTAGTTTAGGTGGTCTTCCACTTCGATCAGGGTGTTCAATAGAGCATGAAATTTTTACATCCTTGTACAAAGTAAAGGAAGTATTGTGATCGCGGAAAATTTCAGTTTTCAGATTTCAACAGAAATATTCATTTTGACTAGTTTCAGTGTGACGTCTGTACATACATACGTATGTATCTTGCGAAACTCAAAAACAATTAGCCATAGGATGTTGAAATTTTGGATTTAGGACTGTTGTAACATCTAGTTGTGTGCCTCCATTTTGATTACAATCAACTGTACCAAAAGTGTCCAGAAAATTGTTTTACAATCTGTTTCAATCTTTTGTACGATTGATGCATAAGCGAAAGTTACTGCTGTTGAGCTACCACTAGAGTTGTCAATTCATTCATTATTCATTCAATGACAAATTTGTTAGTTTGATAAATCAACAAGGCTGAGTGAAGAAGGAATTTGAAAAACAATTCATCATTAATTTTCTTAATAACTGTTTTCTTGTTCGTGACAAAAACTATGCCATTTCGCAGCATGCCATATTGTTTAAAACTGATTAGTAGAGTAAAACTAACAATTAGGTTTATTAAAAATATAAATCATTAATCAACTGGAATCAGGTTTTGTGTTAAGAAACAAAAGAATTCATACGATTTTTGACCCTGATAGGTTTTTGTACAAAATCCTAAGAAAGTGTAAGTAATTAAAAGAAACTGTGATTGATAAAAACTATTAAACCAGCCAAGACCCAAATCTTGAACATATCGTTAATTTATTCTCCCAGCTGAGTCGTAAGAAAATTAACCTCCATCATTCTGATTATCAATTAAAATCATTTATATTTATATCTGATATTAATAATAAAACACTATCACCATATAATCCTGTACACATACCAGATAAGTTCAGTACTTTTGTCTACTAAACCATTTACAAAGAATATGTTACATTGACCTTTATCTTTATGGTTAGTAGAAATAACTGGATTTCCGTTACTATAAGTTATATTGACTTCATTGAAATTGTCATTACTTTTCAAAATGTATTTAAGTTCACCAGCTGCTTCAGATAATGGTGGTGCATTTTGAATCTTGTAGCCTAAAAAGTTGTCATCTATAAAAAAAACCTCAATGTAAATATAAATGTTATATGCTATATTATAATTTTTACTGAAGTTTTGTATCCTTAATAAATACATATATATTATGATCATCCACAAAGTAAAGAGTGTTTTGAACTACAAAAATCAAGATAAAAATTAATTAAACAATTTTTATTTTATATTTACAGAAATTCTTAAACTCTGTTTCAACAATGTCACCACAGATAATCAAAAACTTGTCACAGCGTGGTACCATTTTCTCTATACCTTTATTGTACACTTCTGCTGCTAAGTTATTAAACCATTTATCCCATCTTTCAGGTCATCATCATCTTGAAAGTACCTACCTCCTAAAAACTCTTTGACTTTGGGAATAAATGATAATCACTACGTGCCAAGTCAGGGCTATCTGGTGGATGCTGAAAAGGCCAAACTGTTAAAGCATATCTGAAGTTGCTGTAGCTGAGTGTGGGCGAGCATTATCAAGGATGAAGGCAATGCTGCTGGACAGCACACCACCCCATTTTATCTGAATGGCTTGAGAGGGGGTATTTGTGGCAATTTTCTTTAATGAAGGACACTCAGTAACAGTCCAATTTTTTGTTTATAAGTACTAATATTCAGAGCAATTCGAGAAAATCATAGATTCACAATTTCTGTATTGAGCGATTCATTCAAATGTCTACAAAGGGGAATTCAGAATAGGTGGAAAGGAATGTTGTCATCAGGCATTGTCTTTCTCCATGATAATGCTTGGTTGCACACTGCAGCTGTAACAAAGAAGCCCCTGTAGCGTTTTCATTGGGAAGTGTTTGATCACCCACCATACAGCCCGGACTTGGCTCCATCCAATTTTCACCTCTTTGCTCACATGAAACGCTGGCTAGGAGGACAACATTTTGGCACAGACATGAACTGCAGACCAGTGTAGAAACATGGCTAAAAATAGAGGCGGCTCCGTTCTATGATGAGGGTATTGGAAAGTTGGTCCCACGCTACAACAAATGTCTAAATCAGAGTGGCGACTATGTAGATAAATAGTGTAACTATGTAAGTACTTGATACAAATAAAATTTTTTTATTTTCAATGTGGTTTTAATTTCGTGGCCGATCGGACCTTGAAAAAAAAATAACCCTCATATATATATATATATATACCAAGGCATTATATATATATACCAACCTAACCAAGGTATTGAACCAAGGCAGCAATTATTCAAACAATAAATGAAGGCAACAAAAGAAATCCAGTAAAAAAATAGTTTTGGGAAGTTTTAGAAACAGGAATTCAATTCATAATGTATCAAACATAATATAAAAAATTTAACTAAAATTTAATATAAAAATTTAACACCCAAATTGTTATAGAGAAAATTTTAAAAGTATAGAGGAAGAATATCCTACTCATAAAACTATGATTAATAATGAAGAAATATAATTGGCGCATAAACGTTTTAATATGAAATTAATGTTGATTAATTTTAAAAGATTACCCAACTCTATCTAGGAGAATATCAAATCGATCAGGTAGTAATTTCTAAAAAGTACAACAGAGAAATAATGAAAGTTAAATTTAAAAAGTTATAAACATACAGATAGATTATTATTTAACTACCATACAAATAAAATTCATAGTCTAAAATAAACAAAAATTCAACAATTATTTTAAAATTTGTTATAAATAAATTAAAATCTGACTGTCAAGTTAGTGAAAAATTTAGGAAAAAAAGTGGAAAGATTAAAGCTGAAAGTTTGAAAGAAATGAAAATTAAAATAATGAAAACTGCAGAAGAAACTTGTCTTTCGAAGAAAAACAAAAATATAGAGGTTTTAAATTTGACATATGGACTTGGAGAAGATGAGAGTATTCACAGAAGAAAGACTATAAATTTTAAGCAGATTAGGAACAAAGTCTCTAAAATATTACTGGTGAAGAAAATATTTTTAAAAAAATCAATTAAACCAAAAAAAATATGATTTTCAAAAAAGTAATACGAGTGAGTTTTTTTAAACTTTTAAAACTGATGTGACAAAATATCAACTTCCTACTCTTTGTTTTAGGAAGGAAATGAAGAGTTAGGTTTAAATAATAGAGACAACAACAAATTCTTACTAAAAATTTTGAAAAACTATTTAACTATGAAGATTTAACCTTTTGAAAAGATAGAAAATTATAATTATTTAAAAAATGTCAAACTCAGATTCTCATAATGAAAAAGAAATTAGGGCCACAATTAAAAAGTTTAAAGACAAATCAGTCTGAGAAGACTTGATAGTTGTAGAAATGTGAAAAGAGGCGAATGATGAGTTGACTGAAAAATTATTAGAAATCATACTGAAAAAAGAGAAATAACCAGAAGACAAGAAATTGCAATTATACATTTGCTTTATAAAAACAGTGATAAATAGATGTTAATAACTATAGAGAAATATCCCTTACTGATGACATAAAATTTCAAAGCAAGTTATTAACCAGAATAGAGTGCAAATATGATAATGAAGTAGGAGAATACCAAGAAGGCTTCAGGAAAGGCTGGTCATGTATAGAAAAAATGTTAAATTTAAAACTAATCATCAGAGATAGAGATTGAACAAAAATAAAAATTTTATAATACTCGTAGTTTTTGTAAACTTTAAGAAAGCTTACAACTCTGATAAAATATAATTTGGATTTAGGAAGAATTTGGGGTAGATAATGAGACATTAGCGATAACTAAACAGACTTTAAAGAATACAAAATCTAAAATTAAGTTAATGGGTGAAATTTCAGAAGTCTTTGTGATTAAAACAGAATTCAGGTAAGTTGACAGACTTAAATTAACCAGACCTACTTCACAAGTATTTGTGTACCAGAAAATGTGATTAGAGAATGGGAGAAGAGATTAGAAGTAAAGAGATTAAACTGAGGTAAAAAAATCAAAATCTAGAGATCAATTGTTTGGTGTTTTCAGATGATTTCAGAAAATAGAGAAGCAGAAGGAAACACTGTCTTCAACTGTCCTTAGAGAAAACCAAATTTTGACTAGTATAAAAACTTCACATAAAATTTTAAACAAAATATGGAAAATCAATGAAGTAGAAAAATTTACATATGTAGGGGAAATAATCCAGAAAAATGAAGAGAACAAAATCAGAGCTAGTATAGTGGAACTAGCATTTCAGTTGACGAATGATATATACAATAAAAAAAAAAACAGCAAATTTCTATGAAAAGAAAAAATATACATTGCAATACAGTTATCAAACTGAAATGCCTACATGCAGTGGAATGTTTATAGTTACCATGAAAGGATAGCCTGTTTTAAATTTATTTGATCAAGAAGCTTCTTATGCTGGTCTATATTTATGATTCTCTACTAATGATTCTACCTAATTCCTTACTCATTAGGAAGTTAAGACATCTTTTCACTTTTAATCATATCAATTCTAGAGGTTACTTCTATGGTGCAAAAATTCATTTCAGCTGCTTAACTATATTTTTTATAACCCTAGAGTCACTTCCAAAGAAGAGCAATTGAATGTTGATAAGTGTTTTCTAGTACTATATCTCAGATTTAGTGATTGTCCACAGACTATCAACGACCTGTGATTTAAGACAGACTACTCCTGAAATTTTATGTAATCAGTTTTTATAATTCTTATAAGATTCTTGAAATAAAGTTCTTATAATCTTGAAATTAATTCTCAAAATTTAAAAAGAGTAGTAGATATTTTCATGAAAAATAATTTTGTAAGATTATATATATATCTTACACACTTATACACTATATATATATATATATATAGTGTGCAGATTATCCATCTAAAGGAATTTTTTGTTTATGTAAAACAAAAAAAAACAAACAAAAATGTGTGGCTACACTGCTTGAGCACACTCATTTTTTAAGTTGTCATGTAATGTGATGTTATTGTTCTTTGATTATTTAGCAGTCTTCATGTTGTAAATAGTGTTTTGTGAAAATTTATTCCATTTTTTATTACAAGATCATATTTTCATATTTTTTGTCTGTGTGTTTTGAATATATAATAATAGACATAACACCAAGAAAGATTTGAAAATTGCTTTACATTTGAAAATTATGACACAGCGATGGATAGCTTCTGAGTGTAGTGTTATACTAGGAACAGTGAATGATATTTTAAAACAATTTAAAAAATTATTCCTTTTCAGTTCAAAGGAAAGAAATGTGGCCATAAAAGAAAAATTCCTACAACACAAGATCGATTATTAGTGAGAAAAAGTAAACTTTCCAAGATTATCTGCTACTGACTTAAATTGAGAATTAGCAACCACTATAACAGATTTACGCATGACAACTGTTAGATGCTGACTTCTTGCAGCTGGATGGAAAGCTTGACGGTCAGCTAAAAGCAACTTTTAACACCAGCAAGCTACAAAAAAAAGATTTTGTGGGCCAAAGCAAATGCTTACTAAACCAAAGAAGACTAGAAAAATGTTATGATTTCACATGAGTGGGTGAGTGGGTGAGTGAGTGAGTGAGTGGAGTGAGTGGAGTGAGTGGAGTGAGTGGAGTGAGTGAGTGAGGTGAGTGAGTGAGTGAGTGACTGATAAATAGTTGATTTATACGCACTGAAATCGAAATAAATGTCGAAACTGCTATTTGATAGTGCTAGACTGTTTGCTCTGGATCCAACAATCTTTACTTCTTTTTGAAATAATTTTTCTAACTGGTCTTTTATTATAATTTTTCCATTGGATCTGTAAAAATCTGTCTTTTCTTTTAGTACTTCACCTAAACATAGTGTTAAAATCATCTAATGAGTTAATTTTCTTAATAGCTTCTGGAATTACAATTTCATCTGAAAAAAAATAAATTCAATATATTATTAAATAAAGTAAAATAAAAAAAATAATTTTAAATGTTAAAAAATTCATTACACGTGAAGAAGTAGTACTTTTTCAGTAGTTTTTTAAATTTTCATTCTGGGACATCATAATATAAAATAGCAAGCTGTTGGTTTTTCAGAATGTATTACTGACTAAAAAAAATCAAAATTTAAAGGTTTTAAAATTATTTGTTCACTTTACTTTGACATAATTTTTGAATTTGATTTATTATTATTACTTTTTTAAAACAGATTTATTTTACTTAAATTTCAAACTTTTACTTTTAATACATCAGTTACCTATGGGCTAATGTAGTGTGTAAAAAAAGCAGACATTCTGACTTTTGATAATGTGTATATTCAGACTACTTTTTAATAACATAAGATTCGAATTATATGAATTATTCATATCACACAATCCATTAATTTGACATTAGATACTGAAAGTGATTTCCTCTAATCTGGATGGAGGCTCAAGCAGGTTCTTACAGTTTCATAGTATTTACAGGCATATTTCATCATGTTTATCCATTAAAAGTTTTCACTTTCAACATTAGTCTCCTCCAGTTTGTAATGAGGATTTTTCTGAAAATCTGCACTTCTTAAATATACCCACAGGAAATTACTGGTGTTGTATGAGCATGGTGGCCTCTTTAGGAATGAAGTCTACACTTTTTTACCATAAGATACAAATTAATTTGAAAAACATAAAGTTTTATGATATTTAAGTTTGTTTAAATCTATTAGATTTAAATAAAATTAAGGTAGCACACAACCCAACTATTGCGTGTTTATTATACCTGTATTCACACTTGGGAAATGTTTGCAAAACAATAGGACTTGTCAGTCTAGTATGTACATGATACATTAAATTATTAATGTGTAATGTGTAATGTGTATTTTAATTTCATAAAAATAATTTTTTTAGTAGGTAGACTAAAGTAATTAATTATTGTCAAATATTAATATCTTGATGACCATTCTATAACTGTATAAATCATTTGTTCTCAAAGTGGGAGATAAACCACCAGCGCCTTGTGGGTGCTGGAGACCTTCAGGGAGGAGGATAGAAGACCCACAGCAAATTAGGGGGCATTCAGGTGGTCTAGGAAGGCAATGGCTGATTAAAAAAAAGCAAAAAATATGTTTTCCTGATATTTAAAACTAAAATTAAATACCTACTACATTGGTACACAAAATTAAAGACATCTAAATTTTATGACAAAAAATGACTGTATTCAAACTACTTTAACTTGGTAACCAAGGGGCTTGAAGAGAGACAAATAAAAAAAAAATTAAAGCTTGAATACTCTTCTTTCTGACAGTATACTTAAGATTTCAAAAATCATCAAATTTAAACTAAAAATCAGCGAGAAGAGAAATTTTAAAAATTTGAAAGTTTTTCGTTTTGTTTAATCGAGCACATGGGGAAACAAAATTTATTCAGTATAATGCTTTAAAATCGTTTAAAAGCGTATGAGTTTAACTTTAATTTCTTTTTTTATATGTCTATGATTTTTCTGAACGGAAATATTGTACTTTAAAGAGAAAGGGCCAATTTTGTCTTTAATGTTGCATATATCCTGATCTTAGCAACGTATTGATACAAATAAATATGGAGATAAAAGGGTTTTGATCTAGCTGAGCTAGCTTTAATGACAAATTGTGAGGTTTTTAATATAGTGTTGCAGTTTTTGTTTTGTTCATTTTGTGCCGAGCTATTTGAACCTTTAAAGATTGAGACTGCAACATGTATCACCCACTCTCAGCTTAACCCAAGATCATAGTTATGTAATAACTATATAGATACAATTGTAATCTTTTTGAAAGCAATTTTAATGAAAATACTTCCAAACATGATTAAATATGTGTTTTAATTGCTCTCATTTAATACAGGGTTATCATAAAAGAATGTTGCGGTTTCAGTAATTCATAGGAAGATTGTAGGGAAATTTCTAGATGCTATATTGGTATCCCTGAAAGCCTCCAACCCAAAAGTTTGTTTATCAGAAGTTGTAACCACAATGTCAGTTCCTGTATTGTTGTTGCGGTGAGTTTAGTGAGTTACTATGTTCTCGGATAAAGACAAAGCAAAGTGTGTTTTATTCATGGCTGAATTAAAATCCGTAATAACATAACAGACAAAGCTACATTCCATGTGAATGGATGTGTTAACAGACACAATTCACGAATATGGGGCTCTGAAAACTCACATGCAATTATTGAGAAACAACACGATTTGCCTAAAGTTAATGTTTGGTGTGGTGCGATGAAAAATCGTGTAATACGGCCTTTCTGCTTTGCTGAAAAAAACAAATAATGGAGTTGCGTATCTAGACATGTTAACCAATTATTGCTTTCCTCAGGTGGATGAACTTGAAAACATTCATCGACTTCATTTCCAATAAGATGGTGCTCCCCCGCACTTCAATGCATCGGTCACAGACGCTTTGAACGAAAAATTTGGAGATCGATGGATAGGCCGGCAAGGACCCGTACTTTGGCCTCCAAGGAGTCCAGACCTGACACCTTGCGATTTTTTCTTGTGGGAGTACATCAAAAGCGTTGTTTATACACAAAAAATTCACGACCTAAACCACTTAAAAAACAGGATTAATGAAGCAATGACAACCATTAATGAAGAAATGTTAACTAATGTTTGGTGAGAAGTTGAGTATCGTTTGGACATTTGTCGAGCGACTAAGGGCGCACATATTGAAATTTATTAATTATGTAAAAAAATGTTTGACGACAAATTTGAAAAATAAAAAACATAAACTGTAAGTAATTCTGAACGACTGAAAGGAGAATTCTGAGAAAAATACTAGTACCTAAAAGTTACAGTGACTCAGAATTCAAATTACAACCTAATAAAGAACTATATTTGAAAGTTGAAAACTGAAAGATGTTATGAGGTAAGAGATTGCAGTTTTGTAGACATATACATAGGATGGATGATAACATAAAAACTAAATAGATCTTTGACTTGTTAAGAAGTTACAAATCCAATGGTTTCGGGAAATAGAAAAAGACATGAAAAACATTAAAATCAACACAGACAATAAATGACAGGAAACCTTTTAGACAGATAATTCAGAAAGCAAATTTTCAGGACAGGAAAAAATTAACCAGTGAAAGGAAGCGGGCACAAGAAGAGATGAAATGTCACTCTTGAAGGATGAAAGAAGTGCGAGCACAAAGGAAGCATAACCAAAGTTGATTTATTGAACCTTGTAAAAGGGTTATTTGGAAAACAAATACTGCACCATTCTTTTTTCTTCATAATTCAGTTTTCAGTATTGTGACAGAAGACAGAGTGAAAAAATAGAGCAAATAGTAGTGAAGAACAATATCTATTGGTGGGAAGAGGGGCAAGAAATGAAACTGCACTAACAGGAACTACTGGTGAGAGATACACATGTGACACTGGATGTGTTGGCCAGACCAGAGACTAATTCAGGGCACCAAAATAAAAAACAAACTTTATGTGGATAAATGTCCTTTTTCACATCATTCTCCTCTGTCCATAAGTTTGTGTTTTTCCAATAAAAATATCTATTTTAAGAATGGAGTGAAATATTTTAATGAAACATAGTGTAATCCATCCAACAACATCTACAAAATAAATAAGCTTGAACATTTTTCCCATTGCAAATTCCAAAATGATGGTCATTCAAACTTTTTAATTATTAATAGTTCTGTAAATATTAGTTTTATTGAATTATATTTTATTTGATAAAATGTTTACTGTGAACTAAATGACACATCATCTGTTCAAATTGGTTGATATAGCTTAATTTTTAAAGTGAATCGCAAAAATTGTGTTTTCACTTTCTTCAATTAATTGAATTAAAAATATAATAAGACACAGACACAAAATCTTCAGACTACATACTTTTTTCAACCACTAATCATTTTTGAGAGAGTTCAAGACTCACTATGTGGAGCCATTCACCCATAGGCACGATTTGTTCCCACCTTGGGTTACGGTTGCGGTTGAGTGTAAATGTAAGAAATATCAGAGTAGGATGTTGTTGTGTAATTGTGTAGGTGTGTATGTTGTAATTTATGTAGTGTTCTTGGTGTAGTATATGTGTATAATGTAAAGTGTTCTGGAGCTCACTGTATAGTGGGAAGAAAAGCTGCAGAGGCAGGCCCGTGGGGACGCCAACCCCCAAAGTCTTAAAGAATAAGACTCCCCGTCGGGGATTTTTAGACCATTGTTGGCATGTGAAACGTAAACAAACTTTTCGTGAAACGACTTTCTGTTGTGCGTTACAGAAATGAGTGATACTAATTATGAGCAACATTGTGCAAACAAGTTTTGTACTAAACTCTGTGAAATGGTATTAAAACTTTTTCAAAATTGAAAAGGGCGTATGGAGATGACGCTCTGTCACAAGCCCAAGATTTTAGGTAGTTATAGCATTTTCAGATGACCGGGAATCAATTGCAGACGATCTTTGTTCTGGAAGATGTTTAACGTCAAAAAGTGACGACAATGTTGAGCAAATCAGTGACTTGATACGGTACGACCGATGATTAACTGTCAGAATGATTGCGGAACAATTGAATTTGAACCATACCATAGTCCATCAAATTTTCACAAACGAATTGGACATGAAAAAATTTATGCAAATTGGTCCCAAGAAGACTCACTGTTGAACTGAAAAATAACAGAGTGGAAGTGTGCCGCCATCTTCTAGGGCGAATTGAAACCGATCCAGATTTTCTAAAAAATGTTATTATGGTGATGAATCTCTGATATTTGATTACGACCCAGAAACAAAACACCAGAGCAAGGAGTGGCACACTTCAAACTCACCACATCCCAAAAAAGCAAAAATGAGTAAATCAAAAATCAAAATCATTTTAATTTATTTCGATAGTAATGTCCATAAGGAGTTTTTGCTTACATGACAGACTGTAAATCAAAATGTTTACTGAGAAATTCTTAAAAGATTGCAGAAAAGAGTTGACACCAGCCATCAAAGACAACTGGATGCTACATCATGACAATGTACCTTGTCACACTGCACTCTCAATTAATGAGATTTTGGCAAAGAAAAATATTCCTGTAGTTAGTTCCTCGACTACCTTATTACCCTGACTTGAGTCCCTGCAACTTTTTCCTGTTCCTGACTTTAAAAAAACACCTCAATGGACACAATTTTGGAACAGTAGAAAACAAAAAAATATGTAACCGACCATCTGAAGAATATTCTGGTTTCTGAGTTCCCAACACTGCTATGATGAGCGGGAAAACCGTTTGAAGTGGCTTCCCAAGGGAACTATTTCGAAGGTGATAGAGTCCATGTACAACTAACCGGATTGTAAATAAAAAGTTTTTATGAACCAGTTCCATTACTTAATTTACTGACCTCATATGTATTTTATTTTTATTTCATAACCAAATTTTTATAAGTTTTTTAAGCTATGTGAAATATATTTTTTAGATCATCTATTATTTATATTTAACCTTGTTTAATGCTTTTCCCCTATTTCAGTCTATTCTGCGCTGCTAATGGAGTATTTGTTTTTAAATACTCCAAACTTAGTGTTTGTTTAGAGTTTTTACCTTCTCCTAGAGCTTTCTATAAAGAAATCAAGCATTATTTTTAAAAAAATATTTTTTGGTAATATACATGTTACTGTAGCATACCTCCATCAAAGCGCTTCCCTGCACTTTTTTCCACTGTGATAATCTTCCTGGTACTGTGTGTACCAAAATTTCTCTGATTGTTTAAAAATGGCAGTCTTTCAAAACTGATTTTAATTTTGTAAAAGTGAAAAAATCTACAGAGGCAAGTTTCTCAGATAAAGGATTGTGGAATGTATTTTACTGAAAACTCAAATCAGGTTAAGCATCCATGACCTGCTGCTGTGTTACTGTTAAAATTCTCTCTAGTATATTGAACTTCATGGTCAATTTCCTGATGGACATCTGAAATGTGAAGATTATCAACAAATTCTTGGTGCTGGAACAACTTCTATACTGTTCCTTGGATAAGAGGATAATTTCCCCCCTCTGCAACGATTGTGCTATAGTTTCATGTCATGCTACATCTCACCTGTTATAACTTTTAAAAAGAAAAAATTCATATTAGCAAAAAAAAGAGTAAAAATCATATACCAGTTTCATACCGTCAGAGGACAAATAAGTTTCATGGATATTTAAAAAAATCTTTTCATCATACAAAAATTAATTTTTAACTATTTTATAGATACAAGTCAGTAATTTAAGAAAAAAACATTGCATTTATAATCCATAAATATATACTTACTCCAATTGGAGGACCATTGCTAGAGAAAGTAGGAGAACAAAATTCTACATTTGTACCTTGTCTAAAGGAAACGCTTTGTGAATTAGTTAGGCCGCCTAAGCCAGTTCCTTTCCCACTGTAAACAGAAAATAATTGTTAATTGTAGAAAAAAATTCTATGCGTGCTATTGATGAAATTAATTTTTGTTGAAACAATTTCTTAAGTTACTAATTTTTTTGTAACAATTACATTAGAATAGCGACTACGGCATTATTTTTTACATAGAGTATGTTATTCTCAGTAATAACCAAAGGTAAATATTGAATACAACAAAAAATATCAATTCCAGATAAAATAATTAAAATATTCTTCACTAGGTTTGTTACATGAAGGAAAATAACTTCTCCATTCTAGATCATTGTACTTTTTGAACATTGTACTCAAATAACACAACTTTTAAAGCAATTTAAAATTTAAAAGCAAGTAACCAGATAAATTTAAATACCTTTGTGAACTGTAATGCATACATTAGACAACTATTAATGCACAAATAACAACTAACTTCTTACTTTTATTACTTCTTTCTTATTTCTGCTGACATCTTACTTATTAAAGATATTTAAAATATTTCAGTATAGACATCGTAAAATAATCTAGATACATCACTGGTCAGTTGGTAAAGAAGTTAGCATTTTGTTGATCATCTACTCTAACAGGTGTTCTAATATTTCTGTTTTTATTGATTGAGAAAATATGAGAAAAAGAAAGTAGCACTGTTTCAAAGTATTGAAAACTTACAGAATATTGAGGAAATGCTGTAAAGGAAATAAACAACAAAACAAATGTTTCGTAACGTACTCAAATAACACCCAACTTTTACAGCAATAATGAACCAGATATATTAAAATACCTTTGTAAATTGTAATGCATACATCAGACAAGTATATAATGAAAGAGTTGCTACTCTTTCTCAGGGAGGAGACTTTCTCATTAATGAGAAAAGTTTTGAAAACTAATAGTTAAAATCCATCTCTCAGAAGATAAATTACATAGAATACATTTACACTGTTAAAATTGTCTTCTTTACAGGGTTTGATGTCAATATTATTTATAATTTGGTTGGTTATTCAGGTTTAATTAACATCACTCCTTGTAGAATGACTGATGTGTAATTTGACAAGAACAACTAATTACCTGCAATTTACACTAATGGCTTGTTACAAAGTAGAGTAATCACAAAATAAAGAAATAAAAGTACTTCATTTTTAAAAATATAATTCCGCATTATATAATACATAATTAAACCAGTAACTCAATTTCAGTTAAATAAAATTTATTGAATACAGTGTTTAATTTTATGTACACATAGTTTAATGCATATAACACTCCTAAAAAGAAGTTCCTTTCACTGTTGTAATAATTTTTTGTAATTCTTTAAAATGCTAAAGTCAAGTAACACATTTTGAAAGTACTACCTTTTACTTGGTAGGTGAGCCATTCAGCTATCATTTGTATTGTTATAAAAGACTAATTAAAATTATTTTTTCTCAATTTTATTGTGTTTGTTTATAAATGCTTTAGTGGCAGAAAATTCAAATTTTATTTAATAAATCTTAACATTTTTATTTATCTTATTGTTCATTTTTGGTTAAGTTACATTAAGAAAACATCTTCCAATTCAAAATATTAAGTTGCTTGTTTTTTTCTTTATTGTTGACATATTTTGATTACTTGATGTACTAAATTAAATAGTGCCACCTAAGCACTGTTCCTCCTGCAGCATCAATAACTAATCTCATCTCTGTTATTGAACACTAATGTAAAATTATATAATTTTGTTTCCTACATAGTGAAAATTAGTTCATCAAAATAAATCTGAATTACAGTTATATCCATTTATGAATTAATATATTTCCATTTAAAAACAATAAAAATTAAATCAGCTGTGCATAGCTTGAAAAAGGTAATTGATTTATGTAGCTAAACTGACTGATTATTAAGTTTCATACTACAGTAATACATTTGATTCATTTCAAATGGACTGAGTAAGGAAAACCAAACGAGTTTATATTTTCTTTTTCGTAAGCCCTATTTCAAGATACCCTAAAAATCTCCCCTAAAAAAACTTTTTTTGACACAGGCGTGTTTACTATTAAATTAATTAAATTGTGTCCTCAAATGCCTTTTTTTTTGTTCAACAGCAAATCTAATTTATTTTAGGAACGTGATATTAAAATCTTATCTTGCCACTTTCAGAACCTGCTGCCCCTTGGCGCAGCCATAGAGTATGCAGAAATACAGCCACCTCATCCCTTACTTTTTAATAATTTATTTATATAAATATGTACTTTGAGAAGGATTAGAGGGGTAAACGATTTTATTTGTAGTTTTAATTAGCAATGTATATTTACAGATTAAAAAAAAACTGAGATGGAAAACTAAGACAGAATGAAAATTATTATAAATATAAATTGTAGGAAACACTAAATAGATATTTACTAATAGTTAAAATAAAAATTAATGAAAACTTACAATGTCCTCTTTCTTATAACAATATAAATAGCAGCTGCAGCAAGAACAACTAACAGCAATGTTAAAGGTATTAGAAGAGCAGCCATATTTCCAAGTGCAGGTACTCTGGCACGCTGTATATAAATATCACAAAACTGTCCTCTGAATTCTGGGAAGCAGTTACAATACAAATCTCCATTTTTATCTTCTTCACAATAACCATTTTGACACTTGCATATACGTGGTGCATGTAATGGTGGCTCTGAAGCTGAAAAAATTAAAACAAATTAGCTGTGTGAATTATGATTTTTAATAACTATTCAACAATATGGTTATTAATATAACAACTGAAACACTATACACACGTTATCATTACTTAGCTATTTATAACATTACAATCTAATAAAGAAAGATTCAGAAGAAATAAAGATAATTTTTTTATTTTTGTTAATAGATTAGCAGATCTTCATCACATTTTATTATTACTACTTAAGAAACCCTCTTAGTTATAAACATTTTTTTTTAACTCTCATTTATTTCTTTAATTGTAATAAATATTCACAGGTGCAATCAGCACATATGGTCATTAGCCACTAGTAAGTACATCAAGAAATTAAATATCTGTGATAGAACTTAAACGTTATACTTAAATAATCTTCAGTTTCAATGAAACATCCCAGGTGTTACAAAATCATCAGTTTGTAAAGGATAGAGTTTATATTATTTCATACTCTAATTTCATTATAACTTATCAAAGTTTAGATAGTGTAAACACACAGATGAGCAGTAGATCTAACTAGGATGTCTGAAGTAGTGATGGTACTGCTAATAGTACAGTGTAGGGAACAGTGTAATGTAGGTAAACATAAGAAGACAAAATCCTACAGATTGTCCAGCATCCATTTCTACCCTGTGCATCAACTGAGATCTCTAAATTTTTATGAGTAATAGTAATACTTACTGCTTATCCATTAGTATAAATACATTAATATTTTATATAAAATACTAATACATATATTACTGAAAGTAATAACTAGAAAGGAAAAACAAAAAAAAAAAAAAATTGAAAGTAACAACTAAAGTAAATAGAGGAAATTTAATCACTCCAATTTGCTACCTTTCCTTTCAATCTTTTTCATTCTTAAGCACTTTTGGTGGGTTAACAACCAGAAGTTATTTAACAACAAAATAATGCTGCATACTGTAGATTAACTAATATAGACATTAATGTGAAAAATACTGAGAAAATAATTTCAGAAGTAGATAAAACAATTTGGTAAGAAGTGACACATTAAGACAAAAAAACTGTTTTTCTAAAGTGAAATTGAAATGAAAACTGTAAAGATGGATGTGTAGTTGTATTATTTATTACCTTTGTTAAAATTATAATACTGTTTTAATGTAAATCAGAAAAATACCTCAGTTTATTAAAAATAGGCTATTACACTTCAATTGTCATTCTTAATATACTGCTGATCTATTTAAAGGAAAGGATCCTCCCACCAATTTATTATAAACTAAAATATTTTATTTCTCATAACCATTGTTTTTACCTCTCACTCAGTTAAAAAATGTGAATTGTCTGCATCTTCATTATGCATTTAATAAATGAGTTCAATAATTTTTATTAATATCTTCTAAATTGCTATGTTTTGAATTTAACAGATTATTTAATATATTTCCTTATTACTAAATTACTTTCCAATATATTTAATATTTTGATGTATTTGCATTTTAACCAGTTATATTTTATTTTAACCAGTTAATTTTATTTTGTGATTTGTGTAGGTGATTTATGTAATTTATACAGACAAATGCTAATAAGTTCCATTTTTATTCATCAAGTAGCACCCAACACATTCCTGTGTTATCTTTATAATAATATCTTGTACCAATTAGAAAAAAAAATTTATTAACATTTCTGACCATGCATTAAAAATAGGTGAACAATTATATAAGTAGTACTGAATTAGAATAAAAACTAATATAAGACTAATTTATTTTTTCCTGCTTACAAAAATATTTAACATTTTATAAAACAATTGAAATTTTTTCCATTTATAATTAAATTTCTTAATGTTTTACAGATTAAAAAGATATTAAATATAAAATTTCACAACGGCAGTTTTCGTTAAATGTTTAACAAAATTATGATTATAAAAACAAAGACAAGTGTCCTGAAAAGGTTGTCATAAAATTAAAAATGAAATAAGTAGAAATATATTATTATAGGAAACAATTAAAATAAAAATTCTTACGAGCATCACAATGAATGTCTGATAGAAGTCAGCAGCATATATTTCTCAAAATTTTGTTTAACCAACAAAACATACTATTTATATGTAAAAAAATATGAGTGAATATAATTAATGTTATTGAAAATACATTACTGAGCAGAAAATAATTGTCTTGTTAACAAAATTCAACCATTTAATAATTTTTCACTGAGATGTGGCAGTGAAAACAATAATAAAGCTTACTGTTTATGTTTAATTTATTTAATTGTATGATCATTACTGTCTTAAAAAATAAAAAAAAGTAAAAAAATAAAAATTAACAGGAAACTTAATGAGTTCAGATGCTTGACATTTTGATTTTAGTTTCTTCCAAATAAAAACAACATAAGGCTGTATTATAATTTTTCAACAGATCTTTTATGTATTAAAACTGATCATCAATTAATAAAAAAATTTAAACAATTGCAATGACAAACAGAAGCAAATTACATAAAAAAATTTCTAAAAAAAACTTTCTTTAAAACAGATTAACTTATTATGGAAGAAAGTTACAAAAACACTTTGAACTAATTTTTTTAAAAGCACTTTATATGCAATTTTGTTTTGTTTATAATTATAATTGACCATCAAATGCTCATAAAGTGCATGCTCTGCCTGACCATTTGCAGAAAACGAAAGTAAATATCAATTGGCAGCAGGTTATAAATTGTACTCACTCACTATTGAGTAATTATTTTTATATTTTTAGAAATGAAAATACTACTATTTCTGTAAATAATCACTATTATACTCTATAAAATTCCCTGGTCAACATTTATAAATATCTAAAGACAAACAACACAGATTTTTTTTTTGATAAGATATTAACACGTTTAATAATATTCTTACTTTTAACACCTGTAGGATTAATAAGGTTTCTAACTAATACAACTGCTAAACCACGACCAAATTTATCCTGTTTAACTACTTCTCCTAGGTCTCTATTTGTCCAGTACAAGTTGTTTTCAAACACATCTAACGACAATGGATGATGAAGTTTTTCTGTAATAAAAATGTTTAAATAAGTTATAAATAAAAACACACGTTTAAATAAAATTGCATACTGATAAAATTAAAATTAAAAATTTACAAGACTTTTACACTAAAAATTTCATTTTATAATACAAACCTTTTCTTAAATATAATAAAAGTGTTAATTTACAAAATCTTAATTTAATTATGATATAACTTAATAAATATTAAAATTTAAATAGAATTAAGTACACATTAAATAAATTTTAATTAAAAAAGAAAAAACTATTTTAAATACCTCCACGAAGGATAGTAGCTCTATTTGATCCATCTTGTCTAATCACTTCAATGTTGTTTAGTTTAGTATCAACCCAATATAATGAATGATCACGGGCATAATCAATAGTAAGTCCAGAAGGAAGACGTATCTGTTCAGTTACAAGAGGTTTACGTTTAGAACCATCCATCCAAGCAATTTCTATCTTTGGTGAAATTCCAGCATCGGCCCAGAACATTTTACCATTTTGTGGATCTACTGCTACTGATGTTGGGAAATCTAAACCTGTTTAAAACAGCAATTATTATTATTTAGTAAATATATGTTTATAAAAATATGAATTTGATTCAAACAATCTACCAAACATTCTTTTTGTAAAATTACATTCTAATTGTGTTCCAGTTGTTTCCGAAGAGAGTTTCAGGACTGTTTCTTAGCACATTAATAATTTTATATTTGCAAATGTTCAGATTTACTTAAAACCAAAATGTACATCACATAAATAGCCTGTTCTGTTTTTAAATCTTAGTCTCAAAACTACTATCTGCCTAGTTTTTAAGTGCAGTAGTTGTCTAATCAAAACTATACAACTACCTAACTCTCGTATGAAGACACTTTACCTTGTGACAGTCCCAGTCATCTGCTGGGCCACTCTGTTCCTAGCTCTGCTGGGTTTTATTGGAAGTTATCTTTTAGACCCTCTAAACTTGATAACGCAACACAGTCATCAGCCTCTTTCAGGATGCCACTGATGCAAATGTCTCTGCAGATTTTTCCATCATGTACCATAACTCACAACTCGCTACTACCAAATTAACCAATTTGGTGATCCATGTGTCTTCTTCTAACACTGAAGGTTTCACACAAAAACTCTTGAAGAGTTTTAACTAACTTCAATTAGATTATGCACTCAAATCATTATTTGACTGAGTCTTTAAACACCAAAAATACTATCTTCATACCAACAAAACTAAATGTTGTTCGCAACTACAACAATTTTGTCCTCAATTTAGTTTATTCAAAGTCCTCTTGATTTACTTAAAAATCAAGAAACAGATATACAAATCTAATAGGCCTCTAATGAAAATATCCTATTTCTCTCTGTTCTGGTCCACTTTCAGAAGCGAGGTCAATGCCTGTACCCTCCCACATCGCAGCTCCATCACAGGGTTCTCCACACATCCATTTTCATCCTAACAGCAAATATCTCAGCTAATCGGGGCTCAATGCCAAAATGCTTATCTTGTAACTACCCAGGCGGCTCCTAGCCACCCGGGTTGCTATTCTATCTATAGCATCAGACCCCCCCCCAGCCATCCTCCCCAGGGCTCAGAATCTAAGAAAGCCAGCAACTATGCCATTCCCTTTCGGTTTTCCAATTAATTTGCAGATAAATAAACAAGTCATATAAGAAATAACACACATCATGAATGGTCCTACGTTCCAAATAAAAGCCTAAATTAATCAAGCTAAATCTGGCAACCTATCTCAAAAAGCACCATGTCCAGAAAGAAACTGTGTAATATGCCAATTGGGGGAAATCCACGTAACTACCTGTGTGCTTTTCACATTAGTAAAACTACCATCTGTACAACAGCCATCGAATGATTCAGTCCACCTGACGTGCCATAATGGAAACCTTGGTCGTCTATTTCTTTCATGTGCCCAGAGATAAGTTGACCTATCTTCTTAGCATCAATGTTATTGGTGCTAAATTACAAGGATATCAATGAGTTTAGTACCAGAAATAACAAGGACCACCTCTTGAGAGACAGCCCTATAGGCACTAATCACAGATAACAGGAGATGCTGGGCTCTCAACGAAATATTCCTATAATATTTTTACCTCATTTGATGAGCCCAGACAGCATGGTTCTGAAATTATGCTCCCAGTCGGGGTGAACGGCTCTCTTCACACCAAAGAAAGCAGAACAAGCATTTTTGGCAGCATATTTAAAGTGCTCCTTGAATCAAGGATAACACCTAGATACTTCTACAGCAGGATATACCTAATTTGATGACCTGCCATTGATAGACGAGGCCGTTGTGTAACAGCTAGTCTGCTCTGGAGGGAGTATCTAGCAAGATCGAGCTGCCCTGAATTAAATCTCGTTCCTTAAATCTCGTTTAACCAACAAAAGCTCATCATCACTTTCTTATGCCACAAATGTGTTTTTTTTAAAAGAATTTCTTGTATAACATGTATAAAAAATGTTCAAGGTTATTAAAATGAATTACTATAAAATACAAAAGAAAAGATCAAAAATTTAAAAAAAATTAATTTTATTAAAAACAATTATTTAAGACACATAGAAGTAAAATGTTATAGCTTGTAAATCCTGATTAAATTGATGTAATCATGAAAGTAAATCCCAAAAAATAGTTTATTTTTTATTCTGAACTTCTGAATTTTTACAATAAATATTAATGAATGAAGAATTCAGTAGTAATTTTGATCTGAAGGCTTGAAAAATCACAGTTTTTAACAACGTAGATTCAACACGAAGATTTTAGTAGGAATTTTAATTTAACGCTTGAAAAAAAATCACACAATTTTTAACAATGTAGATTCGATAAAATATTTAATAATTTTAATCAATTTGTAGATAAACTTATCAGAATTTTGATTTATAACTTGTAAATTATCATCGATATTAACCCATAAAACTGTTTATTTTTGATTTTATAACTTATGAATCTTTACTATTCATTTTCGCCATCAACGAAGATTTCAGTTGAAATTTTGATCTGAAGGATTAAAAAACATTACAACTTTTAACAACGTACATTCAACACGAAGATTTCAGTAGCAATTTTGATGTAAAAGCTTGAAAAATCACACAATTTTTAACAATGTAGATTCGATAAAATATTTAATAATTTTAATCAATTTGTAGATAAACTTATCAGAATTTTGATTTATAACTTGTAAATTATCATCAATATTAACCCATAAAACTGTTTATTTTTGATTTGATAACTTATGAATCTTTACTATTAATTTTCACCATCAACGAAGATTTCAGTCGAAATTTTGATCTGAAGGATTAAAAAACATTACAACTTTTAACAACGTACATTCAGCACGAAGATTTCAGTAGCAATTTTGATGTAAAAGCTTGAAAAATCACATAATTTTTAACAATGTAGATTCCATAAAAGATTTAATAATTTTGATCAATTTGCAGATAACATTTGTAGATAAACTTATTTGAATTTTGATTTATACTTCAGATTTTGTTGTCATTTAAAAATATTTTATACGTTTAATTTTTTGGCGAACTTGAGTAAAATTTTATATGAACGACGAACCAGCAGGATGACTAGTAAATAGATGAGTAATGTTCTTATTACACCGCAGATAGCTTCCACCAATAATATAAGGAGTAGTAATAAAAGAATGAATTTCAAAATCTTGAACATTTTTTAAGAAATCAAATATGAGATTTTAGCAGTTACAATTAATTAAATTTCTGTTATATTTACTTATTAATCTTCTTTGTTCTCTTTTTCTTTTATATTATATTAAATCGTATTCTTTTCTTCACTTGCAGACAGATAAAACAATTATCTCTCTTTAGGTTGAAGTAAAAGTGATATAAGTGTTTTAATATAAAAATTAAAAGTGGTATAATATGTTGCTTAGCGATTAAATTAACAATGATACATTTTTTATTATATATATATATATATACACAATTTTTTTTTTTTTTTTTTTGAGAGAGAGAGAGAGAGACAGAGAGAGAGAGAGAGAGAGAGAAAGAGAAAGAGAAAGAGAGAAAGAGAAAGAGAAAGAGAGAAAGAGAGAGAAAGAGAGAGAGAGAGAGAGAGAGAGAGAGTCAATTATTTCATTAAAGTAAACAGCTGACATTGTAGATCCCTAACAATTTGTTTTACATAGTCTAAAAGTGCCCTACTTGCCTAATATGTTATTAAGAGTCCATTGACTGGTTCTGTGCAGCTCTACAAGATTCACTATCTAGTGTCAATTGTTTCATTTTAGTAAACAGCTGACATTGTAGATCCCTAACAATTTGTTTTACATAGTCTAAAATTGCCCTACTTGGCTAATATGTTATTAAGAGTCCATTGACTGGTTCTGTGCAGCTCTACAAGATTCACTATCTAGTGTCAATTGTTTCATTTTAGTAAACAGCTGACATTGTAGATCCCTAACAATTTGTTTTACATAGTCTAAAATTGCCCTACTTGGCTAATATGTTATTAAGAGTCCATTGACTGGTTCTAAGCAGCTCTACAAGATTCACTATCTCGTGTCAATTGTTTCATTTTAGTAAACAGCTTACATTGTAGATCCCTAACAATTTGTTTTACATAGTCTAAAATTGCCCTACTTGCCTAATATGTTATTAAGAGTCCATTGACTGGTTCTATGCAGCTCTACAAGATTCACTATCTAGTGTCAATTGTTTTATTTTAGTTAACAGTCGGTATTATTTTAGTGAACAGTCGGTGCTGCTGCTAGGGATGTGGTGAATTCTGCAGAAAAAGTTAAAGGGGAGAAGAAAGCAACCACCAAGCAAAGGGAGGTCATAACAAAAAAATCCCAACGTGAAGGTGGTGGAAGGTGGAAGGAGTGAGTGCCAAGTAGCGCTCATGATGAAGGATCTTGATGTACTAGTTATAGAAGAGGAGGTGATATTGCTACAGCTGCAGATGTCGAGTGGGGCAGTCAAGGTATCCTCTTTGTAAAGATCATTTGGGAGCACTAAGACAGACCATAGATGCTCCTCTATGTAAACTGATGGAATCAACTTCATTTGATTAAATTTTCTGCTTCTTGTTCTTCATTATTCCATGAAAAGGGGAAAAAAATGTGGACCATTACATTGTTCAGTATATGAAAATTGTACTGAACAACTATTTGCCAATGTGTGGCTGAAAACTATTCAGGGTAGCTGTTTGTTGCAGAGAACTACTAATTGTTATAAATATACATATTAAAACACTACACAATTGTAGTCTTGACTTCAAAGTTATAAAAACTGGAAAAAATGTTTGAAAAATCAAATATATAACTTTCTTTATATAAGAATAAAAATATCCTACCAGAAGTTGGTGAAGCACTTCCAAACACCTTACCAGGACTGCCAAAAGTTGGTGAACCACCAAATGTTGGGGCACCACCAAATGATGGAGCTGTGCCAAATGCAGGTGGAGATGAACCAAATCCTCCTAAAAACAAATATGTAACTTCTTAAATCATTTTTATCTAACAATTACTAGTTAGAAAAGGGAAAATAAAATGTCTAAGTAATAGATGAAGAAGATAATAAAAGAGATTGAGAGTATTTTAACCCTTCGTGGGTGGAAACCCATATATAGGTTACCTGTACTTACGTTGGAGGGCAGAAACCCATATATGAGTCTCTAAATGTGACCAATTATTTGTCTTCACGTAGTTAGATACAAATTCCAAGAGATGGCAAGAGATGTTCTTTCAATCACTTTGGGGTGAGAAATCCTGATATACATGATTGGAAACCATTTTACTTCATCAGATGAGTTCAATGCGTATGTAAGACGCAGGCATTTTTTTTCCGTGTTTTTTGGTCATTTTTATGTAATTTGTTTACAAATTGTTCCTTCCAAAACTTCATTTTCGGCTTGTTTCATTTGAATTCAAACAAAATTTTTGAGACAAAAATTTAGAAGGAAATGAATAAAAATATTTATATTATAATAAAGCCATATTATACTATTATTCCCTGCCTAGGTGCACAACTTCTTCAAAATTGCCGTTTTTATATTCCCATCAACGTTACTACTTTTATTTTTATTATTATTCAGTGTCTTTTACATAAAAATAACTCAATGTAAAACATAAATAAAATCATCACCTACAGTTTGCAAATTCCAGCGCGCTCAGCAAGTTTGTTTGATTTTCACCTAAGCTTTTTCTTATAAGATAATTTAACAGTGTTCCTTAACAAGATTGGTGGCAGAATTCAGCAAAAAAACAATGTATATGTTGTTTTTATGCATGAATGCATGTTTTAAATTACTTTAAATAATTTTTGCATGAACCTTTTTTTTTTTGAAAATGTCTTCCACCTACAGCCATAAAACATCGCCACATACGAAGGATTAATACACTTCTACATGAAAAAGAGAGATTAAAACAATATGATAGAGTTACTGTTTAAAGGAAGAAACAATAATTTGGACAAAAATTCAAGAAACACTGAAAAGAGAGAAAAATCAGGTAAAGTGAATGAAGTGACCAGAGAGATGTGGCTAAAGCTGCTTCAGAATTGGGAAAGCAGTAATTATATATATATATATATATTATTAATTTAGTAAAATTAATTCTTCCTTTATTGTTGTTCATATCTTCCTGTGTATTAATTATATTAAAGACTAAATGTAAAACTCAGCACAATCTACCACAGTACAGAAAATCTAATAATATTTCTTACCTTATTATTACTTCTTATTTTTACATCAAAAGCGCTTTCGGGAATTTTCCCTCATCAACAGTTGATAAAAAATTAAAAACTTTAAAACAGTTATTTTTATGTCAATTTCAAACAGTTACTTATTTTTTTTAAACAGTTTATGGAAGATATTCTGCCAATGGTTAACTAGAAAATGAGTTTGATATCGCAGTTTCCTTGTCATACCCTGGTAACTGATGAATCATGCTTCATAAGAAATGGAATAGTAAATTTTTTAACAACCATATTTGGGCGGATGAAAACCCACATAACACTGTCATATATATTTCCAGCATACGTTTTCAATAAATGTATGGTGATAATTTGACCGGACCATTTTTCTTACCATGGAGGCTTACAGGAGTGTACTTAAACTTTTTAAAGCAAACCTGCCCATCCTCTTGGAAGATATTTCTTTGAAAATAGGTTAGAGATGTGGTTCATACACGACAGGGCACCTCCTCATTCTTCTAATAATAGAAAGCATCATTTAAATACATATGGTAGACAATGGATTGGTCAAAACAGACCAGTGAAATGGTCACCACTATCTCCTGACCTCAAGCCATCAAACCTTTTTCTATGGGATTGGATGAAGTCAACTGTTTATTCAAAATGGATTAACACATAAGAGGAACTAAGGAATCAGCATAACGGAAGCTCCGGAAACTATTAAGAATAAAACTAATGTTATGAAACCTGTTAGAAAATGGAATGTAGTGAACAGAAGGGAGCCACTTCCAGTAACTTTGAAGATAATTTAATAACGCCTTCACTAATTTTATGTAATTTTTCTGCTGTTTTGAAAGTTAAATTACATTTTATGTTAAAGCTGTTTCCAACCTACTGACAAAATTAGTTATTTCATGCTGTTAAAAATTTTTTTCACAATTCAGTCAGTTTTGTTTTTTAATAAAGTTATATTTCAATATCATGTATTCAATTTTTTCTTAGGTAATTTATATGAATCTTTTCAGAATTAAATTTTCTACATTTGTATTTGAAAAAAAAATACAACTTAACCATTTAACAGTTTTCTTATGTTAAAACCAAAAACATGTTATTTTTTAATCCCAAATTTTTTGATTTACATCAGATATCTTTAACCCTAATGGGAGCCCTGGAACCCATTTTTTAAACTATTTTCAGATAAAAAATGATAAACTACTAAATTTGCCATTTAATTTACCTTACCAGAATTTTAGGAGGTCTTCAATTCCCTGGGGGAACCAAAATCCGGACTAAATCTGTTGCTACTTGTAACTAGTTTACAAAAGCATTTTCAGGCCTATGTTTATATTGCTATCACATATATGTGATAGCCTAATTTAATATCAGCAGACAACAAATGGTAGCAGCTCAGATGTTAGCTGGAGCACAGTACATATACGCGCTGGTACAAGCATCACTCCTGCCGCACAGTTTCTCCCACCATAACGGTGCTGCAGCCCCATCACTCACAGGCTCCAATAAAAGTGAATTTTTAATTCATCATCGACCACCTGGAGAAGACAAAGAAGAAGAAGAAGATGGAAGAAGACAGAAGAAGTTCTCTGGCCACCTCAACGGGACCTCCTGATGGATGCCAACAACCCTGCTGGAGCAACAGACCTGGCTGGCCCCCGCTGAGGAAGCTGCTGGACGCAGACGCTACCTTTCCGCTCCAGCTCGCCAGGCTTCAATTGCCCTGGCTGGCGGACTCAGCAGCAGGAGCCAGCCCAGCGTGGGATTGCTCTGGAAGAATCACCTCAGCTGTGTCGACAAAGGACGACCGACGCGGACCCAACACTACAGGGCTCTGGGGGCCACCACTGCCACGCTACAGTGGAGACCCGCTTGCCACTGATGGGAAGCCCGGTCTGATTTCAATGGACAAGCCACAACTCCCCAACTTCACTGGAGACCAGCTTCCAGACCCAACAGCTCTTCTCAGAGCTAACACAAAAAACGGCCCTTTTCAGGGCTACCACAAGGTTATAAATTACAAGCCGTTAAAGCCATTGAACGACAACAGCCCTTCTCAGGGCTACCATAAGGTTATTAATTGCAACAATCCATCGAAGCCAATCAACAACAACAGCCCTTCTCAGGGTTACTACAAGGTTATTAAGTGCCACGTACTGTCAAAGCCATTTGGCGACAATATGAACATTTTTCCTATTTTTAGTTATAAAATCAGCTCCCAAGAGATTGCCATATAGATCTGAATCATCATATACATATAAAATTATATGTTCATATAGCTATGCTCATGTGAAGAATATTGTGAAAAGAGAAGACCGCCATATGATTGGAAAAATGATAACAATGATACTTATACAAATACAGTAGTGTGTAAATTAATTAAAACAGCGATGTTATTAAATAAAAAATTACTTCATTAAAAAAAAAAAATCGTATCTGTACAATTTGTGAATATTGAGTAATTAATATGCCCTCTAAAGGAGGACATAGTTTTCTTAAGTAAATGATATTGCATCGATTCAACAAGTGTACTACACATTTTTTTTTTTTCATCATCAAACCATAATGATATTATTGCTTTAATGAGATCAATTTTTGCGATACAATTTTTAGTTTTTTTTTTACTACTGCCCAAACATATTCAATTGGATTTAAGTCTTTGCCTAGCCATGGGAGCACTTTACTCTCGTTTTTTGAAAAATCTTTCCACTTTTTTGGCAGTATGGCATGGTGTCAAATCTCATTGGAACACTCCATCATCTTGTGGAAATTTGTTTTGAAGTTGTGTCACAACTCTTTACTTCAGAATCTTCATATATATCCACCACACCTCTTTTATAATTTGGGTAGATAAAACTTATCTAAAGAAAGATAAAAACAGCATACAAAACGGGTATCCCCCTGCTTGAAGTAAATAACCTATTAGGAAGGGGATATAACAGTTTAATTTTCTCAATTGAATATTTTTACAAAAGGATTTTTTTATACATTTAAAATTCAAAACATTAGTTATCATTAATATAAATGAAGTTTCTGATTCATTATTGATGAAGTAAATTTCCCAAGTAACTCCTGTTTTATTACTTATATTTTAAAAACCATCTTACTAATAAATTAATTTTGTAACTAGGATACAGTCAATTTCTCTGTTCTTCTACGTTTATAGTGAGCTAAGTGCTCCTTTATTTTACTTTAAATTTTTTTCAATTTGTACTATAGATCCTAATTTCAATTTTTGTCTTTATAAATAAATTTGTAATGGCCCACTCTCTCAATGGGAAAAGTATCAACTTTATTAACTTTCATGTTTCTAAGCAACTGAAGCCAGCCAAACACTACATCCTTTATCACTCTCTCTTGAAACAAACACCATTTTTGAACTTTATTTTTACACATAACATCACAAATATCAAAACAGATTTCAGTGGTTTAAGGTAATTCTGCTTTCTATACTGTTGAAAACTATTCTAAGAAACAAGATAATGTAAAAAATTCTGAATAATTCCATGAAGAATTCATTTAAAAAGATTGTTATCTTGTGTAATTAACGAAAACATCTTTGTATTAGTATTTTCATTAACATGAAATCTATAATTATCTAGAATATACCTGTTTTATTTTGAAAAGATGGAGGTCCAAATCCAGTCTGGCTAATAGTCTGGCCACCAGTACTAAATGAACCTCCAGGACTGGTACCTGTATTTGACCTAGTTCCAAATATACCACCACCTGATCCTATAAAAAATAAAAGGATCATTAAACTAAATCATTCTCGCTCAAAACATCAGTATTCTTTATAAGATATTCCAAGTGAATAATAATGTCATATATAATTTCAACATCAGACTGTCAAACCATCAAAATTCATCTCCCACAAAGCCATCATAAAAAACCAAACTAGTTTTAATACATTAGAAACAAAAAAAATATTTTCATCCAGATTTTTAAAATACATATTTACCAAAATAAGATTGTTATTTTGTGAAGCTACAAATTCTCATTACAAAATAAAAATTACGAGTTTGATTATGAGTAAACTACAAAGCTTTGTAAGAAACTTTTTTTAATTCGTACACATCAACAGGTACAGCTTTCATAATAATTACATGATACAAACATTTTTTTAATCCTAAAAATTGTTTAAGCTAAAATTTGACAATTTATTTTTCAGAGGTATTTTGGGAAAAGGAAAAATATTTTGATTAATCCTAAATCTCTAAGGGGGTTAAATTTAATCAGAGTTGAAAGCAAGTAGAGACAAATGTAGGAACTACAAACCTGGCTGGTATTTTTAAATAATAAACTACAGCTAAGAAGCAACTTTTTTCCACTAATCCTTAGAGATAAAAAAAAGGGGAAAAAGAATTGCACAACGACCACACTCACTCACTCACTCACTCACTCACTCGCCCACCGTTACTAAGACACAAAGAACTTTGGAAAGTTATTCTCAAGCAGGTATTTAAGGAAGTCGACCTAAGGCTGTACAAAGGATTTGGATTGTAAGAAAACATGGACCAGTAAATTAAATTTAGAAAGTTCATGAAGTTTGTTTTATGTTTCTAACAAAAACCGAGATAAAAAATTAATAAAGCGGTAAGCAATTTATCAAAAGAGCAATTAATCAAGATCTTAGTAATTTAAGTATAGTAATTACTATGATAAAATAAAAATTTACCGTGGAAAATTCATAATTTAATTAGGACCAAAAAAAAATTGGCGAGCAATTTTGGTCAAAATAAGAAATAAGCCTCATTCATCCTCTTACGGTCATTATGGAAGCTAAACAGAAAAAGGTATTTAAGGAGGTAAGAAAATATCATTCTGATTAACAACTACAAAATGTTATTTATTTTCATTTCTTATCTCGCTTCTCAACTAAAATGCAAATTAAGACACAAAGTAGGAAATGTTAGTTAAACATACATCTGCTATAAACTGCTAATCGTGAAAAGCATCCATCATTCACAAATAATTTCCCTTCTTCCTGAACAGCAATAGCTTAAGTTGACACATTTATCCCATAAAAGTCTTTGGAAAAAGTAACGGATAACAACCATTAAAGGGCTAAATTAAAAATAGGTTGATGTGGGATGTTGAGTAGACAGTAAGAGCTAAAAACTTGAAATTTAATATCAATCCCCTTGCTATAAACTATTACTAACAACGGATTTTTCTCTCATGTACTTCTGGGTATGAAAAAGTATATGCTTACCGATCTATGGGAAATACAAAAAGAAATTTAAAATTCAGCACGGATAATTAAAAAATTCTACATATATCTTTCCCATTTAATTACCCCTAAAACAACTAAGCTATATTAAGAGCACATTTTGTAGTTTCCATACATTTTGAAATTCATGACAAAACTAGAATTTGATTCAGAAAGTAACTTCAAAGATAATTTAAAATTTTGCTTCTTTTTTTCAGCCCTTAAAAGGTTGATAATCCTTGTCAAGAAAGAGATGCTTACTGTTACTAATTAATGATTATTAATTTAATAATCCTTTTTATATTCAAAGAATCACTCATTTTTTTTAAGGAAGTGAAGCCCTAAAATTGATAGGTTAAACTTAAATTTTAGCAGTTAATAAAAAAATGAACAGAGCAATGTAGCACACACTGATTTTTTTAAAAAAAAAAAAGTAAAAATCTTTTACGATTACTTTTTCAAAAGAATGTTTTCTGACAAAGCTACCTTCTACATTTTTGGTCACATTAAGTCATAATTGTCAGATTTGAGGATGAAAAAACCCTCAAGCCATTAGGAAAAACAGAAAATGATTAACAAAAATTAAAAATTAACAATGGGTGTGCACTGACTGCTTATAAAGATTCACTCTTCTTCACCAAACCAACAGTTACTAGCACTTGTTATCTAGACACGTTACAGGAGTCTGCAGTACCACAAATTCAACATCAACATCAATTCAACATCAACACTTCTTATTAAGCGTTGGGTTGTTTACTTCTAACAATTTCCTCAACATTGGATCGGCCATGATGGACAAATTCCCTGGCAAATTCAATCTCCTGACATTACAAGCCATTTGATTTCTATTTTTGTGGGATTGTCAAAGGCAGGGTGTACCCAACAAAGGTTATCAACATGAATGAATTAGAAAAAAGAATTGAAGATGTAATTAATGGATTCAGTCTATATTCTTTGTAATAACTGGCATGAAATTGAATAAATCCAGAAATTTTGCACACTATGAAAGGAACTTGTTTGAAGTTAATAAGGGTTATAAACAAAATTATTTGAATTTCTTGTTTAACAATAAAAATGCATTCAAGTACATCGTTTTGTTATTTTTCTATTAAAACCTTAAATGCGCTGAATAATTTATATCACCTCTATATTAACGTTACACAACAGTCTAGACATAGTTATAGTGTGAAAGCTTTGTAAGTTTTCATGCCCAACTGCAGTGAGTAAGACCAGATTCCAGCAGGAAATAGAAGGGGACAGTCCCTTCTGATAACTTGAAATTGAATTATATGAAGTAAACAAAAGTTCAAAAGATTTAAAAGTAATACCCGATGAATTCTATAATGTTCTCACCAAACAAAGTAAACTGTTGTTTGACGGTGAAGAAAAAGGTATACACCATTACAGTACAAAGTGCAGTCAACATTGAAATGATAAAACTGATGATAAATTGAATTAGGAATGTATATAGAATCCTATTACTACAGTTCTATTCCTATTTTACAGTAAGCAGCTTAATTGAAGTTAATTTTAAGCATTGAACTGAACAGCCATAAAGAACAGATGCATAGTAGAAAGAAATATTTAAGGAAACAAGGAGCAGGGGATGGACAAATGAAACAGGAATTAGACAACTGTGTGAGATTACTCAGGGCACAATCTGAAACAAGATTGAAAAAGGATAAACAGAGTCCCTAAGTAATGTAAATATTTTCAATATAATGAGCACAAAATTTTGGCACAAGAACGAAGAAATATAAAAAACTGTATTCTAAAAAAATTACACACAAGTCTTTCTTTCTAATTAAAAAAAATAATCATTATTCTATCAGAACAACAGGTATTGGTACTTCATCCAGAAGCTGATTAAAGAATATATAAAATAACATCACCATATAACAAAATAATAAAATTTAGTTTATTCTTATGTCCCAGTCTGACAATCAATGGATGGATCTTCAACTCCTATACCTTTATATATATATATTTCACTTTCTTGTGGACACGATAACTGCCATAATTTTGTCCCAATCACTTTCAAATTGATACATAATATAACGACCCAAAATCTCTGTTGAGTTTGTTAATGGGCAAAATTAGACCGTGGGGCTGGAATGGAAAGGCTTTTTTCAAAAAACAAAATATCCCTATAACTTTCTTAAGTAAAATATCGAATTCATTTTAAAGTTCCTACTATTCTTTGGATAAGGACCTAAAACTTTCTAAGTAAAGTTTTTTGATATCACCGACCATTGGCCCAGAAGGTCAAGGAGATCAAGACAAAAAAAAATCATACCTCCCTAAATAGACACAGTAACGAATCAGTTTAAAGTGGTCGTTAGTCCTCTAAACATTATTAAAACTTTTGTCTCAAATGATTTTTTATATGGCCAACCGTTACAGCAAGGGATGACCAATATGTTGCTGGAATTGTAAGAAGATGGGGCTTGTCGTACGCTAAACATGTGAAATTTTTTTCACATACAACCGTTGTTCTATTGCGTAAATTTGAAATATTTCTTAACTTCAAGTAGAAATCTTTTTTTATCCCCTACTTAGCACTGGTGAAATCTACCTCCACCTTCCGGCGCACCTAAAGGGATTTTTTTTTTGCATTAGAGTCAAGTTTTTCATGTATCTCAATATCTGATAATTATTTTATTCATTAAATTATTATTCATTCATCGGTTTTTAATTTCCCTTTCCTTGTTAATTTTTTTACTAAATTATAGCAGTTATATTTTTAATTCTTTTAATAACTCTTTGTAATACAGTCACGCTTGTCATTTTCATAAATATTAATTGAATATGATTTTTTAAGATTTCTTTATCCTAATAACTAATTCCTAATTTAACAACTATCATTTGCTTCACACAAGTTTCATTGGTCGCTCTACAAAACACAAATTAATCTATTTTTGTTTTCCTTTTTTATTATTTACTGAAATCTATTCTGAAAAAAGAAAATTATTAACATTTGTGATAATATACTGGAAGGTATATTGTCACTGGTTGCTGTCTACAGAAGTGTGTGAAAACTGCAGTTGTCCGTGAAATGCACATCACGAGCACAAAGGCTTTAGATTAAAATAAACCTTACTGATTTCATCAACTCATTCCCTCTCACATATTTTGCCCGTAAGATTACAATAGTGTGTGAACCAACAACTCTATACCCACATCTTCTCAACCCAATCCTTTTTTAAATATATAAACAAAATTTATTATCAACAGTAAGGTTAAACAATTTTTTTTATAATGTTTTCATCAGTATTATCCTCAAAATTGCTTACATCATTATTACTACAATCACCATTATCAACTATAACATCATCATTATTTGATGTTATTTTTCATCCATTAAGTTCAACCTATAAAATTTTAGCATATTAACTAGCATTACTGATTTCATTGAGTACTTGTACTTTAACATTTATTACACTTGTGTCATATGCCGTAATATTTCTGCTGAAACATCATTTGTCAAAATTTTATCTTCAGAATCGTTGTTTACGCGAATGCTTAAAGTTGTTTTATTCCAATAATGTTTTTGTTATTATTTTTTCTGCTGTGGTCACAATGTTTCATAAAAGCAATTTCTATTTAACCAAACTAGTCTTGACTGTTTTTGTTATCTCTAATTTTAATGTTGTCAAAGTTCCTAGAAGTCTAAATTTTCTTTGTCTGCGATCACGTCATTTCCTCAACTTGTTCTTATTCAGCAATTATTTTATCAGTCTTGCATAACTCTTTTAATGGTCTGCTTGCTTTAAAAATAATCGTTGTTATGTTTTTCGTACCCAAACTTCCCGTTTATGCTAATCGTTCTCACACTAATACTAGCACACTACCTCTTGTTGTACACACACACTCTTCTGTCCATTGCCTAGTTTGTTTCCTCCTCTTCTCATCACGCCACTTTTTCGTTAGTGCAGGAAAGACTTTCACGATGTGTGGGTGCACAGGCTGGTCCTCCGGCCTGGGGACCAGCCTGCGATTCGCTCTCTCTTCTCTCTCTCTCATATAGTCCAGGACAGACTTTCATGATGTGTGGATCTGCGACTCGGTCACATTTCTCTCTCTCTTGTATATTGTGGTTATACTCGTCGCCTTTGTGCATTCATAACGTGTTCGTACTAGAAACATTGTTTTTATGTGTTACACAATCAATATTGGACTTATACAGAGTGATTCAAAGAAACGGGGAATTTTGAAAGTTGTGTTGGTTGCCGTGGGTCCCTCCACACTGTCATTGTTTTACAAAAATAATGACAGTGTGGAGGGAGCGCTTAGAGAATTTCGCCGTCATTTTAATCTGGGACAGCACGACCGTGTTCCATCAGCACATGCAATTAAAACATGGATATCTAATTTTGAGGAAACTGGTTCGGCAATGAAAAAGAAACCTCCAGGCCGTGAGCGAACCGTCCGTACACCACAGAATATTCAAGCTTTACAAGATGCTGTCACATGAAGTCCACATCGGTCAATCCGTCATCTCTCAGCATCTTTACAATTGCATAGTTCAAGTGTTCAAAGAATGTTAGTGAAGGACTTGCAATACCATCCATCCAAATTGCAGATCGTCCAGAAACTGAAACTAACGATGCAGTTGTGAGAGCACAATTCTGTAATGTAATGCTTCAGAAAATAAATGATAACGAAGAGTTTGTGCACGAACTGTGGATGTCAGACGAAGGGCATTTCCACCTCAGTGGATTTGTTAACAAGAAAAATTTCAGATACTGGGCACAAGAAAATCCTACGCAGCTACACCAGCGTCTGTTGCACAGCCAGAAAGTGACCGAGTGGTGTGATCTTACGGTGTTATAGGCCCTTATTTTTTTGAGGATGAGAACGGTCTTGCGATTACAGTGACGTCGGCTCGTTACGTAGCCATGCTTGAAACCTTTGTTGTGGAACAACAAAAGAGATTTCCACCAATTCTTAACACAGCCTGGTTTCAACAAGATGGAGCAACGTCACATACTGCACGAATATCAATGGCAGCTGTATGCCGATTGTTTGGACAACGTGTCATTTCACGAAATGGTGACATTAGATGGCCTCGCAGATCGCCTGATCTCTCAGCTTGCAATTACTTTTTGTGGGGTCACCTTAAAAGCAAAGTGATCCACAGCAGACCTGCTACAACGGAAGAACTGAAGGCAATGATCCGAGAAGCAATTGCGGAAGTTGAGATGTTAAGTCAAACCATGAACAATTTAACGAACAGACTTTGTGAGTGTTTACGTAGAAGAGGAGGTCACCTGGAAGATGTCATCTTTAAAAAATAAACTAAAATGTATGTATACTAAAATGGCAACATTTGTACAATTACATGAAATAAAATTCATTTTCTAAAAAAAATTTTTCATTAGCGTTATTTCATTTTTTAAATTTCCCGTTTCTTTGAATCAACCTGTATTTATTTTGATCTTACAGAAGTTAGTTACTGAAAATAAGTCACGTTTTCTTCCTCGTTTTAGTGTGGTAATACTCGGTCGCCATATCATCTTGTTGTACTCTGTTGAAAGTGGTTCAGTTACTACAAACCAGCCAAATTTATGGAAGCAGTTTCCAAACTGGTTATTTCAAATTTGTGTATTTTTATTACCTCTGTATTTTCTGATACACCACTGTAGATTATGCCAAGTATATAAACTGCTGTATGTATATATGTGTACTTTAATTCACGAGTTCATTTTTTACAAAAAATAATGTGTGATTAAGGTCAATTAAAATTATTAATTGTGAAATGAATTACCATATGTATTGATTGCTTGAATTATTATTTTTCTGGTATTTTACGATATACATGAAATAACGTTTTTTAAATAAGTAAATTTCAGAATGTTTTATTAGTTTTTATACATTTGTTATTTATCGATGCTTAGGTTTTTGTAAATTGTACAGTACTTTTCCCTTTTTGAGATCATTTCAATTATAATTATTTAAATGATCATCAGTAAATCACTTAAGCATTATTGCTATTAATGGCCAAAATGTAGTGACAAGGTCATTGAATAATTATCATTAATAATATTCTAGTTGTTCATTAAAACTCTTTGTTTAAATGTCAGTTGATCTTATATCTTATAGTTATGCAAAATAGCTGAAAATCATGTACTGGAGTTAAATTGAGCTCATGTTTTCATGTTAACATTGTGCATATGAAAATGAAAATAAAGACTGTCTGATTTATTACTGTTCTTCAATATGTTAATATATACATAGTTTACATTAACGCACAATATTAAAACGGTGCAGTGGTTCACATTTTTGTGTATTGTTTATGAATTTCTGCGATGATGTTCAGTATCATTGCATTTTGTAACTAAGAGATGGCACCACTGAAAGTTGAAAATTCAGAATTATGTATCTTGTTTTTAGAAGCTCTGTATGCGATTTAGTTGTATCACCGATAATTGTGTTGTGAATTTTTACTATAGAGATAACATATTTTTCAAAACCTATAATGTTGTTTGTTTAAATTTAAATACATTTTTTTGTTTAGCTTTATGCCTAGTTTATAAGAATAAAACATGTAGAATAATATTAACTGCATGAAATTTGAATGTAATTGATTATATTGTAATTAACTTTCTTTTCATACTGGAATATTATCGTGGCCTTTTTCTACAACAAACTAGAAATGCAAGTTTTAATTATTTAATGATAAGTATGAAGATGTTCATAAATCAGAAAGGCCAGTGCTAAGAATTATTGTAGTTTATTTTTCTAATTTAATGACGTTTGTTCATTGCTAAATTTTTTATTATTACAGAATATGTCAGTAATGCAACAGTTTTCCAGTTACACTATGTTTATTGATGTTATGTTTATAAGTATATGATTGTAAAAAAGGTGATTTAAGTTCTTTTGTTTTCAGGCTTTGTTAAATTGCAGATTTTCATATTATTAGCCTATATGCAGTTTATTTGTGTGATAAATTAAAGTCCAATTTCTTATGGCAAAAACGAGCTGTGTCATTTTATTTTTGTTAATTTTAGCCAACAATCGTATTTCTTTTTTGCCTTCATGACAGTATTATTCATTTTTACAGATTCATCGCAGATTTTATTTCAATTATCAATACAGTTTGTATTTTCATACATATTTTTCTAAGTTTTAAAGCTTAGTATTATAATTTCCAAATTGTAAAATCATTCCTAGCATTGAAATATATTATTTAGATGAGTTAATTTTATAATAAACTCTTGAAATTTAAAGGGAATTTGGGCATTCTTATTTTTACTATCATTATTCAAATTTACATCCAGTAAATCCCTAACTTTAAACATTATTTTTGTTCTTATTTAAATAATCTTAAAGATATTTAAAAAAAAAATGCTGCAGTTTTATAATCTACTTTTTAATATGAAATCCAGTATAAAATTAGCAAAATTTACTCGATTCAATTTCACATTCCTAAGATGTTTTGCAATTTTTTTTCTATTTCTGTGCTACATTGTTCTAACTTCCATTTTATCTGACCTCGCATTTAGTTTAGTTCTATAAATTTCCATTGTCTGTTCTATTTTAGGAAAATGATTATCATACATAATCGCAATCTTTTCTCGCTTAAATTAACCCTACCCTTTCCTCTTGTTTTTGAGATTTACAATACTTCTGTAATGTTACTACTTTTTATATCTTTATCTCCCGCTTTTATTGTAAATCATGTACCTTTTCACTATTATCATACCTACCTGCTGTAAATCCTCATTTTTATACAACTTAAATCTACATTTTGCTTATTTATTTTATCTTGTAATTTTTTTAAAAAATCATCCTTGACTTTCTGATCTGACCTTGCCTTTCTGATCTGACCTTGCCTGAATTCATGATATTCTTTGTAAATAGTTATTATAGAACATTATATTTTAACTTTATGTACCGCATGTATGATATACTTCCTTCTGTAAACTACATTTACATTCACACTTGCATTTTTAAATTTCACAACACTTACATTTTCCTATCCAATAATTCATCACTTTACAGATTTTATCCTACACACCACCCATACTCTTACATAATAATTAAAAACCAGCTCTCCTCTTCTCTTCACTATGATAACTTAATCATGATTGAAACAGTTCTAATAGTTATGCCTTATGAAGATAATTCCTATTCACTCTACCATCTCAACCTCCCAAAATAGCTGTTGCCACTAACACCAAAATTGTTGTACAGGATTTTCAATAAACATGTAATTATATTAATTTTGCAAAAAGGTAAATCCATCTACAAACAACTACGTAGAGAAAGACAGAAAATGTAAAAAATGGAGTAATAAATACTCCTAAAAGAAATGTTTATAACACCTGTTTTTTGTTGTTATACTAGTGATGATCCCACCTACAATTTTGAATTTGCACGTTTCAAAACATATATCTATAATCAATATTTATATTATGGACATAAAAAAATAGTCCACACCTCACTCTTCTCTGCATGGTTTCAAAACATTTAACTAATTAAAGACTTTCTAGTAATATAAATAGATAAAAAGTAAATAGGTTAAGATTAACTAACAAAATAACCTCAAAATACTAAAGCACATCTCTAGCAACATAAGATTAAACTAATACTAATTACATATTACAAAATAAATTCATCTTACTCCTGATTACCATTAAAAAATTAATACCATTTTTAGTTGTTCAGTAAAAAAATAAAATCTATCAGCTGATTTTTAAAGTAAATATTTCCTTCGAAAAACAAATAATAAAATTAAAATATAATTGAATGGACAAAGCTAATTTATTAAGTCGCTAACAGAAAAAATATCATAATAGAAGAAATTTGTTATTAAATAATTGTACTTTCAGTAAAAGAAAAGTATTATTATTTATTAAAACTTAAGTATTATAATTTAGAACCTTTTCATATCTGATTGACATACAGTATAAAATAACAAGATGTATACACAGGTTGCATAGTACATCCCATTTTTGAGTAACCAGCTCTTTTATTTAAAATAGTAAAAAAATTCATAAAGCACTTAAAATGGAAATTTTCTATTCTCCATCATGACACTGCTAGAACAGAATATATGATGATGTTCTTAAAGACAGCAATATCATTAGTAAATCAGCAGAAATTGAACAGAAGCGATTAAAAAATTCTTTATTGATTAGCAATTAAATACAAAAATTTCAATAGAATTTCTAAAAATACTTTTAAAATAACTAGGGCGGAAAAATGTTAGTAAAAAATAAATGATACAATTTAAGCAAGATATTCCCAGACACGCAATAAGAATAACCATATGATGATGCGATACTAGTACTACCAAACTTGAAACTGATAAGAAAAAAAATACACAGAAATTAGTAAGTAATATTCTGAACATGTCACAACAACTGACTGACCTGTTGACTGGAACAATCCTCCTGTCTGTGATGCATTGTTAGGTGTACCAGGAGTACCTGCAGACTGAAGAACCACCAAAAACTGAACCAGGACTTCCTCCAAATCCCCCACCACTAAAACCACATTAAAAAATAAAAAGAAAGGTTATTATATTTTAAATAAATCTTTAAAATATATCATCATCTTTAAAATCAATCTTTAAAATATAATTTCATTCATCAGATGCAGGTATGCTACAGTATGCTTTGAGTACGCTCAGAACTTGGAGGTGGAAGGATGTTCATTATTTATTTACTTCACTTTAGGTCTGTTTTTTCTCCTATTTCTTGTCAGATTTTCAAGGTGTTTGTTGCAAATGAAGTGTGAAAGATATGACTGTATGTATTTCAACACTGAACATTGTGTGGATGTGTTTAGTTTAACTGTTTTTTAATTATTATTTGAACTATTTTGTGTATTTAAGTACATTCGTGTTACTGTTTGTGTGATCTATACTGTGTGTTATCATTATCTAACTTATAGCACTGATATTATATTCTACTATTTATTAATATCAAGAGAGTGATATCAAGACAGATATTAATATCAAGACAGAGTGATATCAAGACAGGAAGTAATTATCTTATTGATTTAAGCTAAGTTAATTTAAATTTATTTAAATAAGGTACACAGAGTGTTTGGTGAACACGAGCCCATTGTATAAAGTGTCCTGGGATACAGGCCCTTTTAGAATGGATCCATTCAAGGCTGGCAGGACCTTAAGCAGGTCATCGGTAAGGGTCATTAACCTTCCACTAGTACTGAGGAAGGATGAGTAGCGATGGTTGAGATCATGCCCACGAAGGTTCCAAAAGCTACTGCAGCAGAACAAGTAAAAAAGAGGAAACAAGTTCCCGATGAGGAAGAGAAGGTTCTCATGGAGAACAAATTTGTGGGTCTGACCACCAAACTTGAGGAGATCTCTGGCGACTTTCAACGGTCTATCGATAAGAATAATAAGACAGCGCTTAAACTTGTTCAGGACGAATTGGCAAAACTTGTGGAGGAAATCAGTATGTACAAGATGGCACTGAAGAAGATGGATAGTAAAGCACCTACATAAGGTGCCGCAAGTCAAACTGAGACTGAACCTGATTTAAGCAATACTTTCCACCAACTGGAAGAGAGAGAGGAGGACGATGAAATAACTGACATAATAAGAAAGAAATGACTGAAGGAATTCTACCACCACATAAAAGAAAGAAGCGCTATTTAGAGAAGATGGAGACTGATGAGGCTGCATTGTTGGATTTGGCCTTGATAAAGAATGGGTTTACCACAACCTTTTTAGAACAATCTCTAATGTTAGGCGAATGGCACTCAACAAATAAGCTCAAGGTCAGTCAGCTGCTGGCACATAATTCATTGACCACAATACTCCTTGGTGAAGAAATAGAGGAGTCGAAAAAGACCCTTTACGTAACTGTAATCAATTCTACACAAGAAGTAAAGATAGTTAATGACCTTAAAAACCTCTTGGCAAAGTAAATGAACTGGTGAAGGTGAAAGTCATTTTCGGGGCAGCAGCCAACAAAGCTGGTACATTAATGAAAAAATTATTGGAGTATGCAGGGAGAAGGAAGAATGGAAGCATAGAAACCCATCTGGAGCAGATAGCTCAACGCAGTGCATCTGTTGGGAAAATCCCCTCCCCACACTAAGAATATTGCTGTCAGGGCGGAGGGCAGGAAATATGCAGATCTAAAACAGGTAAAGGAAATGAGGTACTGGAGATCCAGTCCCTACGGAATGGTCAGAATAAAGACGTTCTGATCCGAGTGAAAGATGAGGGACAGGGGTTACTCCAGAAAAGGATTCACGAAGGTGTGCAAGGGGTGTCCAAGTTACCTGCAAAAACAGCTAACGTCGATGAACTGACCTCAACAGAAGATATACAAAAAGCTCTCCTCACCGAGGTAAACCTTGACGAGAATTATTGTCAAACTTTGACAATGAGACACACCTTTGGAAACACCAAAGTAGCCACACTAACAATCCCAGCTAGGTGTGCAGAATCTGTAAGTGACAGATTAAAGATGGGCTAGGTGTCCTATTGAGTGGTCCCCAGCATGGAGACAAACGAACGTTATAGATGTTGGGTAGAAGGACATAGAGCCACAAAATGCAAGGACTGGACAGGTCAACGTATTGTTTTAATTCTGGCAGAGAGGGCAATTTTAAAGCCCAATGTACAGAAAAAAATCACTATGTACTGATTGTGGTTAACGAGGGTCACAGGATTGGGGAGTCAGTTGAGTGGGATCTGTAAATGAGATTCTTCAACTCGATACAAATAGAAGCAGGCCCTCCCACGACTTCTTGTGACCTCATTGGCAAAGGAGGACTGTGATTTCATACTCGTTGGTGAGTTGAATCATCGACAGTAAATAACTGGTGGATGACAATACTGACTGAACAATTAGAAGAACCTTCAATGTCTTCCTGGTCAGCCACTCTGGAAGTTGCATGGGCCAAGTTGGGGAGTGAGGCAATCTTCAGCTGCTACATCTCACCTAATGTTAACACGGACGACTTCATGAGCTGTATAGCTCATGAAGCTGACTTCATGAGCTGTATAGCTCATGAAGTCATGATAAACTGGTTTGTGCACTAGGATGATGGACTCATACTATCTTAGTGGCCAGAGACTTCAATTCTAAGTGCATAGATAGGGGGGGGGGGGTCATGTGGCCCGATTAAAGAGGGTTGATCCTTGCAGAGGTAATGGCTTATTATGACTGATAACTTGAACACTGGGGAAACATCCACCTTCAAAAGAATATAGGTCCATAGTTCTACCCATGACCTCACATTTGTATCAGTGGATCTTGCCGTGAAAATTTCAGGATGGCAAGTTGTAGACACAATCGCTCAGCAACCACAAATGCATTGAATTTGTGGTAGCTGAAGTAGTCAATAGGCGCCTTTGCAGGGGCTTCATGTGGAGGATCCAGAAGGAAGAGCTGGACTCTTACTAAAGGTGTTCAGAGAAAACACAGAAACTGACCTTCTGGAAACAAAAGAAATAATGAAGTCGGAGGACCATAGAAATATTGCGTATAATGAATGATAGGATGATACTATACTATGTAAGTATAAAATTTATGTTGATTTGGAGATAGTGGACTGCATAAGACAATGCTACGGCTGGAACAATCCCTTGGACCATGAAATACTTGATATATAAGATAAACGATATTTACTTTATAGTAAGATTTATTTAACTACAAGACATAGCAAATGCACCTAATCATACACTGACTGGCCTTACAACAAATACTAAATCCGACTGACTTGCAGGTAGAGGCGATCTTGCTCCTGATAAGTACTAAAACATGACTGCTCACTGCTGGAGCAAAGACGATGTTGCTCCTGACAAATGCTATGCGCAACTCACTTAATGACCGGCCACAACCAAACAAGTTCTCCCACCACTTCTCAATGTCCAACATGCCGCCAGCCAAAGAGTATATTTTTTAATATACTTTTTATTAATTAAACATGAAAAAGTAATAAAGAATTAAATCAAACAAACAAAATTACATAGTGCTCACCAAAACAGTTACGCAAAACACAAAAGATTTAAACAAAATTAAAGGTAAAGTTCATGAAATTATTATTTATCATGTTTATTGGAGTCTGTAAGTTCACATAATTTCACAACAGGTCGCTTAAACATTCCTTGCTCATTACAAAGTGTCACTACATGAACCAGGTTATCTGCAACGGAATGAATCTGATCAACAGTCGCTATCTTCCAGTGTAGTGGTGGTAGGTTATCTTCTTTAATGATGACTACATCACCGACCTTGAGATTGGCTTCCGTCATTGTCCATTTTTGGCATTGTTGAAGGGTGTTCAGGAAATCCACTGACCATTCCTTCCAGATCTGCTGAGTTATCTGCTGGACATGCTGCCAACAATCCAACCTGTTAACAGCTGTATCACATAGGTCTGAGTTAGGAATGAGAAAGTGACCAGAAATAAGGTAGGATGTACAGAAAAGATTGTCAGATAATTTTGACAAAGGACTTGAAATTAGACAAGTCTCAATTAGAACTAATAGAATAGCCATCTCTTCAAATGTTAAGCTGCTATTTGTTTAAGTTGTTATTTCATAGATTTGACGGCCGCTTTTCATATGCCTCCAAAATGTGGAAAATATGGTGGTATATAAAAGTCCACTGGCACAATTCCGATGATGATTCTCAAATATTTTGATGCTGTTATCATTTACCTCATAATGCGCTCCTTTAAAATTTTCACCATTATCACTATACAGATTCACTCTTCACACCATAAAACGACAAAGTGCAGCTTTAAAGGCTTCTGTAGTTAGGTCGCTTACTAATTCCATTTGATTTGCTCACATTACTAAGCAGACAAAAACAGCTACGTAAACTTTAACCTTGGGTTTAGAACGACGTGTTCCAGTTTTGATATACATAGGGCATGCATAATCAATTCGTCTGTTAATAAAAGCGTGAGCAGGATGCAACCGATAAGATGGGAAGTTTCCCATCAACTGAGAATGAGTTACAAAATTTAGTTTAAAACAGGTTACACATTTGTGAAGAACAGTTCTAGTCAGGCATCATATACCTGGGATCCAATGTGTTTCCTGTAAAGACAAGATGATTTTAACTGCAGACTGGTATGCATAAGGCGAAGATGTTAATTTTCTATGATGAGATGTGAAAAGTGATTGGTTGGATTTATGATAAGGTAATTCTGAATTTTGTAGGTGTCCCCCCTACTGACAGTATTCCTAGATTGTCCAGAAATGGATGTAGATCTCTAATAGATGATTTAGTTTGTAACATTTCTCCATTTTACAAGGCTATAATTTCTTGAGGTTAGCTGGATTTCTGGCATATTTTGATACAAACATAAAAAGCAGCATCTAACTCTGATACAGATAAGTCTGAGGAAGCTTTCAGTCTCGGAGTTGTTTGATAATTATTAACAAACCTTATACAATAGGCAATGGTTCTCTGCAGACGCAGTAATTTAGAAAAATTAGAAACTAAACTAATCTTTTGTTTCTGCTCAGGAACTTTTTTAATAAGTTCAGGTGTTTTCAATCAAATTCTGCAAATATTTGTGTCTTCATAAGTTACTTATTCACCAGTTAAAATCCACCCTAGTTCAGTATTTTGTAAAACTGGATAGCTTCCCTTGTGAGTTAATTGGTCCACACGTAAGATTTTTAGAAACAGTTGAGCGCCCAATAACATATTTTCCTTTCGGGGTGTGTTAAAAAACAGTTCAGCTAGCATAATATTAGCTGGAATTTTCCAGTTTTTAAAATCAATAGGCATCGTGGGTAAATCTGAAATTATTTTTGATAAAAGATTACAAGTTATGTTCATCGAAAAGTTGGAGTGGTTAGAAGCTATTTGCACTGATGTACTGTATTCTGAATCTGAAGCAAGGCTATCAAAAAATCCTAATGTAATGGGTTTCTAAACCACCTATGTTTTAACCGCTGTGCAAGATCTTCAGTCAAAAAATTCACCTGAGATCCACTGTCCAATAAGGTATGACATAACTGAAAATTTCCATAACAGTCACGAATTCAGACGAGTGCTTTAGATGATAATATTTGTGGCTGGCTATTCTCCCTCTATGAATCATGAGACCTTGCCATTGGTGAGGGGACTTGAGTGCTCGGTGATACAGAGTAGCTGGACCGAAGGTGCAACCATATCGGAGAGGTATCTATGGAGAGCCAGACTAAGGAATGATTCCTGAAAGAGGGCAGCAGCTCTTTCAGTAGTTGTTAAGGGCGTAAGTCATTCTGACTTACGCCCTTAACATCAATATCAATATATCTAAGTCATATCAATATCACTAAGTCCTCTAAGTAGTGTGCAGCTGAAAGCAATGAAAAACTACAACTGTTTTTTTTTTTTAAGAAAAATGTAGCTCTCTTCATTTTCATATAGAAATGATGTAGCCACCTCCCTTGGTAAAATATTCCGGGGGGTAACTAGTCCCCCGTTCGGATCTCCAGGTGGGGACTACTATGGAAGGGGTCACCAGAAACATTTTATGAGTTGGAGCGTGGAATGTTAGAAGTTTAAAAAAGGTTGGTAGGTTAGAAAATTTAAAGAGGGAAATTGATAGGATAAATGTAGATGTAGGAATTAGAGAGGTTCGGTGGGAAGAGGAAAACGACTTTTGGTCAGGTGATTTTAGAATAATTAACTCGGCTTCAAATAATGGGCATGCAGGAGTAGGTGTCGTAATGAATAAGAAGATAGGGAAAAGAGTAGAGTATTTCAAAATGCATAGCAATCATTGTAATAAGGATAAAATCTAAACCCAAAAAGAAAACAATTGTTAACATCTATATGCCGACAAGCACCCATGGTGGTGATGATGACGAAGAATGTATGTATGAAGCAATTAAACACATAAAAGGTGATGAATAATAGTTTGAGATTGGAGTGCAAGCATTGGAAAAGGCAAGGAAGGAAATATAGTGGGTGAATACGGGCTGGGCAAAAGGAATGAAAGAGTGGACCGACTTATAGAGTTTTGCACAAAGTATAATTCAGCTCTAGGAATTTGCCTTTCACGGGGACCCTAGTGTTTGGAGGCAACTTCCACACATACACGTGTGCTCAGGAAGGGTTTGGGGGATCGCATGGGCACCGTCATTGTGCTGGTTCACCTAAACAGAGCTGAAACAGACATAAAAAGAAGGCATGTTCTACATTGCAAAAAATATATAACAGACCTCGTTAAGGGCAATGTGACAAACCTGTCATGTTTCAACCTACCTACATAGTAAATTTTCATAAAATTTCATTTTTATGAAACATGGAAATATCGCTCTTAAGTTCCCACTTGCACACGGGAACATTAAATTTTATCTATATCTATACTATTAGGAATAATTGATATTGGTTCAAGTAATTATTTTATTTTAGATTTAATTTGAATAAAATACAACACAACTAAATGTTTAATTATTTGTTAAGCAACAGTTAGGATGTTATATTATATTTTCTCTTCAGTATTGTATGATACTGGATGGGGTAAATAAAATTGATTTAATTTTGGTCAAAAAAAAAACCATATGTCCATACATTTATGAACTTAACAACTTTACTCACAATAAGAGACTTTATGAGAACAACTCTTTTTAATGACCTTTTTTTAAGGCCCGCAATCATTTCTGGGAGTTCCTTGTTGGCTCATCTGATGTAGAGGCTCCTGGCTTGGTTTATCATACACAAACCCTCATCCTGCCTGTGGTTCATCTAACATGGCATGAGACCTTTTCCTCACATCTTGTGGTGTAGGGTCCTCTCAGCAGATGTTCCTGAGATGGCTGTGCTTGGACATGGTCGCTCTCCTGAACAGTCTGCATGCCTGTGCTATGCCCACTTCCAACATGGTTTTTATGTCCGCATAGTAGCGAAGTGTGGCATTTCTGACAAACCACGACACTCTGAAAATCATTCGCATCGCCACATTGTGGACGGCCTCCAGCTTTTTCTGGAATGTGGAGTACAACAAAGCCCCCCATGCCGGGTAGGCATATGTCAGAATTGGCAAGCCATAGAGTTGGTATATGTGTGGAACGTGCCCGCACAGATCAGCCCAATTTCAAAGCAAGTCGGATCAAAATTAACATTTTTATTTTGCATTTAGTGATTATTGACCTTTTATTTTTAAAGCTATGTTTTTGTTCCAATAACTGAAAGGACACCACTTTTTATTCTTCTGTTGTGTACCTTGACTGATCGCTTGTCATTAAAGTACTCTACCAATTAAATTCAACTACTGCGCCACTCAAATTTTTTCACTATATTGCTCATTCTATTAACTTATCATCCCTTAAATTTCAAATATGCACCCTTAACCTTTTTTGTGCTTTTATTCAAGTTGAAAAATTTTTTATATTTGTAACTAAAGATCAACATTCTGTATCTTTATTTAACTTAAAACTGATAAATATCATATTTTATAAACGTTATTGCAATCTTTTTGTAAAAAGAAACAATTTTTTTAATTAAACTACTAAAAAAGGAAAAAATCATACAGAAGTACGTCAATTTTATCTCCAGGCTACTTGTTTGTGCGTTAATCGTTGCTAAACTGTTTCCATTATAAGTACACTATACTAATAATATCTACTGTAATTTATGATTTTGTACTTTGCAATATAATGTAACAAAGATACACAGTAGTTTGATTAGTCTGAATATTTCAAAAATAATTAACAACAGCAACAGAAATGCAGCTGTCAGATTAATTATTAAAAATATTATGTAAACGTTATGAACTATGTACTAAACTCATGTATAATGAAAAAGACAACCTTGGCAATGGTTTTTCACTGATCAAAGGAATTAATTATCCCTCCAACTATAATGAAGTAATATATTTATTTCCTCAATCTGGCCAATGTGCTTCAAATATTATATCATCAAATAACAATCTAAAAATAGTAATAATCTAAAAATAACAAGCTATAGCTTTATAAAATAATATATTCATCAATTTAGAATAAGGATGTTGTAGAGCATTTACTCATGTTTCTATGTTGCATAGTTGCAAATATAAAATGATTTTGTAATCATTTTATCTTAAGATCTGACAAACCACGAAAGATACCGATCTGAAATTTAAGGATGATAAGTTAATAGAATTAGATATTATGTTGGGTAAAGATTGGGGGATAATTTTATCTTCCACAGATTATTATTATTATCTGTGTAATAATTTTTAAATAGCAAGCAATAATAATTGGAGACAATTAATTAATAATAATGTTTTTTTTTTTAATTTGTACATAAAGAACTCTTTAGTGGAATAGCATAAGCTAGTTCAAAACAAAATAAAATCTTTAATCAGAAATATTTTTGTTTGTTACCTGGATAGGCCTATAATCATGCCTTTATAAAGCAGAATAATTTAATTATTATACAATTAGAAAGAAAATCATTATACGAACATTATACTACAAAAAGTGAAAAAACATTACAAAAAAATAATTAAAGCACAGGAAAAGGAAATACTGAAATTAAAAAATCCTATAATAACAATGAAGAGTCTTAGAATCTTCAAGAAGATAGAATTTAATTTTCGATTGTTGAAAAAACTGATGAAGAGGAACACGTCCCCTTTTTAATTCTTCTTTAATGTTCTCAAAAACGCTAATAATATATTTTAAAAGCAATAGAAAGTTTACTAGTTATGTAAATACCAATATTGAAAATAATCAGTAATACAGAATGTCCCATGAAGAAACGGAGAAACTTTCAAGACGTGATCTCTTGAAAAAGTTCAGATAAACATTTTTTTTTGTCTTCATTCATTTGACTGGTTTGATGCAACTCTCCGAGATTCCCTATCTAGTGCTAGTTGTTTCATTTCGGTACATCCCCTACATCCTACACCCTAACAATTTGTTTTACATATTCCAAACGTTGCCTGTCTACACAATTTTTTTCTTCTACCTGTCCCTCCAATATGTCAAAGTGGCTATTTTAGGATGACTTAATATATGGCCTATAAGTCTGTCTCTTTTTTAACCATATTTTTCCAAATGCTTCTTTCTTCATCAATTTGCCGCAACACCTCTTCATTTGTCACTTTATCCACTCTCATCTCATTTATAACATTCTCCTATAGCACCTCATTTCAAAAGCTTCTAATCTTTTCTTCTCAGGTACTCCGATCATCCAAGTTTCACTTCCATATAAAACTACGCCCCAAACATATACTTTCAAAAATCTTTTCCTGACATTTAAATTAATTTTTGATGTAAAAATATTATATTTCTGGCTGAAGGCTCGTTTTGCCTGTGGTATTCGGCATTTTATATCGCTCCTGCTTCGTCCATCTTTAGTAATTCTACTTCCCAAATAACAAAATTCTTCTACCTCCATAATCTTTTCTCCTCCTATTTTCACATTCAGTGGTCCATCTTTGTTATTTCTACTACATTTCATTCCTTTTGTTTTATAACCCATATAAACATATATTCATTACTTCTGTATATAACCCATAACCTATGAGTAACTATAAGTTTTGATTATCCTAATGATACTATTCCCTTATAATAATAAATACATTAAGTCTTAAGTCATTTTACACAGCAGCAGCTGATAGCAGTACATGAAGCATACTATTATGGCAAAACACCTTGGAACTGAATTTTCACTGCTGTAATAGTATGGCAAAATGTGTCTAAAGGTAAATTTCTAATAAATGCGCAAGATTTAGTATCAAAACTTGTAGATAATTTAATTTTAGAAAGTTAATGTAGATATAATAAATAAAAAGTAAAAAAAAAACTTTTAAAAATAAGTTTTTATTGAAGTTAAACAAATGAAAAATAGACAAAACATTGTACTATTCTTTCTGTACCTAATAAACATTCCTTTTATACACTCTTCAGTATATCAGCATATACAAAGAAAAGGGTTCCAATGTGTTAAGTTTTCTGTTCAACGCCAAGTAAATCATCGTGCTAATGATTAACATCAAATGATTCAGTATATTCAGCGTAGCCTAAACACTAGTACAAAGCGAATTTCTTTTCGCACTGATATGGTGCATCCTTCGGAAAGACATACTTAATCCTTTCCACCTGCAGAGAGTTAAAAATTTGTGGCCAATAGATTATCCCCATGGTTAAACTCATGTAACTGGCTTCTATACAATGCTGATAAGGTAAATTTCATTTTATTTACTGATGAAGCCACTTTTACAAGACACAGTCTTCAATTCTAAAAAATAGTCTTTTAAGGAGGGAAAAAACCACATGTTATTGTGTGTGCTAGTTTCCAACACAGATTTCACATTAATATTTGGTGTGATATCATTTATGACAAAATTTTAAGACAATTTGTTTTCAATGAAAACCTTACAGGAGATGCATATGTTCATTTCTTGAAAAATAATTTCCAGCTCTAAATAATAATATACCTTTACTAAGTAGACTGACAATGATTTTCCAGCATGATGGTGCAACACCACATTTTTCTTTAGTAGCCAGAAATCGCTTGAATGCTAATTTCTTAAATTGGATTGGACATGGTGGACCAATCAATTGGCCACCATGATCACCTGACCTAACACCACTAGGTTACTTCATTTGAGGCCATATGATAACAATAGTATACCAACAAAAAGTTAATACTAAAGAAGAGTTACTCATTAAAATACAAAATGCTATTAAATTTGTATGAAACAATTGTGAGATGATACAGAAAGCCACTGGAAATATTTTACATTATGCAGAATGTTGAGTACATTGTAAAGGAGGGAATTTCAAACTGTTGCTGTAACTGAGGAATGTTATTCAGTTACCATTTATCATTTCATGTATTTTATTTTTTTGTTTTGCTATATTAAGAATAATGTTTATTAGATATAAAAAAAAAAAATTCTCTGTATTTTTCATCTATTTTACTTCAATAAAAAACTGATTTTTAAGTCTTTTTTACTTTTTATTGGCTGTATTTATATCGATTTTCTCAGAATTAAATCCTATACAATTTTACTAAATCTTTTGCATTTATTAGTCATTTAACAAAGCTATTGTACTACAAACCTAAAACAAACTTGTTTTTAGACAATTTTTTTGTTTTATGTTGGATCACTTAAAAACTACTGGAGTTACAGTTCTAGGACCTGTTTTATCCACTTCCCAGTTCAAATTACATAAGAAACCACCAACTTTTTCTCTGGGTCCCAAAAATTACAGTAGGGCTTCTTTTTATTAGTAGAGCTGAAATCCAAGTGAAATCTTTTGCTAACCGTAACAAGAAAACAATGCATTTCCACTTTTTTCATTATTTTCACCAGTAGAATATATCCTGAAAGTGTCTCCATTTCTTCGTGGGACATACCGTACATATAAAAAAAAGAATCAATTAATTCTAAGATGGCTGCTAACAAGAAAACCAGTTTAAAGGCAGCTCCTACTGATTTTATCTGTTGTATTCACAAAAAAGCAGCATCAATTTGTATATGTGCACTCTGTGATTCCTTACATCATATAAGTTGTCACAAAGGAAAAAGGTTTGTTGGTTTTGATAACTGCAATATGTAGCTGTAAGAAAGACATAACCTCCAAACATGTCTTCCAAACAAGAAGACATTAAAAATAATGATGAAGGAAATGTAGCAATTTTCGTATTAAAAGAAAAATTAATCAATGTACAAGAATATATACACACACAGCTTCAATAACTAGTGGATGATTTAAAACCTAAATCAGGATCTAAATCTGACAATGAAAAAAGTAAATTAACTTAGTTACTGAAAATGAACTACTGAAGCAGTTAGTATCTGAAATGCACAATAAAAATCGCATATTAAAAGGAAAAATTGATAAACTGGAAAAAGATAAGAGGTCAATGAAAAATTCAAATCAATAAAAATCAATGTTCTTCTACCTTCATAATCTTTTCTCTTTCTATTTTTACATTCAGCGATCCATCTTCATTATCTCTAATACATTTCATTACTTTCATTTTGTTCTTGTTTATTTTCAGGCGGTAGTTCTTGTGTAGGACTTCATCCATGCCGTTCATTGTGCCTTCTAAATCCTTTTTACTCTCAGCTAGAATTACTAGATCAGCAAATCGTAGCATCTTCATCTTTTCACCTTGTACTGTTACTTCAGATCTAAATTTTTCTATACTATCATTAACTGCTAGTTCTATGTAAAGATAAAAAGTAACTGGGATAGGGGACATCCTTGTCGGACTTCCTTTCTTATTACAGTTTCTTCCTTATGTTCTTAAATTATTCCTGTTGCTGTTTGGTTCCTGTAAATGTTAACAATCGTTCATCTATCTCTGTATATGAACCCTAATTTTTTAAAAATACAAAACATTTTATTCCAGCCTACATTATTGAATGTCTTTTCTAGGTCTATAAATGCCAAGTATGTTGGTTTGTTTTTCTTTAATCTTCTTTCTATTATTAATCTGAGGCCTAAAATTGCTTCCCTTGTCCCTATACTTTTCCTGAAACCAAATTGGTCTTCTTCTAACACTTCTTCCACTCTCCTCTCAATTCTTCTATACAGAATTCTAGTTAAGATTTTTGATGCATGGCTAGTTAAGCTAATTGTTTTGTATTCTTCACATTTATCTGCTCCTGCTTTTTTGGTATCATGACTATAACACTCTTTTTGAAGTCTGATGGAAACCTCACATAGGGCAAAGAATTCAACATTTTCATATCGCTAACGAACTTCAAAGTTGTGTGGGGAAAGTTCTACAGGTCAAACCACCAGTAATAAATAAAAATGATGAAGGTGGTAGACTCAAAATAAGAAGTCATATCACTTGTGCGATCCAAAGAAGTTAAGGAAATCATTTTACGTGTGCTATCAGTATAGGAAGTCCATGCGTCTAAAGTGTGCAAAAAAGCTATGTAGTAAGTGTATTCAAGAGAAAAATGACTAATTTTACAATCTATATAGGCCTGAGTGTTTTTTTAGTTCTTGATTTAAAAAAATGTTTTCATTTTTATTTTGTTTTTTGATAGTGTATAAAGACAATCTCATCTAAGAATATAACCTTGTGAAACCACTAACATTTTTCAAACATTAGGTTTTTAAATTTTGCTGTTGTTATAATGAATTTTTATCTTCGAAAAGTTTTTTTAACTAAATTTATTTTGGTCTGTATAATACTTACAATCTAGATTAGTTTGAAATTCAGTATTTTTTATTTCAGGAACTACTTATACTTATTCATGCCAAAGTCAAAAGATGCTAAATTTGATATTCTTGAGTGGAAGGATTCTTCTTTTAAATGTTTTTTTTTTTTGTCTTCAGTCGTTTAACTGGTTTGATGCAGCTTTCAAATATTCCCTATCTAGTGCCAGTTGCTTCATTTCGGTATACCCGCTACATTCTTCTACATTTCCTAACAATTTGTTTTACATATTCTAAACACTGCCTGCCTGCACAATTTTTCCCACCTACCTATCCCTCCAATATCAAAGAGGCTATTCTAGGATCCTTAATATGTGGCCTATAAATTTGTCTCTTCTTATAACTATATGTTTCCAAATGCTTCGTTCTTCATCAATTTGCCGCAACACCTTTTCATTTGTCACTTTATCCAACCACTTAATTTTTAACATTCTCCTATAGCACTGCATTTCAAAAGCATCTAATCTTTTCTTCTCAGGTAGTCTGATCGTCCAAGTTTCACTTCCATATAAAGGGACGCTCCAAACATATACTTTCAAAAATCTTTTCCTGACTTTTAAATTAATTTTTAATGAAAGCTCCGACTGAAAGCTCGTTTCGCCTGTGCTATTCAACATTTTCTACCACTCCTGCTTCATCCATCTTTAATAATTCAACTTCCCAAATAACAAGATTCTTCTATCTCCGTAATCTTTTCTTTTCCTAATTTTACATTCAGTGGTCCATCTTTGTTATGTCTACTACATTTCATTACTTTTGTTTTGTTCTTGTTTATTTTCATGCGGTAGTTCTTGCGAAGGACTTCATTCATGCCATTCATTATCCCTCCTAAATCTTTTTTATTCTCGGCTATAATTAATATATCATCAGCAAATTATAGCATAATTGGATTTAAATGAAGATTTAATCTTGACAATTAGTAAAAATTGCCAAATAAAAAAGCAAACCAATAAAGGCCTTCATTTCAAAAAGGTTTCATCTGCCATTTCTATAGCATTTGGTTATTGTTGCAAATTTTTAACTATTTGAAGTTTTACATTAGTAAAATAAAAATAATCTGTGTAATTGATCATCATTAATATTCGGATCATCTATATCACTAAGGTTTTCATAAAACGTCAAACTATTTATGACTTCAGGATCATCAGTTGAAGCATTAGGATCAATATTCATTATATACAATTAAAATAGTTCCAAAATACACAACGAAAAATGTAATTACTTTTTACAAAATAATAAAATTTTTTACACTACGAAAAAAACACTTATAACTTAAAAATAACAAAAAACATTAGAATATGGAAGTGTATAACATGACGACCGATACAAGGGACCGCTAGACAACAACACTATACAAATAAGAACTAAAGGTCAAAACTAACAATGACAACTGAAAGAAGAGAGCATGTGCAAAAGGTATTCTCGGGTATTGGGGCGTTGAAACAGTTTATGCACAAGTGACACATTTTAAAATATTCAAGCGATATGACACACCTCACCTCGTGAGTTAAGGGTTAATAACACCACATATAATTCCTGCTGATAGAACTATATTTTTATTAAATCTAATCATGAAACTTTAAATTTCATCTAACAATGAAAATCAAATTTTCATTTTCATTTCTTAATTTCAGAAGTGTAGTTTCCTATCGTTTCAATTTAAATTTTTTTTATTTCCTGTCACTTCAATTTCAGTTTTCTTCTTTATAGCAAACTTTATATTAAACTGCATTGTTGTTACCAAATGACCGAATGCATTTTAGTGCAAATCCATGATTATTTTTCAAGGATTTGTTTTTTTGATGATATCACTCTAAGTTACTTAAAACTTTTCTAATACTATTTTATTTTCCGATAATAATTTTATAAAAAAATCACTATCAAGCCTGATGCCTACTATCTCATCATCTGATGAAGACATCATTATCAAATCATAGTAAAATATTAACTCATGACACTTCTTTCCGAAAGATGACTACAGCAAATATGTGTTATGAAATTAATATTATTACTTCACATCAAGCAGCAAACAAAGGAGCAAGTTGTAACATATCAAAACGTGTCAGTATATGTAGTTTCAGCATCTTTTTATTCATCCAATTCACTTTACTCAATATACAGGGAAAAACTTGTTTTTCAAACTTTTTTTTCAAAAACAGAAAAATTGTTCTATCAGCAATAAAAAAGGGAATAAATTTGTTTTAATTACTTTGTAGCATATTTCTTTGTAGAATACTGCAGTAATTTGTTAATATCAGAGAATGAAAGCTGTATGTTTTGCTCTTTCTACATGTAAAATTGTACACCCAGTATATCCACACTCAGTAAATTAAGTTTTTTCTCTTTACAAAAGTTACGTAAATCAGAAATTTATGATATTTATATTTAGAACTGTGATAATTATATTAAGACAGGGTATTTGTACTACTACCACACCACCACACTAAATGAAAAGTAAAGGGTTCTATCAGAATGGTAATATCTATCAAAAAAAAGAAAACATTTTTCTTATCTGTAAACAAAAGATACCTAAGATTCAGACATTTTTAATAACAGAGGTTCTTAAAACCACACACAAAAACAAAAGTATAATATAAGTATAATGTAAGATATAAAGAAAGTATAATGTCTGCCATATATTTCTACATAGATATGTTAAATAACAATGACAAATAACAGGTAACAGAAAATGAGAAATATAAACAACTCAAGGTTAAGAAAATAGCCAGGAGAATAATAATGCAGCTCTAAATATAAAACTGACTCGGATGAAAAACTATTTTCAGTTAAGTGAATGAATTACAAATAATTAATGAAAACAAATAAATTTTATGACACAACTAATTCTAGTTTTTCATTATTAAAAAAAACTAGAGATTTTGAAAATAAATACTCAATTTTATAAAAGCCTGTAATAAAAATTAAAAATTCTACGCCTTAACAAAATAAGTGAGCTATTGCTAACTGTCAATTTAATATCAAACAAATTATTGACTTACCCTTGGCTATATTTACTATTCTTTTTCAAATTAAGATTAGTAATTAATGGCATTCTTGTTTCTAGTTTTCGATTTCGTTGTTGAATACGATGTTGTACGTCCTCCATCATCAGTTTAAATCTATTAATAATGTTATTCTGTATAATTAATGTTTGATAAAGTTCCTCTCGTGGAGGAATATGGATACCACTACCCCTGTAAGAAAATGTAAAAAAAAATTATTAGGGTATAAAAACAATCCTAACTATAAAAAAATCCCAGTTATTAATCTTAATCATTAATTTCTTGTTGTTTTCAAAATGCTGGTTAGCCACTAGACTTTCATCTCAGTGAAGAGATGATAGTCACTCAGTACTGTGTTCAGGTTGTAGAAATGATAATTGAAAATCTCTTCCCAGAATTAAGTAAGCAAAGCCCTGGTACAAGCTATAGGGTGGAATAATTCACTGTGATCAAGAATAATACCCTTTGTGAGCACTGCATATTAATTATTTAGGACTGATCTTGCATACCTCCTTCAGCTTTTTGTGATATTATTATAGTAACACATTCAATAAATTTCATTGGAAAAATCTGCTCCAAAACTCTAACCATCATTTTTTGGTTTGACAGTGCCTGCTTGGATTTATTAGGTTTGTTAGGTCAATTGTCCTAATTGTCAATTTATCTCTGTGAGACAGGCTTTTAAGAACTTAATCACTCAAACTACCAAAAATGGTGGAAGTATAAAAGGTTCCATTTTTTACTTACTGAATTATAGAATTCTGGTGACTATTGCAATTATGCTGTGTTGCCAGTTAATTTTTAACATATGACAACCAGTTAATTTTTGATAACCAGTTTTAGGAAACTACTAAAATTAAATTGCTATGAACTTTTTTTTATCCTGCTGACTGAAAATGAAAAATTAATGTAAAAAAAATGAACCGTATAAACTAATTACAAGAAAAATTAGGCAAATATATAAAATAACATTCTCCAAAAACAGAATTAAACTAATACAATGCTCAACTAATCTAACGGATAAGATAATAATGCAATGCATATTCTAATTAAATTTCTTTTTATAACAGGTCTTCTTTCAAACTTACCAATTTTCAAATGATTGACCATTAAATTTGCCCGTGTACTTTCATACTCTTACCTTTGATTCAACTAATTTAGAATAAAAACAATCTACTAAATAAACAAACAATATTACCATCAAAAAGTAACACCACAAAATTAGCCCTGACACCAAAATATTAGACAGTTACTTACTTAACATTTTTCTTCTTGTCTTGATATGAAATCCAACTGTCATCCAGAACTTTATTAGCCTGTGTCAACTGACTGCTAATGTAATACAAATAATGCTGTATATTATCCAATCTTAGTTTACTAACAGGGTCCAATTCTTGCGAGTAGATCAATTTCTTGTAGCTAAAATACAACAGAACACATTATTTTATAAGAAAATTCTCTTGAAAATTACAAAATTAAATTACTTGTCCCAGAAATCAACTTAGTGATGATTGTTAGTCGCAAACTTGTATTGTGTTAATTAAACAGTGTACACTTTTTTCCTACCAAATAGGAAAAATCCTGCTGTAATTATGTTGATTCGGCAGCATACAAATATTAAGACCAAAATTAAAGAGTGCGCCTACACGATTTTGGAGAAGGCGAAAGACGTTGAATTAGTAGTGAGATCCTTATATGAGATAGCCCTCCCAAAACTGGGACAGAATAAGGAGACTCACATGTGCTTGGAAATGGATGAAAACCGCACACAAACACTGACCAAGAATACAGATAAGGCATTATAGTGTAATGCTTTATGCAACCTGGAAGACGTCATGGAGATCAAATAGCAGAGAAATCGTTTCCGGAAGGTGGAGGTGACACGTGGTCTTTTGAAGGGAGGGAGATGTTGAGGGGTCGCGCGTCTTCATCATCCTTAAGGGGAAGTCTACGAAAAGCAGCACATAATCAGACATGATATAAGAGCTGGCACCAGATATTGGAACACCTATTCCTAGTGGCACAATAGTGAGACTCCAGGAGAATTGAGATTTTATACCCGGAAAATGAAGATGAGAACAAATACACAGTATTTACGATTATGGTAGAAGAAGATAATGATGATCTAACTAGACAAATCAGCAAGGTACTGCATGGAATCGGGAAAATGGAAACAACCAGGACAGTGTTCATAGCCCCAAATGACGAGTCTGGTATAAAATTTAGCAAAACAGTGGAATAATGGGCAAGAAGGGAGATGCAAATGGAGGAAAAATGGCCCCTTTTCCTCATTGATGGAGAACACAAGAAGAGAGTCCCACAGGGATCAGCCACATTGATTGTGACGATCAGAAAACCTAACGTAACTTATGCAGAATTATTCTAACAGGTTATGAATGGTTTTGGAGATGGATTAGCAGAGGATATCCTCTCAGTGAAGAAAGGAAGGGCAACGGATACTATGGAGATCCGAGTGACTGATTCATCTCAGAAATGGGAAGATGTGTATGACGTTTGGGAGCAAAGGTGGAGAATGCAGTGGTAGGGGAAGGGACCCAAAATGCTAGAATGACTTCATTCCATGTGAAGGATTTAGACATGGATGCCACCCAGAAGTGCAGGATGCAATTTGTAAAGAGGTGGGCACAGACATTCCGATCAAGGTGTACACTCTGAGGCCAGCCTTTGAAGAGACTCAGAAACCAAAGTGATGCTTTCTTCTAGAAGAGCCAAAATGTTAGCCAGCAAACAGAATCAGAGTTGGGTGGCATTCATGCCGTATCGAGCTTAGGGTTGATGAGATTAGATGTTACCAATGTTGGAATATGGGGAATGGGATATAAGGTCTGTAAGGGACCCAACCACTCAGATTTATGTTACAATTGTGGAAGTGGGAGCCACAAAAATTATTGCGTGCAGGGAGCCAGAGAAATGCTTAGATTGCAGGGAGTACGGACACCGGACCAGTGGCCAGGAGTGTCATTCACATAAACCATGAATTTGCTACAAATTTACATAAATAGGAAGGCAACTGCTCATAATGTTGCATGGTGCACTACGGTGGAGAAGGCTGTTGACTATTTAATAATTGCAGAACCGAATAAGAGGGTAAATTCAACAGGCAATTGGCTGGTGGACACAGAAGAGGACATCGCAATAAAAAATGTAACCAATCATTAGTCAATGGCAAAGGTGAAAACTGAAAGGGGCTTTATTGCAGTCACTTGAAGCCCATGTGTACTTGTAAACTGTTATACCTCCCTGAATAGCAACATGGAGAGATTTGATGAATTTCTTCACAACCTGGAAGAGCTGATTAGGATGTCGAGAAAACCTGTAATACTTATGGGAGATTTTAATGCTGAATCAATAGAACTGGGTGGTACAAGACTGACTCATCACGGGTATAGATTGGCGACTTTTTTGGGGTTGATGGATATAGTAGTCCTGAGCAGTATGGGAGTTCGGACGTTTGTGAGACATGGTGCTGGAGCAGTGATTGATATCATGGCCATCCTGGAGAAGATCTCCAGTAAAATGAAGTATTGTAAGGTGCTAGATGAAGACTTTTTGAGTGATCATTTAGAGATCATGTTTCATATGCAATTTGAGATCCTATCAAGACCACGAACTACAGGTGGAAACTGGAAATCCTCAAGCATTTGAGGATTCGGTGGCAACCAGGACTGGGAGCATAAAGGAATGGAACCCACATGATTTTTTTTTCGTTTTCTAATGGAGGAGAATGAATGTATTAAACCACAGGCACCATAAGCTACGTAAAAGGTTTACTGGTGGAGGAAAGGAATCGCCAAGCTATGTTCAACTACTATGAAGGCCAGATGCCCTCACCCTGAGGAGTTGGAAATAGTAGAAACTTGTACAAAAACAAACAAAAGGTGTATTTTGCTATGATTAAGAATTCCAAACGAAAGCCTAGAAGAAGCTAGTGGCCAAACTAAATGATGACTCATGGGAGAGGTCGTAATGACTCATGGGAGAGGTCGTATCGGGTGCTGATGAAGAAGTTCAGTGCATCCGTCCGTCCCCCCACAGTTATCCAGGTAACAGGCAACATATATGGTTTAACTCCTTTTTCAGAAGGAAGTAATAGAACAGACCGATGTAATATGCAATAAGAAAAGACGGTTCAATATCGATGAGCTTGAATGGGCAGTTTCAAGGACCAGTAGTTGGAAAAGCCCGACCCAAATGGGGTCTCCAGGAGACTGTTGAAGGGGCTGATGAGCAGACACCACTGTTTCATTTTCGAGGCTATAAATAAGATGCTTGAGCTGGGTCAGTTCCCAGTAACATGGTAAAGGGGAAGCTTGTATTGATCCCCAAGGCGAGACACAACAACAGGACTCCATCCTTCAGACAGATATGTTTGCTACCCTCATTGGGGAAGATACACAAAAGACTTCTAGCTGAAAGGATCTGGTTGGAATTAAATGAGTCAGGAGGACTATCACCACCCAGTTCAGATTCATCCACAGCAGGTCAACAGTAGACGCTCTCTGTAGGGTAATGAGATGGATCAAGGAGTGTAGGGCGGGCACCCGGAGGACGAGAAAAATACCTTTGATGGTCCCCCTGGATGGCCAAAATGCTTGCAACAGTATTCCATGGGAAACAGTTATGGAAACTTTAAGTAAGAAAAACATTAGCCCATATTTGATCCAACAATCAGAGATTACCTGCGAGATCGAGAGTTATTGACGGACACAGAGGAGGGAGACACACACATGCAAAGGGATGTTCCTGAAAGTTCAGCTTAAAGCCCTCTCCTATGGAATATAATGTTTGAAGGAGTTCTGAAATTGGAATTCATGGAGGAAGTGTCTTTGGTTGCCTACGCGAATGATTTGATGTTGTTAACAGCAGAACGCACAGAGGACAAAGTGATAAGAAATGCCAACCATACAGTGCAACGTGTGAGCACCTGGTCCAAACTAAAGACCTGTAATTAGTACCAGAGAAAACACAATGGTGGCTGTAATGGGCAGACGCAAGATCAGGTGGATTAGTATACAGCTACCAGGTGGAATCCAAGCTCCCATGTGAAATATCTGGGGGTTTGGTTCTCACAAACGAATAATTTTAATCAGCATTTACTAGAGACCGTAAAGAAGGCTGAGAGACTCACTTATAAAATGGGATATTTAATAGTGAGCAAGTGGGGCCCGAGAGCAGATACTACTGTTGATCACTAGCTCGGTGCTACTGTATGTGGTCCCAGCTGGGATTGGAGCCTTCAACACAAAGAGAAATACACAGAAGTCACTGCAATGAATATTGCAGTGACTAATACTAATAGTATCTAATACTGAAGACATAACAAGAAAACTTCTGGGAGTGGAAGAGGTTTTGAGTCACAAAAAAAAATTTGTGAAAGATTGAGTCCTGGCTGTGGGGTGGGATCTGGGAACAGCATAGGTGGGCCCGACCTCCTGCCTCACGACTTGAGGCAGGCGACAAAAGATTATTTAAGACAGAGTCCCAACTGCTTGGGCAGAGGCCCTGGGAACGGCATAGCCGGATCCTGGAATTACCCATGTCCTACCAGTTAGAGGCAGGCGCGATGTAAGTAAAAGATCTTGAACTGGCAGGCCAACCTGCCATGCTGGATGTACTGCCAGCGGGTGGGAAGGCCCATTAGAGTCAAAAGGACACTCCCCTGGGATGAGTAATACTTGAATGTTGAACCGACCCAAGGGAGATGAAAAAAAAAGGTACCTTATTATTGGTTTTTCATATGTTTAACTGATGTAATACTGTGTTTATTAGTACATTTTTTAATGCTGGAGAAACCTAAAACCCATGTTTTAAGAAGAACAGGCAATTTCAGACCTAATGCTTTGGGTCAGTTGCATCTCAACATAACCTAAAAAATATCCTACCAATCTAAAAAAAACAAAACAAATTTTTTATCATAACTTTTCAATACCAGTGAACAAGTTTTTATTTTATTTGTACCAAATTACTTATCATTCAAAGGGCCTTCCAATGAGGTATTTAACTATATTGTCTCACCAAAAAAAAATTTTCAACCCTTGAAAATTTAGACAAAATTTTGTGGTAATTTTAAAAACAATTTTCAGAGTTTTAATCTACAATTATAATTATTTCAAACGGTTTAAGAAGTTATATTACAGAATTTCACAGTTATTTTTATCGGACTAAAATTTAAAAAACTACAACCCCAAATGGTTTTTCACACCTATCGTGCGATGGGGGTGAACATATTTTTTTTCTTTTCAGCAAAACTCAATTTTTTAGGTTGCCAATTAATGTAATTAAATGTTAGGATTGCTATTTAAGATTTTTGAGTTTGGGGTAGGTGTAGGGGAGTGCGTAGGTTCCACCTCTTTGAAAATAATTTTAAGAAAGTTCCCTTCCGAGAATGGCGTACATGCCTGCAAATATAAGTATGATGGATGTTTACGCCAATGCGTAAAGTAGCTTTTAATCCAATAAATTCAAGGTTATGGTTGAGTCTTGTAGTTATTACAGGCTTGGTAAATTTATTTTGCACTTTTGTAGGGCTTATCATATGTGCACTTTTAGAATAGGTTGTTTTGGCGTGTTGTTTTCATTATCAACTCTCTCGGCTCCAGTCTGAATGACTGTTACGTCATCATGATATTGTCAGCATATTTCTATCATGCATTATTTATTGCTATTTAGTCTTAACATATTAGTCTTAACTGTTTTTTGTTATTTTAATTTTAATGTTGTTGTCAATGTTCCTAGAAGTCTAATTTTCTTTGTCTGCGATGATGTCATTCCTAACTTGTACATATTGAGAAATTATTTTATCAGTCTTACGTAATTCTTTAATGGTCTGCTTGCTTATACAAATAATCTATGTTATGTCTATTGTACCCAAACTTCCCGTTTATGCTGTTTCTTTCTCGCACCAATACTTGCACACTACCTCTTGTCGTCAACACACACACTCTCGTCTGTACACGGCCTAGTTTGTTTCCCCCTCTTCTCATCACGCCACCTTTTGTTAGTCCTGACTTTCACGATGTGTCGATGTCTGCGTCTTTTCTCTCTCTCTCTCTCTCTCTCGTATAGTGCGGTTATTCAGAAACGTTGTTTTTATGTGTTACACAATCAATATTGGACCAATATTTATTTCGATCTTACAGAAGTTAGTTACTGAAAATAAGTCACGTTTTCTTCCTCGTTTTAGTATGGTAATAGTCGTATGGTAATAAAATAAAACATATTTTATGTGCTATTAATTTGTGCAGTTTGTGTCCAAACGGCTGTAGTCATGCCAAACCAATTCCAAAAGACTGTGGCAGTTTGTGTCCAAACGGCTGTAGTTTGACCTTTGTTGGTCTGGTTGGTGATTGAGGATGATGCCATTTATTAGACTGCCATTTTCTCACTGGTGTGTAATACAAAATCCACGTTTCATCACCGGTAACAATTGAATTAAGGAACTCATCACCATTATCTGGGTACTGCATCAAAAATTTCATAGCAGATCCCATTTGAATTTTTTTGTGACGTTCCATTAAGATGTGCAGCACCCAACGTGCACAAACCTTTCTGAAGCCTAAATGGTCATGAACAATGCGACCGATAACAGCTCTTGAAACATCAGGAAAAAGAAGGGCCAAGTCGAAAATTGTTGAGCGACGATTTTTTCTGATTTCATCATCGACACAATTCAACAAGACCTCAGTGATTATTGAGGCCTTTCCAAACATTCTTCATCATTCATATTAATTCTGTTATTTCTAAACCTTTCACACCATTTTCAGACATTTTTTTTGTTCATTATTCACCGTTAACAGTAACGAACGGCCTATGAATTTAAGCCGGCTTAACGTTTTGATGGTTTAAAAAACATATGACTATTGTATTTAATAGTCGGCGGCAACATCGATTTTCCTATATATTTTATAATGTAATAACTCGCATGTAATCAAAGGTACTACAACAATGTGACTACTTACAGACAACAATGCAGTGTGTACACATTACTACACAGGTTAAGGAACGACACAGGTTCACCAAGCTTAAGGAGAGAAACTTCCCAGCGATCTTTACTTTTGAGCAAATTCTTTACTTCCCTCGTAAAAGCAAATTAGTTTACAGGTAAGTAAATTTGAATTTCAAAGTTTTTTTTATTATGCAATTCTCAAAGGCAGATATAACTTGCACCAGAACAAATTAGGTGAGTTAACATGAGCATATTTAGACATCAATGCCAACTGTTTGAAGCACTATCCCATTTTGTTTGCTGTTCAGTCACAACAATTGAGTGTTTAAGTATTACATTTTATTTTGGGACGGCAACACAGTTTAAATTATTTTTTATATGTAGGTATATGTTAATAGTTTTACTGTAAATAATATTAATGGTGATATATACTTACCGCTAAATTTTTATTAATTTTTTTTTTAATTCAAATTTTGGCATCAAGTAACTCTGATCGGGGACTAGTGATAAAATACTCAAATTTCCACAACTTACAGTGTTTTTATAGATGTTTATGGCAAATAAAAACATTTCTTGTGTATTGTACTAATAAAAAAGTTATAACCTCTCAAAGATCATGAAAAACCTGTTAAAAGTGATACCATTTTGACTCTCTAAATAAGCGCTCCAAGAGGGTTTCTTGTTTTTCACAGTTTTTCATGTTCAAATTTATTGGCAACTTTCTCATAGAAAGAAAAGAGATAGGTAAATAAACCGCTGGACCGATCTTTTATCTTGAGAAAAATGATTAAATTACTTTTTGTTTCATCCTTCCAGAACCAATAGCTTTTTAGTTATGATTTTTTCTGTAAACACTAACAATCACAAAAATAGGTGTATGCACCATAACAAAAATGGCTGCCACAGGTAAACTGCTTAAAAAAAAATTTTTTTAATAGTTTTAAGGTCCTGAAACACGTAGGAAACAAGTGGAAAAGTTTCAATTTTTTTTTAAATTGGTCAAGCAACCAGCTTATGTTTTTCTAGGACATTTCAAATGGACTGACCCAAGAATAAACAATTTTAATGAATAAAATACTCGTGTTATTGGATGTACTGAACAAGGTTAAAGAGATTTATTGATCATTTAACATGTATTACTTTATTTAAATTTAAAATATCTGTATAATTTTCATAAAATATAATAGCTCGTGGTTACTGAATATTAACGTTGTGCACTTTCTTTTATATGGATTTACACAAGATGCTTGTGAGAATCAGCCATCTGATCACTCGTGTATGCAGTTTATTTACTTCAGCTGTTTAAGCTAACTGAATTAGGTTTACTTACATCAATTTAGCAGAACCTTTCTTAAAAGCAACAGGAACGTTATTCTTAAAGCAACAGGAACAGTTTATATTTAAACATTATTAAAATAAAGTCGATGGTTTTTCACACACTTTTTAAATGTTTTCTACCTCACTTCTCGTAAACATGCTTGTAATGACATTCTCCAGCAGCCTTCAACCTATCTTGCACAAACTCACCTGGATCTTCTTCTTTTATCTTTAGTGAAACTAACAGTAAAAGTTTTTTCTTGTTTTCCCAATAATATTATTGTTTTAGCCTCTCACGGTTATGACAAGCACCTCCAATAGGCTTCGTATAAGTTACAATAGATTCTGCATGTTGCTATTCTTGAAACCTTGGACACGTAAGCGAGTGCCGTATGGTACCACGCTTTTAGGTTAGCTCTAGGAGCTAGTTAGGACACTGGTCGCCAAACTGTTTCGAGGCTCAGTAGCTGTTTGTGGCACGGACATTTGGTCTTATGCTTTAGGGCGACTGAATGGGGTGGTGGCGGGAGAAATGCCAAGCAAACCAATTATAAATTTACACTAATATCGCCTTTAAAGCTATATAAGTGTGACGTCTTTTGGTGCCATTAGCTTCCTGAATGAATGCATGTTCTGAGGGCCACACATACCATTTGGCACCAACAAGATTTAACTGGTTGTCATAGTAATCAATGTTGGTTTACATACAATATAATTAATTTATTATGAAAATTTTTTTTTTTTCTTTTATTTCACCACTTTCCAACAATTACCCTTTCTGAAGATTGCATAACAGATTCTCCTACATTCAGCTTTGATTTTACTACTTCTTTTGGCGTTTCGATCACTTCTTAGAGTACCAGTAGTGTAAGTTTTTTAATTCTAATAATTTCTTTTCTAAATGGTAAAAATTAAAAAACTATCCATAAACAGTGAGTGTCAGATGTTTATATAAATATATATTTTTTTCATTAAACACAAAACAAAATTTGACACACGTCCTTTATCACCCAGGTCATCTGTAGCACCACTTTAACTAGGATTTTCAAAATTGTTTCGTCGGGCTCAGTAAGAAAATACAGTTTAATCCTGTATTTTATGTTTTTTATTAATATATTGTCAAAAAATTATTAGGAACCCACGCCACAAAACCATGGACTCATCTATACATAATTTTTTTTAGAATAGTAAAAATTAGCCATTTTTTCATTAAAAGAAAAATCAATTAATTGTTTTATCTTATGTATACAATTACCGTCCTGTTTTCTCATTACTACAAAAATGAAGAGCTCTCATAATTATGGAAAAATTTATTCCAGCCCATACAATTACAAAAACTGGTATATTAAACAAATAATGGGGTACACTAATAATCTTTTACTCTGTTCAATTTAATTTTCCCCAAGTGTAAAAATCCCAGAAACATGAATTCGTCTTTTGTTACAGGTTTCTGTGATGATAAATGAAAAATTTAGGGTGATTAATTTCTGTTCTAAGATCTTCTGTATAATTTATTCGTTTCATCCATATTCATATTAAAAAACTTATTAGCTAGTAGTTGAAAATAGTCAACTGGTTTACAAACATTTGAAATGGGAATACAACGATCAGGAATTTAAACAAAATCATTTTTTTTTAAATTCTGGTGGATGGGTCACCCACACAACATTACTTGCCACTTTTGTATTTGTTGTTTGTCAAGATGATTTTTGGTATAGGTTTAATTATACCGATGTCATTTTCAGTTCTCTGAATGTATCATCATTATTGGTTTCACTTATAGTTGTATTAATGTTATTTTCAGTTATTTGAACACTATTGTCATTGGTTTCAGTTTCTCTATGTATAGTTTGCACAGTGTCAGTACGATTTTCAGCTTCACTCAAAATCACTTTCACTCTCCGATTGGACATCATTGTCATCTAAATTCAGCACTAAATTCACTGTTACTACTCTCATTTTTCAAAATATGTTTTAGTTGTCATGCTAATAATATCTTTTTAAAAACATTAAATCGTATTATTCACTAAGACCCAGGATTTCACCACCAGCCCATTATTAAAATAACAGAGATACCTTGGGACCACAAACAATTTTATAACACTAAGTATTCTACTAACATAGCCACATAAAGGATAAAAGCTGAACTGAAAGACTAGCACAACTAAAATCCATTCCATATGACTTATGAATAGATGACACCGACAGCCGCTGATATAACTCCAAAGTGGCACCTGATCCAAGTGGTAATCTGATCTGATCTGATCATTGGTTAACTATTCTTGTCTTTATTCAAGGTCCTTGCTCAACTCCATGAAAAAATAAGAAAAAAACGACCCGAATTGTGGAAGAACAAGTCATGGGTTCATCATGAGGACAATACTGCAGCTCACACTGCATTGTCTGTCAAGACGTTTCTAGCTAAGTACAGGCTGATTCAAAGAAACAGGAAATTTTGAAAATTGTGTTGGTAGCTGTGGGAAATTGGTACCACTTGATAAGTGGTGCCAGCCTCTCTAACCTAACCTGCCATTTAGTTGTCATGGATCCTTGGAGTGGTGCGCAACGTGCATTTCCTATCAAAGTGTTTTACAAACAGTGTGGAGGGGCCGCGTAGAGAATTTCGCCGTCATTTTAATCTGGGACGGCACGACCGTGTTCCATCAGCACATCCAATTAAAACATGGATATCTAACTTTGAGGAAACTGGTTCGGCAATGAAAAAGAAACCTCCAGGCCGTGAGCGAACCGTCCGTACACCACAGAATGTTCAAGCTTTACAAGATGCTGTCACACGAAGTCCACATCGGTCAATCCGTCGTCTCTCAGCATCTTTACAATCGCATAGTTCAAGTGTTCGAGAATGTTAGTGAAGGACTTGCAATTCCATCCATACAAGTTGCAGATCGTCTAGGAACTGAAACCGAACGATGCAGTTGTGCGAGCACAATTCTGTAATGTAATGCTTCAGAAGATAAACGATAACGAAGAGTTTGTTCACGAACTGTGGATGTCAGACGAAGAGCATTTCCACCTCAGTGGATTTGTTAACAAGCAAAATTTCAGATACCGGGCACAAGAGAATCCTACGCAGATACACCAGCGCCCGTTGCACAGCCAGAAAGTGACCGTGTGGTGTGCTATATCATCTTATGGTGTTATAGGCCCTTATTTTTTTGAGGATGACAACGGTCTTGCGATTACAGTGATGTCGGCTCGTTACGTAGCCGTGCTTGAAACCTTTGTTGTGGAACAACAAAAGACATTTCCACCGATTCTTAACACAGCCTGGTTTCTGACGGAGCAACATCACATACTGCATGAATATCGATGGCAGCTGTACGCCGATTGTTTGGACAACGTGTCATTTCACGAAATGGTGACATTAGATGGCCTCCCAGATCGCCTGATCTCTCAGCTTGCGATTACTTTTTGTGGGGTCATCTTAAAAGCAAAGTGTTCCACAGTAGACCTGCTACAACGGAAGAACTGAAGGCAAAGATCCGAGAAGCAATTGCGGAAATTCCAGTTGACATGTTACGTCAAACCATGAACAATTTAACGAAAAGACTTCGAGAGTGTTTACGTAGAAGAGGAGGTCACCTGCAAGATGTCATCTTTAAAAAATAAACTAAAATGTATATATCTTAAAATGGCAACATTTTTACAATTACATGAAATAAAATTCATTTTCTAAAATAAATTTTTCATTAACTTTAAATAATGTTTTTAAATTTTTTAATTTTCCCCATTTCTTTGAATCACCTGTATAACATCCCAGTGTTAGACCACCTGCCTTGTTCACCTAACCTGGCACCATGTGACTTATCTGCTCCCCAAGGTCAAATCTGCATTAAAAGGAACAAGATTTCAGACCTTGTCACAAGTCATGAAAGAGCTCACAGAAGAAGACTTCCAGCACTGCTTCAAACAATGGAAAATTCGCATGGAGTGTTGTAGGGATAGAGAAAGGGTGTATATTGAAAGGGATAATAACTAAATATGTATAAATTTTAAATAAAATATTTTACACCATTAATCTCGTTATTTAATAGCCACACCTCGTATATTATCTCATTACTATGATAACTGTTTTTATTACTCAGGCAAAACTACATAAAAAGATCAAAATAGTTAAAATATCAATCAATCAGTAAATAATAACAGTCAATAAATAATATTCAACAGAGGGGATATAAATTTTGTTTCTTTATCTGTGATACAAGTTTACAAATCATATTGTTTTAGGCAAGAAATCGTGCAATATTTAATATAAGTCAGAGTACTCAATAATATGAGCCATAGTTTAAAATCAAGATTTTAATGTTGTTATGCTTATGATCAGTTTATTTCAAGATAATTAAAAAATAATTCAAATACATTAAGTAGCAAAGCATCAATCTCGGTCAGCTTATATGTTACTTACAATTAAATTATTTTACTCTAAACAATGTAAAAACCATTATAATAAAGCATGAGCATGATTATAGATGAAAATAAAAATCACTAATTTAAAAACTTAATCTTTATACATGTAAATCTGATGCTCATGTACCACATATTCACTATCCTTTATATCCACCAGGCTTGTAGTTGGAAATTACTTACTAGAGTAATTTTTCATATCAAAGTATGCACACTAGTTCAAATTTGTTCTGTACTATCGTTTCAAATAGATTATTAAATTCATAATTAAATTAAGCAAATTATTTATTTCTGGGAACAAATTATTATTTTTTTATTTTTTGTAAAATACTACAATCTAAAACATAATTAATTTTTGCACTAAGAAGGTTAATTTCAACTGAATTTTAATTAATAAGCTAAAGCACTTCATTCTTCAATAATACAAGCAATACAATTTTAAGTTCCCTCCTTTTGAAATTCTGTGCCACTGAAAAAAACACTAAGCATTTCAAATCAAGATAAAATTTGCACTGTGAATCAATTTGAAATTTCATCTGAGAATGCATGAGTGGGTAATCTGTGTTAAATTTTGAGTCATAATATCTTTATTTATTAATTCTAAATTTATTACTGACGACTGAAAAATAAAACAATTTCCTTAGTAATTCTTTGGGAAAAAATGACAATGGAAATTAATGTTTACTTTATTATCTTAGATACCTTCTGCCCAAATAATTGCATAATACAAAACTACTTTACTTTTTTATGATTACTATTACAAGTATTCTATTTTATTGTAGTTATATTTATCATATTTTATTACATTATATTTAACAAACAAAATAATAAAAACAAAAACTGAGATGTAGTGCATAAGGATATATTATCTACTTACTGATAAAAATTAAATAATACTTCACTATCTGTTCCAAGAATTTTTTTTCATTTTTAAAAATAAAGTAATTTAGCTTAATGAACTATAATAAACATAATGAACCTTCAGATCAACCCTTTCTTTCCAATCACGTAAATTCTAATTAATGACCCCCCCCCCCCCCAAGAAGTGAAAATTTTACATAATTTTTTTTTTTTTTGTTGTAACACAAATACATTCAATTATGATAGGAAAATAACTATACCCTATAAGCAAACTTAGTATCTGTTTAATACATACAAGCATCAGATGGTAGAGCACATGTAGGTGTAGAAACTGGTTGTACAGGGGCTGAAAAACTAGCTATAGTGGCTGGAGACTGATTAACAGGAGGAGGCTGGATGATCTAGAAATTAACAAAAAATAAATTAAAATAAGAAATCAGAAGTAATAGATATAAATTTATAAATATAAACTAATAAAAGTTATATAATTAATCGTAGTTTAGTTTGTTTTTACCTTAAGAAATAATCTGGAAAAAAATTAAAAACATGTGTCAATATTATAAGGAAGCTCACTTGCTCAAGTCAGGGAGGGAACTTAGATGAGCTCAAGGTATGTACTACAGCTCACACCTATCTATCTACATTCCTAAAGAACATTGCTGTTTTGTTTGGGGCAACAATTTTCATACTTTAAAAGGCAAAATCCTAATTAAAAGTCACCATGCACAAAGGCACAATTTGACTCATCCCCGCTGAATGGTTTTCTGTATAATCCATTACGACTCTTTTCAGTTACAGGACTGGGCGCATTAACTAGAGAATGGAGAAAAGTTAATGGCAATTTAATACTCCCATTCAAAAATTATGAATTTATTTGTATACACATTTCTTCATGAAAACCTCCATGGATTACCAGCCAATATATTTACCAATTCAACTGCACTAAGAAATGAAAAGACAGAAAGCCAAATCAACTGTCTTTCTTATATCTATATCATACTTGGTTATGGGTCTTATATAAGTGTAACTCTGTCGCTCTTGTTTTTGCAAATGGACCACGTATTATATTCGCATATGTGCTTTTAATGACATAACTGAATGCTTTTTTAATCTTAACTAACAAAACAATAATTTGTTTTTCCTAGAGTGTACATTGCAATCTGTTCAACTAATGAACAATAAGTAACCTTTGATATTTATGACATATAAATGAGGTGTACTCTTCTACACACTCAAGCGGACCATTGCTAAGATGTGCGGTTAATTGGACCCCAACCAGCAAAGTATACCAGTAACCACTGTCTAGCATTCATATCCATTTAAGCAGCTAACCTTTACTAGGATCTGAACCTCAGAATCTAAGACTTTGAAAATCAGCTATTAAACAAGTGATTTGCAATGAGTTTTACTACAGACTGAACTAGTCTAGTGGTAAAAGTAGTAGTGGACTAGTCTTGTGGTTTTTCAAATGTAAGTTAATTCTCGAGTCAACATTGACTGAAAAATCTGGATTTGATTGTATGATGCATAATCGTCCAAGAAGTTACACCACTCAGAGTATTACCATCAGTGTATTATTATTATGCTTTTACGGCCAACATGGGACCACTTAAGTCAATTTTAGTTAGATCTTTTCTGAGAAAAGCGTGTTATTTTACTCTTCCGAGCTGCCCAGTATTTCTTGATCCGTTCAGATCTTGCTTTCTTTTCTTCATCTGTAAAAAAACACCCTCTTCGTTGTATTCTGTCTTTTGTTTAAATCTAATGTTTTTGTCTTTAGGCTTTGTAATTTTTCCAGTTTTATTCTGTATGTCGGTCAGGGAAATTCCCAATTCTTTCATATCTTATCTAATTTCTTTGATCCATCCTACTTCTAGTTTTTGGAACCAGAGCTTCTCAATGATATTTCTTGACAGTCTTGTTTCCGGTGTCCTTATGAGATGATCAAAGAAAGAGATTCTTTTTTTCCGCATAGTATCAGTAACAGGCTCTATTTCTCGATACACCACCTCATTTGGCACAATCCACCATTGGCCTTCTTTTTGGTGTTTTTTATTGATACACGTTTTGACAATTCTCCTCTCTATTTTCAGAATTTTATCAATTTGTTTTTCTGAGTGATTTTGAAAAGGGTCTCGCTTCCGTAGGTGACTTCTGGCTGAACTACGGTTTTATAATGTTTAAGTTTTGTTTTAGTCGAAAGGCATTTTTTGTTATATGTTGACCGAGTTAATTTTTGGGATTTAATCATTTTATTTGTCCTATTTTGTCATGTCACTTTTTCATTTAAATTATATGTTATTATTTCCCCTAGAAATTTAAATTGTTTTACTATTTTAATTTTCTGATTGTTTACTGCAATGTGCTCTATTACCAGAGGATCTATGGCCATTAGTTCAGTTTTTTTGAAAGAGATATGAAACCCTATCTTTTGTGCTACGTTTTGAAGGCTCATGATTTATGTTTTGGCTTCTTGAATATTATTTGCTAAAAGAGCGAGGTCATCTGTAAATCCCAGGCAATTTAGTGTGATGGAGTTTTTCTTAGTAACCATTTTTATATTTTTGGGATTTATTTCATACCATTTTTTCATGACAAATTCAAGGGCGCAGTTAAAAAGGAGTGGTGAGAGGCCGTCTACTTGCCTCAATCCAGTTTTTATGGAGAAGGATCGAGAGAGTTCACTCTGAATTTCACTCCGGACTGGGTAACGGTTAAAGTTAATTTTATCATGTTTATGAGTTTAGGGTAAAGGCCCAGGTTTCTCAGAATATTCAGCATGGATGGTCAGTGTATACAATCATAGGCCTTTTAAAGTCGACGAAGGTGATTATTAATTGTTTTTTTCGTCTTTTGTATAAGTCCATCATAAGTTTTAGGGATATTATTTGATTCGGGCAACTTCTCCATGGCTTAAATCCTCCTTGGTACTCCCCAAGTTCCAGTTCAAGTTGATCTTTGCATCGGTTGTATATCATTCTCGACAGGATTTTGTATGTGCAATCCAGGAGAGATGTGCCTCTGTAGTTTTACAGATTAGTTTTAACCCCTTTTTTATGTAATGGATGAATGAGGGTTGTGGTCCAGTGTTCTGGAAAATTTTCTTCGTTCCATATTTTCACGAGGCATTTTCACGTAGGGAAGTTTTGACTGAATAAACTGCTGAGTGTTTCCAGAGTTCTGCGAAAAGCTGATCTTCTCCGCTTGCTTTGTAGGTTTTTCTTTCATTTAAGGCTGCGAGAACTTCTTGAATTGTTGTCAGGTTGATATTTACCAGTGAAGTTTTAACTGGAGTTTCAGTGTCAATCTCAAAAAGCTCTGGGGGGGCGTCACAGTTGAGGAGTCTATTGAAGGTTTCTGCCAAAATTTCAGCGTTTTCTTTATTGGTGTGGGCCATATTTCCTTTTTTTCCTCTCAGCATAAGGGTGGGTGGTTCATATCTTTGAAGAGCCTGACCAAAAATTTTATAATAGTTTCGGGAGTTAATTTTCTTGGAACTTTCTTCTATTTGTTGAATCAAGTTTTTTTGGGCTTGTCGTTTGGTTCCTCTTATAATTTTCTGAGTTATTTTCCTTTGTTTGGTGAATTCGTGGTTAGAATCTTCAGCTTTCCAGGTTTGGTGGTTGATCCAAGCCCGGTGTCGGTCTTCGACTCCTTTGTCACATTCTTCATTCCACCATTGGTGTTTTTTTCTTGGGTTTATAGGGGCTAGTTCTTCAGCTATTTCTTTCAGTTGGGATGTCAATTCTTTTAAATGATTAGTTAATTTGATTTTTTTAGTTGTTTCTTCAAAGATGGCATCGTTTATCAATTTATGTGGATCATAAGCTCTTATGTTTTAAGGTTGGGATTTTTTTCTTTTTATGTGGGGTGAATTTTATTTTAACTTTAATCAGTATCCAGTATCTGTTCCTCTCAAGACTTTAACTTTATAAATCTCCTTGTGATAATTCTGGTCCATACAAACATGATCGAGTTGCCATTCCCCTTTTTTCCAACCCGGGTGTTTCCAAGTCTTCAATTTGTTTTGTTTTCTCATAAAATAGGTGGATTTTGAGATCATATTATGGTTTCTGCAAAATTCGACAAGTCTTTGGCTGTTCTTGTTAGTTTTCTTCTGGGCAGGCCATTTTCCGATAATATCATGATATCTTCATTCTTTACCAAGTTGGGCATTAAAGTCTCCTATTAAAATCTTGGTGTGGGTCTTATTTATGTTTGCAGTTTGGTCAAGAAGTTCCCAGAATTTGTCCATCTTTTCTCTATCTTTTTTAAGATTGTTTTTATCATTGGTGGGAGCATGGACATTTATTATGGTGTAGAATTTATTGGCTGATTTTAGGGTTAAGGTTGAAATCCTGGGGGAGTAAGACTTAAATCCTATGATTGAGTCAATTATTTTAAGATTGATTGCAAATCCTGTTCCAAACTGTGGGCATTTCTTCATCATACATTTCCCGGGAATTCCTTTGTAAATTCTTTAACCCTCAGATTAACCCTTCTTGATCGGTGTTTCTCATTTCTTTAAGTCCTGCAAGTAGGGTTTTTTGTTTGTCCATTATGTCTGTTAGAGTTTTTAGTTTGCCTGGTTGAGTTAGAGAAGTTGAGTTAGAGAGTTTATCTGCTTGTGTTTTATCCTCAATTTTGAAGTTGTGTTGTTTTTGGGTATTTCCAAACGCTCTGATTCGTCATTATCTTTTAAGCAGCTGCCCACCAGATCAGAGTTTGCCTTCTCTGGTATTTACCAGACGGTGGATTTTTTCTTAAAACCCTTCCATATTTGACTTTCAAAGGCAAGTCAGCCTTGGGTGGGAATAAATTCCTGAGTTACAACTCCGGATGTGATCTAGAGAGGTGATTCTGATTTAGTTCACCAGTAAAAATCTCCACCTTTCTAACTGGCTATCCAGACGAACCAACAGGGAGTTGCAAACCGATTTTCTTAATTGAGATTTTAAGTATGGAGAAAAGTTTAAAATCGGTTATGGAATCATTTCGTCAGTGTATTATAATAATAAATCTATTTCCAACATTACAAATTTAAAACTAAATCATAAAAAGATACAACCAACCTGAAACTATACGCTAAATTTAATATTAAATACAAATTAAGTCTAGAACTTATAATTACAAATAATAATATACTGTACTTATATTAAAATACATATTACATATCTGTAAATATATGAATACATGTGACAAATACATTGTAAATTACAAACTGTCTATATGATAGTAACTGTTTGGCAGTACCAATCTATTCAATAAAAATTAATAAGTGAATCAAAGAAAATTACTCTTCATCCTTTTCCCCTTAATGCAAAATAAGCAAAAACAAAACAAAGAACATAGTTAATTTAGATCTGACAAAATTTCTAACAAGAGTTGAGTCATGACACTATGAGTATTAATTTATCACCCACTACTTTCCAAATAACTTTAACAAACTACCTATTTAATAAATTATTTTTTATTTACTATCAATACATTATATGCATAGAAGTAAACACAGCAGCACCCACCAGATCCAACCTCTGTGTAAGAGACTCCTGGGTATATCCAATCTACACAGCACAGTACTGTAGCTTGATATACAAGCATGCTTAAACTTGTCTGTGTTAAATCACAATAACTAATTTTGTTACATTATTGTATCATACAGGGGGAAGTACATACCATACTATAAATATAGTCTTGTTTACTAACATGAAATAGAAGTTTGTTTTAACTTAACCAGTACAGTACAGTAGTGCAATCTTTGTCCATTAACGCATAATCATATTAAAAGTGCCGCTGTTACTGTGAATTTTGTGAGCAGGGTATTGAATCTAGTCTATTGTATGTGTTCACTAATGGTTACTCAAAAACAAAAACGCATTGTGTGTTCACTGCAACAGAAGCTTTAAATGCTTGAATGACTTGATAAGAGTGAGTGTACCAAAACATTCTTTAGAATTGAGAGTCAACATTACTACGATTAAAGAATGGAGTAAAAACAGAAAGGCCCTCGAAGCACATACACAACCAACGAAGAAGATACATTAAAAAACCAAAAAATGCTGAGAAAGCTTAAATCAATTCACCCACCTGGGTACCTAGCCAACCTTTCACAGCATTTTGAAGTTTGTCGTCATCATCAAAGTGCAGTGACATAAGCTATTTCTTCATATGAGTGAAGAGATGATAAGAGTGAAGAAAATCACTTGGCACAAAGTCCGGGCTGTAAGGGGGATAATCAAAAATGTCCCACTGGAACCGATTCAGAAATTTTTGAGTTCTTCAAGCACTGTGAGAAAGAGCGTTGCATGCAAAAAAACAACACTGGATGACAGCATACTGTGACCTTTGTTCTAAATGGCTTACCTAAGTTTCTTAAAGTTTCACAGTATATGGCTCAAGTAGCTGCTTGCATCGCAGTACTTCAATGACAATAAACTTCAAAATGCCATGAAAGGTTGGCTAGGTGTCCAGGTGGCTGAATTTTATGAAGGTATTTTTTTAATTTTATTTACTACATTTTTTTAACTGCGTTGAAAAATAGTAAAAAAATGTAGTTTTAAGTTGTATATAATAAAATATTTTTATAAAAGCAGTAAACATTTTTTTATTTATAGCCAAACAGAGGTTACTTTCAGAACCACCCTCATATTTCTTGTTGCATTTGGAATATTACTTTTGCCCAGATTAGCCAGATGAGACTGAGTTCAGAATGGAAAGGTATGGTGGTATTGTTCCAGGATTTTATCAATAGTACTCTTCAAATTTTAGTTAATGCAATTTGGATATTTTTACTTAAGAGTTATTCTAGCATAACTGCCTTTCTTTTTGAAAATTTTAGAATTTCAGTTATGTTCTTAATATGAAAAGAAGCACTGTCGATTACTAACATAAACCAAAGAAGAAGATTACAGGTTAGTCATGTGTTTTACTAACTTTTTGTAATGTTTTGAATTCACATCACTGTGTAATATTCTCTACACTGACCAAATTTAAATATTAATATATCATTAGGAATGCTTTCAGTTCACAGCCTGCATGTACAATAACCCGCCTTTGGCCTTTTGATTTCTTTTTTTATAACCCTTACTTGGGCCATTTAACCATGCAAAACCTTTTCGTGAGTGGAATGATTATACATTGCATCACAACTGTCGATGACATATTCTTATTCTAATAGAAAATCTTGAAACAATTATCACTTTTCTCCAGCTTTTAAAACTTTTTGATTATCTTCATCCATTTCCATCTAAACCCCATTTTTTTTTTTTTAATTTTTAAATCTATGTCTAGATCCTAATGTTGATTTTTTAGTACTACTAATAATGTTTACAGTAGCATATCGGACATTGAATTCAGGGTTTAAATTACACATCAGGAACTTTTATGTACAATCATTTGTTTCGAGACACTGGAAGATTCAATAACCCTCATAAAAAAATTGGTCAATTTTATATCTGCACGTACTTAAAAAAAAATATTTTTAGAATTATTAAATGAGTTGAACTCATTTGTACAATGGTTTAGTTATGTACCAAAGTTCAATGGTTAAGTAATAGAAAAATTCTTCTAACATTTGTTAGTAATTTGATGAAGACTTTTTACAAAAAGAAAAATTATTGAAGAACATTATCACTATCTTTTGAATTGGGATCATAGCTGCAAAAGAAATGAAAATAAACAAATGGAATAGGTATAGGTAAAAAAAATTGTATTTATTAAAATTAAAACTAAGCTACAAGGGTGAATCAAATATAAACTGGAATTCTTGTTGTTGTTGACACATAGCTAGGAGAGGGGCATGGCTTCTCAATGTTGTACATAGGGATGCATGGAGAGGATCCCACTCTTAGAAAGCCGCTCACTACTATTTTCTAGTTAGTATCACTGTTGGGTAAAGTTAACAAAAAAACACAGCTCGTATTTGCCAAAAGAAATTGGACTTTAATGAGAAAGAAAACAACTGAACTTATGTTAAATCATAACCTTAAAAACTAAAAAGAAATTATGAAAATAACATAATTTAATGATACATAGAATATCAACTGAAATCAGCAGCTGAACAATGATGTTAAATGAAAAAAAATACATGAATATACACTTTTAAATACAGTTTTTGACAATATACATTTTTAACAAAGACTTAATTTTAATTGTAGATTTAGAAAAACATAATATCAATAGAAAAATGTAACTGGAAAACAGTTGTACTACGGATATATACTATAATATGACAAATGGCAATGAACGGATGTCATTAACTTAGATAATTAAATTACAATAGTTTCAATATAAAAAGAGTTAATTACAATATAATCGCATTGAAATTAATTGAGCACGTAAAATAGGTTACAGCTGAAACAATGACACAACTTTATGTACGTCACCTGTTGTGACTGTACGGTGAGTAAATGGGTATTAGACTAAACATGAAATTGAAATTAAAACTTGAAAGGCTTAGGTATGATGAACTGAATGTTCCACAAATTTTAATGATAGCATAACTGTTTAACGTAATACGTAATGAAAAACTGAACTTGCCTGTAGCACACAAATATTTGTAAGAGACGAACTCGTGAATGAAGGTAAAACGAATACATACTGTAAATTCCTGAGCGTAGTCCGCCGTGGTGTATCAGGAATACAGGGGTGAGAATGTGGCTTCGAGGTTGAGCAAGACTGGGCATCTGAAATGTATACCAACGAGTTTGAAGAAATTCTGCTTCGCTGAAATTGTAATAAGAAGCTGGAGAAAATTCGGCGTCGACAGAATTGACAGCTTGTAATGATTGAAGCACTTTCCACAGAGAAGTAATGTAGAATTTGAAGAATAACTTAACGAAGAAACGAGGCTGGACGAACATAGAAAACTGTGAAATCACGAAAAACTGACGAGTAGAACTAGAAAATATTTTTGACACAGGAATACCGCACTGTGTATGCGAATATGGAGGTGATGAAGAGATTAGCACAAATCTTGAGAGCGAAATGTAAAGGCGTCTTTACATTGTGAAGGTCTGGTCAACTCTGCCGAAAAGATGGTGCGAACGAAAAGAGGGGGAAACCGAGCCTAGGCAGATCTAATAGAGTGTGTGTTGGCAACAGGAGATGTGTGCAAGTATTAGTATGTGAACGAAGCAAAAAGGGAGTGTATGAGAGCAGCAATAAATTTGCGAGAAATGAAAACAGTCGGTCACTAGAATGACAGAAATCGCCGTCTGGTTGACGCCAAGGCTCGAATAAAACGAACAAATATAAACAAACAGATACACATAAGACAAGCCCGAAACGAAACATAGTAATAAATATATCAAGTCTGTGATAACAACATGACCCAACCCTAGCTTTGAATTCATTGGAAATACCGAAACTTTACGCATGGCGTAAACAATCACCAATGTCAGAACAGAAGGTACCATTGCGCAACACACAATGTATTATTACTCAATTTCTCACAGCAGAGGGTGTAAAACCAGCCAAAATTTTGAGAATACTTCAGACACAAAGACTCCAGTGTATGATAGGCATAAGCAGTTTTTGGAAGGACGAGAACTAGTTGAACTACTTGGTCACCAACGTTGCCCAAGGACAAGTGCTACTGCTGAAAACATTCTCATGGTCCCATCACCTTATCAAGGATGATCGTTGATTAACAACTGCAGAAATTGTTTCTGAGATCGGAATAAGCTATGGCAGTGCTCAGGCAATCATTACTGACGATCTTGCATTTAAAAAAGTGGCAGCACAATGGGTTCTTCTTCTTCTCATCAAAGGTCAGAAGCTCTACCAGCCAGAGGTGTGCCAGCAGTTGTTAAGTCGTTACAAAGCAGAAGGAGAATTTTTTTTTACATTGAACTGAATGAATGAATTTTGAATTCATTTGAATCAAAACAGGCAAGCATGGAATGGCAAAAAAAAGGGAGAAACAGCACCCATAAAAAGTTAAAACTCGACTGTTAGCTGGAAAGGTTCTGGCCACAGTATTTTTTGATTTCAAAGGAGTTTGCATGTTGATTTTCTCCATGAACATTGTGCAGTGAATTCTGCATACTACTGCCAACTTTCAGACGAAGCAAAACTCACAAATCGTCAAAAAAGACGTCAATTTCCAATTAGAAGCGTCATTCTGCTTCACAACAATGCTTGGCTCCATATCGCAGCTCAAACTCAAGAAAAAATTACATCCTTATTCTGGACTACACTGACACACCCGCCTTACAGTCCGGAATTATTGTCCTGCAATTATCATTTGTTTGAGCCACTAAAAGAAGATATTTGAAGGAAGAAATTTGAAGATTATGCTGCTTAAGTGTTCATGTGCAATCGGTTGACATCATGCCCACCATTTTATGATAATCGGATCAAAAAGCTACCTTTCTGCTGGGAAAAATGTTTCCAAAACAAGAAATTATTTATAAAAATAATATTGTGAGTACGTATTTTTATTATCCTTCAATAAATTATAAAACAAAAATTCTGGTTTACATTATATTTCAAGATTCACCCTTGTAAATGATATAATTATCAAGAAAAGTGTTTTCAGTTGTTTTACTTTAAAATTTTGTTTTAGAATGATATGTTTGATTTAAAAGTGAGCAAGGAAGTACAAGTGGAATATGTTTTTAGATTTTTTGATGCAATTCTCAAGGCATAAATTTGAGTGAGGTAAAAACAAAAAAAAATTTAACTTTTCTCTATTTTACTTGGTTTTTATGTACTAAATAAACGTTTCAATCCTAAAACAAAATTGCATAAATTAAAAAAAAAAAAAGAAAGCAATTTGGGAATGAAATAAGATCTTCCTAAATTTGTTACCAAATAATGAAAAATGATATAAAGCTTTCATCCTCATTGACAAAGATGTGCACAATTAATGCAGTAACTCAAGCAGGACAACACAATGGTAGTAGGTAGGTAACTGCACACAGATGTGCAGATGCTGGTGTTAACAAAAACTGACAACTAAACAGGTGACAGATGTTTGTGCTTACATTTTAATGAAATGAAATTTAATCTACAAGGTGTTAACAAGACAGTTACTATCATTTCTATTTAATCAAAGCAACTAAAGCTAAATGATAAATCTTCAAACATGTTACATATGATAACTTCCAATATTTTAAAAATATAAACAAATTCTTAATATATCTAGCACCTAATGAAAAAGCAGATAAAGCTGCTTTGATATAAAGGCTTTCTGCAGTTCTGTTAATGTGGAAATATTAAAGAAAATTCATTGATTTTATTTTTAAGATTTCCACAATTCAACCTAGATGTATAAACATAAAAATTTATTTTACATCCAGACACAACACATGAATCCAAACACAAACTAGTTAAGAGATTTTCCAATGGGTGAATTTGCAAGATCAGAACTTTTGTCAGTTTGAGAAAGAACTTATAAATAACTCAAAATCAAATACAGGAAATAATGAAAAATAAAAATAATGCAGAAGAGAGAATAATAAAAACTTATCCTGTTCCGAATCCTATTCCTGAAACTCTTTCATTGTCTGAAAACACTATTAACAACTAGCTACATTATCTTATTTCTATCATGATTATGAGTCTTTTTTTTTTTTTTATAAATTTTACACAAGACAAATAAAAAAAATAGAATCTAGTTCTTATTAATAGTTGTATTTCATAACTTTTAACAGAATCAGAATATGAACAAAGATAAATGCGAGTTAAAAAAAGCATATTTTAAAGTATATACCAGTGGTACCCAAATGTTTCTAAGTTGCAGCACCGTTTTTCAATTGAAATTTTTCCACGGTGCCCTACCCTAAGTAAAAGCATGACTACTCGTAAATAAGATATTAAAATAAATAAAACTCATGTATCTTCATTATTTTTTTTTACTTTATTAACATTAAACGTCTTGGTTCAATTAATTATAAAGCTTTTACAATATTTTGCAGCACCCCTGTGAAGAGGCCATGGCTCCCCAGAGTGCAGCGGTGCACAGTTTGAGAATCACCGGTATATACATTAAAAGATTGTACATATTACATATAAAGTATGCATATAAAATTATACTTGTTAATTGCAGTGTTTCAGTCTTCACTTTTCCTAGTAATCCTGGCATAGAAATTGTGCTGTTTTTAGTACAATAAGTAGTGTCAGGTTGCCTACAATTGTTGTATTTAATGGCACAAATATGCACGCATACTACAGTGATGGAACTTCTTACAAGCTTAAACACTTACTTTTAATAATAAAACCACTGTATATATATTGAGTATTACCTACAAGCTCAACATTGTTTGCGTGAAGCAATTAAAAAAAACGCCTGGATTTGTGGTGAAAATTCATGGCTTTTGCACCACGATAATGCTCCTGCTCACACTTCATTGCTTGATTGTCAATTTTTTGCCAAAAACAACACTGTAATGATACCCCAGTTGCCATATTCGCTAGACATGGTCCTGTGTAACTTTTTCTATTCCCAAAAATAAAGAGAACCTTAAAGAATATATAAATGAATTTTTTATCATATTATTGGTAGTGCATTATGCATTCTTTCTAATTCTCTGTAGGACAGCCAGTTTTTATATCCATTCACTTCAACTGTTGTGGTTCATTAGTTTTTTGTCCTTACAGGTATTTGACCTCATATTGTGCTTTGTACATGTAAGTATTGTATTTATTATGCTTCAAATTACTGATGCTTGGGTTATACATGTTTTATTTATGTAATTTTAATGGGACTTCTTACATATAAGTGATTACATAATAAGTGGTAAAAGCCAATAAATGATGGGATCACTATTTTTTAGGGTGTAAAATTCATATTATTATGTCATACTTTATATTAATTATGGTTATTGTACATCGGTATATTTTTATTAGATTTTGATGTATTTGCTGTTTAATAATAAACTAGTTAACTTAACCGTTTTTATTTTATTGACCGGTCATGTTCTTAAGTATATTATAAAACAATTCACATCCCTTATCCTCCATCATCAACATTTAGCCCTATCAGAATTTAAAATGTTATGCCGTCCTTTCCACCAGTTTTCATCTTTTATTTATCCACTGTTTGCCTTCATTTTTATGCTTGCAGCATAAACGTTTAATTTAAAATTTGTAAGACTGTCAGTGTCTATTAGCACCTTTTACAATAACTTATGTGAAAAGATGTTTTTTTTTATTGTTAGGATGCTACATAATAGCTATAATTTCCTTTTAATATTTTTAATTTCCTTTTTGTATAAATTTAGGAATGATGATGATGCAAATATCGAAAGATACCTCTCATTTGATATGTTCTTTTCAGTTAACATTATATTTTATTTTTAGTTTAATATGTTTATAATAACATCTGTGTGTCTATTATGCTTGTTGTTTTATTAATGTAATGTTTTATTATCACTTCTGTTCATGATAGACATAAAGTTTCTGATATATTGTTATAGATTTATGGCAAAGTTCATCTGTTAGGATTTTCATAGACCTTTTTTAATGACTAATAATCATTTCCTATGAAAATGTGAACAATTTATTCTATTAAATAGTTTTTTTGTTGTTGCCTTTTTTTTTGTCTGTTTAAAATTTGAACACACACACTAGCAAGTAAATGTTGAAAGTACCCACCCAATACATATGATTTTCCTGGTAATAATTCAAAGTTAACCTGTTGTTTAAACACAGTTTATGATAAACATACATTCTTTTTTGGATAAATACATTTTTAATTAATCTAAATACTATTAAGTTATTTCATTAAAATAAAGATTTTAGAAGTTTCTAAGGGGGAAATATGCATAAAATGTATACCAGTTATTGTGCTATTTTGTATAAATTCTGTCAGGGGTTAAAAACATGATTCTGACAGAAAACAAATTTGAAGTGAAAGAACTATTCAGGCATGTGCATGAATGAAATTACTATAATGGAGTTCATTATAGAAACATAAGAGATGACTGTTATAACTTAGTCACAACTACTGGAAAAGAGTCTTTATAAATAGTGCAGGGGCATACTTGCACAAAGAATGTGTAGCAACATATATCGATTCACTGGTAATAATTTCATAAAATTCTGATCATAGTTAACCATTACAATAATTCTAAAAACCACTCTAGTATTCTAAATACATAAAATTTAATATTCTACCTGTAATGGATGGCTTGGTACTGAAGCTGGAGTAGATGATGGGCTGCTTATGCTGCTGATAATATTAGAAGATGGTGTAAACCCTTTATCGAAACCAGCAGAAGAAAAATTTGGAGCACCTTAAACAAAAAATCATAAAAGAACAGTGACAAAACAATCTTTTTTTAATTATTGTAGAACAGCTAATAATACATCATAACAAACATATATAAATGTCTATACCTCATTAATAAATAAATAATACACAATGTTTTAAATAATAAATAAATTTATTATAGTAACAAAGCTAAAATTCATATAAAGGTTTAGATACAGAGAGCGCATTACAAAGTAACACAAGATCAGTAATAACGAAACAAGGCTGTTTCAATATAACTCTGAGTTTATTTAACTACAAATCAACTCTATCTCCTTCATAATAGTTCCCTTGGTAGGTAACGTAATGCCGAAGAAGTTGCACCTCAAATAAGTGACGGAAGTCACTAATCGGAATTACTCCTAGTTGAATGATAATAGCTTTTCTTAATGTTTTCCACCCCATGATGTTATTCTCCAAGAGGTATATTTAGTTCAGGAAAATAAAAAGTTAACGTAGATATAGATCAGATGAGTAAGGGGACTGAGGAATGTAGGAATGCCCTTTTTAACAAAAAACAAATTCATTCACACACATTATTGAACCACAGGACATTGTCACAGTATAACATTTAAATGTTTACAATATATGATCGCATGCAAACAACACTTTTTTTCTTTTTTTTTTTGATTTGCTTGGCATTTCTCCTGCCACCACCCCATTCGGTCGCCTAAAGCATAAGACCAAATGTCCGTGCCACAAACAGCTACTGAGCCTCGAAACAGTTTACGGACCAGTGTCCTAACTAGTTCCTAGAGCTAACCTAAAAGCGTGAGCGGAATAAGCGTGGTACCATACACCACTCACTGGCGTGTCCCACCGCCCACTTGTCATATATCATTAAAATAGGTAGGCGCACCCCGTCAACTACTAAAACACATATGACTATCAATAATTAAATTTATCTCATCAAAGACAGCAATTCGCTGCCATGCCTAGGTCGCTGAATGCCAGCAAGTACCTATCCACCATTAAAGCGCTTAGAGCCTTAATCTGGCTGGTAGCCAGCCATATCTCTCGATTAGCTTCCTACAGCAGCGTGGTAGGGGTCTTTTCCCTTAGGCAAATTACTGATGTTGGTTGAACAAAGCAACCAGATCAAGCAACTCCCATACGGTCTGACAATGCAGCTCTCTCCACATTGACTCACCGCTTGTGAGTGGCCAGTTTTCTACTTGACCTCTAAGTTCCAGGGTGGTCTGAGTTCTGGCGTCCCCAAGAGCTCAGCAGTCAAACATAATGTGCTCGTTTGACTGGGCCTTCCCACAGACACACAGCTCATCAGCTGCCAGGCAGAACCGAAACAAATATTGGTATAAATTTACATGGTTGGAGAGCACTTGGGCTCCCATTGCCCTTAAACACAATGGAGAGGCATACCATCCCCCCCAGATCCTATATAAATCTCACCATAGTAAAATGTTGATTAAACTGTTTGTTCTTTAGTTAAAAGTTTTTTACTGACAATCCCCTGGTTCTTAAAAAAAGTAGATGAGTGTGCATTGATCTTGGGTTTGCTCATTCTTGTTTTTTATCAGATGAAATGCCTGAAAGAAAGAAATTAAAAGAATTCCTGTTCCTTGGATGCATTCCAAGAAATTAAAATACACTACCTTCTGTTGGATAGAGGTTTTCCACATATTGTCGTTAGTTTTCAAGGTCTCTAGATCGAGGTTTATCTTAATGGATTTACAGCCATCTAAAAATACCTCGTGCCACTCAAGGCTTTCAAAAAAAAAAAACATTTTATTTAAAAATTGATATTTCCAATATTGAACAGATTTTTATCGCACATAGTTGCTCCAAATTGTGCTCTTCCGTTTCACAAAAATATACACTAAAAAATAACCCGGTGATAGTAGTACAATGTGTTATGTACTGAAGGTCCATTTGATGTTTAATTAAGTATCATGTGAACGGTGAGTTCACAGTGTGACCTTATTATGCCCTATGCAAGCAGTTTCATTACTTTCTTCATAGATCATTCCTAAATTTATACAAAAAGGAAATTAAAAATATTAAAAGGAAATTATAGCTATTATGTAGCATCCTAACAATAGAAAAAAACATCTTTTCACGTAAGTTATTGTAAAAGGTGCTAATAGACACTGACAGTCTTACAAATTTTAAATTAAAAAAAATTGTTTGTCACATTTACTTCTGTTTAACAGTATGCTACAGTAAATTAAACGTTTATGCTGCAAGCATAAAAATGAAGGCAAACAGTGGATAAATAAAAGATGAAAACTGGTGGAAAGGACGGCATAACATTTTAAATTCTGATAGGGCTAAATGTTGATGATGGAGGATAAGGGATGTGAATTGTTTTATAATATACTTAAGAACATGACCGGTCAATACAATAAAAACGGTTAAGTTAACTAGTTTATTATTAAACAGCAAATACATCAAAATCTAATAAAAATATACCGATGTACAATAACCATAATTAATATAAAATATGACATAATAATATGAATTTTACACCCTACAAAATAATGATACCATCATTTATTGGCTTTTACCACTTATTATGTAATCACTTATATGTAAGAAGTCCCATTAAAATTACATAAATAAAACATGTATAACCCAAGCATCAGTAATTTGAAGCACAATAAATACAATACTTTCATGTACAAAGCACAATATGAGGTCAAATACCTGTAAGGACAAAAAACTAATGAACCACAACAGTTGAAGTGAATGGATATAAAAACTGGCTGTCCTACAGAGAATTAGAAAGAATGCATAATGCACTATCAATAATACGATAAAAAATTCTTTTATATATTCTTTAAGGTTCTCTTTATTTTTGGGAATAGAAAAAGTTACATAGGACCATGTCTAGCGAATATGGCAATATATATACAGCGGTTTTATTATTAAAAGTAAGTGTTTAAGCTTGTAAGAAGTTCCATCACTGTAGTATGCGTGCATATTTGTGCCATTAAATACAACAATTGTAGGCAACCTGACACTACTTATTGTACTAAAAACAGCACAATTTCTATGCCAGGATTACTAGGAAAAGTGAAGACTGAAACACTGCAATTAACAAGTATAATTTTATATGCATACTTTATATGTAATATGTACAATCTTTTAATGTATATACCGGTGATTCTCAAACTGTGCACCGCTGCACTCTGGGGAGCCATGGCCTCTTCACAGGGGTGCCGCAAAATATTGTAAAAGCTTTATAATTAATTGAACCAAGACATTTAATGTTAATAAAGTAAAAAAAAATAATGAAGATACATGAGTTTTATTTATTTTTATCTCTTATTTACGAGTAGTCATGCTTTTACTTAGGGTAGGGCACCGTGGAAAAATTTCAATTGAAAAAGGGTGCTGCAACTTAGAAACATTTGGGTACCACTGGTATATACTTTAAAATATGCTTTTTTTAACTCGCATTTATCTTTGTTCATATTCTGATTCTGTTAAAAGTTATGAAATACAACTATTAATAGGAAATATCAATAAACTTGCTAAATATAAAAAATAATTTTTTTTAATAATTTTTTTTTTTTTTAACTTTAGAGCACGTTTAAAATAAAATCATTTTATTATGTCACTTGCATCACTAGTACTGAGAAATCAGAATGAATTTTCTGTACTAAAAAAAGTTTATTTAGAATATTTTACATTCTATTGTACACACAAATAAGAGTTTTTATCAATTATTTAATATAAGAAGGCAATATGAAAATAAGACAATATGAATGGTATGCACAAAATCGTCTTCACAATAAGAAAAAGTTATTCTAACTTTTTCTTTTAACTTTTATAGTTAACAATAAATAAATACATTTTTACATATATAGTTTTATAAATATTTTTTTTTTTATAGTTAACTATAACTTTTTCTTAACTTTTCAAAGAAACAAATAATTGGATAACTTTGATGTATTGATTCAAGTCATTTAACTGCACAGCTTTTATAAATAATACTGGTGGTCAAAAACTCACATGATTTTAATAAGCACATTTGAAAAAAAATTGCATAACAGATTTGTTTGAGCATTTTTAACTTTTCTGCAAACGTTATACTGTATAAGCATGGTGATAAAAGATTTAAATACAGGATTCTCACAAAAATTTCACTTTCAATTTCCCTGACGTTTTTTCTTTTTTTTAGTTTAAAATTATGTCGACTTAACGTCCTGTCATTATGAATGTCTCCTCCACCGTGATGGTAAAATGTAATGGGAATGGTATGGTCAACTCACTCTACAGTTGACATAATTTTAAACTATGACGACCACTGTTATATTATATTACGTTGCATAAACAAATTTACATGACAAAGGGGTTTTAGTTTTAAGAAAACATAAAAAAAAAATTTTTTAGTTCCCGATGATGGAATTTTATTCTTAAAGCCCTTGAACACATATATAAAAGAATTGTTGGTAAGTGGGTTTTTTAATTATTAATTACAAACCAACTAATTTTGGTTGACCTTTTCATACGAACTAAACAATAATATAAACTAACAGCCTGACATTGACTAAAAAATAAAGGAACAAAATAAACTCTCTTTTTGATAACAACACTTAAGACGAAAACACACATTATTTGAACTTACAATAGGGCAAAATCCACAAATATTCTTTTGATCCTGCAATACATCCAGAGTTCACTTCAAAGAATCCTCCAACTTTTGAATTTTTAAGCTGATTGCCTCTTGTTCAATCTGCTGTTTAATTCTACACAATTTTTTTTCTTCTTGTTGCTTCTTCAGCTGAATCCTCATTTTTGATTTATTAGGAACATCACCTACCCTCTTCTTTTGTCTTCGTTTCTTCACCTTAAAGGTCCAAAATAAAGGTCATATTACTTTCTCGCCCCTCTGGCCAACATTTTCTGATCTATTTTAACTTCTTGCAAACTCCAAAAAATTTTGAAGCGTCATAAACAATCCTTTGGTCCACAATACTTTACTCTTTTTGGTTTTCAGAGAGTAGAAAGTTCACAGACAATCCCGACTCCACACTAACATTACCACGTGAAAAAATTAGTACTAATTTCAGAACTTCCCACAACTCAGAATATTTCTTGTTCTTACATGACATGGAAACATAAAAATCATCTAATTTATTTTTTGTCTGCATCATGAAAAGCATCTAAAAAAGTATCAAAATCTCCTTTGAGATCATTCTTTGCCTCATAAAAAAGGTAGTCTGACTTTTAGTTTTTTCAGCTGTATCTACTCAGATTTTATTTTTTTCTGATAGAAAACTTCAATAAGATTGTTCATTTGTTTCTTTCCAAGATCAGGTTGTGAAATAATCACTTCAGAGTTTAGAGAACACAGTCCAGCATCAGCTTTGAATTTCAGTGAATAATCCATAACCGTAACTTTAAGAATGAATTAAAAAACAAACATCAACAAAAAATATCCTTAGATCCTGTAAAATATTCTGACTAGTCTGAGACAATATTACTAAAATAAATTATTTTTAGAATTTACAACAGTTATGATGCTAATTACTTTTGCAAATGCGGAGGTGAGGGCTGTGTCATCCAAGTGGTCTGAGCAACATTCGGGGAGAATGCTGTAGCCTGTAATCCTCCAGAAATAACTGAAGGTGTTTGTACATTTCCATTTCCTTCTCCAATAAAAGTAATATTCTTAAAAGGAGCAACTTGTGCTACAGTAACTGATACTGGAGTTTTATTTTCTGAACTTACAGGTTCAATTGGTTTAGGAACTGAAACCTAAAACATGTAACAATTATTTATTAGACAACAAACAGATCTATTTCAATCTAACAAATTATAACAAACAATTAATATCAACAAGAAAAGATAAATTATAATTTTTTTTTTTTTGGGGGGCCAAAAATGATTGTACGTATCATCGCTCGGAAAACAAAAATATAAAATATAAAAACAAAATACAAAACACATTAGAACTTTAAAAACAAAATTAAAATATGAAATACAAAAACAAAATAAAAAACCTAAACTAAAACTATAACACGAATAACAGAACTTTTTTTTTTATTTTAAAATAAAAATTACAATTTATAATTTAACTACACACATTAATCATGCAATATAGATTTGGTAAATAGATGTGATCAATTTTGCAAGAGTTCATTAACAAACAACACTAAAAATTTACCTCATTGAATTTTCTTAGTAGATTATTTTAATGTAATAAATAAAAAAAATATAGCAGACTTAAAAAAAAAACATTCAAGTAAGCAACTTAACCACATGACTAAAAAAAAAATAAATAGTTTGGAATAAGAAGATAAACTAGTGTTTTGAGCAATACTAAAAGAACATACACAGTATATCTGAAAAGTTCTCGAACTAAATAAAATAAAACCAGAGATTTTATTAAGATAAACAAATTTACTCACATCAGCCCTCTATATAGAACCCTTCTCTAGTAATACACTCATTGCAGTGCCAATAGGGCCCATCTAACACTCTAAAAAAATTACTTTGTGGGATCGCCTTCAACTGCTCAGTGCCCTTTGTATGGCCGGAATGTCGTCAAAAAGCATCCTTTCATCTTCAAGTTGAGGTTGAGTTCCAGAAACAAAAAATAGTCTGCTGGAGCCAAGTTGGGTGAACAGGGCAGGTGAGACAAAACTGTGATTTGATTTGTGGTGTAATACGGTGTATTGACATGTCTGCTGGGGCATTGTCATGGAAGAGAGTCAGTGAAACTGCCTGGATCCCGATACTCGGGCTAGATTCGACGAATGCAATACATCAAGCATTTCATTACTTCTAAATAGAATTTAGAATTCACAGTTTGACCGGTTGGGACAAATTCATGATGAATCCCTTCGAGTCGAAGAATGCAATTAGCATCATTTCACTTCAGATTTTTGCCGCCTGACTTTCGCCAGTCTTTGTGCTCCAAGATTCACCGAAGTAGCAGATTGAGCTTTATTTGAAGATCATACAAGAATCACCAGCTTTCATCCCCAGTTACAATTGTTTGAAAAAAATTCAGTTCGCTATCAGCAGTTTCAACGAAGTCTTGAGCGCAAGAAAGACACACCTGTTTTTATTCCTCAGTCAAGAAGTATGGAATGAAACGAGAGCACTCTGAAATTTTCTGCAATTCATTTTTTTTTGTTAGAATTGTACGTACCACATCTTTACTGATGTTTAGCTCTACTGCTGTGGCCTGAAAGGTGAGATGAGGTTGTTCGAGCAAGAGTGTGCACACTTTCACAACATTTTTATCATGAACAACTGTTGAGGACTCCTATTTTGTTTGTCATAATCCAACGACTCTCTACCATCTTTAAACAGCTTCCACCCCACATATATGTTGTAGTACAAGATGCAGCTTCATCACCAAATGCTTGCTGTATGATAGAATAAGTTTCGACGACAGATTTTTGAAGTCAACACAAAATTTTATTGTGCTCCTCTGTTCCATATCACGAGCTCACACAAGGTCACATGAACACAACATATGCAGCCAAATATAACTCTAGTCTGGAGTGACAAGAAGTGATGAGATTTTGTACACACATTTATCAAACATTGTACTACATAGTTCCTTGGTTGTCCAAGAGATGGCGCTATTTGTATCGACTACAGCCATTTAATTCAGGAACTTTTCAGACCTACTGTGTATAAGCAAACATTAACTTTGCAAATTTTTAAAACATTTTAATTTTTTTTTTTAATACATTTGCAAATTCAAGAACAATGGATGAAAAATAACATTAACACCGGTCTGATTTCAAGTAGAACACAGGAATCAACACAGCAATGTAAGCTGCTGCATTAACCTTCGGAAAACACCAAATGGATAAAAGATGCATCGATAGATTTTTGGAAGTTTGTTTTCCCTGATCTGACATTGCCATGATTTCTTCTTGCTCTTACCGTGACCCAAATAAAATTATTAATATGTTTGTCTAAATATAAATGAAAACTCATTAAGTCAAATTATTTACATTTTGGTATGCTAATTTTAGGATTTTTTAACAAAGATACCTCTCATGTTTGTAAACTGAATGATCCAGTTTCTTATGTGTACTCTAACATGTAGTTATATGTGGTAAGTCAATTATTATCCGCAGTTTAGTTATATTTTTGTTTATGTTGGTAGTACAGTCATGTTGCGTAGATGACACATGCGTGATTTAATTGTTGTTATGTCTGTGCAGGTTTGATGTTAGTAGGTTAGTTCCATTATCACTGCCCTGCTGTTAAACATGGCTGCTCTGCTTTCTGTTTGCACCAAAGAAGAGAAAAGTTCAGCGATCCGTTTTTTGTGATCGGAAGGTGTATCAGGGGCCAAAATTCATCAAAGACTTTTGGTACAGTACAGAAACAGTATTTTGCCGCAACGGAGTGTCTACGAATGTATTGAAAAATTCAAAAATGGTCGCACAAGTGTTACGCACGATGAAGGAGAGAGAAGACCATTTACCGCCACAAATGAGGAAAACATTGAGCATGGACGTGACATGGTTTTCTTAGACAGACGAGTAACTATTGATGAAGTGGCACATCGTCTGCTAATTAGTCACAGTTCGGCCTACAAAGTCATCTACAACAGACTTAGGTTTCATAAAGTCTGCGCAAGATGGGTCCTAAAACAACTCACACAGTTGCATAAACAAGCATGCTTGGACATCTGCCAAAAACATCTGGATCGCTAAGGTAACAAACGGGATATCTTAATCATCACTGGTGAAGAAATATGGATCCATCATTACAAGGCGGAGAGTAAACGACAGAGCATGGAATGGAAACATCCAAATTCGATCTGAAAAAAAAGTTCAAGACCCAACAATCCGCAGGATAACTGATGCTTACAGTTTTTGGGACTCATTAAGGCCCAGTACTGGAACATTATGAGGAAAGGGGCACAACAATAAACAGTGCGCATTACAGTGAGATGCTTACTGCCAAGCTGAAGCCTGCAATTCGAAGCAAACACCGAGGACTGCTGTCGAAAGGTGTTTTGTTGTTTCACAACAATGCCTGTTCACATATTGCTGCTTACACTGCTGAAACGCTCTAGAAACTCAACTTTGAAGTCCTGGCTCATCCTCCGTATAGTCCTGATCTTGCCCCTTCCGACTACCACTTGTTTGGTCCACTCAAAGGGGCATTAAGAGGCTGTCAATTTACCTCAAACGAAACACTGAAAGAAGCGGTGCATTCCTGGCTCGCCGCTCAACCAAAAACCTTCTTTTATGAAGGCATCAGGAAGCTTGTACAACGATGGACCATTTGAAATGCAAAGGGACTATGTTGAAAAATGATGTATATGTAAGTTTCCTATTTGTATTGCAATAAAATTTATAACTACATTGCGGATAATAATTGACTTACCCTCGCACAAAAGGGCATTCATAAATTATTCAGCCCATTTTAGGTGTTAATAAAAAAAAAACAAAGCAATATACTTACGTTCATGTTTTATTGATGAGCAGGGCATATCAAATAGTTTTGTTTATTACAATTAATTTCAAACAAGTTCCATATGAGCAGCTTTTGTGGAGCATAAAAGTTTTAGACAACATTCGATTTGACACAAAATATTATGAAGAACATCTTGAGTTATTCCGTTAATTACTCCTACTTTTAGTTCACTGTTGTTGACAACCTTCATTGCATACACAGTCTCTGACAAACCCACCCAAAAAAGAAATTGAGTGGCATAATGTCAGGGGATCAAGTTGGCCAGGGAATTGGTCCATCACTGCCGATCCAATACTGAGGAACTTGTTTGCGTACGTAGTCCCTAACATGTAAACCCTATTGAGATGGTGCACCAGCGTGTTAGAAATAAACAATAGATTAACAATGCTGAATTTATGGTACTGCATACTCCTGTAACATGTCTAGATAAGTAGCACCAGTAACCATCGGCTTGGCAAAGAAGAATGGTCCAATCACTTCATAAGTAGTCAACACACACCAAATGTTAATTTTCAGGCTATCACATTATGTTTGTCAAATGGCATGAGGGTTCCTGCTACCCCAAACCTGACAATTATGACCATTAATGCGACCAGAAACATGGAAAATAGCTTAATGAGAGATTATTTTTACTAAAAAAAAAGCCATTATTTTTGTTCACTTTATCAAGAACATCCATGGCAAAATTGTAATGGCATGATTTATCTACATTTTCAATTCATGCACCAACTGAATTTTATATACATGAAGTTTAATGCGCTTGTGTAGAACATTCCTGATTGTTGAATGACATATTCCCAGTTCTAAACTCGCACAGCGAATTAGCGATTTAGCCAGATTTCTCTGAAAGGTTCCTTTACTAAAATCATAACTTCCTTGGAAACAAGTCTGGCAGCACCTTTTTTGTGTACTACACTTGTATCCTTGAACTGCTGATACCAAAATTTACATCATTAGGTAGATACTCTAAACAAAAACCATACTCAAAACAAAAATGTCAACAAACAGCAACAACAAATTTGCTTTCATGAAACCAGAGTATGCACATTGCTTTCTCCTGCACGGTAGCCGATGCTCGACTGATGATCCATCCTGTTAATTCAAGGTCATCAGTAACTCTAGTACCTACACTAATGTTTGAAAAAATTAACATGCGCCACACTGCTTTGTTGATTTTTTATTAACCCCTAAAATGACTGAGTAATTTATGTTTACTCTATACTTAATGTGTTATTATTACCTAAGAAAAAATATTTTATCATGAAATTTTACTTTTAAATAATGTATGAAACAATGAAATACTTTAATAAAAATCTTCCTTTTTAATGAATTCTATCTATCAACTGTTACAAAATTGTACATATATGTACAAAATATATGTTTTATTTTAAGAATATAGACTTTTGTTAGGTTATATCACTAACAAGCTTAATACTAATATTATTACTAACAAATAAAATGGTATCAATCATTCAGGCATTGACAACTCTCCCCCCACCAACAAATAAAAATGACATCATTACTTTGGCACTTAAATCTATAAAACAAACAACAATTAAAAAAAAAAATACAAATAATATTATAAGTCCAATAAATTGACTATTTTAAATGTTGCTCTATCGATCTCAAAAAGTTATATAGCAGTGTGAATGGCAAACTCACATTTTTATAATCATATTATTATTCATTTCAGAACATTACAGAACGTGTTTAGTGAGCTTGTAAAATTTTCAATTTATTTTCCAATTTCATTTTTTAATTTATTTACACTAATTACTAAGATATGTTAATTATCATTAAATAATATCTATTACATTAAAATAAACATAAACATAAGTAATACTGATTAATCAAATAACACCGATAAAATGTTTTAGTGAACTTAATTATTTTATTTAAGAAGTTTAATTTTAATTTTAAAAATTCAGTCATTACAAATAAACTAGTTTTAATGATGGATAATATAATTATAATGTAATCACAAATGACAAAGAGGTACATGGTACATCGGTTACATGAAACAGCCTTGGTAATATTAGACAAGGTACTGCGTACGATGAAGAGGTTATAAGTGGAATGATACTTTTGCCCATATTATATACATACATAATGCTTATATACATATTTAATGTTCTAAAAGAGTTATCTTCTTACAGCGTTAGTAAATAATGATAATCCACTTAAGTCAGAGGGTAACTGTGGAGGAGAGCACAATGAATCAGCTGATAGTTGTAATAAGTTAACAGCAAAGAACAAACACAACAATCCTTCGTGTGAGTAAATGCACACAAGTGGCATTGGTGTAACTTCTGATTTTCACCTAAACAAAAAATTTCATATTAAATTATAGAACATTAAATATTTAATTTATATAAAAACATATAATAATCTTAAATTAAAAACAATAATCACCACTATTCACCACTATAGTGATTTGTAGTGAACTGCACTCAGTTAGATCAAGAATTATATACTTTTTTATGATGGAAGTGACAATCCAAGAAACCAAAACGCTGAGGAAGACCGGTGGATTTCAAAACTAGGAATACTGTTAAAGCTGTAATGCCAGGGAAGAAATTCTTTCCACAAATAATAATAAGTAATGTTAGGAAATTATCATCACACCGACTCACAGATAGTTTGGTAAATTAGATAAGACCTACATTCACTCGGTTCTAGACAGATTTTTAAGAACCGAGATAGCCAAACTACACTGTAAATTTAAGCGGTAAGTACATCGATCGGCAAAACTGAAAACCTAAAGACACCAGATACAATGAAGAAAGATAGATCACGTGAATGGAATATATCTAGACAGATTGGTCCCTGCCCCAGAGACCATAAAAATCAAAGAAGTACAGCCAACCGATCGACAAATGGGGTTGATCAGAGAGTAGCAATGGATGTTTCAGGACCCACCTGGCCTTCCTAAGCAAGAAAGGACCACGGATGCACATAATGTTTGAGGCCTGTCTAGACAGGAGATAACTCCTGGTAGACTGTCAGAGAATTTTATGATTTTGAACAATGAGAGTGACACACCAGCTCACCCAGATCACAAGAAGGCTTACCGCAGAGAAGAGAAGAAAAAGTCACACTACTTTATTTAATTTTATCAGGACAGCAGAAACACTTCACAGTTACGTAATCCTTAGAACAGTCTTAGACTAATTTTTCATGCCTAGGAATAGCATGTATCAAAGCATAACAGCCTGATAAGTTTTGGCGACAAACAAAAAAGACATCAATGATAGATTACCCCAAGGAAGAGTATACTGTATGCTTGTATCAACAGTAAGTCCAATGGGAAATGTTTCTTCTTGATGTGATTTAGCTAAAGGCAACTCTGCTCTTGAAGCATCTTCTTGAACCCACTGCAACCAATTATTCTCACTTTGACAACCAAGGACACCTAATTCCATACTATTACCAGAGCCAACTATTAACACTCCCCTGCAACAATTATAGATTTTATAAGTAAAATTAACTACAAAGCTAATAATAAATTATTAATTACCCTATTAATTGCTTAACTTATAACAAATAACCGCTTAATGTTATAAATACTTTGAACAGCTCTACCGAATCTCAGAATCTACTGATAACTATCAGTAGATTCACAGTGCAATCAAAAAGCCTTCGTTCACAATAACAAATATATATCTGTTAACATTCAATAACAATCAACTAATATAATAATGAGTTCATCATAGAAGGATGCACATTTAAAGACATGGGGATGGTATTTTCTATAGAAGATTGATGATTGATTTCATCATCCCATTGAGATTAAACACAATTACAAGAGCTTCTTGATCAAATATTGTTATATTAATTCAATAAATGAAAATTGACAATCATAGTCTTCTGTAGCTGAACAAAGATACTTTCCCTTGGATAATTTTTTCTTTGAAACGGGCCGCTCTAATTAAATACAAGACAGATTCAAATATGAACTATAGTTTGGTCATCGTTCAGCAAAATGCAGTGAAAGTGGTACTACAGGAAACAAACAAAATTATTCATGGTCACTTGCCCCTCTTCATAATTACTACTGTACCATTAATTAATAGTAAAAGATCAGCAAGTAGAGGCGCACATTACCATAAAATAGTACATTATAACCACATTCCTGACCAAAAAGTTTATGAACTGTCACAAACTGGTTACAGACTGAAGAGACAATGAGTACTCACTGTTAAGTTTTTAAGAGTAAAAAATATCGGAGATGAAAAGTGAACCGCATGAGCACTAGTCATGGACTTCCATAAGATAAGGAAAATTTAGCGATTGACACACCAATCTGGAAGTACAGGCTAGTAATTGTATATAAATAATCTGAAATAATGAACGTCAGCAAAGAAAGGGTAAAATTAAACATCAAAAACCACCTTTAACGGTTAAAATGTATGACCAATGAATTCTGCTGCTGTTAATACAAGATTAAATACAACATTGCACGCTCAAGTATCACAAACATTATCGTTACAATATGAGAAGAAAGAGATTCATTGTTTGATGTCTATTGTGACAACAGCCAAAATGCTGGGTGAATTACTTCACACAAGAGCAAACAATGGAGAGTAAAGCACAAGGATTTCCTCACAGACTAACACAATAAATGCTGAATATTGTTTGAGATTTGTCATAGGCAAAGTTTCCAGTTGGAACAAGACAGAAAAGAACACATCAATGTAATTCTTCCAGGGTAACAATCAACTACATGTCACGGCTTACAAGGCCTCCGCCCATAAACTGACAATAAACTTATTTCCTTAAAGTCCAGACTTTGCATCCTCAGACCATCTAAAGTGTATTTAGGAGGAAAAAGATTTGATAAAACAAGGATGTTAAACAGACTATTCAACAGTGAACACAACTGCAATCAACAGACTTCTTCCTGAGCAGCAACTGAAAGCTTACCTGGGGTTGAGGAGAGGTGTTTTATTGAAAAGTAGTAGTTTCTGTTACATATTTGTCTTACATTAACGTATGTGATACCATTATATGTCAGCAAGCACTTGGTTAGCGTAAAAGGAAAGAATTATGTAAAATTTTCTTTATAATTTTGTATTTCATATTGTATTTTGCTTTAAGAATGCAAAGGAATATTTTTTGTCATTGAACTCCAGCAGATGAACTCGAATGTTTTGTACTCTTTAAAAATATTAATTATTTCTTTTATTCATATATCTCTAAATGAGTTGTAATTATTAAAGGAAACTAAAATAAGTTCATTTATTCAATGTGCTTCGTAACAAAAGGCAAATTAAACTTTTTCACATTTTAAAAAATACTTCATTTTATAAATTAATTCTCTTTCGTACAGTTAAGAAATAGAATAATATTTTTTTTTTAAATTTATGACTGTTCTACAGCATTAAATTAAATCAACTTTTAGGATATCCATTTTTAATATTATTGTTATTATTATTAACTTGCCTTTAAAAATTGTTTCATGTTTTCCTTTAAAAATAAAAAATTACTGTACACTTTTTAATTATACATTCATGCTTTATCAGATACCTTGAGCTATAAAAAATTGACATTGGAAAATAAGGGTGAAACTTTCCTTCACAATAATCTCAAATTTATTAATCGAGTTAATTCCTGAACTGAAAATAAGAAAAAAAAACTTGAAATTCTGTATGATTAATTTAAATATGTTGACTACGTTTCTAACTATTAATTTAAAAAAAGGTTAACATTTCAAGTATGCTATAAAAATGAAAAAAAAAAATATATATATATATATATAGGATGATTCAAAGAAACGGGAAATTTAAAAATTAAATAACGTTAATGAAAAATTTTTTTTTAGAAAATGAATCTTATTTCATGTAATTGTACAAATGTTGCCATTTTAGGATACATACATTTTAGTATATTTTTTAAAGATGACATCTTGCAGGTGACCTCCTCTTCTACGTAAACACTCATGAAGTCTCTTCGTTAAATTGTTCATGATTTGACGTAACATCTCAACTGGAATTTCCGCAATTGCTTCTCGGATCTTTGCCTCCAGTTCTTCCGTTGTAGCAGCTCTACTGTGGAAAACTTTGCTTTTAAGGTGACCGCACAAAAAGTAATTGCAAGCTGAGAGATCAGGCGATCTGGGAGGCCATCTAATGTCACCGTTTTGTGAAATGACATGTTGTCCAAACAATCGGCGTACAGCTGCCATCGATATTCGTGCAGTATGTGACTTTGCTCTGTCTTGTTGAAACCAGGCTGTGCTAAGAATCGGTGGAAATCTCTTTTGTTGTTCCACAACAAAGGTTTCAAGCACGGCTATGTAACGAGCCGACGTCACTGTAATCGCAAGACCGTTGTCATCCTCAAAAAAATAAGGGCCTATAACACCATAAGATGATGTAGCACACCACACGGTCACTTTCTGGCTGTGCAACGGGCGCTGGTGTAGCTGCGTAGGATTCTCTTGTGCCCGGTATCTGAAATTTTGCTTGTTAACAAATCCACTGAGGTGGAAATGCGCTTCATCTGACATCCACAGTTCGTGAACAAACTCTTCGTTATCATTTATCTTCTGAAGCATTACATTACAGAATTGTGCTCGCACAACTGCATCGTTTGGTTTCAGTTCCTGGACGATCTGCAACTTGTATGGATGGAATTGCAAGTCCTTCACTAACATTCTTCGAACACTTGAACTATGCGATTGTAAAGATCCTGAGAGACGACGGATTGACCGATGTGGACTTCGTGTGACAACATCTTGTAAAGCTTGAACATTCTGTGGTGTACAGACGGTTTGCTCACGGCCTGGAGGTTTCTTCTTCATTGCCGAACCAGTTTCCTCAAAGTTAGATATCCATGTTTTAATTGGATGTGCTGATGGAACACGGTCGTGCCGTCCCAGATTAAAATGACGGCGAAATTCTCTACGTGCTCCCTCCACACTGTTTGTAAAACGCTTTGATAGCAAATGCATGTTGCGCACCACTCCAAGTATCCATGGCAACTAAATGGCAGGTTAGCTTAAAGAGGCTGGCGCCACTTATCAAGTGGTACCAATCACCTACGGCTACCAATACAACTTTCAAAATTTCCTTCACGAAATGGTGACATTAGATGACCTCCCAGATCGCCTGATCTCTCAGCTTGCGAATACTTTTTGTGGGGTCACCTTAAAAGCAAAGTGTTCCACAGTAGTCCTGCTACAACGGAAGAACTGAAGTCAAAGAACCGAGAAGCAATTGCGGAAATTCCAGTTGAGATGTTATGTCAAACCATGAACAATTTAACGAAGAGACTTCGTGAGTGTTTATGTAGAAGAGGAGGTCACCTGCAAGAGGTCATCTTTAAAAAAAAAATCAAATGTATGTATCCTAAAATGGCAACATTTGTACAATTACATGAAACAAAATTCATTTTCTAAAAAATATTTTTCATTAACGTTATTTAATTTTTTTAATTCCCCGTTTCTTTGAATCACCTGTATATAAATATAAAGTAAAAATTAAAAATCTATAATATTGTAGTTTACATTATGAAAAGTACAAAGAAATATGATTTTCTGTTTTTTTTTATTAATATTACAAAATACATGTACAAAGAAACATTTGAGTCAACCGACACATTTCAAATGGTCATAGATAATATATGAAAACAGAAATCCAAATGAAACCATAAATATGTTCATAACTAATGTTCTATAAATATGTTCAAATATGGTATTTTTTACCTATAATTACCACTTATTTTTTGAAAATTGCATTAAGCAGATGATCTCTGTTTATACCAATGCATTATTTCAAAAACTTCCCTCATTCTCTGCTGATTTTCTAATGTCCTCACTGTTTGTGAAGCTCCACAATTCACACTAGACACACTATCAGGTTCTTAAATTTCTTCACTGGGTTGATACAGTAATCAAAGACTGAGTGCAACAAGCAATGAACTTTCATCTAAAAACATGCTGCATTTTTGTCTCAGTTTTTGTTTTGAATCTGCAAATACAAGTTAACCAAGTGTTGTTCATTCCAAGGCTCCACTGAAACTGGTTTCCATATGAAATGGGATCCACTTCTCTACTGTTCCCCTTCCCACTGACCATGGTTAACTTGCACCAGTGCAATAACAAATTTGAAAAGTGTCAGTCAACTCAATGCCATTCTATATTAGGAAAATAAGATCCTAATTTCTGAAGTGTTATAATAATCTATTTTTACAGAAATATTTGCATGTTTAGATCACCCTCACACTGTTTTTAAAAAACAAAATCAATCGTTATTGCTTGTCTAAGAAGGAAATTCATAATCAGAGCCCTATCAGTAAAACGAGGGATGATCTTGTTGACAATTTTACATGTAATTTTCACACATTAAAAATAACAAAATTACTTGCAAATTGTTCACTCTATGAAATCATAACTTCACTGAAGCGAGGTAAGTAGCAGACAATAGATAACGTTGCTCATCCTTTTTGGTACCAAAAATAATCATGAAAAATATTCTTAGATTGACCCACATGAGAGACTAACTCCTCATGGAAGATACTTGCTGTTCATTTGTCACACTAATATAAAAATGTCACTAAATTCATAGTACCAATTTCCTGCATGCTACACAATTATCATTGCGTATAAACACAATAAACTTCAACTAGAACAGTAACTACAAACATATAAATAGCAGCATTCAGATGTTAAGAAACACAGTGTTACAAGTGTATGCCATGTTATAGGTCATATTTCTTATATATGAATTTTATATTTTTATAAAATTGAATAATAAAATATGTATTATTAATATTTAATTTTATATATATATATATATATATACTTAGAAATAATCAATTATTTTTTTGTTACTGTAGTTGTCCATATTCCCCTCAGTACCAATTATGTCAAAGACTAAAGTATAACACAGATTTCCACCAACAGTACAGAATTCAATAATGCCTCTTACCTTATTCTTATTGTTTTTCCATTTTAAGAGCGCTTTCAAGAGTTTTCCTCATCATCAATTTTTTTTAAATCACATTAAATTCAAAAACATTAAAATTTTTGTATATTATAAAAATAGAAGTCAAAAGTTAAATAAAATATTTTGTGTGGCCAGCCACACATACAGTACTGTACTAACATTATTTAAAATTTTTATTTAATTATACGAATGTGCTGTTATCTATGGCAGTTTTAATAAGAAAGTCATTATCAAACTCTGTACATTAATCAAGTTAAACTTTTGTCTATACATGTATTCATAATATTTTTCTAAAATACTTAATTTTTTATTATTATCACATCCTTTTACAATTTCTATTACTTTTAAATATATATCTGAGTCAGTGATTGAATGTTTATTGATTATTAAACGGTCTGCAAGATTGAAGAAACCCAATTATTGCTTTTATAGTTCTGCAAACCTTGCTCTAAATGATCATCTACTAGTTTTCCAATATAAATTTTTGTTACAATCATTGCATGTTATTTTACAGATACCACACAACAAATTATTAGGATCATTATCATTATGGATTTTCAAATGTTTTATTATATGATGGTATGGTCTATATGCTGGTTTATATTTTTTGTCATTATAAACATTAACCAAGTTCCCAATAATGTTGTTAGTGTAGGAGTATTTTATATAAATATTTTCATCACCGCATTTATTATTTATCGGTAACAACGTTGTTGTATTATTAGATTTCAATTTCTGTTTTTTATAAATATTATCAATTAATAATGTGTTATATCCATTTTTTATTGCGATACATTTTATAATATCTATTTCTACATCTAAGTTTTTCTTTATTATTCTGTGTGTAATGTATCACTCACTCTATTTAACACATTTGTAAATGTATTAATTTTGTGCCCAAGGATGATTCGATCTGTTAATGAGGGATACATTACACACAGGCTACTTTGGCATTGCACAGTCATAACAGGCTACTTTGATTGCTTGTATACGAATCATTTTTGTTGAAATGGCAATGCCATTTTGCTGATTTTCTTGCACTCATTTTAAAACTTCAGTCTCGAGTTCTGGCCATTTCGCAACTTTACCACGTTCTGCGCGTTAATTGAACAACATTTCCTTCTGACCACGCCAATTCTAATCATTTTTTCTGTAGACGGAGGTCCAAAATGTCTTTCAGCTTCCCTATTTTGATGTTCTTCCACATATTTTACAACCTGCAATTTGTAACTTGAAGTGTAAGAATGTCGCCTATTTTTTCCATCGCTAAAAATTACCAACCTAACACCGCAACACGTCAACTCAATACTGACAAACATCTGTAACTGATTACTCTGATAAGAGATTATGCAATTCAAATTGGGACTCCCCATTCTGAGCAATGATGTGCTAGAGGTCACGTGAAGGTTACGCATCAACTCGATCACGTCATTCACCCGCTATAAGGATCTTTGTATATAAAATGGAGTGCGTATAACTTTAAAAACAATCTTTACCTTCATTGTATAAGATGCACCCCATTTTTAAGATGAATTTTTAAGGTAAAAAAGTGCATCTTATACAAGAAAAATATGGTATTTAAAAATAACAGAAACTGTAAAAGGATGTGATAATAAAAAATTAAATATTTTAGAAAAATATTATATATACTAGTATAGACAAAAGTTTAACTTGATTAATGTACTGACAGAGTTTGATAATGACTTCCTTATCAGAACTGCCGTAGATAACAGCACATTTGTATATTTTATTAAATAAAATTTTTAAATAATGTTAGTACAGTAATGTATGTGTGGCTGGCCACATGAAATATTTTATTTAACTTCTGACTACATATTTTTATAATATGTTGCATATTATAATGTATTTGAGTTTAATGTGTGATTTTAAAAAGTTTTTATTATTGACGATGCGAAAAACTCTCAAAAATGCTCTTAAAATGGTAAAACAATCGGAATAAGGTAAGAGGAATTATTGAATTCTGTACTGTTGGTGGAAAACTGTGTTATACTTTTGTCTTTGATGTATGTATTATTTCCTCAAGAAGTAAAACCGGCAAGATTTACTAGTGAATGTTTAAACATCAAAACAATATAGTAAAAAGGATATTAACCGTGAAAAATTTTGTTAAGTGGATCAAACAGTTTTAATCAGGCAAAATACATATCACCAATGTTCATAGCAGCTTAAGACTGGTAGAAGTTTTGACCGACACTTTACAAAATTGCATTAATAATTTTATTCGCCAAGACAGACATATAAAAATTTGAAAACTGCTGAAATTAATAGTGTCAAGTATCAGTACTGTCCATTCCATTTTCTTTGATAAGCTGAATTATCATAAAAAAACATATTAAAGTCGGGTTCCAAGGCACTCGATTCAAAATCATAGGCATCTAAACTCACATTTGTATGGAACTTAAACTGGTTTCTGACAGACGGCGATGTGAGAATTGTATAACATCATTTAGTTTAATGTTTCAAACATCCAAAATAATTTAATGATAAGAAGTGAATAGAACAAATAGTAGGTGAAACCAGTTCAGTTAAAAAAAGAAAACAGATACCAGTGAGGTTAATCTGTCCCTTGGATCAATTCTAAAAAGCAAGCTCAAAAACAATGAAGATCATATTACTGACACTAATACCAAATGACTTTTGTGTAGCTGGAGAATGCATTTGATGAAATAAAATGTACAAAAGTTAAATAAAATAAAGTATTTAAGATTTTAAGAAAATTTAGATTTAAAATACAGAAGTCATTTATAATCTGCAAAAAATAAGGTAGTAATTCTAAGAGTAGAAGAACGAAGAAAGGCAAGGCTCAGAAACGAATAAAAGGCAGTAATCTATTCCTATTGTTTTTTCAACTTGTATGTCTAACATGAAGGAAAAATCTGAGAGTAACTCTGTTTTCTCAAGAAGAAAAGGTTAAAATGTTAGGATTCTGTTCTTTTGGCGGAAACTAAAGATAAATTAGAAAAAATTCTGAATGACATGGGTTTATTACTAACATAATTTTATATTAAAAATAAACAATAGTAAAACATAAATATTAATGTAAGGATACACAATATATAAGAATGAGAGAACTTTATTTAGAAACCAAAATTACAAAGGATGAAGAAAAGCTAATCGGTACAAGCAATAAGAGGTTCATACAGAAAAGAGGACTGATAGAATCAGAAATAGATCAAAGATTTATAAAGAAATTCTTCAAAATTATTGCGGGGAGTGCAGCACTTTACGGTAGCAAAAATATGAAAATTAGAAAAGAATAGAAAAGAAAAGAACAGAGACCTTAAATACAATGTTACAAGAGGATATAATGAATATCCTCTTGAGATGAAGGCATCTCTTAAGATGGATAGGAAAGAAGAGAACGTTTTCTGGCAGAATTTTGAGAAAAAGTGTACTTCATTAGCTGACCATATATAAAGATGGTTAAAATAAGTTAATACGTAGGTAAAATAAGGATACGTAGGAGGTAAAAAGGATAGAGGAAGGCAAAGATGTGAAAATATATGAAACAAATAGTCGAGGATGAAGTTCCAGTAAACACTCTCCCTACAAATATGCTTTTAAAATATATTACCGATTTTATATAAAACTGTGCTTTGCTGAAAACAGAATACCAACATATAAAGTCACAAAGTTTTTTGTATAAACTGAACAGAAATCCTTTAACTACGAATTATATAACAACCCTGAAATCCCAGTTTATTAAACGTGGACTACAAATAAATAAGAAAAAAGGTAGGCACCATTTTATACTTATCAGATGAATGAAGAAGTCTCATAAGCCGATACAAACTTCCTAGCTCATGCTGCTTTTTCTATATGTATAAAGGTGCCACAAGCATTGTAAACAAGACCTTCAATAGAATTACGAATGATACATTCAAAGAAACAAGTATTAGTTTCGTACTCATAGGGAAAAGAGAACAGAACAGAAGCAGCTTTTAAAATACATTTTTTTTTTCTAAACTGGGACTCTATATTAATTACAAGCACTTATATCTTTGAGGTTTATTTTAACCAATCATGCACGTAAAAGTAGTTATCCTTACATTAAGGCATCTCAATAAGATATTGAGGACACATGGATTAAGTCAAGCAAATGGATTGTCAAGATGTAAAAATTATATTTTCTTAATGAGTAGTCTGTTAATTTTCAAGAAGTTTTTACAATATCTAATTAAATATAAACACAGTTATTAAAGATTTTACAAGAACCAGCTCATTAAACCATTTCTAATTTTATTCTTACTACATACCCTTCAACTTTCAGGTTGCTGCTCTCAGAGAGTTTCCACGCATTATGATACCATCAAGTTATTAAGGGATTTCATTTAGAAATAAATATTTTATCAATTTGTAACACTAAAACAAATAAAAAAGTAAAACAATAATAACATATTAAGATTTTCTATTTTAGTTAATTTTGAAAAAACCCAAAAACGATAAAAAAGGATTATGAAAAAAATTAAGTTACTAATTTATAAATTTACTTGCTTTGCCTCATGCTCATGTGGTAGTCGTCAAGGTTATAAGAAATTCCCCAATTTTTTCAGATAGTGTTTTTATTCTTCCTTTAGTACATGCAAATCTGAAGTTCATAAACCCTAATGAACTCTAATATCCCTAATTAGTTTCCCTAATGAACCCTAATATCAAGTTAGGGTTCAAGAACCCTAACTTGATATTAAACTGCTAAATACCAAGGGCACACATGTTCTTGAAGAGTGATGTTCAAGTGAAGGAAGTAATACATATAAACAAAAATTTTAACAAGAGTGTTAACATGTACTTTTTAATAAGTACTGTTGAAAAATATTTTCTCATCTAGAGCAAAATGTTAAGCAAGTGTGGTATGCAACCTGTTAATGGTTGGAAAAAGACTGCAACCGGCTCAAATCTCAAAGTTGCCTGTCTGTGCTATAGCCTCAAAATTTTAGAGCACCTGGACACACAAGATTATAAAGAAAGAAAAATTTTTATTTCAAAATAATTCTTTATTCTTACAAGCATTTATTCTGAATACTTTGTAAATTCAGCAAAAGTTATTCTTTAGAAAAATTTTAAGTTATAAATATTTCATATTTTATAAATGTAATCCTAGCATCTACAAAAATTTACTATAAGAATATACTTGTAGTTGTCAACTACGAAAAATTCCAACTTTTATTTTTTTAATTTCTTGGTATTTGAACTTGCCAAAAATTTATATTTTTTTAATATATGGGTCAGCTATCGACATAAAGACTAAGTATTAAAAAATTGACAGCATGTGTTAAGAAAAAAAATATATGCAGTTTTAAAAGGAATAAGGGGTTAATACATTTAAACAGTACATACAGATCAAGAGGGAGCTCTGTTGAACAGTACACTTCATGGATTACACATCTAGTTATCAGATATATAAGGCTACACTAATTTTGAAGTAGGTTTCAAGAAGTTATAAAGATTTTAAGGATTTAAGAGTGCGATTAAATGGAGCCAACTACTATAAGTTGCTGGGCTTTATAAGACAGACAACTTTCAGAAACAGTTTAATACTGAAATAAAACGCAAAGGGATGATTAGGGTAAGATACACTGAAATCTCACTATAACAGCATAGAGAATGACAGTTTTTGCCGCTAAAACAAGATTCCCATTGAGAAAATTAAACACAAACTTAAAAAATCTATGCAATATTGATCCTTACACAGATTTAGATTTTTAATGTAAAGTCACTCAAAAAATTTGTATTACGCAAATAAAATCTGAATGTACAGAGAAGAAACACATCCTTAAGAATGAAGACACCAGCTTTTGAATAATCCTAGCACCTTTAAAAATGTAGTTTTAAGCAAAGTATTGCGGTACGCAACACATTATTATGCAAGAACATTATGAAAATACAATATTCACAAAATATGAAAAAAATAAATATTTACTTAACATACACATTATCTATCCAGATATATCTGCAAATTAAAGTAATTTTATTAATTACTGACACTACCAGAAAAACTTTACGGCAAACTTAGAATAGCAAACATTTTTAACTAGTTGTTTTGATTTGTAATTATAGAACTTCAATTTTATTTTCAATATTTATGATTTCCTGCTATAAAACCTATGTGATAGCATCGGAAAGCACGGAAATAGTATTATGAATATTTTATATGCTACAATCAAATTATTTTATTTGATTGCAGCAGTATCTTTGTTTCAGTATCACAATCTAATCTCACCTTGTCGCCAAAAGATGCTGATGTAGCTATACAGTTGTCTGCCCCTACATAAAGAACCAAACCTGTTTCCTTAAGAAACTGTAGAATAGATTAAGTATTGTTCATTTCTCAACAAGGCCAGTATATAAAATTAATTTTTTACGGTTATATTTTCTCATGCTTTTCTAGGTTCAGTGCATTATCTGTAAATTAAACTTTTTGGGAGTGAGTCTTCGATAAGTATACATTTTTTTTCAATAGTAATATTTTTAACATTTTATAACACTGGTTCATCGATTGCAGAATATTTGTAATACTAGCCGAGAAGGCGATTTTAATTTTTTTTTTTTAGTCCAGTAATATTAACATGTTTCTGTCTGTAGGAACATTTTATATCAACTTTGTCTAACGTGCTCAAATTCTGGAGAAGAAATTTTTTGGAGTTAATCTCATTAAAAGGTTCAATAATTTTTTCCTGTATTTCTGTACCATGCCTACAGACAAACTAGGTCAATTAAATTTTTTCCAGACACTGACTTGTTTAACATTCCTTCCTAACTTGCAAATTACAATAATTTGTTTGACCAAAAACAAACTTTCTCGTTCAGAAGACAATTTTAAAAAATGTTAATTTAATAACTAATGAAAATAAAAGCTACAAACAGCAACTCTGAGAAAATTAAAAAATAGAGAAGGCTAACATGGAGATACAAAGAGTCTCTTAGTATGTAAGAGTTACATAGAACGTAATTTAAACACGACTCAAAAATTACATTTTATATTTTTTTATTCAGATGTATGTTAGATGATGAAGTGAATAAGAGAATTAGTATGCTTAAAATTTCTTGTGAATGACAGATCAGAATCCATCAACCAATAATATTAACTGCAGAATACCACACTCCTAACACAGAATACAGGGAAGGCTATCTTTATGGAGTAATAAATCTAAAATTTGTTTTACATTAGTGAGGTCATTTCAAGCAGGAATTGAAACATAACAGAATACAACATTTAAATTAATTTGTATATTTTTACAAGCTATTTTATTGAAGACATACATCAACAAATGGGATACTTACCCGAATAACACTCTCAGAGTTAGTAAACAAATCCTGATAATATGACAGCGGCTTCTTTTATTTTGTAACAAAATGTATGATACTTTTATTAATGTATCATTATATCTAACCTTCCTAAGAACAAAAGTAACTAGAAAAATAACCACCTATTTTTTTTTTTTTGTGGGCCAAAAACGCCTGTGCATTATCATCGCCCGGAATTTTCTTTAATAAAAAGTAAAAATAATAAAACTAAATAAGGTTTAAAACTAATATAAATTATATAATTAAAATTTAAAACTAAGTTAAATAGGTGAAATAAAACTCATAACTAATATCGCAGACGGAGTCTTTAAAATATAAAAACTAAAATAATAGAAAATGGAAACTATATAAAACTTAATTAATTCCGTCAGGGAGTGCAAAAGGCTCCCTACTCAGATAATAAAATTAAAGACATAGAACAAAAAAAATCAAAATTGAAAGCAAGGGAAAAAATTGACAAAAACTCTTCTAGCATAAAAAATATTTATGGCAATATTAAACTTTTGCAGTTACCTGTACTACGCAAAAACAGAAACATTCGGTTCAAAGTTTCATTATCATTGCACAAGATACCACGAATGTTTCTGGGTAGATCAAATTAACAACGCAACGCCGCAAAACATATGCAGTCTATGAGAATGTGGTGCACAGTCATGTGGCAGTTGCATCGTGTGCATATGGGTGCTTGTCCTCCTGACATTAGGTACTTGTGTGTGATACTCGTATGTCCTATCCGCAATCGGCAAAGGATTACTTCTTCATGTAGAGTTTTTCTGCAAAAGGAATCCCGCGGTAACAAAATCTTTAATCTATCGAGTTTATTATCGACGGTAATCGTCCAGTCACTTTGTCACCTTGCTCTCAGTGATTGTTTTACACGATTAATAAAATCAGAGGTAGTAACTCGGGTGGTGAAAGGAAGTTGAATACACGCTTCTTTGGCAACATAATCTGCTTGTTCATTACCTGGAATCCCTACGTGGGTAGGGATCCAGCAAAAACTTACTTCTGTGTTGCAATTATTCAACTCGGTGATTGCATTGTAAATTTCAATGACGACAGGATGTTTGCAATAAAAGTTTTCTAACGCCTGGAGAAGACTACATGAGTCACTGCAAATAAGAATAATTCTACATTTAAGGTTAATGATATTTAGAGCCTTATTTATAGCGAATACTTCAGCAGTGAACACACACTCGTAATATCGGGTAGGCCAAACATATAAGTTCTTTCATTGACAACAAAAGCACAACCAACGGTATCATCTTGTTTCGATCACTGCCTCTGGGTTCATCTTGGTGAGGACACACTGGAACATTTGCCAGAAAATAATAGGTAGTGTTGATTGTTTATTGTACGTCGTAAGATCAAAAGTAAAACTTACAAGGTTTATTCTCCACGGAGGATATGAGCACAGGTATGATGGAAAGAACGACGAGTGTCAACACTTATATGCTGCAGCAGACGTCGGGTACGGACACCTACAGGTGCAGTACAGCGTGGACGGTCCTCACACTTTCTTAAATTAATAATTCTAAGAACTGATCAAAAGCCGGATGATTTGGCTGTCCTCTGAGACGGGCAAAATAAGATAACAAAAGCTGGTCTCGTCTATCCCAAAGTGATGGCTCACTACAGTCTACAAGTAAGCTTGTGTCAGGGCTTGATCTAAACGCACCTGTGGCAAGCCGAAGAAAAGCATGATGTACACCTTCCAGCATTTTAAGCACAGTTTGACGAGCTGAAGAGTAGGCGACACAACCATAATCTAAACGGGAACGAACAAGGGAATAGTAAAAACGTAACGTACATACATGACCGATCGGCTCCCCAATTGGTGTTACTAAGGACCCGCATCATATCTAAAAGTTTGGAACATTTTGTCCTTAATTCCTTTATATGTTTGACCCAAATAAAACAGCTATCAAAAATCAAACCTAGAAACTTGACGTAAGGAGAGATAGCAACAAGCTCTCTGTTCAGAAAAACTTGCGAAATAGAAGGGTTTCGTAGCCAAGAAAAGACTACACATTTGGTTTTGTCGGATGAAAATGTGAAACCAGTAGTCCTGGACCAAGCCTCAAGGCGAAATATAGTGTTCTGTAGTAGTCGCTCTGCTGTGGCGTTGAACGGCTCGCAATGTAAATAACAAAACCGTCAACAAATAGAGAACATGAGACAGGAGCCTGTACACAATTGGTAATACTGTTTATGTCCACAGAAAATAAGGTGGCACTTAATAAATACACTACCTTGAGGTACTCCATTCTCCAAGACGACACTATCTGAAAGTGAATCGTCTACACGAACACGAAACGATCGGTGATTTAAGAATTCCCGGATAAAAGCAAGCATATTGCCTTTGATTCCCCATCCCTTGAGGGTGTTAAGAATATCACGTCGCCAGGCTGTGTCGTACGCCTTTTTTATATCGAAGAAGATAGCGACGAGGTGCTGGCGGTTTAGGAAGGCGTTTTGTATGGCTGTTTCCATTGACACTAAATGGTCAATGGATGATCGTCCTTGTCGGAAACTACTCTGTTCCGAAGATAGAAAGCCATGTTTCTCCAAGTACCATGTAAGCCTGCGGTTTACCATTCTCTCCATTATTTTACATAACACGCTTGTTAAAGAAATAGGGTGGTAGCTTGAGGGATCGGTTATGTCTTTACCGGGCTTTAGTACTGGTATAATAAATGCTTCTGACCAGCCGGGCGGAAAGACTTGTTCGGAGAATAAACCATTGTAAATATTCAAAAGATATTGGTAGTGCTGAGTTAGGAAGGTGTGAAAGCATACCAAGGCGAACGTTGTCTGGTCCAGGGGAAGTGTCACGTGAGTTCTTAAGTGCGTGTAACAATTCGTTAAATACGAATGGAGAGTTCAATTCACGAACCGAATCACCAATGTTTAACGACAATATTTCTATCTGTACTTTGTACCTCTGAAAATCGTTATTATATGATGAAGTGAGAGACACCGAGGGGAAAGATTTTGCTATAGTCGAAGTTGATGAAAGGAGTTCTCCTTCATCAATGAGACCGAGAATAGATTGTCTCGGTGATCCGAAAATTGCATGGATTTTTTTCCGCACAGTAGACGTGGGAGTAGTACGTGAGATGGTGTTCACATATTTTATCCATGAATTCCCCTTAGCGTTCAAGAAGACCCGACGGCACACCGCTCTAGCCCTGCGGTACAAATTTAGATGTTCTGGCCTATTATTAAATTTGCGTAGTGCTCGCCGTCGATTCTTAATGATTGCAATCATCATTCCACCATGGAACGGAAGGACGTTTAGGATTACCCGATGTTTGTGGGATATATCTGCTGGCAGTTTCAAGTATCATAGACGTAAAAGAGGAATACTGCTCAAGGATGTTCGCGCCGTCGTCTTACTGTGATTGGAAGGCTTTATGATATCCATTCCAATCCGCCCTTTCAACAATCTACCTCCGTGGCCTTCTCTTAACCTCGTGGTCCATACCGAAACCAATAATAATTGGTTTGTGGTCACTGCCGTGAAAGTAATCACAAACAGATCAATCAAGATAATGGAGTAAATTCGGTGAGCATACAGAGAGATCGATGTTAGACATAGTACCAGATGACAAAGACATGAATGTGCGAGATCCATTATTCAGCAAACAAAGGTCTAAGTCTTGTCTCACACTGTGTATATTTCTTCGAGTGGAGCAGAAGGTTGGGCCCCAGGAAACATGGTGGGCATTGAAGTCTCCTACTATTAACGACGGAGATGGTATTTGTGTGAGGAGATTTGAGATATCCAGAGCACTGAACTCAGTGTTCGGTGAGAGATACAGATTGCAGATATGCCACTTGAAGGGGATAGAGATCTTTACTGCAACAGCAGGAACGAGAGTAGTCAGTTGAATCCTTGTAGTCGACACCTTATCCTTCATGAAAATAGCTACTTCACCACTCTCTCTACTGTACTATACAGTCGTATCTCTCACAGAAGTATCCTGAGTGCTATTGGGTCATGTTGTAGAAGATGAGTTTCCTGGAAACACATGATTATCGGATCATGTACGCGTGCCAGTACTCCAATATCTTCAATGCGGGACCGAAGACCTCTAACATTCCACTGAATAATCTTCATAAGGGTAAAAAAATATAAACAAATAATATAAATATACTTAGGAAACCATATAAAATATAGTTGTATGCGATTCGGTTTTTTTTTCGTATTCTTTATTTTAGATAACTCCGACGCCCTTTGGTCGGGAGGTTCTTCAACCATATCCTCCAGTATATGGGGTGATGGAGGAGACATTAGAATGGAATGCCGCTACTGACATCCCAGAGGGGGTGATTATGTGGGTTTCATTTACAAGGAGCTTATTAGTTGGCTTACTGCCAGCTGTGATAGTCCCTGCCCGTACCGGTAGGAGTTTGGGAGCAGGAACTTTCGTATCACACTTTGGATTCATTTACTAAGACTTTTTATTCATCTTTGTCAGTTCTGAAAGAGCGGCTGTAAGCGAAGCGACTTGATCAGAAAGCATCTGAACGAGTTTCTTAAGTTCATTGCAGGATCCGCACTGCTGATTATGAACATTTGTAGTAATTTGTTTTGACGCAGCGGTGGCGAAAGATACATTCGGTTTGACGAGATTCCGTGAGTCGATTATCTTTCTATATTCCCTGCGTGCAGCCGGGAAAGATAGCTTCTGCTCAGTACAGATTTTGAGAATTGCCTTTTCTTCTTTAAAGGTCGGGCAATCTCGGGAGCCAGCTGTATGTGAACCACTGCAGTTCGCACACTTTTCACTTTCCTCGCGGTTAGTGTCACCGTGACCTTCGTTAGCACATCGAGCACAGATGTTGTAGTGTGACCGTACCCTTGGCATCTGAAACGTCGCTGTGGGTTGAGTATGAATGGTCGTATCCGAACCGAGAGGTAACCCGCTTTAATCTTCTCCGGTGAAAAAGGAAGACTGAATGTCAGTATAAGAGACGGTGTCAGTTCTGTTCCGTTCTGCCGTTTCATTATACGTTTCACTTCTATAATACCTTGAGCACAAAGTTCATCGGCAATTTCACTTACATTCATTTCCAGAAAGTCACGACAAAAAATTACCCCTCGGCTGGTATTTAGGGTCTTGGCATGCTGTACTTATGTTTATGCCGCCCATATTGGCGAGACGTAATAGCGAGCGAGTCTGCTCATCGTTAAATGTTTCCACCATGTAATTTCCTAATACAACCGGGGTGACACATTTGTTAATAAGGAAAGGTTTGAAGGGAGCCACCTTCCTGATTATTTCGAAAAACAACAAAGCGAACGTTCTTACACCTGACATCATCTTCGTTTGCTGTAGCAAGATTAATCCTCGTCAGACGAAGCTGACCAAGGCCTTTTCACTAGACTGAAATTGGTGTTTTTTCAGATGGACCACCAACCATCATAGAATTTACTGAAGGAACTGTAATTTTGGTTCCACGAGAACCGGCGATATAATAGACCACTCCAGCAGAGCGCACGCGTACTGGAGCTAGAACTAAATACAACTGGGTTTGTTCTGGTGCCCAGAGGACATCGTTCGAGACTCGCTACGTAGAGCCATTCAGCTATCGGCACGATAGTTCCCACCTTGGGTTACAGTTGCGTTTTTACGATTCGCAACACCACCGAGTGTAAATGTAAGAGAAAATTGTGTTGGATGTTGTCGGGTAGTCGAGTAAATGTATATGTTGTAATTCATGTAGTGTACCTGGTGTAGTATACGTGTGTAGTGAAAAGTATTCTGCAGCTAAGTGTGTAGTGGGAAGAAAAGCTGCAGAGGCTAGGCCCGTGATGACGCCAACCCCCAAGTCTTAAAAGAATAAGGACTCCCCCCGTTTTAAAGACTCCCCGTCGGGGAGTCTAACTTAGGAGTCTAACCACCTAAATGGCCAGGAAAATATCACCGCTACAGTTTGTGGAATTTTATCTATTGCAAAAGAAAAAATACAATAGATTGCTTAATACAGAAATGTAAAGGGACTAATTGCTGCTAAAGAGGGCCACTAAAGCAGAATAGTGAAACAGTGAAGAAACGGTTGCGTGATGGCGGCTCGGAGGTTCGTCGCTTATGCTGATGACACACTGCTACTGTTTGAAGGGAATTTGTGTAACGAGGTAAAGTCCGAGCTGCTCATGCTTGTGAGACGCTCCGATTGTGGAGTCTCCAACATAAGATGATTTTCAGCCCAGAGAAAACGACAATGATGTTGCTTAAGGGCCAACCGGCTGCTTCCCGACAAATCCGGGTTCTAACGGCTAGTCTCCCCGTTCGGTACATTACGGCTCAAAAATACCTGGGTGTTATCCTTGATGAAAATTTTCAGTTCAAGGAACATCTACAGTATGCGGCGAAAAAGGTCACTGATGCTTTTTATGGAATCCGTAGAGCCGTTCATCCCGATCGGGGATTGAATTACCGTACCGAGCATATCCTTTACAAAGGTGTCGGTGAAGCTATTATGTTTTACGGTGCACCTGTCTGGGCTCACCGCATGGATTTTAGGTGTTGCGCAAACATTTTGTTGCGGGCCCACAGACTCCTCTTGCTGGCTGCTATATGCGGTGCGCACGCGTGTGCATGGGCGTGTTTAAAAAATTAAATTTTTACTTTTTTATATGAACCGGGTCAATCATAGGTCATATTTTTTTTAGATATAATCAGCGACTATGGTATTACAGTTGAGGATCGTGAAATACTCGGTCACAAAATAATGTTTCTTGAATTACAATGAGCGGCTGTAAGACCTAATAAATATAAAAAAGAATATATTACAAGAGTTACAAACTACAACTTATTAAATCAAAAACTTCGAGGCAAATTTACTCAAGTGGAAATCATAAACATCAAATCTTTTGATTAATCTAATTAAAAATGAAATTAACAACATAATCGCTATAAAAATTCTATCCACGAAGGTCGGTACAATAAGGAAATACACCTATTACTTGAAGAAAGTGATAGACGTAAGTATTGTACAAGAAAAATCCATTTCAAGCAGCGTTTTACACTAAATTCAAAGATCTACAAAAAAAAGTTAAAAACTAAATAAGAATGAGCAAATAGCACCGTACTAAGGTACAATTTGATAATAGTTATGGCTCGATCCACAAGCGATTGAGAATTATAAACAAAACTGTTTAAAGGAAAAAAGCAAACGATTAAAACGATCTATATAGATAGAAACAAGGAATTACCCTGATAACAGGGATATTACAAAATGCTTTAACAGCCATTTTATTAATATTTAGAAAAAAAAAAACTAAAATTTGTTCAAACTCCTGCTCAACATCTTTGTATCTGCTGAAAACAACGGCCAGTGAAATTAATAAAATTATAAATAAATTAAAACGCAAAAGTTCTAATGAAGATGGCATTAACTGAGGAAAATTTGAAGACGTACTTGCACATATTACTTCAAACATAATAAATAAACATTTCAGAGAGAGCACATTTCCAAATTGTTTAAAGAATGCCAAAGGTCTTTGTCATTTACAAAGGGCACAATGGTCAGGATCAGACTCTATAATTTTTTTCCAAAATAACAACTTAACAAAAGTCGGATTGAGCCTCCACAAGGTACACCTGGATATATCCAGTACAAATAGGAGATCAAAGTCGAGAGTTCTAAGGTTCAAGCCCTTGTAAAGACAGTTGCTTTTATATCAATTTAAATGCTAGACTGTGGATACCAGTGTTCTTTAACCACACATCTCAGGAGCGGTTGACCTGAGACTGTACAAGACTATACTTAATTTACATTCATACATATCATCCTCATTGATCCTCTGAAGTAATACCTTAACGGTGGTTCTGGAGGCTGAACAGAAAAAAAGTAATACAAATAGGAGAAATTTGTCCAGTGGATGAACTGGATCTAAACATACCTCATTATCACCTAACTAGATCGCATCTACAGTTGTAACTCAAGACCTAGTCCCACTACAGGTGACTCCTTGGCAGTCAACTGTGAAAGGTCTTTTAAGGAATACTCCACAAACTGAACCAAGCAACACATGAGTTCAGAGAAGGTAGCATTCAGATACAGTGGGCTGCCACTTAGAAGATAACATACGATCAGAAGCATTGGAACGCCCCGATACTAGGTGAACAAGAAAAACACAAGTCCAAAACATCAAACAAAAGCAAATCACCTACATTTGCACACACAATGTAAACTCACTCACGCAGACTATTAAACAAAAAATAAAAACTGGCCTAATGGGACCAACACAAAATTTTCATCATGGGTCTGCAATAAATAAGAAACACCACCAAAAACCAGGACACCACGGAATCTGAAGGATGTAGAGCCTACAAAGGTATACCTCAGAAGAGAGTGTTGAAAAATGTCCCACAGTTTGGAACAGGCTTTTTAGTCAACCTCAAAATAATAAACTTTACACAAGAATTCAAGTCACAATCCCTCAAGAATCTCAACACTCACCCTAAAAGCATGTATTAAATTTACACTATAATAAACGCCCATGTACCCACTAATAATAAAAAACCTCTCCAAAAGACCGTTCTGGTATCTACTCAACATGACTATAAATAACATCCCAAAAACCTTGTTAAACAATCTGAGACTTCAATGCTCAACTAGGCAGAGAAAGAAGGTACCGCGAGTTCATTGGAAAATGGCCTGCCCAAAAGAAAACAAACAACTGACAGAGACTACAACCTAATTTTAAAATTCACATATTTCAAATGGATATCTCGAAAACTCAAAACCTGGAAACACCCCTACACTACAGACTACACTAAAGGAGAATGGCAACTAGACCTCTAGACAAACACCACCAAGGAGATCTAAAACATAAAAATCCTCCGAGGAGTAGACACAGGCTCAGATCAATATGTAGTCAAAATTAAATTTATTTATAAGTAAACCAAGCCCCTAACACTAAAAGAAAAATGGACCGCACCCAACGAATCAATAAAAAGTACCAAAAAATAACATTCGCAGATAAACTTAACGTCTAGTCAACAACCTTAAACAAATCGCAGAAGAATTGGCCCAATAAAATCCCATAAAAAACATCAATAGTAGAACAGCAAATCTGAAGTAAAACAACAGCAAAACCTAGTAAAACAAAGAAAAGAAACCACCCGAACCCTAAGGATAATAAAAAGACAACAGGATAAAAATACACTGAAGTCAATAGAAAAAGAATTCAATAGAATATAGTCAAGAGACTACTACAAAACCTTAAAAAATCAGCTCCAAAAAAATGCAAACCCCCCCAACCATACTAATAAAGAATGAAAATGGTAAACTGGCCTGTAACAATAGAGACAACGCAAATATCCAAGCTAAATATTTTTAACTCCAAAACTTCAACATAAACAACCCAATAACAACAATACCAGAAAACATCAACCCACCCACAATAAAAGAAGTCTACCAAGCACTGGGTGTGATGAAGAATTACAAAACATCGGGTAAACAGACTTTTGTAGCGATCTCTGGAAACATACAAAAAGATCAGTAAAAATTTCCCTTCATCAACAGCTTGTCAACATCTGGATCAAAGAAAAACTACCAAAGCACTGAACAACAGGGAGATTTCAGATCCTGGAGGAGCTGTCCGGACCAGATCAAGGGTCACAAGATAATAATGGATTACAACAGGAAAGGAAACACACAACATGGTGATAACATTTGTAGATTTCAAGAAAGCTTACGAATGCATCTATAGAGAAACTTGAGACTAAAAATTCCAAGACACCTCAGACTACATACCAAATTAGTAAACACGATAAAACTGACTCTCACAAATACTAAGTAAAAAGTGAAATTCAGAGACCAGCTCTCGAAACCATTTGAGATCACAACAGGACTGCACCAAGGCTGTCACTTATTAATCAACTGTGCTCTGCAATGATAATGAGGGAATGGCTCAAAAAGTGCCCCCCAAAAATAAAAATAAGCCGAAAAATCAATACAAACTGTCTTGGTTTCGTAACAACCTGGCACTGCTAGCAAATGACATCAACAAAGCTAAATCACAGATACTAGAACTTCAAAACATTTTTGTGTTAAATAAAACTAGCCTCAAAATATCACTCAAAAATACAGAAATTATGCCCCAAAAACCAACACAATTAAAAGAAGTAAACATAAACGGTAATAAGATTAAAATAGTAACCTAATTTAAATATCTCAGAGAAATAATAACAAATATAAACAAAAAATCTGATGTGAACACCACATGACTTTCTTGTACACCTATTAAATTACATATACACTTTTTACAATGAAAAGTATAAAAAATTTTATTTTATTAATAACTTGTGATACTTTTTCATATTTTCTTTTTAATTATTATTGAATTACTATTTATCGTAAAACTTTTTTTTCGATCAGAGGTTAATAATTATTAATAAATCAATATAATTAAATTAAAAAAAAAGAAAGGTTACAAAAAAGGAGATGAAGTCTGATTCGAGCTGATGTGCCTTCCCCTTAAAGATCAAAAAATTTCATTAATTAAAATTTCATTTGGCTAACTCTGGAACCAATGAAAATAAGTACCACTTATGACATATCGTTGAAAAGCTCTCGATTAGAGCTTATTACTGTAATTAAGAATTGTTTGGACACTTTTGGTTCAGCAATTGCAATCAAAAGGGGGGTTGCACAACTAGATGTTACAACAGTCCTAAATAAAAAATTTCAACATCCTATGGCTAATCGTTTTTGAGTTATACAAGATACATACATACACACATAGATACATGCAGAAACTAGTCAAAATGGATTCAGGGACACTCAAAATTGATATTTCTGTTTAAATCTGAAAACTGATATTTTTTATGATCGCAATACTTCCTTTACCTCGTATAAGGAAGAAAAAACCTTGATCCAAACAAGAAGAAACAAACTAGTTTAAGCACAAAAATAACCTAGTACCCTTACAATAAAAAATGCCTATCAATAAATGCAAAAAATAAGACTCTTCTACAGTTATAAAACCAGAAGCTACTTATGCAGAAGAAACACTCTTCTACCTGAATGAACAATCAAAGACTGACAGAGTCCTGAAAATCTAAATTGGAAGAACCTTCATGAACAAAAAGTACCAGAATGACTGGCAGTGGTGGATCGTGCCCAACAAAGTTTTGTACAAAGAGTTAGAACCAATCACTGATACTATGTGAAAGAGGAGATTAGAATTTTTTGGACATATCATGAAGATGCAAGATTTGAGACTTCTGAAGCAGCTGGTACAGTACAATCTCGACTTGAAAAACACCAAATCAGGATGCAGATGGATCAGAGAAATAACAGAAAAATAGAAGGAAAAGACCTTACAGCAATAGACACAAGACACCTCAGACAAAATAAAATTAGACAAGAAAATCAATGACAAAAACATTTGCTTCACTCACAAGAAAAAACACAAACATTTTCAACACTAAAAAAGGTACAAAGATCGGAACATATGAAAACGTACTGGGAAGAATGCAAGGCCCAAACAGTCCCAACAAAGAGGCTTTGATAATGGACTGACTAAAGTGATCCTAGTAGCCATAAAAGATAAGAATAATAATAATAAACATTTCAGGGAAAGCACATTTCCAAATTGTTTAAGGAATGCCGTATTTGTCATTTACAAATCTGCATCAAGACTTCAAACCGGTAACTACAGACCACTATCCATTCTATCAGTAATAACAAAGCTATTTGAAATGATTATGATTACTTAAGATAGTTAAGATTACTTAATTATATGAGGGATACTTGGTTATTTAACACAAGACAAAATGGTGTTTTGTCTTGACAGGAGAAATACAGAAACTATTGATGCCTCCCTTAAGGAATTTATCTACAGAGAAAGGTTGACAATGGAAACTCAGTTATTGCCTGCTTTCTGGATCTACAGAAAGTTTTTGATGTTGTTGTACTCAAGGAGTACCGATTGAAAGACTGAGTGGTATTGGTATAATTGATGTACCATTATATATTTTTAAAGATTACCTGAATCTCAGAACTCAATTTGTAGCAGTAAATAATAGTGCTCCTTTAGTGATAATCAGTGGAACTCCACAGGGTATTGTCTTTTGGGCCCTATTTTATTTTTAATATATATTAATCGACAACAATAAGATTATATAAAAATCTGATGCTTCACTGATGATAATTCTCCCTTTTTATTTTGGATCTATTGATATTATCTACACGGATGCTCAATAACATCCAGGTATTGTAGCTGATTGGACCAAAGCTAGCAACATTAAGCTCAATGAAGGTAAATGCAACTATATGATTTTTAATAAAAAGTTAAAAATTAAAGTCAAAGTTAAAAGTAAAATTAAAAGTTTAAAACCTCTGGGACCGCTGTTAGGTATTGCCTCAGAGGATGAGATGAATGGCAATTTTTGTAGTGTGTAAAAATGCCATGCCTCTCAAGATTCAAACCCAGGACCTCCAGATGAAAGGCTGAGACGATACCAGTTGTGCCACAGAGGCCGGCACAGCTCATAGCTTGCATATTAACATAACTACTATTAAAGAAGTCAATAATACTATATACACAGGACTAACACTGGATAGAGGCTTGCAATTTGATAAACATGTAAAAGCCACATGCAGCAAAATTAACAAATCTATTCATCCCTTGTTATAATGTTTCACACCTAATGAATAGAGAAACCAAATTCAAGATTTATTACGCTTACATTTACTCTACATTGAATTATCTTGTGGCCTTTTGGGAACAAACTACTAAGAACATTAATGATATGCAAGTAACAGAAAATAAACCGCTAAAGGTGTTATTTTGTAAACACAAAGGGACTCACTACTTTGAGAACTTAAGTGGAACTTCATTGAGAGCCTAAGTTAAGTTACTATCAATATGATATTGTTAAATTGGACAGTGTAAACTTAATTAACAAAATTATGAATAATCTTTTTTATTGCTTTGAGACAAAACTGTGACAATTCCTAATCAAGGACGTATCACAACTTTTATATTTTGCCTAGAGCAAAGAACATCATCAGGAAAGAATTACTTTAATGACTGCACAATGGTACAATGAACTCCCTGAAAGCTTTAATGTTAATTTAAAAAATTTGTGATTCCTTTTCTAAAATGTACAGTTTATTAGTTTCTATTGTTTTGTGGACATATTTTTTTTTCTTTTATAATTTGTTTTTTGGGTTCAATAAATAAATAAATAAGATAAAAAATACATATAGCAAATTTAAATGAAATAATTAAAAAAATAAACATACATTTCCATAAGTCTTACCTTTAAAACCAGTGGGGCATCCAACAAATAACAGACCATATTTGCTTGCAGAATCGACTAAATTTAAATAATCACTAACTGAGATGGTAGATTCATCTGGAATGATTCGCAGCCGACTAAATAATTTGAACTGAAAACCCTAAATAAATAAATACAAAATAATGCTTAAAAAAAGGCAAATAACCTACTTAAACTAAACAGCTATCGTGAAGTATTCTTTGTAAATTATAATCAGTTTCAATACCATAAAAGATACTGTAATATACCATATAGTGTAATTACATGTAAACTCAATATTCAAATACTGATGACATAAAAGATACTTTTTTAGAGTATCAGGAATAGCTCTATTAAAGAACTTATTTTCAGTTCTTTAACGATTTGTATGAATGAACCACTAATGGTCTAACTAATAAATATTTTAATGAAATTCCTGCACAATATATATATATCAGTTTTGAGTAAACTGTCATTCACTTAACCACTCTCACCCGCTAACCAAATCAAATAGAAGGATAAGTAATAAAGAAGGCAGTGATAAATTTCTTCAACAAAATCTTTGAAATCCTATGTAAAGTAAAACCCCATCCACAGTAACTTTAAATAAAATTGTCTGAATATTAGTCAAATTCTATAGCTGTATTCTGAAAATTGGTCACATATGTTACATACAATATTAAATACTAATAGTTATCCAATCTTCTATTTGTAATCTGTGCACGATAAGGAAAGTCCAGTAGTGAAAACGGCATATCTTAGTAGATGCAACAAAAAAAAATTCCATTTAAAACAAGGTAAAACTAAACTAAAGTAACTAATTTATTTATTTTAATTTAGCAAATATAAACTAAAACACAATTACAACTTATGAATGATAAATTTTATACCGTATGTAAAGCGCCAAACCTGATCAACCCAAACCCAAAATTTTCATGATAAAAGGCAATACGTTATCACTCTGTCACAAATGTTGTAAGCAAACAATGGAATGGCAAATTGTCAAATATGAAACCGAGACCATTAATACATATACAAGAGTTAAATTGTTTACTTGCAATAGAAACAATTCCGCAGATCCAAAACTGGTTAGTTTATAGTTTAGGTCGGCGATTCCCAAACTCTGCACTACGGTTCCCCAGGGAGACGCGGCCTCTTCAAAGGGGTACCACAAAATACTGTAAAAGCTGCATAATTAATTGAACCAAGACATTTATAATTATTATTTTAATGTTAATAAAGTAAAAAAAGTGTTTAACAGATCCTGAACTACTAAACAAGTGCTTGCACAGACTTTAGTTGATTAGAAATCAACTCGTCGACTGCAAAGCTTACCCTGGAGCAGACATTGATAGTGACCATAATTTAGTGACAATGAAATGTAGACTGGGGGTTTAAAAACCTGAAGAAAAATTAATTTGGTTTAGAACTTCATAATGAGAACCTTAACATTAAGTTTAAAGGATTATATTTTTTAATTTATGAACTATGCAATTATGTAAAATAACCAATATGAAGTTAATATGTATACAACTTGCACCTATATGTATACATTACACAATACTAATAAGGTTAACTAAAAATCCAGTATAAAAACTAAATTCTAACCAGCCATACTTAAAAATTTCAATAATTATGTGGTTTAAATTTAATAAGGTGGAATATAGGATTTATTTAATATTTTAGTTTAAAAGAACAGTATAAAAAATAACAAAGTAAGTAAATAAATAATATAATGAACACAAAATACCCATAAACACTTGCCTGAACATCGAGATGGTTAGGAGCTGTCAGAGTACTTGTCATTATTATTATTATTTTATTTAACTTCACTAATACAATATACAATGAACAAACGCTGTAAGCACAATACAACCGTTCTAGCAACAACGAATTAAATATAATTCAGTGCTGCCACCATTAAAATATTGCTACCTAAGGTGTTTGTACTTACGTTTACTTGGAAAAACTGAGATTTTTTAAAACAATTTTTTATTGAAAAGAGTTAAAAATTATTTCTTAAAATAATTCAATGCATTTTGTTTATTCATTTAATTACGATAGTAATAACAATTATGTGTTTATAATATACGTATGTGTAACGTGTATAATGTTCAATTGCAAATAATCCAAAATTAATTGAGAATATATTTTTTTAATGTACATATTTAGTTTTTTTTATATCTTTACATTCTAAGTGTATAATACTTTTTCAACCGTATCTACCCCAGTAATAATCATAATAATGAATTACAAGTTCAGCAGGCGTACACCTTTAGAATAAGTTTTTCTTAATTTTTATGTTTCTCGTGAAGAAAATTTCGCTTACATAATTTTTAAAACGTTTCTCTCATCTCATATTGCGTTTTTACTCAACGCATCGATAGTATTTTTATACTAATTACAACAAATTGAAAATTACTTTTAATATAATTTTTATTCGACTACGTACAAAGGAGTAGTGATAATGTATTTATGTTTGTTGCCTTTTGTAGCTTCACGGATCCAACCAATTAAAACCAAGTTTTTTTTTGGTAGTAACAGGTCTTTGGTCTACAAGTAACATGGACTATCTTAAACTGTTATCTATAATGTAGCGCTAACCCATCGGGTTGGTCTAATGGTTAACTCGTCAGCGCAAATCAGCTGATTTCGAAGTCGAGAGTTCTAAGGTTCAAATCCTAGTAAAGTAGGGTTGGTAGAAAAAACCCACCGGGTTGGTCTATTGGTTAACGCGTCTTCCCAAATCAGCTGATTAGGAAGTCGAGAGTTACAGCGTTCAAGTCCTAGTAAAGCCAGTTATTTTTACACGGATTTGAATACTAGATCGTGGATACCGGTTTTCTTTGGTGGTTGGATTTCAATTAACCACACATCTCAGGAATGGTCGAACTGAGAATGTACAAGACTACACTTCATTTACACACTCATACATATCATCCTCTTAAGATTTATCTAAACAGTAGTTACCGGAGGCTAAACAGGAAAAAGAAATAAAGGGTTGGTAGAAAAGAACCATTGTAATGATTCAAATCACATAAATCAGTTAGTTGACGAGATTTAGAATCGTTGATTCGAGTCGTACGAATCTCTCAGTGTACTCGGTGCCAATAATTATTAAGAACAAACAGAACATATAACAAAGTATTTTTATGAAATACTGCAACGCAATACCAAAAGACCTTGACAGCCACTTTTGTGTAAAGTATTGGTACATATAAATAAAATGCATTTAAATTTTAATAATTAGTATAAAACTTACTATATTTATTATCAATGGATTTCTCAGACAACTGATTTTGAGTTGACTATCGCATTATTAAGTAGATTCTGAGTACACTACAAAAACTTAATGAAATTTATATCCAGCCAATGTTAAAAAATATTACAATGACTTCATTTTTAATAATCGATGTAAAAGTATGCGATACACAACTGTTGATTGATGAACTGTATAATGTCAACAAATAAATAACAAAGCAGTAGGTCTTTACTAAATTTGTTTATTCTGAAGTAGCAAAGTTTGATTTGATTAAGTTAATTAGTTTATTTACAATATGCATTGGTCAGCAACTAGATCATCAACAATTTCTTCATTGTATACTTTACAGTCCACGTCACCAGACGGGCGACAGGTCTGGCAACTTATAATTACTAATTGACTGCAACCATTTCAATAATTTGGTTCTGGTACAAATCAATTAAATTTATTCATGATTAGTGAGATAAGGAATGGTCAGTTGCACAACACTTGATGTACAGCTGTAGTTACACTGTGCAGAGTTCTGTGTTCGCTTTGCATTTCTATATTGTGCACGGTAAAAATCTTGTAGATTCTGTGTAATTTTTGTTTATTTTGGCTTTTATTTTGTGACTGTAATATTTTATCAGTTTTGGATATATTTCACAAGACAAAGTGAAATTTTGAATTACTTTAAGATATTACATATTACTATTTAAATATTTTTTTATTTTATGTTGAGCCTATAAAACTTCAACAGTTACGGGGTTTTCATGCCACAATGTCTTCTAAACAAAATAATGTGTGGTATCATTTTAAAAGAATAAATAATGAAAAAGCTTGGTATAATTAATGTTTATCCAAATAATGGTTAAAAATGGCATAACATCAAATTTAGCGTGACATCTCAGACAGAAACATCCCACAATTGATCTCAAGAAAACAATTGCTTGTCCTTCTGACGATATTGAAACATTAGTTAATGAAACTAACATATTTATGACTGAAAATAATAACCCATTAACTTTGGCATATGTTGATGTTTAATAAACCTCATCTTCTGAACTGCTTCCAATGAAATTGATCCATCAGTCCTGACCACATCTCACGACTTCTAAACAATCACACATTATGAGATATGGAATGAAATGTATACCACCAAATAAATGCAGGGCAATTGATAATCAGATATTAAAATTTGTAATGAAAGGTTTCCATTCTTTTAGAGTAGTAGAACAACAAGAATTCAAAGATTTGTTGAATATGTTCAACTCAACATTTCCGATCACTAGCAGGAAAACAATTTCAAACCGTCTGTTGAACTTACGGTATATTCAGTTTCATCATCTGATTACAAGAAATTCATAGTGCTGTCAGTATTAAGAGATACAATGGGAGGCTCAATTTTGTTTTCTATTATATTATCCAATCTTATATCTTATTTATATATATAAATAAAAATGAATGTTTGTTTGTTTGTCCCATATGCGTTCCTATACCATTCATCCGATTGTGATGAAACATTGGTGAGTTGTTATGCACACACCCGCGAAGATTTCTGAATTAGTTTGGACCCACTAGGTGGCACTGGGATTGAGATACTTCAAAAAATTGTATTTATGGTCTGATTAGGCTCATATTCAGAATATATGTTACTTACATGGAAAGAAATACCTCTGCAAAAAATGGACCCACTAGATGGCACTGGGGTTGAGATATTTGGAAAAATTGCATTTATGGTCTGAATTGGCTCATATTCAAAATACAAATTAGTTATGTGAAAAGAAATATTTTTGCAAAAAATTGGAAAAAGGAGAAAGAGAAAATGGGAAAAAGAGAAATGTTAAATTTTGTGAAGTTCTATAACGTACAGTTTTTTAATGTTTTATCAAACTTTCATTTGTGCTCATTTAATCTGTATACATATATATATAAACATATATTGTTACCACATATATGTCTAATTTAATATCAGCGGACGATAATGGTAGCAACGATGTGAGAGGAGCGCACAGTATACGGACATGTGGGTACAAGCTTCACTCCCACCGCGCAGTTCTCCCACCATAGCTGCGCTGCAGCCCCATCACTCTCAGGCTCCAATAAAAGAGCATGCACGAGAGTGAATTGGCAATTCATCGTCGACCACCACCTGGAGAAGACCAAGAAGAAGAAGAAGATGGAAGAAGACAGAAGAAGTTCCCTGGCCGGCTCAACGTGGGATCTCCCGGTGGATGCCAACATCTCCGCCAGAGCAGCAGGCCTGGCCAGCCTGCCGATGGAGTCACTGGATGCAAACGCTACCTTCCCGCTACAGTTCCAGCTCGCTGGGCTCAGCAGCAAGAGCCGACCGAGCTTGGGATTGCTCGGGGAGAACCGCCTCGGCCGCGCCGGCGAAAGACGACCGACACTGCGAGGCTCTGGGGACCACCACTGCCATGCTGTAGTGGGGACCCAACTGCCACTGAGGGAAAGCCCGGTCGGACTTGAAGGGATGAGCCGCAACTCCCCGACCTCGCCGGAGACCAGCTTCCGGACCCAACAGCTTTTCTCAGAGCTAACGCAAAAAACGCACCTTTTCAGGGACATCATGAGATTAGTAAGTGCCACGTGCCGTCGAAGCCATTCCACGACAATATATATACTGAAATCTAGCAGCGACAATACTGTTGTCCAAATATCCAAATGCATATCCAATCCAAACAAACTTCATTTATCACCACCTACTAGATGACATCAAGAGTTGTAACTTGGGACCTAATCCCACATGACCCCATTACAGTCAATCATGAAAGGTATATTAAAAAATACTCCACCGGCTGAACCAAGCCACACCAGAGTTCAGAGAAGGCAGCAATCTGATATGGTGGGCTGCCACAGAAGATAATATGCAATCGAAAGCATTGGAATGTCTTATACCACACACAAGAACAAGAGCAATACAAAATTCACAATCAAACTGACCCTACAACTTTACAACTTAATAATATAAACTACAACTTTTAATATAAACTCACTCCTGCAGACTGGTAAATTAAAAATAACAACTGATGTAATGGACCAACACAAAATTCTCACCATGGGACTGCAGGAAATAAAAAATATAGACCACGATGCCATGGAATCTTAAGGATATAGGGCTTACAAAGGTATATCTGAGAAGAGAGTGATGAAGAATGTCTCACAGTTTGGAATGAGCTTTTTGATCAGCTTAAAAATAATAAACTCTGAATAAGAATTCAAGTCACAATCCCCAAGAATCTCAACACATCCTAAAAGCATCTAATAAAATCTACACCATAATAAATGCACATGCCCCCCCACTAATAATATAAATAATCTCAAAAAGACAATAAACAAAGAAAAAAGGTTCTGGGTCCTACTCAACCAGACCACATATAACACCATAAAAATCATGCTAATCAACTAATTTAAGGCTTCAAGGCAGAGAAAGAGGATACTATGACATGATCAATAAATGGCCAGCCAGAGAGTACAAATGAAAACTAACAGAGTAATAACGAAAATGGACGATCACTGTAGAAACCAAAACATAATCTCAAAGACCACATATTTCAAGAGGAAACCTAAAAACCTGGAAACTCCCAGACTACACTAAAGGAAAATGGCAGCTCCTTCAGATCATGTCTTCATGATCTGAAGATGGACACCATCACAAGGGGATCTACAACATAAAAGTACTCTGACGACAAAGGCACTCTGAGACTGTACTCTGAGACAAAGGCTCAGATCACTACATAGTCAAAATTAAAATTAAATTCATTCTCCAAAGAAAGCAACAAAACCAAAAATAAAAGAAAAATAGATCCTACCAAACTAATCATGAATGAAAATTACCAAACAGCAACTGAAAAGATAACAATCACAGTTAAATTTGAAGACCTAGTCAACAACCTTAAACAAACTGTAGAAGAATAGGCCCCAATAAAAGTATCAATAGTGGAACAGCAAATGCGACAAAACACTGCGAAGAGCCATCAAACATGGCTATTATACCCATCTCAAAAATTAGAAACATCCTTCAAAAATCTAGTAAATCAAAGAAAAACCACCACAACACCACAAGGAAAATAAAAAGACTAACACCATAAATAAAGACACACTGAAATCAACAGAAGAATTCAACAAAATTCAGCAGAGAGACTACCACAAACCTCCAAAAGTCAAATCCCACAACCCTACTAATGAAGGTGAAAACAATAAACCTGGCCCATAACAATAAAAACAATGTGGAATTCCCAGATAAATATTCCATCTCCTAAATTGTGAAGAAGAAACATAACTCTTAAACTTCAACAGCAGCACACCAATAACAACACTACTGGAAAACATCAATCCTCCCACAATAAAACAAGTCAACCAAGCACTGAGTGAATGGAAAATTACAAAGCGGTGGGAGAAGATAGACCTTTTGCACCTAAGTCCAGCAAAAATCGCCCTTCATTTACATCTTGTCAACATCTGAATCAAATAACTACTAGAATATTGAACAACAGCCCTTATCAATCCACTACACAAAAAAGTGAACAAAGCAGACCCTAACAACTACAGGGGAATCTCACTCCTAGACACAACATGCAAAGTTCTTTCAGGAATCATCAACTACTGAGACCAGATAATGAGTCTCATGCTAATAATGGATTACAACAGAAAAAGAAGCAGAAACATGGTGGTAAAACGTTTGTCGACTTCAAAAAGTATATGATTGCATCCACAGAGAACCTCTACTAAAAATTCTAAGACACCTCAGACTACATCCCAAATTAAGAAAGTGACTCCCACAAATAATAAACCAAAAGTGAAATTCAGAGGCAAACTCTTAGAACCATTTGAGATCAGAACAGGACTGTGCCAAGGCAATGGACCATCACTGCTAATACCCAACTGCACTTTGGAAATGATAATGAAGGAATGGTTCAAAAAACGCCTTCAAAAATAAAAATAGGCCAAAAAATGAAAACAAACAGCTTTGGTTTTGCCAACAACTTGGCACTGCCAGCAAACGACATCAACAAAGCTAAAACACAAAATACCATTCTGTAAAAGCTAAAACAAACTAATACCATTCAAAAAGACAGAGATTATGCCCCAAAAACCAATGCAATTAAAAGAAGTAAACCTAAACGTTAATAAAATCAAAATAGTGACCCGATTTATATACCTCAGAGAAATAACAAACTAAACAAAAAAATTTCAATCCAAACAAATTAGCTAAAGCCCAAAAATTAACCTGGTACACTTACAATAAAAAATGCCTATCAATAAATTCAAACATATGACACAACTACAGAGTTATAAAACCAAAAGCTATTTATGCAGTAGAAACACTTTTCTACCTGAATGAACAATCAAAGAGTGACAGACTCCTGAAAATCGAAAGAATTAGAACCTTCATGAACAAAAAGTACTAGAAAGATGGGCAGCAGTGGAACGTGCTCAACAAAGTTGTGTACAATATCATCTTAAATACGGTATCACTGATACCATGTGTAAGAGGAGACTAGTATTCTTTGGACACATCATGAGGATGCAAGATTTGAAACTTCTGGTACAGTACAATGTTGACTCAAAAACACCAAGTCAGGATACAGATGAATCCGAGAAATAAGAAATGATCTGAAGAAAATTGGCCTTACATTAGAAGACACCACAGACAAGATAAAATTAAATGAAGAAATCAAGGACAAAAAGACTCACAAGAAAAAAATTCTTAACATGAACATTTTCAACACCAGAAACGATACAGAAATTGGAATGCATGAAAAAGTACTGGAAGGACCACAAGACCCTAACAGGATAACTGAAAATTTGGATAATGGACTCTGACTAAAGTGATCCCATGTGATAATAAAAAATAAAAATAGTAATATTATAACAATAAAAGACACATCTTTATATAAATGAAATTTTAATTTAACACTAAGATCTTTGAAAGAATTCTCTAAGTATTCTTTGTAAATTTTGATAATTGTTAAATAGCTCTGTAAATAAATTTTATCAGAGCATTCTCGACAGGAATAATGACTTACATGCCTAGGATTCATATCAATGAACCATCTAATCATTTCTTGTTCATTGATTAACCTAAAAGTCTGTGTGTTTTTACTTCTTTTATCTGTGATTAAAAAACCTGGAAATTTTTTAGTTAATTGATTGACCTGTATTCAAGTAATATCATGTACGGGATATAGTTATATATATTTCTATGTTGGAAGAATATAATTCTATGTATTTCAACTTCAGACAATCCAATATTAAGAGAATTTATCACTGAAATTTGTCAGTTTCTTGTAACTGCACAGTCCTTTTTTTCCTTTCCACAGCTTTATTTGAAAGACTCCCTCTGTGAATCATGAGACCTTGCTGATGGTGAGGGTACTTGAGTACTCAGTGATACAGAGTAGCAGGACTGAAGATGCAACCATATCAGAGAGGTATCTGTTGAGAGCCAGATGAAGGAATGATTCCTGAAAGAGGGAAGCAGCTCTTTCAGTAGTTGTTAAGGGCGTCGTAGGTCAGGTCGACTTAAACGGCCATATCAACATCACTCTAATCCTCTAAGTAGTGCGCAGCTGAAAGCAATGGAAAACTACAGCTGCTTTTTTTCCAAAAGAATGTAGCCATCTGAATTTTCACGTAACAAGGATAGAGACACCTTCCTTCGTAAAATATTCCAGAGGTAAACTAGTCCCCTGATCAGATCTAAGGGTGGGGACTAATAAGGAAGGGGTCACCAGAAAATTAAAAAACCCATTCTACGAGTTGTAGCGTGGAATGTTAGAAGTCTAAAAAAGGTTGGTAGGTTAGAAAATTGAAAGAGGGAAATGGATAGGATAAATGTAGATGTAGTGGGAATTAGCGAGGTTCAGTGGGAAGAGGAAAACGACATTTGGTCAGCTGATTTTAGAAAAATTAACTCAGCTTCAAGCAATGGACAGGCAGGAGTAGGTTTCACCGCCAGGTGATACTGCAAGGTATCAGATAGATTATATCATGGTTAAGCAATGATTTAGAAATCAACTCGTCGACTGCAAAGCTTACCCTGGAGCAAACATTGATAGTGACCATAATTTAGTGACAATGAAATGTAGACTGGGGGTTTAAAAACCTGAAGAAAAGGTGTAAGATGAATCGGTGGAATTAAGAGAAGTTTGAGGGAAAGAAGGTAAAGATGATTTTTGAGGAGGACATCACAAGAGGTGAGTAAAAAAGATAAGGTAGAAAATGTAGAAGAATGTGAGAATGTTAAAAAGGAAATTCTTAAATCAGCAGAAGCAAACTTAGGCCGAATAAAGAGAACTGGTAGATAATCTTGATTTCAGATGATATATTGCAGCCGATTGATGAACGTAGAAAATAAGAATGCTAGTGATGTAGAATGTAAAATGAACTATCGACAATTAAGAAATATTATAAACAGGAAGTGCAAACTAGCGAAAGAAGAGTGGATTAAAGAAAAGTGTGCAGAAGTGGAAAGAGAAATGAACATTGGTAAAATGGACGGAGCATACAGGAAAGTTAAGGAAAATTTTAGCGTACGTAAATTAAAATCTAATAATGTGTTAAACAAAGATGGTACACTGATTTATAATATGAAAGGCAAAGTCGATAGGTGGATGGAATATTTTGAAGAGTTAACGTTGGAAATGAATTAGAAAATGGTGTTATAGAGGAATAAGAGGAAGTCGAAGAGGATGAAAGGGGAGAAACAATACTGACATGAATTAAAAGATTTGAATGGCAGAAAGGCTCCTGGAATAGACAGAATACATGTAGAATTACTGCGCAGTGCAGGTGAGGAAGCGATTGATATATTACATAAAATGGTGTGTAATATTTACGAAAAAGGAGAAGTTACGTTAGATTTCAAAAAGAGTGTGTTATAGTCATGATACCAAAGAAAGCAGCAGCAGATAAATGTGAAGAATACAGAACAATTAGCTTAACTAGCCATGCATCAAAAATCTTAACTAAAATTCTGTACAGAAGAAGTGTTAGAAAAATACAAATTTGGTTTCAGGAAAAGTATAGGGGCAAGGAAACAATTTTAGGGCTCAGATTAATAGTAGAAGGAAGATTAAAGAAAAACAAACCAACATACTTGGCATTTGTAGACCTAGAAAGGGCATTTGATAATGTAAACTGGAATAAAATTTCAACATTTAAAAAAAATTAGAGTTCAAATACAGTGATAGAATGATTGCTAACATTTACAGGAACCAAGCAGCAACAGTAATAATTGAAGAACATAAGAAAGAAGCCGTAATAAGAAAGGGAGTCTGACAAGGATGTTCCCCATCCCCGTTACTTTTTAATCTTTACATAGAACTAGCAGTTAAAAATGTTGAACAATTTAGATACGGAGTAATAGTACAAGGTGAAAAGAAAAAGATGATACGATTTTCTGATGATGTAGTAATTCTAGCTGAGAGTAAAAAAGATTTAGAAGGAACAATGAATGGCATGGATGAAGTCCTATGCAAGACTACTACATGAAAATAAACAAGAACAAAACGAAAGTAATGAAATGTAGTAGACATAACAAAGATGGACCACTGAATGTAAAAATAGGAAAAGAAAAGATTATGGAGGTAGAAGAATTTTGGGAAGTAGAATTACTAAAGATGGATGAAGGAGGAGTGATATAAAATGCCGAATAGCACAGACGAAATGAGCCTTCAGTCAGAAATATAATTTTTTTAGATCAAAAATTAATTTAAACGTCAGGAAAAGATTTTTGAAAGTATATGTTTGAGGCATAGCTTTATATGGAAGAGAAACTTGGACGATCGGAGTACCTGAGAAGAAAAGATTAGATGCTTTTGAATTGTGGTGCTATAAGAGAATGTTATAAATCAGATGGGTGGATAAAGTTAAAAAAATGAAATGGTGTTGCGGAAAATAGATGAAGAAAGAAGCATTTGGAAAATTATTATTAAAAGAGGAGACAGACTTATAGGCCACATATTAAGGCATCCTGGAATAGTAGCTTTAATATTGGAGGGGCAGGTAGAAGGGAAAAATTATGCTGGTAGGCAACGTTTGGAATAGAATATGTAAAACAAATAGTTAGGGATGTAGGATGTAGGAGGTATACCAAAATGAAACGACTAGCACTAGATAGGTAATCTTGGAGACCTGCATCAAACGACTGAAGACAAAAAAAATTCAAATGAAGAATCCTTCCACTCAAGAATATCAAATTTAGCATGTTTTGACTTTGGCATGAAATTTTCAAAATATGTCCTATTTCTAGGTGAGCAATTACAATAGCACAGTTCTAATGGATAGGACTCTAGTGAATGAGGGGTTAATATATGGCAAATCCAGTTCTCTTTTCTCCTTTATTCTTACTGTTTTCTCATCCTTTTCAATGCTTACCCAAAAATTCTGATGGCTCAAAAATTATTTCATTTCCAATAACTTCACGAGTGGACACATCGTTCTGAATAAATCCTGTCTTCAACTGGTAGGATCATAACAACACTTTCTGGCACAATTACAATTTCCTGTTAAGGCATAACATGAAATACTATTAATTGTTATTGATTGACTATCAATAACAATTCTTAATGTACCTATTACTGTAAGTTTTTCCATCAACTGAAAATTAAAAAAGAAATTGTTACTCAAGGAAATGGCCTTTCATTTTAGTAACAAACAATTATGGAAACGCAGATTTTAGTCATAACAGCAAGGATATTTATGTTATACTTTAGAAGAACACAACACCATATCAATATCAACATGTATTTCTAGGAGGGAGGGAGTCTTCTGAATCCTACCTTTCATTAAATATAAAATAGGCTCTTTAGCCCTCAAAACCTAAACAATTTTAAATTTGGTGTTGGAGCTCCTGGTTTAAAAGCCTACATTTTTATAATCACCAGGTTAGATGGTAGAAATGAATTCTGGTTCAAAGGATGTGATATTGTTGAATGTTTAGTTACGTAGTTGCATGTCATGCTATTAAAAAAATGTGTCATCAAAGGAGTATTGTTCTTGGGTGCAAGCTAAATGAGGGAGAAATTCTCCCTCTCTTGAAAATTACCATCAAACTAGTAATCAAATATGATATTCATATCAGAGTCTGGTTTTTATGCATTAATCACATATTCTATTCAACAACACATATTCTAAATAACACAGAAACAATAAGATTTATAGAATCAATCTGTAAAGAGTTGCTTCCATCATTATGGGGAATTGGCCAATAAAGAAAACTAAATACTTCACAACCAAGTAATTGTTACCAATTCTCTCATCGAATTTGGACATCAGATGGTAATTCCACATGAAGATGTAGAAAGGGCACACCAAGAAGCTGTCATGCTATCAAATTATTTGGCTCATACGCAAGATACTACTGAAAATCCTCAAAGCAGGGAGCTGCTGCATGTTTTGATGATACACCAAATCAATGGTCAAGGTAAATTGGCTTTCACTCATTGCAAACGATAATCTTTAAGAGCACTTTGAAACAACTTCAACACTATAATCTAAAGTAAAAGAATTATCTTAACTGTTACATGCCTAACAGAGGGGTAGAGGTTGTCTATCTGCTTGTGGTCTCTCATACTATTCAGTTTATTTTTTCCCGTTTTTTAATGAGAGATGGATTAAATATTAAGAGTTAAGTAATATTAGTGGGCGATTTGTAAAATGTAACTGACAATACCAGTTATTACAGGGGAGGAACGACATGTGGGGAATATACATTGTAATAAGACAGACCACGAGCGGTTATACAACCTCTACTGAATTCTGTCATAATGCGGTTGTTTTAAAATGTGGTTGTCAAATTTGCATGTTTTAGGGTAATTCTGTTACATTTTGGCACATAATTTGTAATGTATTGAACTAAACTGAATGATACAATCTGTTAACTCTCTTGATGTCATTATTACAAAGAAAATTTACATGTACTGCTAAATGTAAAACTTCAATAGTTAACACCGTATTTTATTACAGGTTAGAGATCGGTAAATAATTAAAGTTATATTCTTCAGTACCACTTGTAATATTGTAGGAAAAGATCTTATTAGTAAGTTTTACAACTAATTAAGAGCACAGAAATAGTCGATACCAAAACTCATTGTGTGTTGTAATGAAGCTCAAATTTTTTTTAAACTTACACAGATAAAAACAGAACAGACCTTGTTTTAATAAATGGTTACTTACCATGTTTGTTGGTGATTCATCCAAATAAAAAGAACTTGCATCAGGATTTGCATTGGTAAAATTTCACAAGATCTTTTCCCTCCATCCACATTAATTTGAGCACAATCATCATTCATGTGATTTATATGTAAAAGGCTAGTCTCAAAATTATTTCACTAAAATGATAATGTTACTATTGATAAAATCAAATAGTAACCAAACAGCATATAACCCCTCATACAATTCACAAAATGTAGCCTCTTAAAACTCTAGCCTTCATATTATTTTTAAATTAATAAAGTAAAAATTATTACCCTAACCAGATGTAGTTTTATTTATTGTTTTGGCAGAAAAGCAAACAAGAACTAACAAAAAAAAGTTCTAAATAAAAAAAATAATATCCTAATATTATGGAGTTCTTTTATAAACTAATATAGAAAGGAACAAACTTGATTTGATATACATTATTTAACGATAGTTCATTGATAAATTATTGCTGTTTAAGGCAGGTGCATTCTTCAAAAACCAAACTATAGTTTATTAAACACGTCAGTGTTTAGCTCTAGTTGCATACATTTTATTGGAAGAAAGACTTTATTCAACAGCAGACAAAATGTTAGTCTGTTGTGTACTTTGTGTCTGTTATAGCATATTAACGATGAAGTGGTTTTGATTGTTAAGAGGAATCTTAAATTTTATGTAGAGCATCCTTTTTAACACAGAATTTCAAAATATTGCCAAATCATTGTGAAATTTCTAAATTATTTTTCAATATGTCAAAAAGCGTTTTTCATTTCTTATTTACAAATATATATATCATAAAATATTCTTTTTATAATATTAATTTAAAATTTTTTATTTAATTATATTTAAGTATCATTCTTATTATAAACAGTTTTTAACAAAGCTTTGAAATACAATAAAAACAAAACAGCCAGAACTGGGAGAAGGGATTCTTTGAGAGCTGGTACATGTGTTTTAAATATAATGCATACAAATTGCAATGTAAAGATACCTTTTTGTTTCATATATTAGAAGCTTGAATACATCAAAAGAAAAGTATCCCAAAAGATGTTGCAATCGGCAATACATTGTTGTTCAGGTAAGTCTGCAAGACATAGTGAGTTACTTGCATTAACAAAGTTACTGAGTTTTAAAAAGTAACTAATATTTAAAGGTTTTGAATAAGATTCCCAAAATATTTATACAAACAGAATCGAACAATGAAATGGTAAAATAAATATTTAACCGGTAGTCGTATAGTTTGGAAAAAATGGAATATATAAAGTATCTTATATTTAGGGACAAAATAACTGATTTAAAGATAAGTGAGCAAATCTAAACTGTAATTTTTCAGTAGATCTGGATATCCAAGAAATCTGTTCATAAGTTTTAGATCTGATTATTCTGGCAAGAAAAGCAGTCTGTATTAATATAGATGGTAAGTTGTGATCAGAAATAGCTTTATAAAATCTCTGCTTGTAATTAGTCTAGCTATCCATGTATAATAATTTTTATTTTCTTTAAAGAAATCCTATTGTGATTTAACTAGAGAGAAAAATAATGTTACAAAAGATACATTGGATAAAAGGTAAGGTAACCAACTTAACTACAGAAGGTGAAAAAAATGTCAATTATCAATAGATGATAATGGTAAGGTCTTTAGAAGAGAAATGTCAACTAAAATTTTAGCTTTGCTTAAATATCTTTAAAATTTAACTATAAATTTTATTAATATTAGATTTATAAGATAGGGCTGGATGTACATATTACCAAAATTGTTCAAGATTATGCTTATATCTCCCGTGTAATTGTTGAATTTTAGTATTACATAAGTTTATTCATTATTTATTGAAGAGTTTTGTTTGAATAATTAGGATAGTGTCTTGTCATGACGAAACTATTTTTTGAACCGCATTCAATATTTTGTGATTTAGAAGTTAATCTTTGTTAGTGTTTCCTAAATTGGCATTATTATAAATAAATATGATTTTAAAATTAATTACATATTTATAAATTGTAAAAAGATTTCAAGGTTGTTTATGTTAGAGTAGAATATAAAACTGATCATTGCGATGATTCCAATAAAAATACAATCCCACTAAGTATCAGAACTAAAAAAAATAAACTGTAAAGATCAATTAAACATGCAATTTGTTTTTAATACTGCTTATTTGCAGATGTGTGCTGCCCTCATTGAACAGTCTTATTTATACAAACAAAAAGATGAATGATATTCTGTTAGCACAGAATATCATTCAGGTGGAAAAACCTGGCTTTTATGATCATTATCAAGATTAGATATCTCAATACATAAATTAAGGGATATTAATGAAGAGTATACTGATAATACATGTTTTACAGAAATCGTATGGGCAATAAGGATAAAAGAAGAGGATTAGCATCATGGATTACTCATGATTTAAAATACATATCGTGATGCTGAATAGCTACGAAACAACACTGTTAGGAACTAGAAGTTGGAAAAGTTATGCAGAAATAAAAGGAATTGTAGATCACATTAATGGACTTAATGTAAACACAAAATATCTTGTTTATTTTGAATGTTTTATGCAGGTGAACTTAGTTTATCGATTTGATATCTTCTAATGTTGTTGGATGTGATGTAATTCAGTTAAAAGGTATTAAACTTTTGAAACCTGCAGTTCTATGTACCTGTAGTTTCATGTATTTTCCAATGGTGGAGATGTTAAAAATCTGCTGGTGTGGAAGTCAACATTCTAAACACTCACAATTAACTTTATATTAGAAGGCATATCAAAAGCAGTACAACAGTATACAGGAATAAATATTTTACTTTTGGTAGAAAAACTTGGTAAACTGATTTATTAGAAAATTAAATCTTGATAAAATAAACTATTATTTAGTTAAAGGCAAGCTAAAAGAAATTTATATATTTTTGTTTGTGCTTGTTAAAAGGCAGAAGGCACCATATGAAATTTGCTAACCAGTAAAGAAATCAGCCTCTGCTTCTGTCAGTCTTGATTTCAGTTTGTTATCTCAACATTTCAGTTCTACTTAGAGCACTTCGGCTCAGCTTGATTCCTCAGCCACAGTTCATAGAATACAATTATATATTGTTTTGACATAGGTACAGCTTTTGCTTTTGATACTATTTGTTTCATCTCAATACAAATCACGTCACCTTCTTAGTGCACTTTCAACAGACCTTAGGTTAATTAATCTTATACAATGAAGCGGGGTACGAAGAGTCATGATGGTGTAATGAGGAAAATGAGTTGAAAATAAGAAAATATCAAAATGTTGACAGACGAAGCCAAAAGTTCAAGATTCCCATGGAGATAACATTATGCAGAATTAGATAAGGTAACAATATATAAGGGGATGACAATAGGAAACCGGGCAATGCAAGAAAAAAGATAATGTAGAGCTCAAAATGAGAATGAAACTGAAACAAGATGACGATCTTTGAGACCTAGACCGAAAGCAAGAATGAATCCAAGCCCAAAATTGAATTAAAATGAAATTAAATAAGGCATGGTGTGAAGAATAGAATTTAGTAAAGCCAAGTGTGTAAGCTTCTGGTCCCTGTTTGGTGCCATTCTGTAAGCTTCTAAACTACACCAAATAAAACTTTTTATTAAAATAAAAATTTAATTTTTAAAGAATAAAAATAAAATAAAATGAACTTACTAATGTTGGGATTTGTGAAAAAATGTACTAAGACTATGCTGCTTGATAAGTTTACATCCTAAGATTGCTCTCTCGAGTTTTACAAGAAACCAGTTACAGTAACTCAACACATCAAAAAATGTTACTAACAGCAGTGAATAATTAACACCAACTGCGTCTTTTCGAGAGTCTCCCAGTCTAACTGCCACTGCCATTTCTGAGAATTACTCAATCTGTATGAGTGCGTGTATGCACACTAACATAACGCTTTCAGTAGGGAAAAGTTTGTTCCCATTGCAAGGATGATGTCATAAATATAATAAAAAATATAAAATACAAATAAAGTAACCGACACAATTAGGCCCTATGAGCCTAATTTAGTAAAAATTTAAAATGGTTACAAGTGTAGATCGAGATATAGATAAAATGATTCAATAACATGGGCTCTTTAGAAAAGGAAGAATCATGGGATTACCTAATGGGCGTGTCTACTATAGTGGTCTGGTTTACAAATTAATATATTCAACTCATAAAAGGTAGTTTGAATAAAGAGTAATAATAGATTATTAAAATTTGTTTTAATACAATAAAACTGATATATATACTAAGTAGAATTACATGGACATTTTACAATATAAATAATATAATAATAAGACTGATTAATATTGATTTATCACAAAAAAAGTTATATATAGCACACGTTACCAAACCAAGTTGACAACTTTTATTTTACTCATAAGATAACATCACATTATGACAGTAATACTATTAACACCTAATATAATAATAATCACTTAATAAAAAATAACAGAATGTTTCTTACATTTAAATTAACTTATTAACTGTACTAAATTCCTGTAAATTAATTATGAAATGTATTTTTAATACTTTCAACTTTTAACATAAATCTAAACACTTTCTTTTTTTACACAAATAATATTGAAATTATTTTTTTAATAAATACTAATTCTAAACAAAGTAAAATTATTTATTTATATAAAAACATTTCTTTAAAATCAATTACGCTTTTCTCTGGAATAAAAAATAATATATATATATATTTATTTAAATTAAATTTTTTGTAGTCCATATTTCTTGTGTTTGTAAATCCTAGCTAATTACAAAATATAAACTTATTCAGCCGCTACACAAGAACAGAAATAAAAAACACTTACCTACTTTTCTCTTTCCATCAAAGTGCTTACAGCCTAAGCCCACCTTCAGTAATATTTTTACAAAACTTTTTTTTCTCTTTTCACATTTACATTTTTGATAAGTTAACATTTTTATTTAAGAATCTTAACTTATATAAATGCGAAGAGAAAAAAAAATTTTAAAAACATTACTGAAGATAGGTTTAGGCCTGAAAGCACTTTGACAGAAAGAGAAAAGTATGGTAAGAGTGTTCTTTATTTCTGTAATTGTGGAGCGGTTGAACAAGTTTTATTTTGTAATTAGATATATATATATACAAATTTTTTAGAAATATATTTTTTTTGTTTAAAACTTATTAATTACTGCTTAACAGAGATTTATCACTTTTGGGTTAAATAATAAATTTGAAATGAAGATTTTATAACAAACCTCTAGCTCTTTAATCAGATTTTAAAAATTAGAGGAAATTATTTTTATAAAATCTTTAAAACTTTTTATGATATAACCTTCTCCCTCAGATTCAGTGAATTACATATTGCCTTTTGTTTATTAACTAAAACGAGTGCGGGCAGGCTTTTATTGTCCACAGTGCGTAGTATTATAACTATAAAACTAGCACGTTGAATACTGTATTATATTGTTAGTAAAAAGGGAACGGCAGAACTACAAAGGCACTACATTATCTGTCTAACTGCACCTGGACAAAAAGCAGTATTCTGGTCTAACATTATCTGGATATCACTTGTCCATCAGATTACAAGTCATGAAGTCATCATAAACAAGTTTTTTTTACACTAAATATAGCATTAAATAACTTTTGAATTATCAGAGTATTTTTGGAATAACGAGGAAAATAGTTGACAATTTTACCATTTTTAAGATTAAGCGCTTCATCCAATCTTTTAGTAAAATTAAATATTAAATATTATTTTTAACATTTTACAGTTAGATAACAATTATTTATAGTTACCATGTTGAATATTTTTTAACTATTTGACTAATTCTTAATTACAAATTAAATGTAAAAAAATATTTTCTCTTAAATTTTTTTCTAGGGCTTCATCTCCATCTTGATACTTTTGTATCCCAGTAAATTATAGGATGTTACATTTCCAACAAAATTTATTAAAATTTTTCTTTTGGTACATATTAGGGAGACTAAGAAAATAGATTAATAGAAACAGTATTAAAAATTATTGATACTAGTCAAAAAACTCACAGCAGAGCCAAGAAAATCTACCATATTCATCCAAAATATAGTACAGTATACTTACACTACCTCAGCATTTATACAACTTCAATTTAAAGAAATGAAAATCTTTGAATAAATACATCAAAATAATGGAACTAAGAGCTACACTACTAGATAAATCAAGGTCAACATAAGTTGATATTGCTGAAAAGCCGAATGTTAGGTCCCTGAAAATCTTATTTCCCATTTTGGTGATACTCCCTGACCAGTTAGTCCCAAGAACTCTCAGCCAATCCCTGTGTTTTTTATGTTTTTATGGCGATACCTTAAACCTTACAAATCAAAATTTTTCCACAAGACCTCAAAAACTAAGGATGAATCGCCAGAGATAATCCACCATGGAATTTAAAGTGTTTGATGTCCTTTAAAGAGTTTTGGACAGAAAATTTTGTGCAGAATATGCTAAAGCACATAGGCGTAGAAGGAGAAGCTTGCTGCATACAATCAGATAATCAGTGAGAAAATCTACCAGATTTATGCTTTTAAAATACATATATTACATGGATATAATGTCTTTGAATGAAGAACCAAATGGTCATTCATGATGTGATCTGTATAATGTAACAATCAGAATAAGATATTTCTTTATCAGAAAATAAAAATCACTGTATGTCCAAAGTGCAAATTACATGCAAATAGAAATTATATAATTTATAATAGAAAATATTTATTTGTTGATCAGATTATTTGTAGTATAAAATTTAGATACAGAAAGGTAAAAAAAAAGTTTACAAACTATGTTACATAGAATTCATTTTCCTGCAAAAAATTGAATTTGAAGCATTCAACTTAGATAAGCACAGTAGTAATTTCTAGTTATTTTGTTGAAGAAATTAAAGGGAATTTCACCTTATTGACATGAGAAACAACATCATATCAACAGAAAATAATAAGAATCATCCAAAAAGTTCTGTGAAAATAACAATTAAGATGGTTTAGGCAGGCGCATAGGATAAATCAAATAATGCAAAATTAAAAAATTCTTATTTAAAAGAATAAGTAAATTAATAAAATTATTAGAGAATATTTATTATCTTACTTTATAAAAGGTTTAAATTCAGTTATTATTTCAGCTTTTATTCCCTCCTAACCTAGAGTCTGCAATTTTCAATGATACCAAGCAGCTATTACTAACTTAATTATAGTGATATGTATCATCTAATCTAATAGCAAATTATAAAAAATGGGGGTCATTATATTTTTCTAATTCATGGAAATTAACAAATACATTATTATCTATTTGTCAAGAGTGTGATACCGAGGGGGGGAGGGGGAGGGGGGATCTCTGAGTGCAGTCTATTATTTTTATTTGTAGTTTTGCCACTGTGTCTTTCATGATGGCCATTATTTTGGTTGATTTTATATTTATATAATTATTTTGGAATTTTATTGTTTATTTTAGGAGGTCTGCACTTAATTTTCTTTATGAAAAGTTTTTTTTTAAAATCACATAATGTATATAGGGAAGCAACAGAGGGAGAATTCCTATCAGCTTCCAGGTTTCATATAAATGAATAGATATTTATATTTTTATTTAATTTTTTAATTTATTGTTATTCTCTAAAAATCAGACAACTAAATACAACTGCTGATTAACATCAACATATGGAAAAATGCTTTTTAACTTTTCATTAAAATTTGAACACAATGTTTTTGTCATAAGTTCAGTAAATAAAATTAGGTAAAAAGCTATAAAACAAGTTTATTAAAATAAAAATTAAACTGCGCTTTAAAATTTTTGAATTAAAGATTACTTTTTAAATATATGTGCAAGCGAGGGCAACATTAAAATCAATCGGTATTGTTTTGGCTTTGATTTAAATAAACTTACACTAAAATACAATAAATATTTCTATTAATCATTTTAAAAAATGTTGAAATTTTACAACACTAAATCATTTAAAAATAAAAAATGAAAGATAATGTTTTTAAAAATCTAATAATATTTATTTCTAATTAAATTTATGTAACTATATATTTTTGTAGATCATATTCTTAGTTAAAAAAAAATTGCTGTTAATATACAAAATGCAGTTTTGTACACACAGATAAAACAATTACAACTTATGCTCATCGAATAATTTATTTATTTGACACAAATATACATGAGAATCCAAGATTTAACATAACGTCTACAAATTCTTCCTTTCTATGTGCCTCCTATCTGAAATGAAACATCATTAAAAAAAAGTGCAAAAAGGTTAATTTAACAAACTATTGTATAACATATTAAAAAAATTACACTTACTCTATATATTCAAAGACAAGCATTAACTCAGTGAATGCCTTTATGTGATTGATATGCCGCAACTACATAACATAAAATTCCAAATAAAATTCGTATGGAATTTTATTTCATACTCATTTTTTTGCATTAGACATGAACAGACATTTGTAATCAAATAGCTCTCTTTATGGTACATTTAAGTATGGTGTCAAAGCAGCTTTTCTAATTTATAGAACATAATTTGTATCAGTTCTACAACGTACGTTTTTGTAAGATTTGTTTCAGCTTTGGCAGAGATTTGTGCTTTGGCAGAGAATTGCACACAGAGTCTGTATTGGCAGTCATGTATAATTACTCCAGTCATATTTGTGTTAGTTGCCATGCATAACCTAACTTAAAAGAATGCTAAAATCATTGTCCCATGACTTGTGGTGTAACTTAACAGCCAAAAACTAACCTGCTGTTAAAATCTGGAGATAAATTTGTGAGTTTAAGAAGCAAATTTTGTGAAGGGGAAATCTGAAAACTGTCGTTTGTTTCAAGATAGTAAGGCAAATTCATAATGAAGAATGTGTTATATAAAAAAAAACACATTTAAAAAAGAAAACAAAAAAGTTACATTGCATTAGCTTACTACAAGTTTAGAATACTTATCACCATCGGTTTGTTAGTTGATAACATGATATTTCGCTGATGATAATAAAATGAATCTATGTTTTGTGTTTTTTCAGAAAAAGTGATTTATCTCTGAAAAAAAATTTGATCTCTTAAAACCTGTTTTCTTTCACAAATTCTATAAGTTTTGAGTTTTAGTAGCTCAAGTATCTAAGTTTCCAAGTGCTATTTACGTTAGATAAATTACTTCTGGCAAAATTTAGAACACGATTCTTATTATTACTTTGTATTAATGTAAACAATCTAGTACAGAATATAGAGGTAAAAAATATCTTACCATAATTTTAATGTGCAAATACTTTCGCAGGATCCTGCATCCTCAGTCACAATTGAAAAACCTAAAATATACTAATACCAATAGTTGACTTTCGCGGAATCCTGCATCACTTTTTTTGTCAAATTTTTTTGTCGTTAGTTTTTTGTTTATAAATTTTTAATTTTTTCTTTGTTATTTGTTTGATGTAATTATAGAACTATGTGGCGACTGATGCAGGATCCTATGAAAGTTGACTATTGATATTAGTATTTTTTAGGTTTTTCTGATATTGTGTTTTGATGATAAGTTATTTTTTGAATTTAATCAGCACGGTGGTCGGTATGTTAATACAACATAATTTTTAAAAAATTCAAATAATTCATTCATTAACATATTGACCACTGTGATAATAAAATCTAATATTAAATGAAATCTAACCCACCCAAAGATGGGGTAAATAGGTAAACTTACCATATTAATTTCAAGAATCATTCAATTAACACTATTACCATTTTATTAGCGAAGTAGTGAATATGTTAATGAATTATATATTTATATACAAAAGGCAAGTTCTAAAGAAGGAATGATATAAACTATATCTAATAATTACATCATTATTATTCAACTTGAAAGACTTCCACATTATGATTAGAACAAATTTTTCTTATTTCCTTTTGACACTCTTTGCAATTCAAGCTCTCAATATACCAGATATCAACTATCCTTATTACAATAATTGAAAATAATCCCATTTTTATAAATAAAAACTGACAACAAAAGCCAGTATTGTGTTGAAAGATAGACTTGGCAAGGGTATCATGGGCTATATTACACCACCACCACCTACCGCTATAAATGTACAAAATAAAATTAAAATATATAAATTTTGTGTATGAGGTTAACTTAACCAATGCTCGCTTTGCTCACTATCCTTGATTAGCAAGCGAAGGTTAGGTTTGGTTCGATTATATATACTTTTAGGATTTATTTAGGGTTTTATCTCACATATTATTATGTTTCACATATATTTTGTATATTTATAGTCATGGTCGTACAACCCATGAGACTACTTGCTAAATCTACCATTTGATGTTAACACTTTATTTAAGAATAAGTGGCAAAAAAAAAAATTAAATACTGAACTGTATAGACGAATCTAAAACTTTGTTATTATGGTTCCTACAGCAGTGTAATGTGCATACAACTGTTATATCAGCCATCTTCAACTAATTATAATAAACAAATTTTATCACGATAAAAATAGTTAAAAGTAACATAAAATAATTAAAGTTTTTCCCTTTATTTTTGTTGTAATTTGAGTTCTAATTACTAAAGTTTAGTCAATAAGTAAGAGTAGTAGTAACCAATTTAATAGAAAACTATGGCTTTTAACGATTTTAAAGTTTGTGATTTATGGAAACTAATGATTTAGCTACTAACATATTATTTCACATCCTTTTACTTTCCTAGATGTATTATGTAAAAAAAAAAATTAAACTAAAAACAACCATGCTGTGCTGTACAACCACTTACCTTCCAACATAAAAATTTACGAGTATGCAGTTCAACTCCACATTGTTTTCTGCCTATGTAAAATAATAAAAAAACAAAACTATTAAATTAAAAAATATAAACATTACACAAGCCTGTGATGATGGTTGTTTTTTGGTTTTTGATAATTAACTTACATATTTTTTTTTAGCGTTGAATCTGAAAATAAACAAAATTGCAAAGATGTGATACAGTAAAATAGATATACACTTTTTTTTTAATAAACTAATATAATATATACACTTTTTTGGCTAATACTACGGCATTCTTACAAATAAACAATTGAGTGGTATCCTCAGGTAGGGGGTCATTGACCCTTAATTTCTATTGAAAATTGCCACAAAATAAATCTAATTTCCATTATACAGCATTTTTAAATTAATTTATTTTCATCTATTTAATTAATTTTTATGAGGTATGTCATGCCTTTGGTAACCACTCCCATTCTTCACCTTGTAAAATTCAATAATTTTATTCCATGTGTCGAAGTTTCTTTGGAGGGCTTGCAATCTGGTGCTTTGCGGTTTTCCTTCTATGTTCTCTATATGGTTCATCTTGGTGTAACGTCCAGCAATATTCTTCCATCATCGTAGTAGTTCATTTTCCTTGATATCTTCTTTCCATTTCTTTCACGTCCTGATGAAATCTCTTACCCGTCTTTTCACTAACGGCACCCAGATTTTCAGGAAAATAGTCCACATGTAAATTTAGGAAGTGAACCTTCAAGCTCGTGGAATAGCCTAAATTTTTGAACTTCTGCAGCATGTTCACGATGAATGATTTGAAATTTGGGTCCTTCTTATCACCCAGAAACTTGGTTACTACGTCTTTAAAAGGCTAACTGGGCTTTTCTTTTTCTGCAAATTCCACTTGTTTCTGAAAGTTACCATTTTTGAGAAGTTTTCTAATGCAAGGACCAGTAAAAACACCCTCTTTTAAATTTGGTGCTTCATAAGACTGGAATTTTTAAAACATTTACCTTCTTTTGGTTAAGACTTTGACACATGCTTCATCAAGCCTAACTTGATATGCAAAGGTGGAAGGAGAACTTAACTTGGATCTACAAAAGCTTTTCGAAGCACATTTTTGGTTCCGCATTCTAATGAAGTTTTTTTTGCCCAATCTTTCCTTATCTGATGGTTTTCTCTGTCTCTGCTACCCCCATTCACACAAAAAAAGGAAACTTTGTATACTCCTTGCTGTATTAGGAGCAGCGATATAATTTTGAGATTACCGCACGAAATACACTTACGATTGTCATATTTAATTTTATAGAGAAAAAATTCCAAATTATTGTAACCCTCTTTTCACAGGACAGAATTTCCAACAGGTACTACCAACTGCTACAAGGTTCTTCTCTTTAAGCCTCATACCAAACAATTCTGAATTTTCTTTGGTCAGATGTTAAGTCTCAAACCAAATCTCTTAGTTCAGATTGCGAATAAAGCTCTGGTGCAGTTACCTCCAACTTCGTACTCCTCTTTGATGTTATCTTCATTTAAATCATTTGTGGAACCGTCTGTTTCAGGTAAATTTTCTGGGGGAATTGGCACTGGTACGTCTGAACCATGAGGAACCGGGTATAAAGCAGATGGCATATTTGGATTCACGATTCTTCAAATTGAAATTGTGAAAATCAGTCAAACAAAAGTAACAATACTTTTGTTTGACCACCACTGGAACTCTTCTTGTTTACCCTTTGACCATTGTCTAAGTCTTTCAACACATGTGTAATATACATAATATGTGTTGTGCCCAAATTTTGTCTTTATCTCCAATTTTCACTCTGAAATACACGAGGTACACTTGTCGAAAGAAAGTTGTTATATTTCTTTTTTGCCTTTCCACCATTAATTCACCACAAATGTAACATAAAGAATCTGTAGAATTTTTGCAGCGTCTTAAAGCCATTTTGAAAACGGAAAGCTTGCTTTATGGCCTGAAAATTCATTTTCCATTGACAAAAACATGTTTGATCAGAGGATGGAAAAAATTCTATATATGCATGCTGACGGTTGAAACAGCACTGACAGTAGTTGCACAGTGCATGAATGGTGCAGATAGCTGTTAATATGTTAATCTTGTTAAGTCTTGTCACAAGCTGTTGGCCAAGCTTTCCCATCTTGTCATCTTCAACCCAAACTCCCCCCTGCTCATCCTCTTCAGGCCACTTAACTACTTAGCTATAAGAATGCATAGTATAAGCCAAAAAGGTGAATATATTATATTCGTTTATTAAAAGAGAAAATGTTTTGTCTTTGTTATATAACATTTTTCAATTTTTTACAAATTTTGAATTTGCGAAAAATCCTGACGTGATGGAAAAAATTAAGGTTATTTTCAGATTCAGCACTAAAAAATACATAGGAATCGATTATCAAAAGTTAAAAAACATTCCACAACCCAAATTTTGCAGGCTTGTGTTATTAAAGAAAATATAAAAATTACATAACAAAATGCAAAAGAAATGTACTTACAAAGAATGGACATAGTCTCTGTAAGAAAACTTGTTTAATATGTTAGGATTTCAAGAAACATTTAAATTTTTAACTTTATGTGACATTAATTGAACTCTAGCACCTGCAGTTGATCCGATTAAAGAATCAGATTTTAGAAAAATGTGATTATTCTACCGCTGACAATGTGGAATAATACAGTAAACCTTTCATAATTTAAAAATAAATCTATAGATCACAGTCTTGCTTGTACAAATAGGTGTAAATAATGTACCATTCTTTGCCTTGTTTGGTAACAGCTTCTTTGTAGAGCAAAAATAAAGTTCAACAGAACTGTAACCTTTTATGTTCACAGATCACAATGTTTGTAAACATTGTAAAACCTTGTACTAGTACAATATCAAAGGTACAGGTAATACCAAAAGGCATATTAGGGTTCAGAAATGTGGTTGATGATTTGAAAAGAAAGAAAATATTAAATGAAAGAAATTGCTAAAATCACAGAATGGAGATTCAGCTATACAGATGGGGATCTATCTAACAAGCCAAACTTTTAAGTATGATGACTCATTATCTAATAAAATATAATTAATTGTAAGTTCACTAATTATAAAGCAAACTTTACTTACACTTTAGGTTTACTAGCAGGCACTGCATTTTGAGTCACAGCAGCAGGCTTTTTCTTACCAGCTCCCGTCTTACGAAATTTCTTCACATAAGCCTCAATACGGCATTGTATTTTCATCGGATTAATCTCACCAGACTTGTTATGACAAATCTGTTAAAAACAGTTTTCACATTGTAATAAGTAATAAAATAATAATAGTTTTTAAAAGATCTGAGAAATCTTTTCTCAAGTTGACAGCGCTAATGAACCGGTCATGTTACATACTTATTCTAACTCCAACATACATGTGTAATCCATGTTAGTATGTCTATCATTAAACGACAAACTAAGTTGAATTTGTTCTAAAAAATAAATAAATTGTTAATGAGCATTAATATTATCTAAGAATATAAATGACAGTATTAAAAAAATGGAAGCTTGAGTGGCACAAGGGTCCACGAGAGCTATATTATATACCGATTCGCAGTTCATATAATTGGTGCTCATCTACCATTACAAGACAAAAAGATGAACATACTTAAGGTGGATGTTCACATCAATCCGGGATTTTTGTTATACTAGAGCGTAAATGGAGATTCCTGTGCACTCTATTGGTTGTACACTTGATACAAGTGTTGGCTACTAATGCACGGTGTACTGGCACGAATTATTGTTAAACAACGACAACAGTCAGTCATAAAGAACATGGCGTCCAATGTAGTGAATGGATATCTGGAACAGCGAATTGTAATAAAATTTCTCGTGAATGAAGGCACATAAAGCCCACTGAGATTTATTCCCGACTTCTTATTCCTTCCATAGTACGGTGATTTGACTCTTAGTCACAGTAAAAAATTTGAGAGATGCAAACATTTTAAAGAAGGCCATAACATCAGCGAGTGATGATCCCGGTCGAGGCAGTTCAGAGTCTACTGTAGTCATTCCCATGAACATTCATCAAGCGGAAGAACTAATCCTTAATAATCGATGAATAACTTGTCAGCAAATTGCAGAAGCAATAAATGTATCTGTCACAACTGTAAACAATATCATTAAGGACAATCTCAAGTCGCTCTAAAAAAAAAAGTGGCCTGGTGTGATCACTAAGATATACTGTTTCTGCAGAACAATGCCCGAACACACACAGCCTACCGCACACAATATGCGTGCTACAAGATCTTGGCTGGGTGTTACTGCCACACACCCCTTACAGTCTGGACCTTGCTCCCAGTGATTTTCACCTATTTGGGTACTTGAAATTGTTCTGGGAGGCCAGTATTTCAACAGCAATGATGAAGTGAAGCAGTCAGTCCAGTCTTGGTTTTGACATAACGACAAATCTGTCTATACTATGGGTATCCAAGCGCTAGTGAAACGCTGGGATTAATATATAAATGTAGCAGGGGATTACAATGAGAAATAAAAGTATTTCTTACTATCACAAGTGTGTCCTACATTTATTAAAAATTAACAGTCCTAGATTGACCTGAACGCTCCTCGTAAATAAAGAAAATATTTTAAGGAGGTGGTAGGATTAGGTTTTGAAATAGGAGCTAGTTTTCCACAATGATCTGAAGAATTATACTTGTCAAGATATTGTTTCAGAAATGTTACCAGCATAACAACAATCTATGCTGATCAAGAAGTACTCATATGATACAATGTAATGTCTATAGTTCTCTGTTAGGCACCAGGAAAATGATACCAGACACCAATGAATGTTGTCACTGAACTTCTGAAGCTACTACTCACATTAATAAACAAAATGAGAAAGTGATGTCACATATACAAAAAAAAAAAAATACATTTTGAATAAAAGCTGCATGTATATATATATACCACATCTTTAGAGTAAATCATAGTATTAAGAAGTCATCTTTACATTTCTCCATCTGAAAATTAAACATTAATATATGATAATCAGCCAATACTACATTATTTATTCGTATGTGGAAATGCAATATAAAAATTACAAATAAATTAGGTTTATATCCATTACAGCAAACCAACTAATAAACAACAAACATTCTATTTCTGATATTAACACAAATACAAATGAAATTTCAATTTGATAAAGCATCAGTATTTAAGGCATATTGTCTTAAAGAACTGCAACGGATAGCAATATACTTGTGTAAATAAGAGCCAATTTTCATTGTTTTAGTATTTTTGTAATGCAATTATAAAATTATTTCAATCAAGAAAAATTAAGGTAACACATGTTTCAATATTCAGTACTAGGTGGTTTATTTAACAAATTTAAATATATATATATATATAATATGTAAAGGGTATACATTCATTGCTGACACTAAAGTGGTCTGAGAAGTGATCACATTAGTCAGTCCATGATGAAAGTCTCTTTGAAGGGACTGTTACAGCCCCTTCTATATATATATAAATATATACATTACATATACACATATAACTGTATTTGTTTAAAATAATCAAAAACACATTTGACAACCCAAGTACAGAATTACAAAGTAAATAAAATGACACTTACCATATATTTTTTTTCTTTAATCCAATAGCACTTTCATGGGATCCTGCATCATCAATTGTATATAAATAAAATTACATAACAAATTTTTTTTAAATTACGATCATATATACAAAATATGAAGTCAATTACAAATTAAAATATATACCTGTAACCTGGCCAGCCAATGTTACCAGTGTAAAATTCTTAATTGACGTTAATTATATTTATCATATGTACTTATTTTATTTAATTAAGATCATATTTTGTATATATGATAGTAATTTTAATCTTTTAATTTTTATTCTAAAAACAATTTGTAATGTTTAAATTTATATACAACTGATGATGTGGGATACTGCAAAAGTGCTATTGGAATAAAGAAAAAAAAAGTTAAGTGTTTCCTTTCCTCTTCATTTCATCTCCTTTGTAATTCTGTACTTGGGGTGGTCAAGTTGATTATCGACTAAAAACACACGATTATAAATAATAATAAAATTAAAATATTTACTTACTTCTTGTTTTTATAATATTTAACATTAGTGCTTTTGTAAGGGCTAGGTATGGAGGGGATGGCATGGAGACTAAAACCGTTACATGGAGGGCGTCTTGCTCTATGGGACAAGAAGTGGTTGCAATCATACACTTTCTTGAAGTCTACAAACATTACCATCATGTCTCTGCTTCTTTTTCTGTTGTAATCCATTATTAGCTTGAGACTCGTCTCAATAATTGAGAATAATTCTTGAAAGAATTTTATATGTTGTGTGTAGGAGTGAGATTCCCCTGTAGTTGTTAGGATCTGCTTTGTTCACTTCTTTGTGTAGCGGTGGATAAGGGATGTCATCCAATGTTCTGGTAGATCTTCTTTGATCCAGATTTTGACAAGATGTTAATGAAAGGCGATTTTTTCTGGACTTAATGCACATATGACATATCTCTTGCCGCTTTGTAATTTTTCATCTCACCCAGTGCTTGGTAGATTTGTGAGGGGGTTGATGTTTTTCGGTGGTGCTGTTGTCACATCCGAAAAATATCAACCACATGAGGGGGTTGATGTTTAGGAGTTCTGTTGCTACATTTACTGAGAATTTCTGAATTATCTTTAGAATTTAGTGAGAAAATTAATGTAAATACAACCAATAAAAAGTAAATAAAATCTTAAAAGATTTTTTTTTTTTTTACTGAAACAAAACGGACAACTTAATAACACCGAAGCTACCCCTAACTGAAGTTATAATAAAAAAATTACAGCCCGAAAAGATGAAACCAAACTTAAAGCTAATAATTTAAAGCTACAAAAATTTAAGATAAAGCTTAAAAATCATTTTAGAGGCTGATTTTTAAATCATTTTTTAGGCTGTAATTGACAAAGCTGTTGTGATTGAGTTTTGCATCACATCTAAAGCAAATTAAACACATGAAAGATTGACAAAATGATTCTTTTTGCATTATTATCCGGTATCTCTGTCGCAATGTAAGAGTCTTAAGTGTTCAGAGTTGACAATTAGATTAGATTAGATGTAAATCATCCAAGCATGGATCTAGTGAAATAAGCTTACTTTGTTTATCAGTAACCTGATTCTTTATCTCACTGAATTACATGGATTGTGATTGACATGTAAAAAAGTACAGAGTATGATCTAACTCCTTAGTAGTAAAATGTACTAAAATTACATTCAGACTGTTTGGATTTCATATGGTGAATGAATCTGAAACAGAAACTAAATGTTTCTGTTTGTATGTAAAGATGAAAATCTTTGTGTTCAATCATATACAACATTAGATATACATGAAGTTAATATAGTTTTACTCCTTTCTAATACGCATTCAGGATTTAAATTATCATCATTTAATGTAATATTACAATCCCTTGGCTAATGAGAAGAAGACTGTAATAGCTAAGGAAGACCACGCCACCATAGTGACATATCAAGTAACCTGCTTGGTGAAAAGCTCTAGACAATATGTCTGCTGGATTATCAGAAAATTTGATGTAATACCGATTGGTAATTGAAGTGTTTTGTTGAATGTCAGAAACTATTACCTATAAATACTTTCCGATTCGAAGAATATCCATGAATACAACAAAGTGCTATGATTGAATCAGAGTATAAGTGTATCTCATCAAAGTGTATAATGCAGTTATACAACCTTCACAAATAAACTTGAAAATAGTAAACAACCAAAGAGTTCAAGTCTGGGTAATATGATTTGTTACGAGGGGCTAACATTGACTTAGAACAGTAAATTAGTAATTACATGGTTGGAGTATAAGTGTGTATATAAATATAACAACCATATACAGGCATCAGAAAATCCATGTAATTTAATAGAATGAATTTTTCTATTTTTATTAAACCTAATGGATCTACTTATCTTACATGACTATTTAGATGTAATTGATTATACAATGAAAGCCACTGTATTAACGGTTTGGGCAGTCAACTTTGAGTTGTCATAATTACTACATAAACTGTTTGTATGATTATAATAATAAGGCCAATGAGTCCCAGAGGATCACAGACACCTGCTGTGATGGAAAGAGTATTCCTTTTAGTATAAATTTGTAAATTGTTAGAACGAGTGATTTGGAAATTTAGTGAATCTGACTTTTTGTTCCTTAGAACTCTTAAGAGTACATATGTTGTGTTCTTGATTAGATAGTATGGATGAATTATGATAAGACAAAGAAAAACTGCAATTGTTAGAATACCACATGTGAAGTGAAAAACCATACTGTTGTAATAATTTGGACATATAGTTCTTTAATAGAATAACTCCATTTGGGTAATCTGAACCGGTAATTAGATCATCGACATAGAAATAATTTTTAATAGCAAACAAACGTAAGAATATATCCTAATTTGGTTTCTTGGAGTACAGGATATTTTAAGTTTCAAATAAACTTTGTAGGTTTGTCAGTAGGCTACCTGTTATTTCTGTTAAATCAGCACATTGCAATTGGGAGTGAAAAATTTTGACAAATTTTCCTTTCCTTTGAGATGAAAATTAACCGGTTTCTTTAAATTGTTTTAAAATAGCATTCACTGCCGCTTGACCAACACAACACACAGAAGCTATCTGTCATGTCCAACTGATATGCTTAGAGAGAAACCATTGTCAAACTCAATTTAAAAGTTTTGTATAAAAAAAAATGAAATAAATTTTCAAACAACATGACAACTTAAATAACGAATATCTAATAACCTCACACTACACAGACAACTTAATGAGTGTGGTCAAGCAGTGTACCCACAACATGGAAGTTACAAAAAAAATTCCCTGTGTTATCGATTAATGCCCGTTTACTTCTGCAAAATAATCTGACTGTGGAAAGATGTAATGAAATTTATTTTTCATAAAATGGATAAAATTGATGTGAATCAAACATTTTTAAGATATATAAAGTATAGAATATAAAGTAAAGTTTCATATTTGAAATTATAGTAATTTTTACAAAATATCCATCACCATTTAAGTATTATTCTATTAGTCTTTTATAACAAAATTACTGATTCAACTTAAGTTTTAAATATCTTTTCAGTTTTTTCTTATATTAGTATTTAAGTAATTGCTACAACTTTTTAATGACATGATGCTTGTGATGTTTTAACACCAAAAGATTTTTCATTAAATAATCTGCAAAACTCAGATTTGTCACTAATTAAAATTTCATTATATTCAAAAAATAATTTTTAACTTATGGTTGGTAAATGTCAAACTGCTTTATCAGAAGATGAACATATTAGACAGGATGTTTAAAGAAATATATGATACAAAGTTACGAAAAACAAAATAAACATTTACAGTAAATAAGCTTTTGTGCTGACGCATACAAGGTTAGAAGCATCAAGTACGCACAGACCTTCAGAAAAGCACATTAATTTTTCTGAATAGAAATAAACCTAATGTCGTTGTTAATCACCACACTTTTAAGTAATAACCTCAAGTTCTGGCATATTTAGTGACAACAAAATGGATAAAATACAAAGGTAGTGGAAGTTATATAATAAATTTGTAGTTTAGGATGAATAGAAATCTCAAGGAAGTGAGATTTCATAAGGTAAATTCCATGCCTGATAACCTTTGGAAGCTTAGTCGCTGATCTTTCAACTCATCTAATTTATGACAAAAAAAATCACAGAAATGTAAATATGTTAAAACATTTTAGGCCTGCAGTTACGTCAATAAGTAAGTGTTATCCATGTTAGTACGTACTTCAAATATGAGCTATATCATTAAAAATTTTGTACAGACAAACAATCTAATAAATTTCAGAATTATTTTGGTCATAGAAGGTTTATGAAAAATAAATTAGTTATCTCAATCTCTAGTAACTGAAAATGTAACAAGAACTGAGAAACGTAATTTTCTATAAAATCAAAATCATATTAATTAAAAAACTAGAAAACTTAAATTTCCATTTTGATAATTGTTCACTTTCAAGTAGGGGAGTGAATCACGTATACTCTGCAACTGTGTAAACTACAGCCTAATGTCAAACACCAAAAGTTCACGGCAATTATCAGCTACAATAAAAACTTTGCATTTAAAAAACATATCGGCGTAGTATTTAGTTCAGTATCCTATACAAATATTTACCTACACCGGTAACATACGCTTTGTAATACTAAGCAAAAGTTACATTTACTATTAACATCTAATACACAGGAACCTGATAATTAGATCAAATATGATGCTGCTTATTGGTAATACTTCAATCTTTAAATAACATATCAGACAAATATTTTCTACCGACCTCTACATACTGATATCTTTCAGATTTTGCATCGTTGCTTCCACCATATTGTCTGGGATCGCTCTCATTTCTTTTTGTATGGAGATTTTGAATCTTCAATGAAGCTAGCGGGTATGGGAGGCTGGTATAGTTTTAACAATCGATGTGTAACTGATAAACGACTAATCACAACTAAAAATTCTTAGGTAAGGTTATGGGGGTTGTGGTAAGAAACTACTGAGACAAACGGCAATCTTAGCAAAACAGGATTGCCACTACTGCAAAAATAAGACCTCTGGTCTTACAGACCAGTAGCTCTGTTAAAAGTGTTAATTGGATAAAATTTTTTTTACATGGTTTATTATGTCAATTTATTTATTAGTTTTTAAAAGTTATTTAATACTTTTTTTAAATATTGGATGGGCTTAATAAAAAGGCTGTCATATTATTAAAAAAAAAAAAAAAAACATTGATACAATACAACCCAAATAATCATATAAAATATTTAGGAATAATGATAATAAAATGTTATAGAGGAGATTTATATTGTTTGAAAAATGCCAACATCCGTCTAGAAAATCATTCATAAAATAATATTGTTATAATTCCCTTGAACACTATCTTATATATATATATATATATATATATATATGTCAAAGAACGTCAGAAACTCGTTAAAAGAAAAAGAAAAACTAATAGAATTATTCTATGCGGGATCTCGTACCATCAAGAAGTACACGTAATTCTAGATTTAAATCAACCAATTAACAATAACAAACAAAATAAAAGCTTAAAAAACACACACTCCTAGAATACAAACTTCGTAACAACAACGCCCCATTGCCCAATATCTTACCACACTTGCCAATTGCTACAACCCACTATATCTTTAATAACATCTTCAAAAACGATTATGTTGATTAATCATTTCACACTTTTGTTTAAATTTATAAATACGATATTTTTCAAGTATATTAATTTTTTTACTGTTTATTTTTATAATCAGTAATTTACTACGCTTACATTGCAATTAAATTATTAGTTCCATCTATGTCGCAGACGGTTTACATAAATCTAGATCGTAAAAAAGAACGCGATAAATTAACGAGCTCTTCTTCAAGAAACGATGTGTTACAGTCTCTAGTCTGTTTGGAATGTACAATAAATTAAGCCTACATCAGACAGTCTTATTTACTTCAAAATACGGTTCGAATAACTAACCGCTTCGGTGTAATACCTCAGGTGTAATTAATCTACAAATATGAACTTAGCCGGTTCATATTTCGTAGTAAATAAACTACAAGTTACGATCATTACACGTTAACATTTAAATTTTATATTAGATTGTTGAAAAAGATATGTTAATGAGTGTGTATGTTGGGAGTAAGAGCTCTAAATTTTGATAATGATGCATTAATATATAAAATATCAGCTAATAAAATAGGCTAGCGGAATATACAAATTTGGTAAGAAGGCAGAAATTTTTATAATTAAGAATTGATACTTGAGTCTGAACATACTGCCCGCCAAATAACATGCTATCATTTTTTACAACATTAAAATTAAATGGTATAATAATATGAAAATATATATGTACTTGCACACTTGTACTTGTCTATACAACTAGGATTTCTTTGAATGTGTTCATGATGCAGAAGACAAGTCCAATGGTCCGAATAACCATGGTGCCATTGGATAGAAAGTAAATTATGACTTATTGCACCTTTAGCGACTTAATGCATTTAACATACACACAATATCTATGTTGCATATATGTGTGTGTGTGTGTATGTGTTTATACATGTGTGCATGCTATATGTGTCAGCATATGTGCGTGTAGCACTATAATGTACATGTAAACCTAATATAATAATTAGTCTAGAGTAGAATGCTAGAAGAGCATATGAGTAAGATATAAATATACAAAATATTACATTAATAATGAATATGTAACATTTATCACAATTTAAAGAATATTCATACAATACAATAATTAAGTCACAATGATAAAGTATAATATCAATTGACAAAATTATTTTAATATTCTTTTACACGTGAAGTACTTTTAATATTCAATTAATTGTCAGATACTGGCAACAAACAATTTAGGCATAGATCTTCAGAGCTGACCATTAATAGAATTTAAATCAACAACACTGCTACGTTGTGGATAACTTGCACAATGTGGATCTGTGTGTTGATTCCAACGCAAGGTGAAGTATTCTTGTTGATGATCAACACTAAATTTCCAACAGAAATGTTACACGATAAAGGTGTTGCTGCAAATAGATTGCATGAATTTTTGAAGTAATTGCAAATGGCCTAAACAATTAATTGGAATTTTTTTGGAAATTAGGTTCGGGAAAAGATCTGAATCGAATCCAAATTGTTAAGCAATTAATAACTTATAACTTCACCTTTAAAATGTTACACAAAACATTACTAATTTTACATCTGTTCTAGCTAGACAGTATGTTAAACATATATTTAAAAATGTGTAAACTAAAGTATGAAATTATTAGGATTTAATATGATTAATGTAAATTTAACGAGTAAATAAAGGAAGTGTAAATTATCCATAGTTTATTTATCTGGCAATTACTTTGTGCGCTATTACCACAACCAAATTACATCGCACCTGGAATGGCATGGCTGTACATTAATTTTGGTCCTTCGGGCCATATATTTGAAAAATTGAATAGACCAGATAATTAAGTTGTAATATTGTGATATATATAAATACACTGCAGCTTAGCAAATTCAATCTTCGTCTGTAATCTTCAATTATAATAATGACTTCTGGTTGAACAAAAATATTTTGGAGTTTCTTCCCTACATTATCTACATAATATTAAGACAATTAACAATTATTAAGACAAATATCAATTAAAGCCTCCATTACAAGAATTGGAACATTCACAGACAAATTTGATGCGCCAAGGTGACAGCCACGCCTGGCAAGTCAAATTACGAAATCTGCTTAAACTGCAAAAGCTCTCAATAAGGGCTCATTAGATGTTTATTTTGCAAACAGTTTCTTTTTACTCTCAACATACTTACTGTTCAGAAAAAATTAAATAATTTAAACGATTCAGTACATGTACATTTACATCCACTCCAGTCTATATCGAATAAATTTAAAAAATTTATTATATAGCTCTGATAATATTGAATGAAAACATTTGGAATAAAGTGGTCGGCAAAATTCTCAAATAAATCTTGCTCAGTAGTACGCTGACGCCACATGAACTCACGTTGTCAGGTACAAATCGATCTTTTGCCTTTGGGTGTTGAACTGCTTCTTAATTCAATTCTTCTCCAATTTCCCCATGCATTCAAATGTTTGGGAGTGTGTGTATATGTGTATATATTTTTGAAGATCAAAAATATTTTCTGAGCGATTCACAATTATATGAAATGTAATTTCCCAGCAGATTATGAATCCTATTCGCCTGAAATAATAGTAACGCATAAGAGCCTGCTCTTATGTAATTAGTTACCAATGATAGCAATGAATCAGCACTTCTACCTGGTATCACGAACATGATTTCTCTACAAAACTCTCCAAATAACCGATGCTGAGGTAGTATCCAGCCGATATAATTCTTCATTTTGAAAATATGCTTTTGTCAATTTCAACAGTTATGGTAGGCTTGCTGGTTTGTATTTTCTATCTGATATTTGATGATTGTTCATTAAGTAACAAGCGCAAACCTCTCATGTGTATTTGCACCGGTTGACTACTGTATTGATTTATTTTTAATTCTTCCTCTCAAAATTTAACCAAAGCCCAACAATAAATGAAAAAAACCATTTTGTAGAAAGGAAATTTTGAACTAATGATAAATGTTTCTAGTTGCAGCTGTTTGAACTCCCTGTAGCCATCCCTTGAATACGTGCACCGATCCTATGAACCCATTAGTAAAATCATGTCATGACCGCGTTAACATCTACGCGGATTACAGAGAATGCCATAATTCTGTAACAATACAACAGAATTATTTTTATCTGTAATTTGTTCAACAAGGCATATAAAATTCATGTTGACCGATTGAACTACCAAACACAATTTGAGAAGAATATGTAACACTATGCAGAATACAACTGCAATAATGTAATTATTTGACGAGCAGCGGTTAATGAATATACAATGTGTATAACCTTACTGGCTAAATATAATCTGAAATGTCCCAGATAAATGGTAGAATGATAAATAAATACGTAAGATTAAGTAATTTCAGCTATTAACATTTCTTGACAGAAAAGTGTTATACATTTCTTGACAGAAAAGTGTTATGTAGACTGGATATTCTTCCTTCCCCCCTGAGAAACTGAAAAAAGGATTTTTTTATCCCCCTCCCTTTCTAGAGGTTTGAATAACACCAGAAAATATGTTAGCTATCAGGTGGATATTAATTAATATGAAAAGATTTCTACCCCTTCAATAAAAGTTTGAGATATAGGACCTGTAGCGTGACAAGGTCTACCACAATCTTAATGTTTTGGGTCATATTTTGGAATAATAATTGGAAAAAACCTTGTTTTCTTAATAAAAATTTTAATAGAAAAATTCTTGTCATTCTATTTTAAAATATATAATTTTATTAAAGCCATATACAATGTTAATAAAAGAGGAAGGTTTTTCTCATTTTTTTAATTTTTTTTAAATTCATTTCCTGTTATTAATAATCATTATTTTATTAAATTGTCATTTCTGCTTACTTTTCAGAGTTTTCATCCTTCTCTGGCTGAGGAAGTATTCCCTTACATTTTAACATGTAAAGTTTTCAACAACCTTTTGACTAACATCATGTTTCACGTGAAAAGTAAAAAATAATGGAAATGACTTGCCTCTTCAGCTAAACCTCTTCACCCAACCGGTTCGACCGATTAGAAGTAAGAATGGGTTATCACCATTCACCGGATAGTAGAAAACCACTTAACCCCACCGTCAATTTCAGACGGCCCGATTTGAGTATAGGTTATAAACCCCCTTAAAATTGACTCCCAAAACTTTTACATTTCAATTTTCAGGTACCCGAAGTATTAGGAAGCAGTAATAAGAGGAAAGGACCCGATCCCAGGAGAACGCACAATTAGTGCACAAACCTCTGCGAAGAAGAAGCAAGCATTTATGCCACCCCCTGGCATTACCAGAGAGAGAAGTCAAATTTTTGTATGTTGCTCTACGAGCAAAATTTGTTTTCCAGTTGCATGATGGGTACTTCGTAACATAAATTGGTGGAGGCGATTGTCATCACATAAAGTTGGTGTCAGACATTGGTATTTTGGAGTTCTGATCCAGTATTTTTGTACATCTAATTTCAGGCACTGTCACGTGGTTTGGAGACTTCGTGACATATTTTGGTGGAGGCACTGTTTGTGTATTGTGATTTTTGATATATTTTGATGGAGGCACCGTTTCTGTATTGTTATTTGTGACATATTTTGATGGAGGCGTTACAGACCCATAAGGTCCATATGTCCTGGATGCCTCCTGCATTCATCATGACTAGAATTAATTGCAGTTGCATATATGATATTATTGTGCCAGATTTCATCGAAACTGAAACATCCGATTAGCAAATATCCAGCTTCTGGAATTTTTCAACGCTAAAATTATATTATTCGGTTAGTCATAAAACAGCAAGATCTGCAAAACTCACATGGGCAAAATTTGAGTTGATTAGCCTAAATTTTTCTTTTATAGTTTACTGTACGGCTTTACAATATATCTCTATACTGGCAAGGAAAGTAAAAAAAGTTATAAACAAATTTTTAGATTTGAAAAAAATCATAAAGAAAATTTTACTTATTGTTTATCAACGTTTACTTACAAAAAAAAAATTAATTACATACTGTTTTACCAGAAACCCTAATGATAAAAGAATCAGTAACCGATTAAAAATGGTAATGGAAGATAATTAGGTTCTAAAGTATTATATGATTTGTATAAAACTAATTCTGTTTTCTAGAACGATAAAGAGGATGTATTGCAGATTATTTTAAAGAAGAGTTTGATTTGTTTGACGTCTCTCTGTCTCTCTCTCACACTACTATTTTCACAACATCTTCTCTAATGACATTACTAAACATTAATTTCTTAAAATTAATACATTCTAAACCAATTATTAGCTATAGTATCTATTTTCTCAATTTTTGTTGGAGAATGTATCTCGCATATATCGCTTAAAACTTGTGATGCAAATGAAATAATAAAAATGGTTGTTAAAAGATTCCTTTTCTAGTGATTTAAGTACTTAATGTTGTATATTTATTTTACAAGAGATAAATATTAAAAATTTAAAAAATCCATTTCGGCAAGCCGTAAGGCGGAGATAGATTTCACCGGTGCTAAGTAGGGGATAAAAAATATTTCAACCGTAAAATTAAGGAAAACTTCAAATTTAATTAATACGACAATGGTCTCATGTGAAAAAAATTTTCACATATTCAGCATACAACAAGCCCATCTTGTTACAATTCCAGCAGTATTTTGGTCATCCCTTGTCGTAAAAGTTGATCATATCAAAATTTGGTTCAAAGGTTTTAGGTTTAAAAATATAATAGCTTATCTACTATTAATACACACACACACACACACACACACACACACACACACACACACACACACACACACACACACACACACACACACACACATACACACACAGCCTTGAATATTAAAAATTACTGGAATAACTCATAATTATTAGTAAAAGAATAATTCATTGAAAAATTACTACGTACCTGGAAAAGATATATTTAATTCTAGGTAGATTTCAAAAAAAAGCTAATGGGTACCATGATTCTACTTAACGAAAATTCCAACATCTTCACGTTTCACATCCCCAGACCCAAAAACCACCGTCAGCTCAAAAGTTTATATATATATATATATATGTCACTTTCTTGTGGACACAATAACTGCCGTAATTTTGCGCCAATCACTTTCAAATTGTTCCTTAAACTCGTCCCAAAATTTCGGTCCGGTTTATTAATGGCAAAAATCTGACCATGGAGGTCAATGAGGGTCTTTTTCGAAAAAACCAAAATATCGCTATAACTTTCTTGGTAAGTAAAATACTGAATTCGTTTAACATTCCTACTATTTTTTGGATAAGGGCCTAAAACCTATATAAGTAAAGTTTTTTGATATCACCAAACATCGGCCCAGGGGGTGGAAAAAATTGGGTTTTGAAGACAAAAAGTATCATACCTCTTCCCGACCCTAGATCCTGGTACAAACCTGGGTCTATGGTCAGAGGGAGGGTAAGTGATAATGGCTGGTTGAAGCCACAGTGAGTAGCTACATTACTTGGTTGCTCTAACTGAAGTTAAACTTTTACCAAGAGTTGGTTGATGACTAGTATCTGTACCACGGTAGAGCTGGCTGTCCCTAAGGTCCATTATGAGCCCCAGAATAGATCTACTCTCAAAAATATCAGTTCTTGATGAAGTTGAGTGAGCGTATAAAAAGAATGTTGTGGGGGCATGTTAATGAGCATTAAACTGTTAAAACAAATCATGAGATATTGCATAAATGGATGAAGTCTTTTAATGAATACTAGTATTATAGTTTTACATATACATATATAAAATATAGTAAAGCATTGGTAGTACCTTAATTTTATGATGTGGCTGCGCAACTTTAAGTTATCACCACTATGACTAATCCATTGAGCATATAGAAGTAAAACTTGGATGGTCGGAGTCTTTGAGAAGAAAAGATTAGAAGCTTTTGAAATGCAATGCTATAGGAGAATGTTAAAAATCATATGGGTGGATAAAGTGACAAATGAAGAGGTGTTGTGGCAAATTGATGAAGAAAGAAGCATTTGGAAAAATATACTTAAAAGAAGAGACAGACTTATAGACCATACATTAAGGCATCCTGGAATAGTCGCTTTAATATTGGAGGGACAGGCAGAAGGAAAAAATTGTGCAGGCAGGCTACGTTTGATATATGTAAAACAAATTGTTAGGGATGTAGGTGGTAGGCGGTATACCGAAATAAAACGACTACCACTAGATAGGGAATCTTGGAGAGCTGTATCAAACCAGTCAAATGACTGAAAACAAAAAAAAACTTTAATGAAATAAATAAAATTTAAATAATTTAGACAGAGGTAACTTTAAAAACCCATTCATTAATATTTTAAATAAAATTTTATAAAAACAATTTAAACTAAAAAATACATTTCTAAGTTGTCTAAATAATATGGACATTTAAAATATCATTATCAAATTACAAATTGTGTAATTTGTACATTTGCTACCTGGTAAGTAAATATATGAATAAAATACCCAGAACTGTACTGCAGCATATAAAATTTGGTACCTGTTAAAATTTACAACATATAAAGCGAGATTCTGAATACACTTTGAACTAGGTCAGCGCTTATTAAATTTTCTACTTGTTAATCAAGAATCTAAATAACAGAACCTGAAATTTGCAAGAGCATATCAAATATTCTACCTGTTAACTAAGAATTAAAATAATGTACTTAACTGTGTCAGAGCTTATCAAATTTGCTATCTCTTAAGCAAGATTCTAAGCGATACACACTGAAATATGTCAGAGCAAATCAAATGTATTACCTGTTAAGCAAGAATCTGAAAAATACACCTTGAACTGCATCTGAGCATATCAAATTTGCTATGTGTAGCACCTTAAGCTGTGTTGTTTTTACAATATATGATTTTAAAGTATTATCTTAAAAATTAAACCTAATTAGAACATCGATCCAGCGGAATGTATTTATTAATTCGGAAGATTTTATTATTTTAAAATGACAACAGAAAAATGTTAAGGAATTTTAAGAGATATAACTTCCAAACGATTTTTCTATTATTCCGGTATTGAAGAATATTAAAATAAAAATATTTTTCAACGGAATAAATATTCAAGAAAGATTTATCATAATGAATTTACTTCTATTTTCCACGTTTAATTTTTCCCTTTTGTACTTGTGCAGCGGTATGCATTACTATTCAAGCCTTTTTAGTTTACCCCATTTGTGATTCTCTTAAGAATGCATTTTCACACCATAATATGGCCAGTCCAGTCAGGAATTAAAAAAAAGATTTATAAATTATATTACTGAAACAAAGAAAGAAAAACATCTTTGATGAAAATGATTTTAAATCTTAACTGGAACATTTTAAGTTACAAATAAGACAAGATACTGATGATGAATAGCAAATAGAATACTCTGGTGATTGATGAAAATCCAAATTAAAATGCGGTATTAAATAATACAAATACTAAATATAATATTGATATTACCTTTATCTGCAGAATTATAAAAAAGAATTAAGTCTTATTTTTATTTAGTTATACATGAAAAGGTACTGTTTCAACAAAGATATGAAATATAATTACAAAGAAATTGTATGTGTGGTCAGTGGTAGGTGTAGAATGAGGTAGGTGCAGAATGATTAATTTAACCCACCGGATGGTCTAGTGATGAACGCGACTTCACAAATCAGCTGATTTTGAAGTCGAGAGTTCCAGCGTTTGAATCCTAGTAAAGGCAGTTACTTTTATACGGATTTGAATACTAGATTGTGGATACTGGTGGTCTTTAGCGGTTGGGTTTCAATTAACCACACATCTCAGGATCGGTCGACCTGAGACTGTACAAGACTGCACTTCACTTAACACTCATACATATCATCCTCTGAAGTAATGCCTGACAGTGATTCCCAGAGGCTAAACAGGAAAAAGGAAGAATGATTAATATCAGGCGACAGGATGATTAAATGAAAAATTTTAATCTCGCATAATAAAAGAGAAGGAACTCGATTTTAATTTTACATGAATTGGGAAAATGATTAGGCACCAACAGACAAGACGGGGCGTGTGCCCTAGAAGACTAAAACAGGATTGGGGTTTTATCTGCAGTTTGTACATACAAAAGATTTAATGTAACATATTTTTAGTTTTAATATTCCTGTAAAATTTATCAGTGATAATAGTAAAGCGCCTTAAGAGATAAAACTAAAAAATGATTCCTCACCAATATACTGTATAGTTCTTTGATGTTTCTATGCAGGAGACCAGTATACTTACAAATACTGTTTATTTAGAATTATATTTGATTTAAATAAAAATAATTTCTTTAATGCGATGTATTTTTAAAATATTTACGGTAAGAAAGAAGCTCTTTTTAAATGGAAGCTAAAAGAATTTGATGAAATGTTGTATCCTTAAATTTGTTTATAAGTAGATAATCTTGGATTTAATTTAAACAGCCTATTAAGTAGTTAAAACATTTAATAATAAATAATTATTGTCCCCTCCTCTATGAATCATGAGACCTTGCCGTTGGTGAGGGGGCTTGAGTGTTCAGGGATACAGAGTAGCTGGACCGAAGGTGCAACCATATCGGAGAGGTATCTGTTGAGAGCCAGACTAAGGAATGATTCCTGAAAGAGGGCAGCAGCTCTTTCAGTAGTTGTTAGGGGCGTGAGTCACAATGACTTAAACGGCCGTATCAACATCACTCAGTTCTCTGAGTACTGCGCAGCTGAAAGCAATGGAAAACTACAGCTGCTTTTTTTTCCAAGAAAATGTGGCTCTCTGCATTTTCACATAGCAATAATGGAGGCGCCTTCCTTCGTAAAATATTCCGGAGGTAAAATAGTCCCCCGTTCGGATCTCTGGGTGGGGACTACTAAGGAAGGGGTCACCAGAAAATTAAAAAATAACATTCTACGAGTCGGAGCGTGGAATGTTAGAAGCTTAAAAAAGGTTGGTAGGCTAGAAAATTTAAAAAGGGAAATGGATAGAGTGAATGTGGATATAGTAGGAATTAGTGAGGTTCGGTGGGAAGAGGAAGACGACTTTTGGTCGGGTGATTTTAGAGTAATTAATTCAGCGTCAAATAATGGGCAGGCAGGAGTAGGTTTCGTGATGAACAAGAAGATAGGGAGGAGAGTGGAGTATTTCAAAACGCATAGCGATAGAATCATTGTAATAAGGATAAAATCAAAACCTAAACCGACAACGATTGTTAACGTTTATATGCCTACAAGCGCCCATGATGATGATGAGGTAGAGTGTGTATACGAAGAGATTGATGAAGCAATTAAACACGTAAAAGGAGATGAAAATTTAATAATAGTTGGAGATTGGAATGCAAGCATTGGAAAAGGCAAGGAAGGAAATATAGTGGGTGAATACGGGCTGGGCAGAAGGAATGAAAGAGGGGACCGACTTATAGAGTTTTGCACGAAGTATAATTTAGTAATTGCCAACACCCAATTTAAAAATCATAATAGAAGAATATACACTTGGAAAAAGCCAGGCGATACTGCAAGGTATCAGATAGATTATATCATGGTTAAGCAAAGATTTAGAAATCAACACGTTGACTGCAAAACTTACCCTGGAGCAGACATTGATAGCGACCATAATTTGGTGATAATGAAATGTAGATTGGGGTTTAAAAACCTGAAGAAAAGTTGTCAGATGAATCGGTGGAATTTAGAGAAGCTTGAGGAAGAGGGGGTAAAGAAGATTTTTGAGGAGGACATCGCAAGAGGTCTGAGAAAAAAAGATAAGGTAGAAAATGTAGAAGAAGAATGGGAGAATGTTAAAAAGGAAATTCTTAAATCAGCAGAAGCAAACTTAGGCGGAATAAAGAGAACTGGTAGAAAACCTTGGGTTTCAGACGATATATTGCAGCTGATGGATGAACGTAGAAAATATAAGAATGCTAATGATGAAGAAAGTAAAAGGAACTATCGGCAATTAAGAAATGCTATAAATAGGAAGTGCAAACTGGCGAAAGAAAAGTGGATTAAAGAAAAGTGTTCAGAAGTGGAAAGAGAAATGAACATTGGTAAAATAGACGGAGCATACAGGAAAGTTAAGGAAAATTTTGGGGTACATAAATTAAAATCTAATAATGTGTTAAACAAAGATGGTACACCAATATATAATACGAAAGGTAAAGTCGATAGATGGGTGGAATATATTGAAGAGTTATACGGAGGAAATGAATTAGAAAATGGTGTTATAGAGGAAGAAGAGGAAGTTGAGGAGGATGAAATGGGAGAAACAATACTGAGATCTGAATTTAAGAGAGCATTAAAAGATTTAAATGGCAGAAAGGCTCCTGGAATAGACGGAATACCTGTAGAATTACTGCGCAGTGCAGGTGAGGAAGCGATTGATAGATTATACAAACTGGTGTGTAATATTTATGAAAAAGGGGAATTTCCATCAGACTTCAAAAAAAGTGTTATAGTTATGATACCAAAGAAAGCAGGGGCAGATAAATGTGAAGAATATAGAACAATTAGTTTAACTAGTCATGCATCAAAAATCTTAACTAGAATTTTATACAGAAGAATTGAGAGGAGAGTGGAAGAAGTGTTAGGAGAAGACCAATTTGGTTTCAGAAAAAGTATAGGGACAAGGGAAGCAATTTTAGGCCTCAGATTAATAGTAGAAGGAAGATTAAAGAAAAACAAACCAACATACTTGGCGTTTATAGACCTAGAAAAGGCTTTCGATAACGTAGACTGGAATAAAATGTTCAGCATTTAAAAAAAATTTGGGTTCAAATACAGAGATAGAAGAACAATTGCTAACATGTACAGGAACCAAACAGCAACAATAACAATTGAAGAACATAAGAAAGAAGCCCTAATAAGAAAGGGAGTCCGACAAGGATGTTCCCTATCTCCGTTACTTTTTAATCTTTACATGGAACTAGCAGTTAATGATGTTAAAGAACAATTTACATTCGGAGTAACAGTACAAGGTGAAAAGATAAAGATGCTACGATTTGCTGATGATATAGTAATTCTAGCCGAGAGTAAAAAGGATTTAGAAGAAACAATGAACGGCATAGATGAAGTCCTACGCAAGAACTATCGCATGAAAATAAACAAGAACAAAACAAAAGTAATGAAATGTAGCAGAAATAACAAAGATGGACCGCTGAATGTAAAAATAGGAGGAGAAAAGATTATGGAGGTAGAAGAATTTTGTTATTTGGGAAGTAGAATTACTAAAGATGGACGAAGCAGGAGCGATATAAAATGCCGAATAGCACAAGCGAAACGAGCCTTCAGTAAGAAATATAATTTGTTTACATCAAAAGTTAATTTAAATGTCAGGAAAAGATTTTTGAAAGTGTATGTTTGGAGTGTCGCTTTATATGGAAGTGAAACTTGGACGATCGGAATATCTGAGAAGAAAAGATTAGAAGCTTTTGAAATGTGGTGCTATAGGAGAATGTTAAAAATCAGATGGGTGGATAAAGTGACAAATGAAGAGGTATTGCGGCAAATAGATGAAGAAAGAAGCATTTGGAAAAATATAGTTAAAAGAAGAGACAGACTTATAGGCCACATACTAAGGCATCCTGGAATAGTCGCTTTAATATTGGAAGGACAGGTAGAAGGGAAAAATTGTGTAGGCAGGCCACGTTTGGAGTATGTAAAACAAATTGTTGGGGATGTAGGATGTAGAGGGTATACTGAAATGAAACGACTAGCACTAGATAGGGAATCTTGGAGAGCTGCATCAAACCAGTCAAATGACTGAAGACAAAAAAAAAAAAAAAACATTATTGTCCTTTTCCTTAAAATCAATTATATTTTAATTTAACCTCTTTGAAGATGCATTTCTAAGTTAACACTTGATAATCCATTTAAATTCACTTTTTGAGGTGGAAGAACCCCATTTACAGGCGCCGAAGCAGTGTCAGACTCGCTAACAGATTCCGCAAGCTGTTAAAGAAAATGCATATGTATTCCTGCGCACTACCGACTGTACCTCCACCCCTGGCTATCCCACCTCCTGGGAAACCACTAATAAAGCATTACTTCTGAAGGGGGGTAAGCACCTATACACACATTCGATCTCCACAAGCAATCATCATCCACACACACACACACACACACTGCTGATCACCACAAATACCTAAAGAGAAAAACATTCAGTAAAATAGATCACCTAGCAGGTACTAAGACGTACCACACACATTTATACATTCATACAATCAAGCCAACACAAGCGTACCGCAATCAAGAAGACATGATATGATGGCCACAAGACATAACTTATCCACCAAAGTACACTCAAAAATTTATACTACACTTAAACATAAATATTTTAAAAGAGCAGAATGAATGATATACATAAAATGCCCATCAATTTGATGAATGAACGAACTATTATAGGTTAACTAATTTAATATTAGTAAAACAATTTTTTTATGATAAAGCATTCAATATATTTCTAAGCTACATAAAAAGTATATGCAATTGTACGTATACAAAATTATTGTATGAATAATATTAAAATGACTACATATGAGCAAACAAAAGCACGTAAATATAATATGTATATGAAATATCAAGTAAAAACATTTATGTCTTTCCAAAGAGGTTAGAGTTAAATATTTAATTAAAAGATTAGGAAAATAGTACTTATTAATATTTTTTTTTTAAATCCTATTATCTACAATGCATTAAAAAAACTGAGAATTCATATAAAGAACAAAATTTAAGTGTTTCCCAAGTGTAGTACACTTGTAGTATTATGAAAACATCCTTTGAATGAAAACGTTTCAATATTTTCAAAGCCAGTTTTTTAATTCTGAATAATTTTGAAGAATTTTCATATTTTATCACACTATTTTATAATGTCATTAGAAACAGAACTTATTTTAAAGTATGTAGAATGTATTCATGTTGTTGACAATAAAAAATTTAATGATATGAAAATAAATGGAACTCTTACAATACATGTTCATTTTGACTACTTGCTTAAAGCAATGAGTATAAACTGGAGTTGTATGTCTCTTCCTCTATGAATTTTAAAGAGATTTTCACAATTGGCTACATAATGAAATAAATTCAATAAAATAATGGAAAAGAAAGGTGAAAAATTATAAATGATTTCAATGACAATTTTATTTAAAATAATTAGCTAGCTATATGATATGCATCTAATGACAAGGGAGGTATATAGAACATCAGTACTTAACCACTAAAAACCTTATCTATCAAAGTTAATAATTACCTAAAAAATACATTATAACGTAAACTAAAATTCATTTAGGGAAAAAACACTAGAAAAATGAAAAATTAGTAATTAAAAAAAATATGTGCTTCTTTCAACCTAATCACCTATAAAATCACAAATAAATATAAAACGTGCACTTGCTTGAAAATAATTAAAAAATATAATTAAACTTTTTTGATACAGTATTCCAAAATTTGTGTGCAGGTGGATAATTCACTAAAGATGGCAATGGAACAAACCAAAATATCAAAAATGGATTAGAACAAGTTTGATTTAGATTTCAATATAATTGTGTATTATAATTCTGGTGATATTTATTAGTGAACTGAAAAAAATAAAATAAATTTAGGCAAAATATTTAACACAGGATCATTTACACACACACACATATATATATATATATATATATATATATATATATATATATATATATATTAATTACGCAATAAAACACCTTTACAAAAGATTTCATATCAGATTACAATTGAGAGACCCAGAAATGAATACGGTTAACTGACATACAGGAAAAACTAGTAACATAAGGAACAAAAATAATTGAAATTATCTTTAATTAAAATTAATTAATAAATTTATTAAAATTAATTAAAATAAAAGATAATAGGTCTCCTGGGTTAAGTAGAAATATAATCTAACCTAACTGAACCTACACTCGCTTCACTTGCTAGTCAAGGTTAGCGAGCAAAACAAGTGTAGGCTAAGTTTGGTGGATCTTATAATAAATATATATGTATATTTATTTGGTTATTTCATAACCGAACATGGACATATATTTATAGCGGTGGTCATATAACCCATGACAACCAAGATAATTTCTTAAGAGTTATAAAATCTTGGGAAATAAATGAATATATCTACAATAATGAAAAATATTAGTACAAGTGATAATCGGCTTTTATTTTTAGAATTTTCTAGAGAATCACAGGAGAAAGAAATTGAATGATGTAGATCTGACAATGTGTGGTTCATCAGTAAGATTTGGTTTAACAATTTTGTTTAAAAAAAGATTCTGATTTTTCTAGCGGGGAAACACAATTATTATAATCTGAAAAGAAAGATAAAATAACAAATTATGTGATATTAAAACTTCAACTGTGATTAATTTTACGTAGCGATAATTCCAAATAATTCATTAACCAAATGAATCAAGACACCCACGTTCTCAAGGGCTACATTAGGCAACATTCCACTGGATCTGATGTTCATGATCAGTTACTAGCATTTCTAAACTTATTTACCTTTTTTTACTGTGTAAAATAAAATGTAAATAAAGTATACTAACTAAAAAAGAATGAGTGTACTTTAAATACGATATAGAACTGCACATTACTGTTGTTTTCCTAATTCAAAACGAATTAAAATACATTTTTCTCTTTTAATACAGTTTTTAAAAAAATATTTCCTATTTCAGGAATAATAAAAGTATTCAATCCATAAAACAGTAAAATTAAGATAGTTCCTGTAAGATATTCATTATATAAAGATATTTGTACTTATTTTCAGTAGGCCTTTAATGGTAGCCAAAAGAAAAAACAATGTTCAATATACATAAATTATATTTACTATTTATACAACTAATGTATCTTAGATGTAATATAAAAATTAGGCAATTCCTATAAAATTATAGAAATCATGAAAGACATTTTATATTCCTTTCCTTTATAAAATTCATTTTAGTTCATACATAAAATTGATCAATTATTTTTATACAAAAATTTCTCCATATTGATGTATCACATCAAAAAAAAAAATCAAATCACCCTTTTTTTTTTTTTAATAGAACAAATTTTGTAAATTGGAAGTTTATTATTTAAATAGAATAGATTTTAAATTTAAAAACGAGATTTCATTTAAAAAAGTGGATCGTATAAATTCTAGCAATGAGCTATTAAAAACCATGTTGAAATTTTAATTTAGTTTTCATCAAGCAATAAATGAAAAAATAAATATTTAACTTTAAACCGATATATTAAAAAAAAAAACTATGTTGTATACAATAAAATAAATCAAATGTTCTTCACTTTAAAATAATGTCCTAGACTGTGTGGTTTTTCCTTTCTAGAAAATTCTTCAGTTATACAAACGACACGCATAAAGGTAAGCGATTTGACGAGACTTTAAGATGTCTCTTAATCGGCACGACGTTATAAGATTTACAAACAACTTTCTTACTTTTCTGTGTTTCTGATCGGTCGGTGATATTAGAGGAGTTTATTCGCTCAGACTCGAGCGACTCGTTTGAAGGATTTGGTACGAGTTTAAAAGAATTCAAAAAGAACTTAATTACTTTTCGGTGTTTCTGAGTGAGTGTTACAATTGTTTACTCGCACTAACAACCCCCTCGTGACTAAACCCCCTGTTTAAAATATAAATCTGAATTTTAAATATATAATTTAAAATAAAAATTAGAATCTAATTTCAATATGATTTTATTTATTTTTTACCTGCATTAAAATATTATTTAATAAAAACATTCGTTATCAGAATTGCTAATCTAGTTGAAAATTAACAAATTTGTTTTTTGAATAGTAATTTACAGAACTGAACTTTCGTTTTATACACCGATAATTATATTTTCAATTAGGAAAAGTAAGAAAGAAAATTTAATAAAGAGAATATTTTATGTTCTCTAAGACTGAAAACGGTATTATTTGATCAATTAAAATTGGTAAATATAAAATGTATTTGGTTATAAATTATTTTCTAGACATATATTTTTTTATTTTATTTTAATTGAATACCTTAGAATATATTATTCATAAAATACATTTTATTAAAACATTTGTGTTGAAGAAATTCGAAAAATTCAAATTCGCTTAGTATGGTTTTAGCAGTCGGCTGTTGAAAGATAAGTTAAATCCGTGCGTAAATATTTATTTGATTTACTGATAACCTTTTTTTATTGTAATGGAACAGTTTTGAATTTATTTAATAATACATGTACTCGTGTACGCTAACTTTTAAAATAATATAAAACAAGTGTTGATTTATTTCTTCTTCGCAAAGCTGAACAATTGCTACTGTAAAACAGTTAAAAAGATTAAACGTGTGTCCAGTTTAGTCACGTCTTTCTATATCCCGCTTATTCTTTTCTCATTTTACTCCCTCACTCCTTTCAGTATGTTTTTTTTTTATTATAAGCTATAGTGTGTGTATCTTATTTCATGTAGCACGTACTCATTTTTGTCCTTGAACATTAACTAAACGGCATTTTTTGTTTTAAATATTACCATCAAAACAACACAGATTTTATTCTATATTCTTGACCATAGGGGATAAGACATGTTTTTTTCTGTACTTATAAAAGTAAAATTAACAACTATACTGCAGCTGCCTTTCTTTTTTTGTTTTTATCCCTCTCAGATACAAACACATACACACACACACACACAGAGAGAGAGAGCAACAGATCAAAAGACTTTGCTTTGAAGGAAACACAGCAGCGACTAATGGTTGTAAAAATTGATTTTTATAAAAATGCTACCGTATTTTTATAAAAAAAACTGTTCTCCTGGAACAAATTGTAGCGTGTATACGTATCCTTGAATATATTGTTAATTTAATACGTGCATTAATCTGCACATATCAAAAAAGTATCTTGGAATTAATTTTTTTTTTTTTTTTTAATTACAATTTAATGTTTTCGGTTATGTGTTTTTTCTTTTCATCGGCTTGTAACGGTCGGGGTTCAGATGAAACACGAGTGCTGCAAAGTGTACTACTCATGAAACACGAGTGCTGCAAAGTGTACTACTCTCACGAAGATTATTAAATTCTACAAATCAATTTGTTGTTTGCGATCTAAATTTATCACACTAAAAATGTGTTCATAATTTTCATAAATTCATTCGTTGTTTTCTGTTAAAATTTGTTCGGTTTAGTTTTTAATAATAAAAGTTGATATTTTTTTTTGTTTTTCGTAGACTTCATTTCATCTATTTTCTCAAAATTAAGTTCTCTACACGTTTTCTTAATCAAATTTACGCATTTTTCAGTCGTTTAACAAAATTATTGTACTTCAAACCTAAAGAAACGTGTTTTTCGTCACTGAATTTTTCTGTTTTACGGTGGTTATCGTTAAATCTATGGGAGATACAATATTGGGACCTGCTTTATTCGATTTTTCAGGTGAAAATCATAAGAACCCGTCAAGTTTACTCCTTTTATGACCCCCTTAAAAATTAAGACGTTTCGGTTAGTCTTTTTTGCTTAGTTTTTACACGATAAGGTTTCCGATTTAAGTCGTGAAGAATCTTACGACAATATGTGTATTTTACACGATCTTGGTGCGATAATTTACCGTATAGATATTTTTCGGACCGGCAGATATTGTTTTTTGAATACGGGCTGTGGCCTACGGAGTCCTGACGAAAGGTCGCCTATTTCGTTTTTGAGTTTGAAACGGACTCCGTTGTGCGCCGTTTTTTAACCGAATCGTGCACTACTCTTTATCGAGGGATACTGACGTTCGAAAACTTAGCGAAAATATTTTACGTTTCTCTTGAAAGGATCCAACGCTTCCTCGATAGCAGCCCTTTCCTCGATGGAATACTGTATTTTAGAATAAACATAATCGTAAAGAACGAAACTATATCGCACTGTAGCAGGAACAGTTTACAACCGACAAAAATAGACGATTAGATAATAAAAGCGAAGTGTTTAAAAAAAAATTAAATATAAATAAAATAAATGTAATAAGTAAATTTTTTATAATAATAAATGCTTTAATAGAAAAACAATACTTCGATAGTCAATGATAAAAAATAAAACAATAATTTATAAAACTGTATCGTTCATACGCTGTCAGAGGTAATTATTTTTTTGTTTAATTTTGTTGGGATGACAAGTAAAAACAACTTGTCAGTCTGACTACTGCGACGACGGTGCGGCGCGAGGGGGGAGATGAAACAAATGCAGCAGGTGGCTAACTTCACTCTGATTGGCTACCCTCGGACAGTACTGGTCACGCGATGGTACAACAATTCAAATACAACCGTAAATGTGCGTACGTGTGTGTGTATTGCGGTCGAATAACAAAGTTAATATCCCTAATATATTTCTTATAAAGACGTTCGATATAATTAAATTAAATCAAGATTTGTCGATCATTTTATTTAAAATAATAATTAATCTCCCTTAATTTTAATATTTTTTTTTTAAATATTACGATTAAATTTTTCAGTTTTGTAAAGTAATTTACAAAAAAAAATATTACCTAATAACAGATAAAATTTTTCCAGTTTTATTTACAATTCGATCTCGTAATCTTTATTAATGCAATAGCATTAATAAAGATTAATCCTAACACGTATTAATACCTAATACATTTTTATATTTATTTATTTATTTGTATGGGCAATAGACCCACATTCAGTTCGTCACTTACTTTTATTTCAAATTTTAATAAAGCGTATAAAAAAGCCAATTCTGACCGAAATTTTAACATAGAACTTTCTGTCTACCTGTACCACCTACAATTCTGGTGTCTATTGCCAATGTTTTCATTACTATTATTTTTGTTTTTACTTTTTATTCTCGTAAATACAAGTTTAAAATTATAATTTATCACCGATAAATTTCAAGCATTTTAAAATACCAAATTTAATATTTCAGAAACGAATAAAAGTGAAATACAAAATACCGTAAGAATTTGGTACGAAATTATATACTTATTTAGAGAATACGATTATCAAAATAAGAGTCGCTCTTGGAAAGTAATAAAACATCACAATCACTATCATCACCCCGTCTCTTAAACCTCACTCTGTCCCAGACAGCGCGAAAATTCTCGAACACTCGCACACTCTCTCTCTCTCTGTGAGTGCGTGTGCGCGCGTAAATTTTGAGGGGTATAAAGATCATTTAATTTCTTACCGAAGATGCACTATAGTGAATAATAATTTCGTTATCGGTTCTAACTTCTCAAGGGCGCTTTCAATTTCCAACCTCCACGATATTTATTTTATTTATTAGTTATGTTAAATATTATAAGGAATAAATATAGTCAAATCAAATTTAATTCGAATCTCTGACATATTTTTTTATGTATGTGTATAGATTCTATGAAATTATTTCATAATTACAAAAATTATATTTCTCATTGAAAGAGGAGAGTAATCCCGTCTAAATTTTTTAAACGTTCAAGTTGATCGTCGCATCGAATTTACAAACTTCATTAAGACTTTTAGTGAAGAAATTATTTTATCATAAATCATGTTTTTAAAAAGATAACTTTATAAAATGTAAACTATACATTTTATATTTGCGTATTTTTACTTTATATTTTAATTTTTGTAATTAAATATATATATATATATATATACACACAAGATGATTTAGGAGGAAAGAGAAATAATTTGGGAACCGATTTTAGAGCTTGAAATTAAAAAGAAGGGTTCGTACAAACATATGTCCGAAAACAGTTTGTAATCGAGTTACGGCTAGCAAATTCTTTAAGAAGAATTAGGAAGAAGCCGTTTCCCGTTAAATACTTTACTTAGCTAATATATGTTGTCGCGTAACAAGGTACTAACCTACTGAAACTGAAATGATGTTCAGTCGTACAAATGACACCTTCACTTCTTTCACCTCAACGAAGGCTGTATATACCGAACATCATTACTATCAGAGAAAGCAATTCTTATTGGTACCTCCTATACCAGAGACGGTTTATAAATATCACAATCGCAAAAAAGAATGCGACAAATTAATGGATTCTTTTTTCAGGAAACGATATATTATACACAAACTCCAATCCGTATGGAATGTAGTAATTAAGTCTATATCAGATAGTTATTCTACCGATATAATTATTTGTTTCTTATTATTTGTTTCACTTTTACAAAATTAATAACAAGAGTTATCGTAATCAATTTTTTTTTCATAAAATGATCAACAGTTTTGTAAAAATAAAATCGAACTAGCGAGTTACAAATTAAACATTTTAATTGCAGCTAATTACTTGAAAAATTTATTTTTATGAGTAAATCCAGCATAAACGTTTCTTTATACTTTTGTTAATGATTTTTTCTTTATAAATTTAAAAATTATAGTTTTTATGAATGAAAAAAGTCAAGGAAAAGGGCAATAGTAGTAGATAAAAAAAATACCGCTGCCTCTCTACTTTTGAAGTATCGTGTCGGGTTACATGAAAACAGTCTTTTTTTCCTGTTTAGCCTCCGGTAACTACCATTCAGATAATACTTCAGAGGATGATATGTATGAGTGTAAATGAAGTGCAGTCTTGTACATTCTCAGTGCGACCGTTCCTGAGATGTGTGGTTAATTGAAACCCAACCACCAAAGAACACCGGTATCCACGATCTAGTATTCAAATCCGTGTAAAACATGAAAACAGTCTGGTTTGATTAAAGTTGATTTGTTCTTCTTTTTTTTTTTAGTATCTTTGTAAATAAAAAAATTAAAATTAATTACAATATCTTAAAAAATAATAATCTTTATAATTGTACAATTTAATTAAAACGTTGTAGTGGCATCAACTTGATCGATATTATTTTTGAAAAAATTATTCTTCTAGGTTAAAAACGCAATATTATTTTATAAACTGCAAATATTACAGTACGTGATAAGAAAACAAAAATAATAACACTTATTTTAAGCTATATTAAAACAATATTAATATTAAAAAAAACTTACCTCGATCAATAATGAAGGTCATTAACCAAAACAAAATAAACAACGTATAAGAAATAGTTAAACAAGAATGACCGCAGACACGAGGATCCAAATTGAACTGCATATCACATAAGATTCCATAAGCTTTCGTTCTCTGCCACGCACGTTATTTCTCTGTCGCTTCAAACTACGTCCGAACAACAAACCTGCAAAATAAATTATGAAAATTAGCGCGCCAACTAAAATGTATTGGCTACACTGTACTGTTTCTCCTCTCATAATAACAACCGACAGTATAGCATTAATGTTTTACAGATTTGAAAACTTTTCATTTTACAAAATAATAATTGAAACCAAATTTTCGCTTAAACCTATGTATACAAAGTTAACAAAGGAACGTAACCAACGTTAAACTGTAATGTTAAGGTTTTCAGTTATTTCGTTTTACCTAATATTCAATTTACGGATATAATTTACACTCACGCATATTTTATTTTAATTTTAAAAAAAAACTAGAGAGCGCCCGTTCATCTTTTTTACTAAATATTGCTATTTTCTTTTAATATAAAAAAAGTTTATAAAAAAACGTAATAGCGTAAATAAAAATAAAAATGTTACGTCACCACTTTAGTGTCACATAAAGTAGCATGCTTGCCTGCTACACCAATGGTGTCGGGTTCGATTCCCTGTCAGGATCTGAACACAATTTTACAATAACTTAGACCATATCGTCTTTAGTCACAGAGAAAAAAAAACAAAAAAAACAGGATCATTTATTTTAATATAGATAAGAAATATTAATGAGTACATAGGGGGTTATGATATAAAAGGATTATTTCTAAATTTATCTCAGCAAGCCGACTACCGTATTTCACAGTAGAGCCCAGCCCGTCTATAATACAAAAAAGCGCGCGAACACAAACGTGCAAACACACATTTAGTATGGATTTATCTCAAAAATTATACTTAGATATTACAAAGTAACTTATAATTTTTCGCGTCTCACTGCATTTTTGTAATCGATTTGTCACCTCGGTAACGCAATAGTGAAACTGACTATACTGAAAGTCACAGGTAATTAATACTTCAGCACGTATCAACTAATCACCTCGCCAGTCGCCGAGGTGGAGTAGTAATGTCTTCCCTTTTTATCCGAAAGGTCCCGGGTTCATATCCCTGTCAGGCTTTAAATTTTAATTCGCTTTAGAATTGAAATACCGTACTTCTACACACAACCACCAACCTAATATTATGGTGAATATTTAATAACAATAAATTATTGAATTAAATTATAATAGTATTATCGTTTCCGCGAGCAGAACAGGTCAGGTTTTTGTACTTGTCGAGTTAAAGCCTCATATAATTTCCAGTTCGTTTCGTTATAATTTCTTAAACGTCCTTTATTCAAAAAAAATTTGGAATTTTTTTAAAGAAGATTAAATTTTTGTATTAAATTTATATTTAATTTTTAGGGTTCGGTTACAGCTCGGGAATCACTCCATATATGTAATACTTGTAGGGAGTTTTATGCGTTAAAAAAAAAAAATTAAATTGAAGATTCGATTATAGAGTTGTTATCAATTGCACGCATAATCGTTATTAAAAAAAAATTTAAACTCAATTTGATTACCACAGAGTTCAATTTTTCTGATGTAAGTTTTTTAAAAATAAGTTCGTAAAAAGATTAAAAACGAAAGAAAAAGGATTTAAATAATGAAAATCTGGAGGTTCGATTCTCAGTTTAACAAAAAAAAGACTGACAAATTGAAAGTCGCGATTTCGATTCTTCGTTTCCGCACAAAATCACATACTTAACGTTGAAGATCCTGGGTTCGACTCTCACAACATAATCCTTTTCAAAACATAATCGCATTTATAATATTTATAAAATATTTCGCCTAGAATCAATTTAGTCTCCATACAGTTAAATTTATTTATTTAGAGCTAATTAAAAAAAAACAAAAAAGGATATTGAAGAACTAAGTTTCGATATTATTGACTTACATCCGTGCTGCTTATACGTGTATTTAAAATACAAAATAAATAAATAAAAATGATAAAAAAAATAAAAATGCCGGGTGATGTGAGAAAAAAAAAATGAACCGAAAGGCTCTATTTTAGTCAGTATTATAAATTCGTTAATTATTATACTGTTAAAATTGCTTTATGCAGTTTAACCTTCAACACAGCTGTTGTGAAGGGTGGGGGTACCACTCGTAGCAACGGGATTGTAGACAGCCGTCGCCGAGCAGTATGATTTATATAAGTTATGTTACACTAAATAACCAGCTTTTTTTTATTAATTTATTTTACTCGTATTGACAACATACAAAGTATGTACAATTTTTTTCATTTCCACAGCGCCAACCGTTATGTATTGCATCACAGGATGAGATGAGATGGCAATTTTGTAGCGGAGGAAAATGCCATGCCTCATCGGAATTCGAACCCGAGACCTCCGGATAAAAGGCCCCGCAATTAGTCGAAAAATGTTTGAGATATGGAGGTTCGAATAATCGACGTTTTAATAAACATTAATCTCAGATTATATTTAATTTGAATCACAATTTTGTAACAAGAAAATCTCTCTGATAATTCGAGAGAGAGAGAGACAGAGAGACCCTCTGTCTCGCTTCCTCTCAATCACTGATCCCCCTACCAACCCCTCTCTCAATTTCTCTCCATCACCGTCGCTCTCTCTCCCGCCCATTCTCTCTCACTCAACCCCTCTCTCTTCCAGTCACTCTCTCACTTTCCCCCTCCGTCAATCTCTCTCGCCGTATGCGGTGGGCTACTTAAACATGATTTAATTTTTTCACTTTTCTCGCTCAAAGTGCATTTTTACAAAAACTTTGTAATAAAAAAATTGACCGTTAAGGTTTTCGATACTTTTTAAATTTATTAATGCCTTTCCGTTCGTGAAAAAGCTTTAAAAAATTTCTCGTGGGAATTATAACAAAAAAACGGTAACTGTAAATTAAAAATTTACGTAAAATTTAACCTCTGATCCAAAGATTTTTCCCGACGAGAAGAAAAGTTACAACGTCGTTTGTAGTAATAAAAAATTACGCGTATAGAATTTTATTTCGAAAATACGAGTACATCGTTAAATTATGTTACTTCAATTTTTTTTTAATTTCAGTACTCCTTTGATCAGCCAAAGAAACAGTTTTTTTTGTAATTTCTTTATTTCGCGTCGTTTATAATTGTACGTAAAGAATTATATGAACTGTAACCGATAAGGAATGCCAAACGATGCCGAGATTCGAACGTAGTATTATCGGTATATCAGTCGCTTAATTTATCAACCGATCGATCTAAAGAGGGTCGTTATATCTTTCTTAAAAATAGTTTTCCTCTAAAAGAACGATCGACTATACATTTTCAACAATTTTGTGATTTTTTTTTTAATTTAGCTTAAAAAATATAAATTAAACACGGGAAATGTTAAATATAAAAATGTGTAATGAACTGTTTGTTGTATATATGTCGTACTGTTTACGAATAATTTCTGCTTTAAATATTATGTACGCATAATTATTAAGATGAATGACAATTACTCGGTGTCGAACTCAGAACCTCACATAAATTATAAATATCGGTCGCCTTCTACAAACTCACTACCGATGTTGTTTTCCTTTCTTACGATTAATTATTGTTAAATATGTATGTTAAATAAAAAATACGCCGATAGATTTCTAAAAATATTTTTACAAATTTATTAAAATGATTATTTGTAGCTTTCTTTCCTATCAAAAATTATTTTTTTCAAATTTTTGTGTTATTCCCGAGAATACATTCATTTATGAATATTTAACATTAACTGAAATCGGTGAAGAAACGGTAAGCTATTTTGGGTGTCGAACCTAGGAGCTCCAGTCAATCAGAATATTCTTTTTACAACGATACAAATGCGAATTATTTTCTCGCTTAGCGCGATTTATTTTCGTTACCAGACTTAAAACAATATATCTAATATATCACTCACGAAATACCCTTTGCTTATATCAGTTTAGTTAAATATATACACCGTTAATGGCCAAATAACCTAAAATACAACCATATAAGTTGTTTCTCTTTATTTATTTATTATTATTAAATTTATTAATTTATTTTGTAAAAATCAATCGGCGTTAACATTTCTAACGGAATCTAACATTTTTAATCTAATAAATAATTTGAAAAATACATACACAGAATAAAACAATTGCCAATTATTGTTTAAAAAATTGTAATAATATTAACAAAATAAATAAAACTCACCTTAAATCAGTAATAAGAAATATCTCAATAAAAAGATGAAATTTGGATAACGTTACATGTGGATTACGTTAGACTAAACAACACTGTTATGTGAAGGCTCTACGTATTCAGTCGCCTATCTACCGATAATTCCCGCCAATAACTAACTATAAGACAAAACATCTCGGTGAATTTCGTTAGTTTACACTCATGATGCGCTTCTCCATCCCCCCCCCCCCCAAAAGCCAACCGTCATCGATAGACACATCGAAAGACACAACCACTTGTTTTAAACAACAACAATATTATAATGAAAAATTATTACATCTAAAATTCGGTTCGCAAACTGTTTCTTTCACCCTCAATTTTTTTTTAACATAAGACCATCGGTTACACGTCCTCTAATATTAAATTGTTTTTAAAATTTACTATCGATCTCGCCCGACTTATAATTAGATAAAATATTAAAGAGAATAAATTTTCACTTAAAAATTAAAAATGGACATATACTACAACACAGCCAACCGTACACAAAGGGGTTATAACGAGATTTTTACTTATTATTTAATCGCATGTAATAATCATTTTATATACGTAATCAAGTTCATTATACAGTACAATACAATTTTGTTATTAAGTGTTATTATATTTTTTAAATATCAAATCAGGAATTAAAAAAAAAACAGTATTAATCTTTTTTAGATGTAACATGACTTCCGTGCTATTAGAGAGGTAGCTACTTTACCTGCTAGACTAAAAGTTCCAGATTCGATACCCGGTTACATCTAGAAAACAGGACCTCAGAAATGGTCGGCCTGAGACTGTACAAGACTACACTTCATTTACACTCGTACATATCTTCCTCTGAAGTATTATCTAAACGGTAATTACCGGAGGCTAAACAGAAAAAAAAGAAAAAGGTTAACCCGATTAAAAAAAAGTGTAGGTACTGGGTACGGCTCTTTGAATTAACTTTTTTTGTTTTTTTTTAATATTTCTTTCTTAATTTGCACATAAAAATAATTCTTAACCCGACAAGAAATTCAAAAACAAATAAATAAAAACCATCGCGAACACAAAGCTTAAAGTTGCTTTAAGTTGTTTTATTTTATATTTTTGACTTTATTTCCTGCCACTGGGTAAAGGGATATATAAAAGCGATAAGACTCTGCTAACCTTGAACGTACGTGATTGGAGTGAGGAACGGTTACATAACTGTGTACAGCAACAAAACGCTGATGAGACAGGGCGGCAACGAACTTTTATCTTCATCACGCATTATAAAAACAAATATTCATAATCTATTTTATCTTAAATAATTTATTAATATCAATTGACAACATTAATATCCAGTTATTTTTTCTCATTAATTATGAAATAAGGATGGCAGTTAACGGTTTGGAAAGAAACATAGTTATTATTACTTTTTTTTTTTAACCTCCGGGATCACCGTTAGGTATTACTTTCAGAGGATAGGATGAATGATTTGTAGCGTGTGTGAAAATGCCATGCCTGACCGGGATTTGAACCCGGGATCTCCGGATGAAAGGCCGAGACCCTACCCCTCGCGTCACGGAGGCCGGTTATACTTAGTATACTTGATTACTTTTTTATAATCGTAATTTATTTTTCTCGGAAAACCACAAAAAAAATTCACATAAAATAATGTAAATATAAAAGAAAATAATAGTTTATAGCAAAATTAAAGCAATTTTTTTTTTTTAATTATTGATTACAGTTAAAAAATACGTTTACAATAAATTATATTGAAAGTAGTTTAAAAGTGTTATAATATTTAAAAAAACCCCTTTCGGCACGCCGGAGAGGTAGAATTAATTAGAAAGGTAGATTTCACCGGTGCTAAGTAGGGGATAAAAAAGATTTCCACCAAATTAAAGTTAAGAAAAACTTCATATTTACTCGATACAAAAATAATTGCACGTGAAAAAAAGTTTTACATGTTTAGCGTACGACAATTTTAGCCCATCTTACAATTCCGGCAATATTTTGGTCGTCCCTTGCCGTAAGGGTTGGTCATATCAAAAATTGTTTCGGACAAAAGTTTTAGGTAATGTTTAGAGGATTAACGATCACTTTAAACCGATTCGATATTGTGCCTATTAAGAGAGGTATGATATTTTTTTTGTCTTCAAAACCCCATTTTTTCCAACCCCTGGGCCAATAGTTGGTGATATCAAAAAACTTTACTTACATATATGTTAGGCCCTTATCCAAAGAATAGTAGGAACTTGAACAGAAGTTCAATATTTTACTTAATAAGAAAGTTATAGCGATGTTTTGTTTTCTAAAAAAAAGCCATCCCATTTCCAGTCCCATAGTCCGATTTTTTCCATTAACAAACTCGATCGAGATTTTGGGTAGTTATATTTTACGTATCAATTTGAAAGTGATTGGCGCAAAATTACGGCAGTTATCGTGTCCATAATATAAAATAAGTGAAATATATATATGTATACTTATGATATGTAGTTGAAAAGCCCTCAGTGAAGGCTTATTACTCCAAATTTTTTGGATTTTGGGCACTTTTTGTTCAGTCGATTGCAATCAAAAGGGGAGGTGTACAACTAGACGTTACAACAGTCCTAAATCCAAAATTTCAACAATCTAAGGCTAGTCGTTTTTGAGTTATGCGAGATAAATACGTACAGACGTCACGCCAAAACTAGTAAAAATGGATTCAGGGATGGTCAAAACTGATGTTTCCATTGAAATCTGAAAACCGAAATTTTTCGCGATCATAATCTACTTTCTTTACTTCGTACAAGGAATTAAAAACTATTAACTCGAAAATTAAAACTAATGAATGCAGTAATCTGTATTATTAATATAAGGAAGTAATAATAAATAAAAAACTAACATTAGTAAAATAAAAAGATGGCTCTGAACAAAATTTACTTCCTGTAATAACTTTGTACGTAGTGATGATTGTGTGAGGGAGTGTGTGTGTGTGAAAATTTCTGGAATGTTCCGACTCTCGTCCATCTCTTCGCGCCATAATTCGTCAACAAAAAAAGAACTGCGTGTGTCAAAATGTGATACGTTGATGAGACATTATATTTATAAAATTATTTATAATATTATTATTACCTGTTCCATTATATAAAGCAATGTAGATAAAATAAACCAAACTTATATATATATTATCTAATCTTTTCTTTCTGATAATTTGTTAAATTAATATTACTGTTATTAACGATTAAAGTTGTCAAATACACCAAATAATATTTATTTCTTCACGATCTGTAGCGTCGTTATTAAAGCCGTATCAAATTTTGTTTACTTACTCAGTATATTTAGCAATATTTTAAATGAATCTAAACGAAGAAGAAAAGAATTCAACATGTAAACCGGGTAAGTTCTTTTAATAATAATATTTTATATTAAGAAAAATATTTTATATTATATTTTATAATAATAATATTTTTATATTTAAGTACGAAATTGAATAATGTGATTTGCATGTATGTTATATTAATTACAATGTTACGTTAAGTTAGCAGTAATTATCGGAATTGTAAGGCTTTAAAAAATTATTATTTATAGCTTAATCAAATATATTTTAAATAAAATAAAATAAAATTTATACAGATTACTTTATACATAATAAAAATAATTTGCTTTCAAGTAAGTACAGATACAATAAAAGAGAGGTTTCTGATTCTTTTGTAGACTAAATTTTTTGTATTTAATTTCTATTTAAATGTGCTCTAATAATTGCTACTTATTAATTATTTCGGGTGTCAATATTTTATTTAAATTCTGTTTTTTGTTTTAAAAAAAAATTAGATTTCTGTTAATAACAAAATCTTTTATCTGTGTATGCATTTGATGATTAATAAATTAGCTATGTATTTTAAAAAGGTAAAATGGCCTTTATTGTTGCATGAAATACTTTTAAATATTTTCTCGCTTTTTTTAAACTTACATTGATGTGTTTTGCAGATCAAAACGGTCGGTTTTTATGTTAGATGGTCATATTTATTATTAATTTTTTTTTTCAACAAACATTTATTCTGATTTTTTAAAATATTTTTTATTAAGCTTGATAGCTTACAACATAATAAATGAATGCAACTTTTAAAATTCACCTGCATGATTAGCTAAATAACATAGCCATCAGTACATAAACAGGTAATGATGAGGCCTTCAATTATTTAATTTTATGTAATATTCAGTATGTATAAATATAATTACAACTAAAAAAAAGATCCATATCATTTTTTTAAACATCATGTCTCTTTTACTTTCTCTTCAAATACTTCATTTCTAATACTATAACCTCACGGGATACTTTTCTAAACAAAACATATTGTTATTACCTGTTCAAATTCACTATTCTAGAATACGTGTTTGGTTCTCAGTGAAGATTTCCTCATCGTTCAAAAATAATATTCATTATTTTATCATTGTAACTAGTCTCTAAGCTCAATCAACTTGTATAGTTCTTTGTACTCTCTTCTCTAATTTAAAAAAAGTTTTACACATACTGAACACAAACCAAAACTCACCAGCAACAACTTCACACATAAAGCTGTAGATTGTAAACTGGGTAATAAATCATGTAATAAGTGATGTTAGTTCAATGAATCTTGGTAAGCAGTCACTAGTTAAGTGGCAATGTAAAATCCCATAGGTTTAACATATACAAATGTACCCACGGCAAAAACTTAGGATTATCTTCAAACTTAATTGTTAAAATATATACAGCAGCATTTAAAAGTAATATAGTTACTGTTTGTTTATAACGATTAAATATTAACAACAAATTATTCCACTTCACTGAGAATATCTCGGGTAATGTAATAATAAAATTTATAAGTTAAAAAATAATAAAATAACAAAATAATAAGTTTGAAATTAATACAGACCTACACAGGTGAAATTCTAAACCACAATAAGGAAGTATCAAAGGTCTCCCGACTAGTTCAGTATACTCTCCAATAACATCACTTGGTGTTCTTATATACACAATATATATTCTTAAACATTTCTTTTAATTCTGATATGAAATATCTGATTTTTATGAAAATTATTTTTAAAAAAAGAAACTATGTAATTTTATTAATAGGAATATTATTTTAAAGTAAGTAACTTGATGAAGTAATTTGAATAACCAATATTTTAGTATTAAATAAGTAAACAATATTTGCCAACCCCTACTACTTTGCAATATAATATTTACCAGTGAAAAAAAAAATTAGTCTTAAAAATTATTTAAAATTACAGCCAAATAAACAGACTTCTCTTTTTATTGTTATGAACTTTTATAATAGTACGCTCGCACAACACAACACACACATGCGCGTGTGCGGGCATGCCTAAGATGGATGACTCATTATGGAAAGAGATAAATTATAGAGCTTTTACAGTATCTAACGTTTTGAATGGAGCCTGGATGATGAATACACAAGATCTGTAGTTTTATAGTAGTGGGTACTTCAAATTTCTCTCAAACCTTTAAAACAGTGATTCCCAAACTGTGCGCTGACACCCCAGGGCAGCCACAGCCTCTTCACAGGGGTGCCACAAAATATTGTAAAAGCTTTATAATTAACTGAACCAAGACATTTATAATTATTAATTTAATGTTAATAAAGTAAACGAATAATGAAGATTCATGAGTTTTATTTATTTTTATTTCTTACTTTCATTTAAGGTAGGATGCCCTGGAAAAATTTTAATTGAAAAAGGGCGCCATGGAAAGGGGGCCATGACGCAGAAAAGTTTGGAAACCACTGCTTTAAAACATAAAACAGACCCAAAGCTATTATGATGCCATAAAATTGAAGTTTTACTTTATCTCTACATTAGATTATTTGTAATAAAGCCAACTAGGGCACATAAAGGTAATTTTTTTCTATAATTAGCTTTTTGTCCCACCCAATTCCTTAACCGTTAAAATATAAAACTGGAACCTTTTTAATATATTCTCTGACAGAAGTTAGATTTTTTGTAAGATTATGAATTTTACATAACTATAATAAATTTTTGATACAGATTTAAAAAAAAAACGTTTGTTCCTATTCATCAAATTGAGTGTATTATTTAAGTGAAAACCAAACATATAAAGAGCATTTAAAAGCATTTTCCAAGCAATAATTTTTCCCATTTTATAAAATGTAGCACCATTGTAACCTGTGTTTTTTAAGTTACGAAAAAATTTGACTTTAGAATGATTTTATTTAAATGTTATTGTGCAACATATTATTTTTATTCATAAATGATTTGTCTACAGATTGTTTACAAAATTGATAATCTTGGAATTTGAAATTTGTTTTTTTTATTAATAAATGTGTGGTCGACTCTTTGATATTAACTTAAATATTAACTTAAATATTAAGTTAATATTAACTTAAATGTTTGTTATTTATGATAATGTTATTATGTTTATTGTAGAAATATTTTTTTATATGAATTGTCTACAAATAACCAAAGTTCAGTACACTAGATAAATACAATAATCTCATGCAGTCTACATATTAAAAAAAAATTAAATTAAAAAACTCCTCATCTAACAAAAAAAAAAAAAAAAAACTACTAAAAATATTATTAATCTGTAGTCAATTAGAAGAGATAATTTTATAATACCCATAATTAACATTGCATTAAGTATAAAAATGAATATGTATAATTAATTTTTTAATTACATATCAATATGACTAATTATTATTAATATTATGACTAATTAATATCAATATTATTAATATGGAAGAAGTGTTAGGAGAAGACCAATTTGGTTTCAGGAAAAGTATAGGGACAAGGGAAGCAATTTTAGAGCTCAGATTAATAGTAGAAGGAAGATTAAAGAAAAACAAACCGACATACTTGGCGTTTATAGACCTAGAAAAGGCATTCGTTAACGTAGACTGGAATAAAATGTTCAGCATTTTAAAAAAATTAGGGTTCAAATACAGAGATAGAAGAACAATTGCTAACATGTACAGGAACCAAACAGCAACTGTAATAATTGAAGAACATAAGAAGCTGTAATAAGAAAGGGAGTCCGACAAGGATGTTCCCTATCTCCGTTACTTTTCAATCTTTACATGGAACTAGCAGTTAATGATGTTAAAGAACAATTTAGATTCGGGGTAACAGTACAAGGTGAAAAGATAAAGATGCTACGATTTGCTGACGATATAGTAATTCTAGCCGAGAGTAAAAAGGATTTAGAAGAAACAATGAACGGCATAGATGAAGTCCTACGCAAGAACTATCGCGTGAAAATAAACAAGAACAAAACAAAAGTAATGAAATGTAGTAGAAATAACAAAGATAGACCGCTGAATGTGAAAATAGGAGGAGAAAAGATTATGGAGGTAGAAGAATTTTGTTATTTGCGAAGTAAAACCACCGGGTTGGTCTAGTGGTGAACGCGTCTTCCCAAATCAGCTGATTTGGAAGCCGAGAGTTCCAGCGTTCAAGTCCTAGTCAAACCAAATATTTTTACACGGATTTGAATACTAGATCATGGATACTGGTGTTCTTTGGTGGTTGGGTTTCAATTAACCACACATCTCAGGAATGGTCGAACTGAGAATGTACAAGACTGACTACACTTCATTTACACTCATACATATCATCCTCATTCATCCTCTGAAGTATTATCTAAACGGTAGTTACCGGAGGCTAAACAGGAAAAAAGAGAGAGAGAGAAGTAAAATTACTAAAGATGGACGAAGCAGGAGCGATATAAAATGCCGAATAGCACAAGCTAAACGAGCCTTCAGTAAGAAATATAATTTGTTTACATCAAAAATTAATTTAAATGTCAGGAAAAGATTTTTGAAAGTGTATGTTTGGAGTGTCGCTTAATATGGAAGTGAAACTTGGACGATCGGAGTATCTGAGAAGAAAAGATTAGAAGCTTTTGAAATGCGATGCTATAGGAGAATGTTAAAAATCAGATGGGTGGATAAAGTGACAAATGAAGAGGTATTGCGGCAAATAGATGAAGAAAGAAGCATTTGGAAAAATATAGTTAAAAGAAGAGACAGACTTATAGGCCACATACTAAGGCATCCTGGAATAGTCGCTTTAATATTGGAAGGACAGGTAGAAGGGAAAAATTGTGTAGGCAGGCCACGTTTGGAATATGTAAAACAAATTATTAGGGATGTAGGATGTAGAGGGTATACTGAAATGAAACGACTAGTACTAGATAGGGAATCTTGGAGAGCTGCATCAAACCAGTCAAATGACTGAAGACAAAAAAAAAAATGCCAATTTCAAAGCAGAATAAAGCATTCATACATGTATAGAATCTTTCAGTAAAAAGTAAATATATAAAAAGACTATCCACTGTCAGAAACAATAATAACCACAATGACCACAATTAAAAATAAAGAAATGACCAGCTATTCTAAAATCTCATTTTACTTATTTTTATATTTCAAAAAAATGTAGTCCCACTTTTATAAAATAAACATGATTTGCAATACAAGATTTTTAAATAAGTATAATTAATTCAAGTTCATCTTATTCTTTAGTAAATCCTAAAAACTTTTCCATCTAAGCACTTCACCATAGTATAAGCTGCTATTTTAATGTTGGGAGAAACTGACATATTGGAAGGGTATGCAGAATTTCCATTATAACATAAATTCAGCCAATTTTCCTACAACACAGAGTTAAGTATTACCAAACTTTGGTAATTTATCCCTAAATTCTCTCTACAAAAATCTAACCTTAACCCTAACCTCTCTCCACACAATGGATTAATATCTGAGAACATGTCTCAATAACTCACAAAACTGATAGTTAATTGACTATAGTACCGATAATGTGCCGTGGACTTTGACCTTGCACGGGTCACCCGCTGTCCAAATCGGTTTTCAAAATTTACATCTTGTGTTTTGCTGATCCTAAGCACATATTAAAGTATAAAACAAATTAATGTTCATCAAGTAATTGCTCAGGATTACCAAATAAAAAGAGATTTGGTAATGGTTTTTAGATTTAAAATTAATAAAAATAATTCTGAAAAAATACACATGAAACTTTATCAGGACTGCAGTCAGTAAATACAAAAACAGAAATTGATAAATATATACACTTTTAAAAACCTTACAGTCCACTCGTAAGATATTTTTCTTCAACTCTGGCTGAATATAATTTCAAATTAGCAGCAACTTTATTCAAAAAGTAGTGGAAAAATAAAATCATTAAAAAAAGGGTTTGTTTACATTAAATATTAATATTAGCGTAATTAACTTACATCGAATAAACAAGTAACGAATATCAACTATCGACAATCAACTTACAATAACTTGCTATAGTTGAAATTCAACTAACCTAACTCGCAAACAGATGATTACGACAAATATGTCGGACCAACGATGCCAACATTAATTTTAGAAGTAATGTAAATTCTGGAATATAAAATTACTTTTTTGTGCAATTTCCACAAAAAAGCCAAAAATTATTACAATATAAAACAACATAAATATGTGGAAATATACTCACAGAAGACGTTATCGAAATTATCCACCTTTAAGAGATAACAGAAATTTTATATCTGTTAAAAAAACTCGACTGCCAAAAAAAAATGTCCCGGCCAGACTTTACTTTACAATTCCAGAGCTCCTAAATTTCCGACCTTTGCCAATAAATCCGTGAAGGCAGTATATAAATATGACTTTTTCTTTCTTTTACCTGTTAATAAAAAAAAAAAACACGAAGAATTCTGAAGTATCCTATTATAAATTATTTGTTACATTGTATAATAATTATAAAACAAAATTAAATATTTGATGAATATTTTGAAATGACTGCCTTTTAATACATTGCTGAATTACATTAGAATCAAGTAAATTAAACATTATAGAAATCCGTATTGATTTAAGAAAAATTATTTCTGACTAAGCTTTTTAACGTTTTTAAATTGTAACAATGAACTTTCCACGATCATTTTGACAAGAATTTAAAAAAAAATGGTGTTCACAAATGTGATTTTCTTACGATTTATTAGGCATGTTATCTTCTTTAGTGCCTTCAAGCAAAGAAGTTGAAGTTGACATGTTAAGGTTTTCAGCCAGTAATTAAACTATTGTTCTTGTATTATTGAATACTGATAACTGCATATGAATTTATTCGATTTTCTGAGATTAATAAAGGACTGAACACCAATTAAAATATTAGTTTTGTTTGGAATGTTGAAACTTGGATTGGCTAGAAATAAATTCTTGGACAGGATAAAATGGCTTACATCAAAGTCAGAAGATAGGTTATCACTTAGGATTTAACAACTGTGTGTTAAATGGTATTGTGTCATATCTCCGAAACAATTCTAAGTTTCTTAATGGTCCTAGTGAATATTTGTCATCAGTTTCCAGACCAAAACTGTTGGCAATCGTTTGTATTGTAGTTATAGATGATTTTATACACTACATTTTCCTTTAACGTCAAACATAAATATATATTTCCTGAATCCATAATCATGTTTAAAATAGTATTAGACAATGGATAATAATTATCTTATAAAATATTATCGGATAAGATTAGTTTTATAATTACGTGTAGATTTAATAAAATTATGAAGCTGTGACATTCATTAAAAAACATAGTTAATTCCAGTTTATGGTCAATTATGTTCAGTCTGTCATCCAACTTGGAGTATCAAAATTCAACGTGTGAATCTTGCCTCTCAATATGTTGGTGGCTAATTCATCAATAAATGTACAACATTTTGCAATATTCAGTATTATTAGATAATGTTTATTTTCATATTATTAGTTTACTATTTATATTAGTACCTAAGGGTAGATATTTTAGAATGACTGTCTGAATGTTCACATTAATTTATATTACATTATAAGTTTAAGTTCACTCTTTTAAGATTACATTATTAACAAAACAACAATGTGTTCTTGAGAAAGAATCGGTCAAGAAAAATAATTAATTTACATATGACAACTAGTTAAAAAAAAGAAATACTACACACTTTTCCACAATGGAAGTTTATTTATCAAAAAGTTTTATTCATTTCAGAAAAGCAGACTACATTTGAAATATGTTTATTTGAAAACTACGTAGGTACAACTTGAAAACTATGAGACTGTACAAGACTAGACTTCATTTACATTCATTGATATCATTCTCATGCATCGTCTGAAGTAATACCTTAACGGCGGTTCCAGAGGCTAAACAGAAAAAGAAGGACCTTCTTGCATGAGATGTTCAAGAACTGAACGTAACCGATTCAATGTCATGCACTTGGTTGGCTACCTATTCAAGTTTTTAATAGATTAATAATCATTGAAATTCTTCATACTTTATTTTATCTAGCAGAAGTTTCATGTATAATTCATTATTAATGAGTAGCAATAGTCAGTTTTTTCCTTGATAACTATCGTTTGCTATGCACTCATTCTCAGTGATTAAGAGTCGCGGTGTCTCTAGTAGTAATGATTATTACTACATATAGTAATTACATATATGTTATTGATGTATTATTTCATTTATCAATGAATAATGATAATAAAACAATAAATAAGCGTTTGAAATATCAGAGACAGTTAATGATAAAAAATTTGCATAAAAACCGGTTCTTAGTTTTAGAATTCTATTCTGTTTTATAAATAAAAATTTAGTTTGCCTGTTTTTATACTGTAGGACTGTTTTCTCTGTTACAAGTAAATTTCAATCTATAAAGGCACACAGGATACTTCCTAATACAGGTTTACATTCCCTGTATTCTATAGTTGTCACTTTCTTGGGTTTCATTCTGGATACATCAAGAAGCAACAAGCAACCGAGTCGGTTTAGGCATGTAATTTAAAAGTTATCTTTTAATTATCGTAACATAATTTGCTTTTAAAATGATAGTAAAGTATAAACTGTGCCAAACTGTTAAGCATGTAAAGCGCCAAATTGTTACTTGGTTTAAAGATTCCGAGTTGCAATATAATCTCACGAATGGATGCAGAAGTTGAAAACTTTAACATAAGATGTTATGAACTTATTATTTATAAATGAAATAATCTTCATGGAAGAGTATGTAAGAGGATAACAAGACTAATAACACACTTAACTGTTAATAAAACATTCAACTAATAAAATTATCAATTGTAAACACATAATTTTTATAATTAAACCGCTAAATTTATCATCACAGCTCTTTGAACATTCTAAGTTACGGCAATAATACAAAATTCTGGATAAAAGTGATGTTCTTAAGGAACAAAAATAAAAGAATATTTCATGTATCAGAGATCTTTGTTAATTAATAACTTTGTGAATTATATTTACTCGTTGCTGTGCTTGTAGATTGGCATCATAGCAAAATATTTTTATGTTATTTTTGTATATTATTGCATCTAACCTCAGTTAAAGATAAATTTTTAATTAAGCTTTTAAAATTCAGTTGTTTTTCTTCTGATGTAGCATTACTTTTGATGTTTTACTTTGTTTCTATTACTTCCATTCATACAAAATCATATACGAGGGTTATTTTTTTCAAGGTCCGATCAGTCACGAAATTAAAACCACAGTTTTTGTAACAAGTACTTACATAGTTACGCAATTTCTCTACATAGTTGCCACTCCAATTTAGACATTTGTTGTAGTGTCGTACCAACTTTCCAATACTCTCGTCATAGAACGGAGCCGCCTGTGTTTTCAGCTATGTTTCTACGCTGGTGTGTAGCTCGATTTCTGTGCTAAAATGTTGTCCTCCTAGCCAGCGTTTCATGTGAGCAAAGAGGTGAAAATCGGATGGAGCCAAGTCCGGGCTGTATGGTGGGTGCTCAAACACTTCCCGATGAAAACGCTGCAGGAGCTTCTTTGTTACAGCTGCAGTGTGCGGCCGAGCATTATCATGAAGAAAGACAATCCTTGATGACAACATTCCTCTCCGCTTATTCTGAATCACCCTTCGTAGACGTTGACGAGTCACGCAGTATTAGGCTGCAGTGATGGTCGTGCCACGTTCCATGAATTCCACCAAGAGAACTCCATTCCGGTCCCAGAACACAGTAGCCATACACTTTCTGTTGGAGAGGGTTCGCTTGAACTTCTTTGGTTTACTGGGAGAATGAGAATGCATTCCCTGTTTGGATTGTTCTTTGGCGTCTTCAATTTTGAAATGGACCCGTGACTCATCCCCTGTGACAATTTTGTTCAAAAAATCTTCTCCTTCATTGCGGTAGCGCTGGAGAAATGTTAGGGTGGCGTCTATTCTCATTGTTTTGTGATGGTTGGACAGCGTGTTGGAACCCATCTCGCACACAGTCTGCGGTACTGAAGTCTCTCACTCACAATGGTTTGGAGAGCCGACCTTGAAATTTCAGGAAACGAATCGCTCAATACAGAAATTGTGAACCGACGATTTTCTCGAATCACCTCATCCACTCGCTCAACGGTTGACACTCACTTCCTTCCCTGACCGCCTGCATCATGAACATCTGCACGTCCTGCTTTAAAGTTCCTGCACCATTGTTGCACTTTGCTGTCACTCATTGAAGTTTCACCCTACACATTACTTATTCGTCGATGAATTTCAACCGCATTACACCCCTCAGCCTGAAGAAATCAAATTACCACACGCACTTCACACTTGGCGGGAGATGCTATCGTTGTAGACATGTTTACGTGCTAGCTGATGCGGTGTGATTGAAGGCCATACTAGAGATGCTGCGCAACACATGTGCACAAAGGTTCATCCTATTTTTGCACGGGTTTTTATTTCGTGACCAATCAGACCTTGAAAAAAAATAACCCCCGTAGTATAAGAATGTGATGACATTTCTGTATGCTTGGATACAGAGAAAGTGTTCTTTTTTGCCTCCATCCCTTAATGGCAGTTTGAATAAAACCAAACACCATCAGAAAAGTCTTAGCTACCTAAGAAGCATTAAATAATTGAAAAAAGTTTACCTTTTTGAGTAAAATTTTGAGATCTGGGGCCAATCCATACCTCCTGCCCCCTTGACTGACTGTGATCAAAAATTAAATGGCGTTAGTGCTCCATTCACTGAAATCTTGTGCCAGATTTCATCCAAATCGACCTAGTCAGTTGGACATATCAAGCAAACAACAGGCCAACACATGAGTGTACCATGAAGTTCTCCAGGACCTTTGATAACCTACTTTAGTGAAAATGATGGAAAAAAATTATATAAACATGTGTCCTGAAAAGCTTCATTTGGAGTTATGGCTAGTGAAAGATTTCGCTGTATTTCAGCTACCTCTGTGAAATGAGATCGCATTGAAATTTTTAGGACATTAATTAAGGGGCAGAATTAGACATTTCTTACGGTTTTTGACTAGAAAAATCAAATGAAATAGGTCCCAGAATTATATCTACAGTAGTTTTTGAGAAATCTGGGATGGACGTACAATGACATTGTTAAATGGGTAATAAATATAAAAGTTTTATTTGTACTGTTTCTAACTAAAATTCTAATTTTTCTAACTTTACTTGTTTAATTCAAGTTACCTTACATTATATTTTTCAGAATTAGATTCTCTATAAGTTTTGTTTAAAAGTTTTACGTGTGTCTATTACCTATTTATCAAAGTTATTGTACGTCAAACATACAAAAACAGGGCACTTTACCCCAATTTATTGGTTTTCATCACAGATTTCTCAGAAACTACCGCAGATGTGGTTCTGGGACCTATTTTACTCGATTTTTCAAGTCAAAAACTAGAAGAAATTACTAATTCTGCCCCTTAATTAATGTCCTAAAAATTTCAATGCGACCTCATTTCACCAGGGTAGCTGAAATCTGAGTGAAATCTCTCACTAGCCATAATTTACAAACAAACCATTTTACAACATATGTTTATATGAACTTTTTACATTATTTTCATGAATAGAATAAGTTATGAAGTCTCAGGAGAACTTTGTGATATATCTTTTATATCCTACAGAATTTTTCAATGTTAAAATTGTTTATTTGGTTAGAGGAGTTTATCAACATAGAAATAATTAATAAATTGAGATTAATATTTCATGAAGTTTCAATAAATTCCGTAAACATTTTGATATTGGAAGATACTATTCTATTTTGGAGTGGAAAAGACCAAACTCCAATATTTGAAAAATATTCTACCAATTCAAGAGAAGTAATCAACAGTTATATATGAGGTGCTATCCAAAAGTTCAGGGAATTTGAATTTCGCGTGTGAACCATTGCTGGTATGACCTGCTGCCGCTAGATGTAGCTAACTATACTCTTTGTGAATCAGTGTTCCACCAGCTGTGATGGTGTGGCAGTGCTGACTTTCGTGCGGTTGTGTAATGTTGTGTTTTATTGCTTCGGTGAAGTTCTAAATGGCAGATTTTAAAGAGCAAAGAACCCGCATCAAATTTTGCTTCATGCTTAAAAAACCGGTGCAGAAACCCATCAGATATTTGTGGAAGCATTTGGTGACAATGCTATGAGTACAAGTAAAACTTTTTTTGTGGTACAAATGATTCAAAGATGGACAAACTACAGTCGATGACGATGAGCTATCAGGAAGACCATCAAAAAGCACAACACCGCGAAAGTGCGAGAGGCTATTGTTGCAGATCGTAGACAAACAATCCATGATGTTTGTGCAATCGTACAAATGTCATATGGATCCGTGCAACGGATCTTGTCGGACAATTTGAACATGAGACGCATCGCTGCAAAATTTGTACCGAGACTGTTTAACAGCAACCAGAAACAAAATCGCATAGCTGTCTGTAGCGAATTAAAAATTCAGCAAGAGATGACCCTAATTTCATCTCCAGCATCATAACCGGTGATGAGACATGGATGTACGGGTATGACCCTGAAACTAAGCAGCAGTCATTGCAGTGGAAGTCGCTAAGTTCACTGCGGCCAAAAAAAGCACGCCAAGTTCGCAGCAACGTGAAGTTCATGATGATTGTTTTTTTGACATCAAAGGCATTATCCATAAGGAATCTATTCCTTGGTCAAACCGTCAATGGGATGATCTATTGTGAAGTTTTGAAGCGGTTACGTGAAAGCATTAGGCGCAAACGTTCAGATCTGTGGGGTAACAACAGCTGGGTTCTGCACCATGACAATGCGCCCGTGCACACATCACTATTCAGAATTTCTTAGCTTCCAAAAAAGACGGTAGTGATTCTCCACCCACCCTATTCGCCTGACCTTGCCCCGTGCAACTTTTTTCTCTTTCTGAAAAAATAAAATTTCAATTGAAAGGCCGTCATTTTAACACAGTTGAGGAGATTCAGGAAGAAACACAGAACGTGCTTCGAACACTTACACCTGCAGACTTCCAGGGATGCATGGATTCATGGGAAAAACGCTGGGATCACTGTATCAATGCCCAAGAGGATTACTTTGAAGGAGACAGTGGATATTATAAGTTATGGTAAGCTATTTTATTTTTATGGTAAAATTCCCTGAATTTTTGGGTAGCACCACGTATATTAATAATGTGAATGCTACAAATTAACAGTTCCACCCTCTGGTTAAAAGAAAATCCATTTTGATGGTAATATGTACGCATATGGCTGGGTGAGTACTCAAAGGTTTTCTTGTAATTTTTGAGACAACTATTTAAAAAGGTTTTACTGAGAAGTCTTTTAAGACTCCATCTCTGATTATTTCTGTGATTAAGATTAAAATATTTCTACTATGAAATATATGTTCATGTTACATCGAAATTAATTTTGTACTGATGATATATATGACCAGTTTTTGAATTTCTAATTTGAATAATCATAACTGAATCATTTATTTCAGAAACTTGCTACATTCCATATAAATATCATTACACGTAATGGGTTTTTTAAATAAGCAATTCAGTTGTGTGCTACTTTGTACATTGTTTGGAAAAATAATGTTAGAATTCATTTACGTCATGGTTATTTTAGACTCAGGGAAAATCACTTTCTAAATTTTGGGGGAACCCAGTAACGTTATTGTTACACCTAGGTTCTTAAACAATACTTATTTATCTAAATCTTTACCTACATAATTTGAGTTGATAAAAAATTAACTACCGCATCATTTTGTTAATATGATCTAATCATTAATTGTTAATTCTTGGATATAACCTTGAAACTTATTGTGTGAATTTCATTTCTACATCTTCTTCATCTGCCAAATCTTCTGTATCATGGAATATATCCATTCTTAAATAATTTATTTCAACAAAAGAAATGCCAAGCAAACCAGTCATTATACATACAACCATGTGAGTATTAGAATTTTTATTTTTGTTTATCTGCTAGCTAAAAGTATTTACTTTATATTATACGGTCAATTTTACAGCGCTAACCAACATCTCTGTACTTATAATAATTAGTTTAGGATATAATGGTAAGTCAATGTATAGTGTACCTGATAGTGAATAATATCCAACTTTTATTCACAATTACACATTCATTTTTTTATTTAAATAATGGGTCATTTACGTGATTTAAATGCATAAATTTGCTAATGGTTATGTAATTTTCATATCCGTAATTTTGGAAACCCTAGTTTGTAGTGTAAATACAATCATCGATGGACACTCAAGATTAATTATTCGTTTGTTTGCAGCTTCTGCAAACAAACTGCAAAAAAAGAGTCTGCTTCTGCATGTATAGACATGGATATCGATAGCTCAGAGACTGATATAGCATCGGTATTGTCCGCTGCCCAAAACCGAAACGATATCGAAAATTGGCTTAAGCATATAGATGAAAATATGTGATTTTTGTTCCTTCAGCAAGGCCAGGAAATTGTTCAGCATATCAATACTAACTTCGTCAAAGTATCAACAGTAACACATTTGGAGTCGTGCTCTTTAACATCAAAAGGAGAGACAAGCCGGCCTACCCGGAGATGGTTTTATCACACATTGACTAACGGCGAAAACATTTTACATTCTTGGATGGCTTATTTTCCTTTTTAAGCATCATTATTTTGCTTTTCCTGTCATTTGTTTGACGACGTAAACACACAGAATAGATCAAAGTTTTGCTGATCTGATGGATTTAATACTTGGTGGAAACAGAATCCTATGGTTTCAAGTCAATCAAGTGCACTACACGACCAAAATTATGCGACTGGAAGGACTGAGACCAGACTTAAAAAAGAACAGACTTTTGACAAGAAAGAGAAACACCTTGTGGGAAATGAAACAAAAAATTCTTATCAGAATGTTTGATATTATAAGATTCCTTGCAAAACAAATTTCGATTTAACGTGGTAACAGAGGCAAGTGTTTAGAATTGATGCATTTAATCGCAAAGTACGATTTCTGTACTTCGTGAACATCTTATAAGAAATAAAATGGTTCGCAAAATTTCAATCAATTATATGACAACAGAAATTCAAAACGAATTTATTGCAATTTTGGGAGATAAAGTTCACCAACATATCATTAGACAAGTAAAAAAGGCCAAATATTATTCGATTATATTCGACAGCACTACGGATGTTTCCAATAAAGACCAAACAAGCCAGGCATTAAGATACGTAGCGATTGAAAATCAGGAAGTACAAGTAGCTGCGGTTAATACATCATTTTATTCAATGTAACCTAGTAATTTTAACTAGCAATCCTTTGATTAGGAAACCAGTGTTCTACCATTCTGGTATCCCAAATTTTAAATATTAACCTATATGTTAAAACAAACAAATTCTCTTTCAGTAGGATTTTAATTTCTTACTCCCTCCTCCATCACGATTTTTTCTGACTAATCTTTAATTGAGACTGATTTTTTTTTTGATAATTTACAAAAAAAATTAAAATCAGCGAAAATAATATTGGTTAGGATACGAAGGAATATATGAAAAAATATTTTTGCGGAAAATGTAGAATTTATCGAGGTATCGATTAAATGCTATGTAACGATTAACTTTACAGATCGATTAATCTTTGTAAACTGACGGTTTTCGTTCAGATGAAACCGATTGGCATTAAATTAAAATTGACATTAAACAGTAATTAGGGAATAGCTCAAGGAACACAAGATATATAGTCCCGATATGTATTTTTACCGTGGGGTGGAAATTTTTACATTCAAAATAACAGCAGAAATCGATGGAGGAATAAATTCTAACCAAAAAATGTTTTCGTAGAGTCAATACGTTTTCAGTAATTCATGATTGAAAATGTTGATTTTTCATCCAACCAATGAACGATTTTTCACAAATAACTCAAAAACCTTATTAGCAAAAATGAAGCTTATAAAATAACGTAGAGATTGGTTTTTTATTTTATTATTTTTTTCTGTATATGCATACGAACCGCGTTATGCCTCATTGAAGGGAACTTTTTGTTCACCAGAAATTAAAGTTGAACCTTTCAACGTTAAATAACGGAAAATTTTTCGAGGAAAACTAGTAGAATATTTTTCAAAGTATTTGAAAAAACATTTAAAATTAGCTTTAGTAAAATACATTAGCATGAAAACAAATGGAGTTATGATGGAAATAAAATGGTTGTCTCAATTTTTCGGAGAAAAATCAGCAATGAAACAAATGAATTTTCCGCAAAAATTGGGATTGAACGTAATCCTTTTACGATTTACTTTAAGTACTAACAATATATTCTAAAAGTTTGACCGGTTTGGTATGCCTAGATTTGAAAAAAATGTTGATTCAAATTTGAAAAATGTTTTGAGATTTCTTAAAAAATTTTTTTTTCACAATAATTCAAAAACTAAAGAAAGTATGTAACAAATGCTAGAGTACAAAAATTTTGTATTTTTTTATTACTGTAGAATAAAAATTGATTGAGATATCACCGTTAGAAGTTTGAATTTGAGTGCGAGGACCACCTTCCCCAAGCCCTTTAAAGTCAAAAAACAAAGGGCTCAAGGAATCAGAACCTTACATGCCTTGTAGCTCTCAAAATTCCTTGCAAAATGGTTTTTTGAGCAATTGGATAGCTTAAAAGTTAAGGAAGTTATTATTGAGAAACCAATTTCATTTTTTCGGTGAAATTTTCAGAGCATGTAAATTTTAATCATGAGGCTGGTTTCCAAGGTTTGGGACATTGCAATAAATAATAAATTACAATAACAGCAGTAAAAAGTTTATAATTCTATATAAATGCACCGTTAAAAGATTTTAAGCTGTTGAAAACCAAGTTTTTTTTCATCATTAGGATGGATTCTAAGGGTTGCAACTTTGTAACACATTATAAATTATGTTTCAGAATATGGAACAATGTTTATTCTACACATTTAAATGATTTTGAGCTACAAAACACTTACATCTATAATTTTAACAATCTTTTTCATACGGGGTGGTTATTAAGGGTTCAAACGTTAAAATAGATCATAAATTATATTATAAATAGTAAAGGGATTTTAATTCATTATAAATGTTTATTTCAAACTTGAAAACTAATTTTTTTTTAATTTCATCGTAAGGAGTGGTTTCTAATGGTTGAAACGTAGTAAAGCATTGTAAATTATATTCTACAACATAAAAGAGTGTTTTTTCTACATATTTAAACACAATTTAATTCTGAAACGTTTAAATCTATGGTTTTTGAACTTTTTTAACAAGGGGTAGTTTTTACCCCCAAAAAACAAAAAGCACACATCAGGAACATATAACTTTTGAAGTAGAGAGTTAGATAAGCTTAATTACAAATTTTCATGAAAATTATGTTGTCCGAAAGAATTCTGAGGTAATACTCTATTTTTACTGTCAAACACTGGATTACCAAAGTCATTGTATTCAAATAAAAAAACTGATGTGAACATCACATGACTTCCTTGTTAACATTTTTATTTTAATTTATATAAAAGCTCATTTTTAGTTATGTTAATCTAATTTTATTAAGTGAATTAAAATTTAACAGTAAAATTAATTATAAAGTTTGCTTTTTGAAGCTTTTTTTCATTTAGATTTTGCGGATTAGTTTATTTAACTGGTAGTTAGAAAATAATTAAAAAATTAGTGTAATTAATGAAAATTATTTAATCTCTTTTTTCTTTTAATATATATTTTCAATAAAGGGGGTAAAGTCCACCCTGGCCCTTATCCTCTCACCGATCTTCAGTCATCATCTGCGTACTTCAGCAACATTATTATGTTTTTATTATGTATTTTGTTTGAATCAGGGCAAGCTCAAAATAGGTGAATTGAATTTGTAAATAAGATATTAAAATGTTTTAAAAATATATAATAATTTTTTTATAATTCTTTTCTTTTTCTTTAAATAAGATTATTATAAGTTGAAATAATTTCAATTTGAATTATTTGAATAAGTTCGGAATAAATCTGTTATATTTTGATACGTCTTAATTATTTTCATGTTGTTTCATGAAAATGGATTGCTTATGATCGTAAAAAAAAGAGCAAACCCTGATTTGAACTTTTAGTTTTAAGAAGGCATCATTATCCAGTTCGGCCGTACAGTGGTCTTCTTTGCAGTTCTTCAGCTTCGTATCCACCACTGCAAGTCTATATTGGTGGATACCTGGTAGTTTATCCCTTGATGTCCGGATGGTTCATAAAAGAGCTGGTCGATCATGTTTGTATAATTAGAAGAAAGAAGACGAATCAACCTGGTTGTTATCGTGAGCTGCAATTGAAGGCCTCTACCACCAGAGGGGTATAAAATTAAGGTAATTTATATTACTATTATAATTTAGGGGAAGGGGTAAGGCTGAGAAACATAATGGTATGTCAGTTAACCATAATTTTTTTTTTCTATGTGAAGTTTTATCATTTTTAAACTAATTAGATTTTATATCTGGATATCTTATTTGTCAATTTATTCTAACATATATATATATATATATATATATATATATATATATATATATATAAATTAAGTAAAAGAATAAAAATATTTTGATCTCTACAGAGATTTAATTCAATAAACCTGACTTACATGTTTATGTTTCTAAGCATTTTATACGTAATATGAACTTTATTAATACTAAAACTCATGATTATCATCATCATATCAAAATATTTGCTACATCTGGTAAATTTTTATGATTTTTCTTTTTCTTATAAAATTGATCTATAATTTTTGAATTAATGCTATAAATTTTTATTATATTATATAAATATTTTCCAGTTTAACAATCATTCAGATTAATATATTATTATAATATATAATCATCATCAGTGGCGGATTGCATATAGGCACTGTGGAACTGCAACACCCCCTATTTCCATGTGACAACATTTATATAAAAAGTTACTAATAAATATAATTAAATATTAAAACATGAAAATTGTATTCTGTTCGATTCAAAACAATAAACATAACATGACGTCATAAAGAATATTATTTTATTTCTTTTCATTAAAAAATGTCCATTTTAATATTCATTCTTCTTTCCTTTGCTCATCAGATGGTAGATTATTCATTATACTAATTTTTGTAGCGTTGATAATCTATTTTTAAAAATGTATGGCCAATCGCAAATCTTCGAAATAAATCTATTAATAATCCAACTTTCTTTTTAAATTTGGAATTTAGCCTGTAGATTCTAACAATGGAGTATGCTAAAATATTTCTTTCTTTAAATAGTTTATTACACTCGATTCATGTATTATTTTTCCTAATTTTTTTGGTCAGTCCTTCTTTCTTAGTTTAATATCAATCTGAGTGAATGGAAAGTCTTTATCAGTTGTGATTTAAACAGTTTTTATACAACCATCTTCATGTTTTGTAATAGTATTTTCACTGGCATCCATTTTCAAAAAATCATAGTTGCGTGTGCTCATAAAAATTTGTTATCTTGTCTAGTACCTGTTACCTATTACCGCTTTGTAACAGTACTCTGAATGAGCTTAGGTGTTCTTGTTTCACGGCTGTATGACAGAAATTAGAACTATTAAGATACTGTGAAGGACAACATACTGTGAACTTAAAGGTCAGTTGTCACTTCCATACTTCTTTTCAGTTGTCGACAAAACTTCTTTTTGTTTCTCTTTTGTTCTGTACATGTATTGTTGAAGATAACCAATCTTTTTATTTGGCAAGTTTTATACAACCGGATTCCTTCTTGATTATTATTTTCTTGTTTCCTAACTACAATCTGTTCTATCTGTAATGTCCTCATGAAATGATGAATTTGATTTCTGGGTGTGATCTCTCTCTCTTCTTGTACTTGGAACAAATTTGTATAATCTCAAACAAAACTTAAGACCAAATGGCAAAATTTTGCTGTTACACCTGCACTGCTATTATTCAAATTAAAATGCAATATTGACAGCTCAATAAAAAATGAACATCATTGTTACTGTACTACATATTTTAAACTCGATAGAAATAATTGTGGTAATCTTTTAGACTCATTGACTTAATGAAAATCTAAAAAACCTACAGCAGGAAGCAGCTACATTACATATTGCTTCATCAGTATTTTTTTAAAGGAAAAAAGTGTTCAAATTATGAATCATAAATTCTTCACGCTTTGATTATTAATTTCTTATTTATAATGATTTGTGTTGTCCCTGCTGCCCTGCTTGAACAGAAAGCAACAAAATTTAATGTAGCTGAATAGCAAACCATTAATAACACAATAAATTAAACTGCAACATTAGTTCAGCGGTACTTGGAATATGCTACCTCTGTGTAAATGGCAGTTCACTAATACTTGTACTGAGTTTTTTCTAATGGGATTTTCATGTATTTCTTTCATGTTAGTTGCATTTGCTAAAGGTACAGAAGGAAACTTTTGGCCGTTGTGCAGAAGGACAGATTTTCAACTAATTTTGAATGAATCTATGAACAATCTTCTTTCTGTAAATTTATGTTCATTATACAGTGCATCCATCGTACAAATATTGTTACAGAACACTGTACTGACATTTTTTTCAGAATGTGAGTCTTGAAACTCTTCCTGACAGTAATGAAAGAAACACATTTCATGTCGGTTTGGAGAAGATTCCAGTCTTTTAGCCTAAATCCCAAAAACTTGGCTTATTTCTTTGACAAATTCAAATCCTGTATAAGGTGATATAATTCACTTTGAGTTATCTAATGAGATTCAGGGGAAGAGGATTCTGATTCAAAAGTAGGATCTTGTTGCTCCTCTTGTCAGACTTCATTGACTACTTCATTTTCCGATTTGTCTTCTAAAGTTGAACGTATTGGAAGATGCTGTGCTGGCATATCCTCACCATGAGACGCACTCCTAATAGCAGACATTGTATGTTTGAGTTTACTAGCTCTTCTTTTATTTTTGTAATACAGAAATAAGAGTCCAAAGATCTTTTAGTTCATGCCACACATTGATATGGCAAAACTCATGCGCCTATTATCCCTAGCACAGACTGTAAAATGTGTTCCACATAGGTTGAACAGTAGATGTGATGTGATCAATTGATCTCAAACTTTAACGCCAGAATTTATTTTGTAACCTTTTTTATTTAGTGTAGTCAAACTTAATAGTTGTTCTTCAAATGTTGAATCCCCACACTTGTAACAGAAGTTTTGGTCATTTACGCCCTTTCTTGGAATATTTATTCTCTTAACGCAACACACTTGACACAGTAACTGTAAATCACAAAACGTTCATGAAACCACTGTACGTGCATACACAGTGAATATTCAAACAATATTGGTATGATAATTGAATCGCTCTGAAGACTGCTCTGTACTGACATGTTAGAACCTACTGTACATGAATCATCATGCAAATGCAGCTGTTACTTTCATAATGTTATATTTGTATCTACCCTCGATTAGAAATCATTTAAAATATTTTTTTATATAAACAAGTTATCCCAAAAAAAATACATAGAATTCCCCTTAAAAATATTTAGAAATATATTATTTAGAAATACATAAAAAATGTTATCACATGCATATGATGGAAAAATTCTGATCGCATTTTTTCCATTCAGCATAAAAAGTTACATCAGAAAAACAATAAAACTTTTATTAACGAAAACTGTGTTTATTAGTGTAATTAGATCATGATAAACCTAACGCAATATTTGATTTTTTATTAATCATTCTGGCAAAGCTTCTTAAACCATACATCATACTACTACATTACTGTATAAGTTGTCAACATATTTATCCTACGATGCATATCTCTTACCTTCTGTATGGTAAGATATCATTAACCATATGCAGTGTTCTGACACATTATTTAATTCTAATCCACTTTTACTTAGGCATTCATGGGCTGCTTGTAAATCTTTCTCATAGTATTTAGCGAGCAAATGTAAACTTTTGTCTCAAAATTTATTTGTTAATTTTCTCAATAAGTTAGTTTGAGTTTTTTATATAATGAGTTTCTTGAACTGTTTAACTATTCTATTATAATGATAAAAATGTTCTTTTTAATGAAGTATTTTGGATAAATGGTCGTGTTTTCTTAGAACAATAAATAAATAGAAACACAAGCTCTTTTTAGTCACTCTTATTCGCACTTTTAAATCATAAAATTCAATTATAACATTGTTATAGAATAGTTATCAATTAGATAGTATGGTTTTTCTTAATGTTACTAAATAACTAAATTTTTGTTACTAATGGTACATATATAATACTAACATCGTTTATTTTATCTTTTGTTGCAGGTACGACAACGATTACTTACATAGGTTAAGAGTGAACAGCGTTAATGCGGCTTAACTATTTAGTTTTATAATAACGATTAAAGGGAGGACTACTTACTTCGTAACTGGTGCTCCTTTTCCAGTAGGATTAAGTTTCTTTTTCAGGTAATTATATATTCTTGTTTTGTTTTGTAAACATGTGCATGTTAGAGTAAATTTGCATGTTAGAATTAAGGAAAAATCGCGTTTCCCCAGTAGGTTGTAATTGTTTTATAATTATATTATATGTGTTGTGTTTTTTTACAGGTTCATTGTACTTTAAGGTAGAATTAATTATGATAAGTCGCGTTCGCGTTCCATATCCCAATCCACAGTAGGCCCAATTATGAAGTGAAATACTATTTAAAAAATTTTTTGTTATGTTTATTTAAGATTAGATTAAGTGGATGCTGTTAAGCCATGTTAACCTGAAGGGAATTAGCTAAGTACTGTTATATTTATTATGTATGATATATATAATTCAAGTACATCAAACTATTTTTATCAATCGCCTTGATATTTTTACTAATTTTGTTTCAGAAATTTAAGTTTGTTTCAGGAATAGATGATTGTAATATTTACACTAATCAGTGATGAAGAATAAAAAATTAAAAATAGATTCCAAAAGAATTAAAATATTGATAACTTGTTAATTTGTATTAATTTATTTTATACTAATTTTTCTCTGGAGTGTTTCAAGTTTGTTTCAGGTTCAGAAAATTGGGTTATTTTAACTAATTAATGCTGGAACAACTCGCTAAAGTGATGCTTAGAAAATTGTACATGTGATCATGATGTTTAACAAAAAATAAGATGAATAGGCTAATTTCAAAAGAGTCAAAATGATGATAATATAAAGATTAACACAATCAACATCTAAATGACATAAGTGAGTATAACTTTACATTTAATTAGATTGTAGGAAAACAGTGTAAAACCCCATGATCGCATTTCTTTCACAAAATAAGTAAAGGGTTTTTTTTTATGACAGTTTTTAATTTTTGACATCATAAATGATAATTAACCTCGTGGAACACTGCATTTGAGTTTAAATAGTTTTAAGTAAAAATAAACAAGTATAATTAATTAACCTTATTTATTAATAACACGGACTTGTGAACATTTTTACTACATGGAACATTTTATGTTTCTGAAGATGAATCAACGGTACTAGTTTTGAATTAAATTTTTTCAGTAATCATTTGTAAAGATTTTGAACAATACTATATTTTAGATGTTGTTGCTGATATCCTAATTTTAGTACTAAAAGAGTTGCTGCATTCGCCATAGACACATTATATTAATCATGTAACCATTTTAAATTTGCATTTGCCATATTCTAGTACAAGTTTTATTTTATGTCACATTAAAGATCTCTCTTTTTCTGTTTAGCTTTTGGATCTACCATAAGGTATTACTTCAGAGGATGAATGAGGATGATATGTATCAATGTAAATGAAGTGAAGTGTAGTCTAGTACAGTCTCAGGTCGACCATTTCTGAGATATATGGTTAATTGAGACCCAACCGCTAAAGAAAACCGGTATCCACAATCTCTAGTATTCAAATCCGAATAAAAGTAACTTTGTTTACTTGGCTTTGAACCTTAGAACTGTCAACTTTGAAATCGGCTGATTTGTGATGACGAGTTAACCAACTGACCAGCTTGGTAACTGTTTTCCATCAACAGCACTGCTAACCTGGTAAGTTAACAATTATTTAGCAAACTCAATGGACTCCCTCTTATAAGTAATTGTTTTCGGTTTGCATTCTGTTACACGAGTTTTTTTTGTATGGCATTAAAAATTGCTAATCTGAACAGAAGCTGAGCAAATACTTTGGACAGTGTAACAAACTTATTCCAAACAGTATGGTTGCTAACGAGGTAAAGCAACAAGAAAAAAAAACATTGTCCCTCTTATTATGAATTTTTGATCAGCATATTTTAAAATGAACTTAGGAAATAAAGAAAAATCATTGGCTCTGCGTGTCTTCTGTATATCTTGTGCAGAAAATTTAATACAGTAATACAAAGGGATTCATTCATATATGCTGTTTGGTTCAAGTGGCATATGTGTGAAAAACAAAATCATTTCAATTTTTTGTTTGAAAAATATCTGTAGTTAAAAAAAGATGCTATTCAGTTCATTAATCTGCAATTGATAATAAAACCTTTGCTTCATGGACAGGATACAAGTGTTTTAAGAATTCAATCTGTATTACCAGACAATAAAATTTCATCCCCCTAGCGTAAAGAAAAAGTTGATACAATTTCTGCAATGGCCTTTGAAGATTAGAATCTATAGCCCCCCAAAGATGAAGAATTTTGTACACAATTTGGGTCTTATTAAACAAATTAATAAACTTTTAGAATCAATATTAAAATAATATTCTAGTTTCTGGGTGAATACAGAGATAACAGGAAAAATTCTAATCGTTCAGCAGATCCTTGTCTTGATCGGTTGGTCATCTAGAAAAACTTATGACCAACACATTAATATTCTTACGGATATTCTCCTGATGAAAACAGACTTATTTCAGTATCAACTGTGCATTCAGTATCCATTAAATAAATTTACCTTAACTCTCTTACCCCACATTGACTTGGACAATCTTCTGGATTGTTAGATTCCCCTGGCAAAAATTAGTTTTGCGTTTTCCTCTCTCCAATTTTTTTACTAAATTAGTTCAAATCTTCTGATACCAGAATAATAATTAACAAACTTTGAATTCTACATAGATTATTTATTTAAAAAAAATTAATAATATACTAAGAAATTCTTCTTTTTTTTGCAGGATTTTAGTTAACTGGATTATAATATTTTATACAATCAATTCAGTATTTCTGTATGAAGTTTATTTAAACTTATCAAAGAATTCTTTTGTAAATTGATAAAATATACTACTGATGGTAAAATACAATATATGTAATGAAGAACAAAGATCATATGAGAAAAAAAAGAATAATGTGAACAAACAAAACTTAGGAAGAAGCAGCCAAACATTAATATTTTTTGTTATGTTACAAACATCTTTAGTTAAAAATATGTCTAAATAGATCTGTGTTCATAGTTGAGGTCAGGTGGACTATATTGGCCGGTGACCAGTGGGGATGGCAAGGGGACAGCCTGTACAAGGAGGTAGTTGGGGGCCCCCCTGGGTCTTCACTACTGTCAAGGTGTGCAAGACTCTCCAACCCATCAGCTTGTGGCCGGTGATGACCTCTGGTTGTTTCCAACAGATCTGTAATGTTGCTGACATTAGATGTAGATGGTGACCGCCCCCTCATTGTGGTTCTGTAGATCAAACCCCAAAGCCCTACTGAACCTGTTTCTCTACGGGTGAATAGACATAGAGAGGAAGAAGTTCCACTGTGAATGGAGGCTCCATCGATCATGTGTTTTGCACAGGGATAGTGTATGAATGGAGGTGGTTAGGCGTCTTTTGGTCTGCCACTGGTGATACGAGTAGAACTCCAACACCGCCCTGTGTGTCTCACACGAGAAACATCATATCCTGAGTAATGCCAACAGTCGGGTATCGGGGCGTGTTGCCCTAGGTGGATGTTGTTTAGTGAGTCCTCATCTCTGATGGAAATCTTCACACACCCAGTGGTGTGGGTTGCTGCATGTCTGGTCTCAGATTTTTCCTCCTGCGAAAAAAAAGTATAAACTTTTTAATGTCACCTTAAGGCACAAAACTTAAAAAAAATACTAATTTTTTTGACCGATCTACTTGTAATTTCCCGTTACAGCTGTAGCTGTTGTAGCAGCATATATATGCTGTTGCTGTAAACGTAAAAATAAAAAAGTTATAAATTGGGGAAAAAAGTTATACTTTTTTCCGAAAAAAGATTATTGTATTTTATTCCGAAATTAGATAGGGAATCTTGGAGAGCTGCATCAAACCAGTCAAATGACTGAAGACAAAAAAAAAAAAAAAAAAAAAAATTCCGAAATTCCGTTATATCTACGAGACGTATGACCAATTTTAAAAATTCAAACGGCTTATTTTTTACCACGTTGACTGCCAACGTTTGCATAAAAAAGATGTACACTGGTTCATTCGGTTATCCGTTATTTTTCCAAAATTTACTTATATCTCCGGAGTGGTACGACCAATTTAAAAAATTCAAACGGCGTATTTGATAGCAGTACATATCCAACGTTTAAATGATGAAATAGAAGTAGAAATCGAAATGAATAAAGTACCTGACAAACAGATAGTAAAGATATTTTAATACAGTAATTTTTCGTAATACGCCGTTAATGTGGCGCGAAAAAATTTAATCGTGTCTTGAAAAAATGTTCAAGACTATTAAATAAAACGCACATTTGGCTTTACTTCATGAAGTGTGTGGAAAACAGTAAACAATTATTTTGTAAAATTTTAGTGAATTTTATAAAAGTTTAGTTATGTATTTTTACACGATTACGATAAATAAATCGGTTTTCAAAAACCGAATCTCTTTTTACGCCCCAAAGAGAAGAGCGAAAGGGAAATTTTTACCCACCGATTGGCTGTAATGAAATGCCTAGGTTGAAGTGTTTGTTACACAGTCTTCCTAATTGTTAATTAAATATATACAGAGTACATCACGAAGTCCTCCCGGAACTTTAATAACCAGCTGTGAAAGAGGTATTCCATTTTAATTCAACAAATTTTCAAAAATGTTATCGCATCACTATTTTTGATTTTGATGATATTCGGTATATGATAACTACAAAGGTTATGCTGAGTTAGCTCTCGGATTCGCTAGGGCTAACCTGAGCCTCAAGGGTACACGTTTTGGCTAGATGGCCCGGCTAGTCTAATATATAACAGTAGAATTCCATACTTAATGAAATTTAAAATTACAAAATGTCTTATTAACACAAAAGCCAAAACTTGAATCGAACTAAAACTGTAACTACAAAAAAATTGCATACAAAACAATAAAATATTAGTCTTATTTTGACTAAATGCAGTGAAAAATATTAAACTACATAAAAAAGTATTAGAAATAAACTTTTTAGTTTGGAAATCAAATCAAAATACTGTAATAAGTTTATGAAAAATGTTATATACTAATCTTGGTAACCGAGGAAGACTGATTCCCAGCTGCCTGGGTGGGGCCTTGTGCTCTTCCGAGGTAGTTTGAGAGAATGGCACCCCTTGGAGCTGAGCTTATGCTTGGTCGTGAATCCGGCTCCAAGAGGTGGGGAAATCGACACAGAAAAAAAAATCCTTGTTTATATCATTAAAAAATCCATTTCATCAGTACATGGATTTGTCAGCCTCCATGTGGATGTACTTTACCTATGGACCTATGGGTAGTTATGTAAAATATAAAAGAAGCACATCACAACAGTCGTATTTTTGTTTACTCAAAACAGTTATCAGAACATAAAGTTATATACTCAGTGGTCGAGTTGGGAATGTTGTGATAAGCTGATCACAACATTCCCAACTCAAGAATATATTATGTTATTTAAATATAGATTATGTTATTTAAAAAATAACTAAAGCTATTTCATTCCTTCTACGTCATTTCTTAATTTCATCCCACATCATACAAAATTTGATCCCACTTAAACTATCATATATTGTGTAGTTAAAATGTCCACAACTTTCTTTTATAAAAACTTGCTATTAAGTTAACTTGCTGTTCCTACAAATCAGCAGTCAGTATTTTTTGTGAGGCTGGCTGTTTTTTGCAGCCTGTATATCAATAGAATTCACTGTATATCTTTGTTCTGCATCAGAAAGGTGGTAGTCATAACTTTTTGATTCCTTTTATAACTAACTGATTCCTTCTCAACTGTATTTAACTCTGCATTCAGTTTTGCCACATAGGAATCGCAAACATCACACTTGTCTGTATTTAGCTGCTTAAATAACTTGAATTTTGTGTTAAAAATATTAGTATAAAGCCACTTTGTTCCACAATTCTTTTATCTATTTCATTTTCATCATAAAACTGAACTTAAAAACTCTTTGCTTGTCTTTACCCATCAGTAATGACTTAAATTTGGAAAAAATTTATGTACTATATCACATTCTGAATTACCAGGTCTGGAGATTTGTTACTTTGTATGTTTCATCTTCATTGATCCATTTCAATTAATCCACCAGTTTATTGTTTTTTAATCACATTAAAAAACAAGTATTAGATATGAACAGTGTTCAAAAAACATAACGTAACAAACATTTTGCCTCATTAATTTTAAAAGTATAAAGAATGGATTTTTTCTTTGGCAATGTTCATGCTACTTCATTCTTAGTTTTATTTTGATACTTGACAATATAGATTGCCTTTTCAGGTCATGGATCTTATTGGAACACCAGTATGAATAAATAATTCCTTTCCTTTCATTATCTAAAATTTTATTGTAGTGTTTCATTCTACACAAGCGTGAAGGTTTCATTTCTTTTGCTGGAACATTTTATCCTTTTTACTTATGTAGCTTTCACCAGCCAAGTGCCTTGTTTTTCATATATTACAAACACAACCCATTTTCCAAAATTTCTCAGTTTTTTTGCCTTGCTGTTTGATTAAAAGTTCTGTTTAATAATTTTTGTTGAAGTTTATTTCGTTGAAGTTTATTTTGTTGAAGTTTATTATTTTGTTGAAGTTCTGTTTCTGAACTACTGCCAGAAAGTGATTTATTTTTTTTAAATATAAAAAGTCAAGAATTATTAATATCAACTAATATTGAGTAAAACAAAAATATTTTACTATTTGATCAAATTTTTTAGAAATTAATTAGACTAACAGTACAAGAAGTTCTAAAATACTTGATATGCGAATACGCACTAAATAACATTATAGTAGCTTAATATTAAAAACGTAAAAATGTTTTTTTGACTACTTAAATGTGTCGCAATGCATGTTTAAAGGTGTCTGTAAAAAATTTCATAATTTGGCTTACTTTTTAGAATAGTTACCAAATCCAAGCCATAATAATATTAATCTAAAGCACACAACATTATATGCATATGATGTGCAATATATTATTCTGTTTAGAAATAAAAATATATGAATATACTGCTGTTTATCTGTATAAAAATAGTACATGGTTCCAGTCATTTTAGCAATTATATTTATTATTATTAAACAATATTGTTTTTAACATTTAGTTAACGTTACATTCATAAAACTTACAATTTGTTTGTTTCCCGCATAGACTTTAAAAATCAAAATGTCAGCTGAATGAGGATTTTCCGGTTTATTAGTGATTTAAAAGAAACATATAATAATCTACATATTCTTATTTTGACCCCAACAGTTATCAGACCACAAAGTAATTTCATCAATGGTAGAATTTGGTATATTTGCATCAGCCCATTTTAATAATCCAATAATCCCAATGCCAACTCATTGCCTCTTTGGCCTGCCATAGATTCATCCCACTTAATACATAATGCAGATTTATCTGAACTGTGTCATATATCACATAGTTAAAAGTCCACAGCTTTCCACAACTAATCGAATTTGTAATAAGAGGAGTTCCCAGACATTTCTGTAAATCTACTGTTATTATGATTTTTATGATTAGTATTTTATGATTTTTATTAACTTTGGCTGCAGCTGTTTCACTTGATTTCATGTCATACCTCAGTTTTGCTTCTGCAAGGTGCATATCATGTTCACTTTGGAGTCACTCTTTCTCTAAGGAGGACATCTCGCCCTTAATTTTTGCAGCATATGAGTCACATGTATCTGAGAGGGTAGGGTATTTTAAAAGATAAATGAAATTTTGAGTTAAATATATTTTTGTATAGCCGTTTCTTAGCTCAGTACTCCAAATATGTGTATAATATATAAATAATATATATATGTAAGCATACATTTTTTCTAAATTTAGATCGTGGTTCAGATATTTTCTTTTGAGTTTTTTCACATGTATAGTGTGATTCATATGCTGGGAAAGAGGCAGTGTGCTCCACAACATTCTCTACTACAGCGTCAGGTGTTTTTGTGATTGGAGTGTGTTTTCCTCTTTCATCAGGTTTTATAACACCGCCTGGTTCTTTCATTTTTAAGAACATTTTCAACAATAGTATTTGATATGCACAAGATATTAAGAATCATTACTTTACACACTTTTATGATAATACCATTAACCCTAAAACTATAAATTATTGTATTTTCTTTTTGCTTTGTTCCATTCCTAGTTTTAGATCTTTCAACTGGTTTAACTTCTAGACAAGACCTTATATATTGCCGTTTAACATCATGCGATTTATTTGAAATCCCAGTATGAATTAAATATGGCTACTCTTATCATTTTCAGAAATTTTTTCTGAACATTTCATTCTACATAAACAAGGTGGCTTAAGGCCTCTAGCTGGTACATTTTTTCCCCTCTTGCTAACTTATGCATCTCCTGACAAATGGTTAATATGACACTCATTGCATAACCATTTGTCGGTATGCCTTTGGCGTTTTCTATCTGGCGGTAAAATTTTTGTTTATTATGCACCTTCCTTTTTCTGTTGTGGCTTCTATGTCAGATGATGACTCTGTATTTGCATTTGTAGGTGGATTATAATCTTTATCATCATCTGTGTTATCAATTTCACTACTTGAACTTAAAAACAAATCCTTCTGTACCGAATGTGTTTGAATATTCAGTTTAGTAGAGATGTGTAGAAAATGTGGGCTGTTGCATTTGAAATTGACCTGCGGAACAGATTGGTTCTTCATTACTTTTCGGTACATTAATTTGGAGAGTGTTATTTTCAGAAATTATTTCATTTTTATTCTGTTGCTTTTCAAATGAAGCAATGTCAGAACAACAACAAAAATGTGACAAAAACTAAAAAAAACTGTAATTCAGTAAATAATTTACTATAGCAGCTATATTTGTTCATTTGTTATAAAGTTACCCGTAGTGTAGTGTTGTTATATTTTTGATTAACTGTTATAAATAAATAATTAATTAAACGATGTCATTGTCATTGAGAAATTACTGAGGATGAAGACTGTGGCTGTGGCGACATCTGCCTATACCGGATGGGGAGGCTGCAACTCCAGAAGCCAAAGCAATAGCGACCAAAATTACAAAAAATCAAGTGAGAGTTGCCCCAGCTCAATGTAACTTCCGATTCGGCAACCACAGAAGATGCCGCTACAAACCCAGAGTATTTAAAAATAGTTCGATTTATAGAAAAATAAAGTTTTAATTAAAGAAATATTTGTCTCTTAGGGGTAGGCACAACGAATCAAACCAGACTTCATCTCCTTTTTTCAATTTAAATATATTAATTTATTCAACATCGTTAACCTCATTGTAAAAAGATTTTTACAATGAATTATAATTCAATAATAACAAAAAAATATCAGAAGTTTTTAATTAAATAAAATTTTATGTACTTTTCATTTTTTTTAAATGTGTAAATGTAATTTAATAGGCGTACAAGGACGTCATGTGTGTCCACATCAAATTGTTTCTTTTTTGGCGCGATTAAGCTAATGTGCACAGAGATAATGTACTGTTATTTCGTTTGTCAGCCAATTGATTTTACATTTTAAAAGCAAACAAACAGTAGTCGCTTTTTCATTTAATCATAATGGGTAAAAACATCCTAATTGAATAGTCTTACATTTTGCACTTGTTTAAAAACAATTGTACAAAATATTATGATAGTTAAAAAATGTTATACATCATTTAAACAACTTTCGGCATTCTACTTATAAAATTGTAATATTGTGTAACAGACAAATGGTACGTAGTGAGTATGAATCATTATGCAGTAACTGCTATAATTTTGTTAATGTTTTGTAAAAGTGAGGTTAGATTTTTCTCGTAGTTTTGTGGTACGTAATTCTTTGATATCAGTGATTGAATTTACCATCTTATTTGAACTAAAATATGCTTCTTTTTTGTGAAAAAATATGATCATCTTTTATTAATTGTTTTGATAAGTGTAAACATTAAGTGATGATATTTTGGATGAGCTAATTAATACAAATTTTGAAATGACCGGTAGACAGTGATTGTATAATTAGGTTTGCGAAACAACTTCTGTTTCAGTAAGTAAACTTTGAGAGTATTAAGACAGTTAATAGTCAAAATGAGGTAACACCTAGTTTTAGTAATGTGAATTTACCAGAAGTTTTCGAAAATAAAAATAGTGAGGTTAAGTTTGAGAATCAAACTTAACTTGTTTTTAAATAATGTAAACCAACAGGTTTGCAATACCGACAATATTATAAATAATACAGACATTTATGAAAAGCCACTTAGTAACAAATCCTCTAATATCCAGGTTAGACCTATCTTTTCTGTTTACCCTCTGGAACCACTGTTAGGTATTAAATTTCAGAGGAAGATATGTATGAATGTGAATGAAGTGTAGTTTTGTACAGTCTCAAGTCGCTGAGATGTGTGGCTAATTGAAACCCAACCACCAAAGCACACTGATATCCACTATCTAGTACTCAAATCCTTATAAAAGTAACTGCCTTTACTAGGATTTGAACATTACAATTCTTGATAGGTTAGACCTATCTGGAAAAACCAAAGTGTTTGAGCGACTGACTGACATCGATTTTTGTGGTTCTCCATACTTATATAATTTTAATGATTTAGGCACACCTTATCAAGTCGTTTCATACTTTTTTGATAAATTTGATTACAGAAGATACACATAGGTACAGTGTACAAATTAAACCAAATAAACTGTTTATACTTTCTGACCCAGCATTGCATAAATTATTAAGTATGTTAATTACAATGTTGATTGTTAAATTAGAAAATACCAGATCATATTGATATGCTAATGTAGATAACCAATTAATGGAAACAATGGGTGTAAATAAGTTTGAAGAAGTGTGAAGGTTTTTATACTTCATTAACAACACAAAAATAGTTAGATCATGATAGTCATGATAGGCTTTTCTGTTAAGAGACCTATTATTGAATTTTTAAACAAAGATTTTAGAAGTGCAGCTATGGGACCAAAATTGCCAATGATGAACAAATATGCCATGAATGTTAAGTACTAATGAAGTACAACTGTATGAAACCCCTTAAGTGGTGTTTTAAAATATTTACTAAGTGGTACCTCTGGATCACATAAAATTTTGAATCCATTCTGGTCAAGAAAATAGCCAGATGCTACCTGATGAAACCTTTGGTGTCAATTTTGTAGTAAGATTAGCGTATTTTGATAACCATTATACTATGCTCCCTTTCCTAGTTTATCTAGATTCATGTCATTGGTAAGAACAAATTCAAAACAACATATTTTTTGGATTGAAATTTCATTCAGAAAAAGAAATCAAAAAATCCCCTAGAGGAACATTTTTTGAAAATGTGGGAGGGGTCAATCCGTTTGAAGTAACCCAAGGGTGGTTGCTTGACCAATTCAAAAAAAATTAAAACTTACCCACTTGTTTCCTAGATGTTTTAGAACCTTAACACCCTTTTTTTTTTTTTTAAGCAATTTACCTGTGGCGGCTATTTTTGTTATGGTGAGCACACCTATTTTTGTGATTGTAAGGGTTTATGGAAAACACCACAACTAAAAAACAGTTGATCCTGGAAGGATGAAACAAAAAGGAATTTAATCATATTTTCTCAATGTAAAAGATTGGTCCAATGGTTTATTTATCTATCTCTCTTCTTTCTATGAGAAAGTTACCAATAATTACCATGAAAAATTGTGAAATTCACTTTTGGTAATTTTTTTCAAGAGGCAGGGGTGGCAAGCACAGTTTGAATTATATTTTTATATGTAGATATATGTTACTGGTTTAACCATAAATAATTTAATGGTGATATACTTACCCTTAAATTTTTATGAGTTTTTGAAAAATAATTTTGTTTTAAAAATTCAAATTTTGGTAACTCTGGTGATAAAAATCCCAAATTTGCACAGCTTGCAGTTTTTGTAGATGTTTATGGCAAAAAAAAGTTTCTTGTGTATTGTTTAACAAAAAAAGTTAGAACTTCTCAAAAATATCAAAAAACCTGTTAAAAGTGATGCCATTTTGACTCATCAAATAAGTGCTCCAAGGGGGTTTCTTATCTTCTTTTCACTTTACATTTTTTGTATTAGCCCCCATGTTGTTGAAATTGACGTTTTCAATATTTTTAAAATAGTTTTTTTTAAAATTATTAATGTAAGTCCTAATTTAATGATAAATTAACCAATAACTTTTTTTTGTCTTCAGTCATTTGACTGGTTTGATGCAGCTCTCCAAGATTCCCTATCTAGTGCTAGTCGTTTCATTTCAGTATACCCTCTACATCCTACATCCCTAACAATTTGTTTTACATATTCCAAACGTGGCCTGCCTACACAATTTTTCCCTTCTACCTGTCCTTCCAAAATTAAAGCGACTATTCCAGGATGCCTTAGTATGTGGCCTATAAGTCTGTCTCTTCTTTTAACTATATTTTTCCAAATGCTTCTTTCTTCATCTATTTGCCGCAATACCTCCTCATTTGTCACTTTATCCACCTATCTGATTTTTAACATTCTCCTACAACAAAGCATTTCAAAAGCTTCTAACCTTTTCTTCTCAGATACTCCGATCGTCCAAGTTTCACTTCCATATAAAGCGACACTCCAAACATACACTTTCAAAAATCTTTTCCTGACATTTAAATTAATTTTTGATGTAAACAACTTATATTTCTTACTGAAGGCTCGTTTAGCTTGTGCTATTCGGCATTTTATATCGCTCCTGCTTCGTCCATCTTTAGTAATTCTACTTCCCAAATAACAAAATTCTTCTACCTCCATAATCTTTTCTCCTCCTATTTTCACATTCAGTGGTCCATCTTTGTTATTTCTACTACATTTCATTACTTTTGTTTTGTTCTTGTTTATTTTCATGCGATAGTTTTTGCGTAGGACTTCATCTATGCCGTTCATTGTTTCTTCTAACTCCTTTTTATTCTCGGCTAGAATTACTATATCATCAGCAAATCGTAGCATCTTTATCTTTTCACCTTGTACTGTTACTCCGAATCTAAATTGTTCTTTAACATCATTAACTGCTAGTTCCATGTAAAGATTAAAAAGTAACGGAGATAGAGAACATCCTTGTCGGACTCCCTTTCTTATTATGGCTTCTTTCTTATGTTCTTCAATTGCTACTGTTGCTGTTTGGTTCCTGTACATGTTAGCAATTGTTCTTCTATCTCTGTATTTGAACCCTAATTTTTTTTAAATGCTGAACATTTTATTCCAGTCTACGTTATCGAATGCCTTTTCTAGGTCTATAAACGCCAAGTATGTTGGTTTGTTTTTCTTTAATCTCCCTTCTACTATTAATCTGAGGCCTAAAATTGCTTCCCTTGTCCCTATACTTTCCCTGAAACCAAATTGGTCTTCTCCTAACACTTCCTCCACTCTCCTCTCAATTCTTCTGCATAGAATTCTAGTTAAGATTTTTGATGCATGACTAGTTAAACTAATTGTTCTGTATTCTTCACATTTATCTGCCCCTGATTTCTTTGGTATCATTACTATAACACTTTTTTTGAAGTCTGACGGAAATTCCCCTTTTTCATAAATATTACACACCAGTTTGTATAATCTATCAATCGCCTCCTCCCCTGCACTGCGCAGTAATTCTACAGGTATTCCGTCTATTCCAGGAGCCTTTCTGCCATTTAAATCTTTTAATGCTCTCTTAAATTCAGATCTCAGTATTGTTTCTCCCATTTCATCCTCCTCAACTTCCTCTTCTTCCTCTATAAAACCATTTTCTAATTCATTTCCTCCGTATAACTCTTCAATATATTCCACCCGTCTATCGACTTTACCTTTCGTATTATATATAGGTGTACCATCTTTGTTTAACACATTATTAGATTTTAATTTATGTACCCCAAAATTTTCCTTAACTTTCCTGTATGCTCCGTCTATTTTACCAATGTTCATTTCTCTTTCCACTTCTGAACACTTTTCTTTAATCCACTCTTCTTTCGCCAGTTTGCACTTCCTGTTTATAGCATTTCTTAATTGCCGATAGTTCCTTTTACTTTCTTCATCACTAGCATTCTTATATTTTCTACGTTCATCCATCAGCTGCAATATATCGTCTGAAACCCAAGGTTTTCTACCAGTTCTCTTTATTCCGCCTAAGTTCGCTTCTGCTGATTTAAGAATTTCCTTTTTAACATTCTCCCATTCTTCTTCTACATTTTCTATCTTATCTTTTTTACTCAGACCTCTAGCGATGTCCTCCTCAAAAATCTTCTTTACCTCCTCTTCCTCAAGCTTCTCTAAATTCCACCGATTCATCTGACACCTTTTCTTCAGGTTTTTAAACCCCAATCTACATTTCATTATCACCAAATTATGGTCGCTATCAATGTCTGCTCCAGGGTAAGTTTTGCAGTCCACGAGTTGATTTCTAAATCTTTGCTTAACCATGATATAATCTATCTGATACCTTGCAGTATCGCCTGGCTTTTTCCAAGTGTATATTCTTCTATTATGATTTTTAAATTGGGTGTTGGCAATTACTAAATTATACTTCGTGCAAAACTCTATAAGTCGGTCCCCTCTTTCATTCCTTTTGCCCAGCCCGTATTCACCCACTATATTTCCTTCCTTGCCTTTTCCAATGCTTGCATTCCAATCTCCAACTATTATTAAATTTTCATCTCCTTTTACGTGTTTAATTGCTTCATCAATCTCTTCGTATACACATTCTACCTCATCATCATCATGGGCGCTTGTAGGCATATAGACGTTAACAATCGTTGTCGGTTTAGGTTTTGAATTTATCCTTATTACAATGACTCTATCGCTATGCGTCTTGAAATACTCCACTCTCCTCCCTATTTTCTTGTTCATCACGAAACCTACTCCTGCCTGCCCATTATTTGATGCCGAGTTAATTACTCTAAAGTCACCCGACCAAAAGTCGCCTTCCTCTTCCCACCGAACCTCACTAATTCCTACTATATCCACGTTTACCCTATCCATTTCCCTTTTTAAATTCTCTAGCCTACCAACCTTTTTTAAGCTTCTAACATTCCACGCTCCAACTCGTAGAATGTTATTTTTTACTTTTCTGGTGACCCCTTCCTTAGTAGTCCCCACCCGGAGATCCGAACGGGGGACTATTTTACCTCCGGAATATTTTACCAAGGAAGGCGCCTCCATTATTGCTTTTGAAAATGCAGAGCCACATTTTCTTGGAAAAAAAAACAGCTGTAGTTTTCCATTGCTTTCAGCTGCGCAGTACTCAGAGGACTGAGTGATGTTGATACGGCCGTTTAAGTCGTCCTGACTCACGCCCCTAACAACTACTGAAAGAGCTGCTGCCCTCTTTCAGGAATCATTCCTTAGTCTGGCTCTCAACAGATACCTCTCCGATATGGTTGCACCTTCGGTCCAGCTACTCTGTATCCCTGAGCACTCAAGCCCCCTCACCAACGGCAAGGTCTCATGATTCATAGAGGAGGGTTAACCAATAACAGTAGCCTAATACAATTTTGATTCAAAAATGCTTCTAATAATACTTACCCAAACTGATATTTCAATGAGTAGCCTACATCGTTTTTATAGAATTCATTTTTATTTTTGTAAACACTATAGAAGAAAAAAATAAATTGTAGCAAAATTTTAATTATTCTTCAATGATATAGCCGAATTTTGTAGCAATGAAAGTTTATTATTTAGTGTGGTTAACCAACAGCTGTGATATCTCTTCTGATCATTCTCTTAAAATTGTGCGAGAACGACCCACCACTGTAGTTAGTTCAAGTGATGTCAACTTTCACAGGACTTTGCAGATTGGTACCCACACTGGTTGAGACTTTTGAAATGATGATGGTCTAGCTGGGTGGAAAAAATGTACCTGGATAACATCATTTTTGAGGCCAATATCTACCACTTCTCCTACCCACCACTGATGGTCATATACAGAAACAATAGTCTTTTTCCTTAAGTGAATGTGGTACAATACTTGGCACAGCATGGTCTTCATAGTCCTTGGAGTTTGAAGTAAAGTAACATCTTACAATGCCTTATGGTAGGCATTGAACATACTTATGGTAGCTTCTAGTACCAACAACTCTTTCACAGCAGTCAAAAAGGTTTTTTTAGAGTTTCTGAAATGTTGGATATCTCACCTGATTTAATAAAAAAAATACTTTATGTTTTTAAGCTTCTGATTACAAAATGAATACATTTCATCAACGTTTAGTATCTGACTGTTTAATGGCCTTTGCAGGCTTGCCTTTGCTATCTTTTCGTTTGGGACCATCAATTATAAGATGTTCTGGTGGTGGGTGCAGACACAAAGTGTATTAGTGCCAGATTGCACTACCAAGATACGTCATTTTGGATGGAGTTCGCTGAACTCTGATCTTCCAATTTTTTCCTCAGGGTTTTCACTTTTAAAGGAGAAATAAAATTCATTTAAATTTATCAAAGCAAGGCACTTTTGCTTATGCACTTTGACACCAATAACACATGTGCTAACACAGTCTTTTTTACCAGGACACAACCTGCTATTATTGTCATCTTCATAAGATAACACAACTTTTTAATTTTGTTGTTACTAATTCCTGTTTTATGTATTTTACCTAACTCTGGTAGAATGCTGTGCTCATTAACTAATTCTCTAGTAACGAAACGCTCAGACACATTGAACTCTGATATTGTTTTAGATATGGTCCAAGATTGGGGAAATAAACTGATCATTTTAACCTTATCTTCTTTAGAATCAAGATTACATCTTTCTTTTGGTTTAAAATAAGACTATCATATTCGTGTGAAGAAGATTTAAGCATTTTCAGAAACTTTTGAGTCACAACACAGTACAAAATTCTTTTTTAATTTTTCAGATAGCTTATTTATTTTAAATTTTAATGCTGTTGGCCTTTGTTCTTTGCTTAATTTTTTCAATTTTGATGGAGGTGGTACACCCAAAATGCCTCAAGCATCATCCAAATGTTCAATATTGTGATGTAGAGCAATGTATCTCTTGGTCTTTGCATTCGTATAGTTCATTGTTCTGTTGAGAAAAAATATTTTTGAAACTGTTAACACAATGAGACTTTCAAATTTAAATTTAGAAAAATGTGTTCTTTTTCAGTTTGTTCCAATGTTATGTCTTAAGTTTCTCTTAACTGTTTTTTTTTATGAATTCTCATAGGGTCATACTGAAGTGTGCATAGATGTAACAAAATTTTGCTAAAAAGTTTTTTTCATGATATGTACAAACACTAGTGACATCTGAATTAATACAAAAAAATAAATTGTTGGTTTTCATCACTAAATTCACAAATTTTAATGGGTTTTTGGCACTGTACCACACAATGTTTTATGACATTCTTCAGTCACATATGGAACATTGTTTATTCATTGATTTATTTGAAATTACTTTTAAAAAATGTAAAAATTTAACAGATTTTAAGATTTGCTGGTGTAATACTAAGTAAAGCTTATTTATTTAATAAACACTTCCAAATACAGGATGAAATTTGAGACGCTTAGTAAAGATGGGAACAGGTCACTGACTAATGTCAGACTGACCAGTTTGTAACTGCAAAGCTAAATGATGCAACATGAATCTTCCTGACAGCTGGAAATGACTTCAAGCGCCTGTTATAACATGAACATTGCAGTTGATTGGTTCAGACAAGTCTGTTTCGACTGTAGTAATAAGTATAAAAATATTAAAGTGCCAAAAAGACAAGAAACCCCCTTGGAGCACTTATTTGGTGAGTCTAAATGGTATTGCTTTCAACAGGTTTTTCATGATTTTTGAGAGGTAGTGATTTTTTTATTAGTGCAATGCACAAGAAACTTCTTTATTTGCCATAAACATCTACAAAAACATTGCAAGTTTTGCAAATTTGGGATTTTTTATCACCAGGGTTACTTGAAGCCAAAATTTGAATTTAAAAAAAAAAAATTATTTTTCAAAAATTCATAAAAATTTTAGGGATAAGTATATCACCATTAAAATTATTTATGGTAAAACCACTAACATATACCTACATATAAAAAAATAATTCAAACTGTATATGCCATCCCTGCCTCTTGAAAAAAATTAAAAAAAATAAAAGTGAAATTTCACCATTTTTTACGTTCAAACGTATTGGTAATTTTCTCAGAGAAAGAAGAGAGATAGGCAAATAAACCACTGGACCAATCTTTTACCTTGAGAAAATATGATTAAATTGCTTTTTGTTTCATCCTTCCAGGACCAATAGTTTTTTAGTTATGATGTTTTCTGTAAACCCTTACGATCACAAAAGTAGATGTACTCCCCACAACAAAAATGGCAGCACAGGTAAATTGCTTAAAAAAAAGGTTGAAAGTTTAACCTTAAAGTTTAGGGTTCTGAGATATGTAGAAAACAAGTGGGTAAGTTTCAATTTTTTTGAATTGGTCAAGCAACCACCCTTGGGTCACTTCAAATGGATTGTCCCTTTTGTGTCTATCTGTACATTACAAGAAATAAATCAATTAAAATTTTTTGTAAACACTGAACCAGTGGAATTTCCAATAAGTTTTGTTGTTATTGCAAATGATCAGTGACACTCTTATTCTATACCATAACAGTGTTATACTGTACATTGTGTACACAATTTAACATACGTTCAGTTTTATATTCACTTTCATTTTGTGAGTTTTTTATAATGTACTGTACTTAATGTAACAGAGAATATAAATTCTACATGTTTTTCTGATTTGTATACATTCCAATTTAATGTAGAATGAGTTAAAAAAAAAAAACTATCTGTTTTGCTGATAGTAAGTAGGTAGATAAAAATGAACCACGTAAGTTATTGGCCAAGATCTCGGAATATATCTCAGAATATAACTGTAAGGGACTGGAGACAGTTAAACTAAAGACTATTCTAAGCGTGAGATTACATTCTCTGAGGTGAAGAAATATGTATAATTTTTTTACTTTTAAGTTTTCTGATTAAAAAAAATTTAAATATCTTCACATCAAGTTTAAGACATGTTCTACTGAGTTATGCAAAATAAACTTAAAATAGGACTACCGGAGAAACTTATAAAAAAAACTTTTAAATAATTGTCAACGTCAGTATTCAGTAAAGAACAGTCTTTAACAAATACAAAAAATATAAATATGAGTCAAATTAAAAATCACTTCCTTTTTTAATTTGATTCATAACATTAGTTCTTCACATCTATAGATATTATCAAAAGATACATTTTTCAAAATTCCTAAATGTAATTCCAAACACATAATAATATTAATATTAGTTTTGGAGAAATGTTTGTGTTGATTAACTGTGAAGAGATGATAAGGACATTTATCCAAGGTTATTTAAATTGATAACAATGTACTCCAGAAAGGATTTTACATTTTCAAAGATTCAAGAGAGATTCATGGGATCAATGAAATACTGTTTCAATTCCTCATCAGATCAGAATATAGCCAGAATTTCAGGAAACTTTGGCTTCCTGATTTGCATGAAGAAATTACCACTTCACTTCTCATTTTTCTAGGTATACCTTGGATGAGAAGCTTGTTCTTTTTAAAATCACTATACCATTTTTTTTATGAGTTGTGTATCATGTCTTGTTCCATATAAACCACCACAATTTTAAATTCAGACGAGAATTAACTTTTAAATAATATTGATAGAATGGGAATTACCTGCTCTCAGTATTTAACTGAACTTGTAATTTACACTAACAAAATAAATTTTTTCTAATTTTCAGACTTTATTTAAATTTTTCATCGTCTATGTTTGCCAAATGCTTTTACAACCTTAAAAAAGAGTTATCCACTTAACTATTGTGATTATTAAAATTTTTAACTATTATACTTATTTAAATCTTTATAAGCTAATGTTTAAGTTTCTTGTTTAATTTTTATTTTTCTGAACTCGTAAAATCAAGTTACAATATGAATATGACACCAGCAATTTAAAGTTAAAATTATTAAATAAATTAATTAAAAATCCTGCCTTGATTGTAATTAATGAATGAATGAAATCCATCGGGCTTATATTCATGTAATATTTTTTACAGACCTTCAGAAATTTTTTTTTATGTAAAACCTACATTTTTTTAATACTCTATTTGCTTACAACTTATAATTTCATAAGAAGGTACTAAAATATAAGGAGGTATATATGGTACATAAGAAGGTCATAAATTATAATTAATCTCATATTATCAAACAAACTTTCAGTGTGATTAGGAAAAACTACCATTTCACGGTCGTTAGAAAATATTTTAAATTCTGAAGTCGGCAAAAAGATTATAATTTCTCAATTTTTTGCCATCTCAGTAAAGCATTCAACTTAGTTCTGTATTTTTTGTCGGTGAAAACGGTGAAAATAGTTATCTTATCAGAGGAACTGCTTACTTTTGGTTAAAATCATACCTTACTAATTGTTAACAGGTAGTGAAATTTCAAATTTCAATGTCACTTCAAGATGTCTAACTCAAAGGGAAGCATCCTCGGTCATTCTTTTATATAATGATCTTCCTCAAAATCTTGAACTATTCATTATTACAGTCTTCGTAAATGATAGACCTCTATTAATATCTGAAGACAGTTATTAAAAAATAAAAAATTGAAAATAGGAGTGAAAAAGAATTATTCTGTGGATGGATATCTAAAGTATAATGTCATCACTTCCCTCAAAGTCAGAACAAATTTTTAAGATTAAAAAAAGGCTGTCTGATCAATGTCATCAGGGCTAGGAACAGGAGGGTGGTGTGGCGATCGGAAGCGTCACAAGGTGGGTGTCTTCCCCTATGGGGTTGGGATGTCTGATCAATGTTTGGCACCATAAGTATGAATTATGTGGACTAATATTTAGAAAATTAAAAATTTTATCCTTCTTTTTGTGGTAATGAAAGAGCTATCTTTTATAAACAGAAAAGTTTATTATTTAAAAAAAAAGAGAAATATTTTTTAAAATACATCTGTTCCAAACGAAGTAAAAGAACCATTTCTTTTGTAAATTAATACAGTGCTTTAATGTTCTTATTAATGTTTATATGTTTTTATTTTTTAATAAAATACCAAACAGTTTAAAAAAATCTTATAACAAATCTATTTAAAATATAATTAAAAGATTTTATTTTACAGAAAATATTAATCTGTCAATGAATTTTAAAATAAACTAATCAAACATTTTTTTTAAACTCTTGAATTTTCTGTATCCCATTCAATGTATGAGGACGGTCCAGAAAGTAACTTAAGTTTGTGCCTAGCATGGAGATAGGTGGGGATAGAGTCGCCATTTTGGTGTCAAAACGTTTCTATACTCAGTACACATCAAGTTGTTGTAGTGTGTGGACTGTGAGCTTTCTACTTTGTTCATTGTGAATTATTGAAATGTGTGCTTCAATAGAAAATCCTACGATTTGAATAGAAAAACCTCATACCGATTGAAATTCATTGGCGACTTTGTGAGGTGTACGGAGATAGAATAATTAGTGAAGGTGGAGTGAGGCAGTGGTGCATTCAGTTTAAAAATGGCCGCACCAGTGTTCATGAAGAGAACCACAGTGGTCGGCCTAGCCTTGTGACTGATGAACCGATGATGAAAATCAACTATAAAATTTGTGAAAATTACCACATTATGATTACATAACTCTCACTTCATTTCCCCAAAATTTTACGAAGTTTATTGCATGAAATTTTATCGGGTCAAGCTTGGTTATCAGAAGTTTTGTGCAAATTGGGTTGGAAAAAATCGAAGGCAGCAGATTTCTACAGAGAAGGAACTGAAAAGCTTGTGCATGATCGTTATAAGTGCCTCAATTTAGATGGCGACTGTGTAGAAAAATATTTAAGATTATCCCGTTTAAATGTGTATATAATAAAATTTATTTTTTTTTATTTGGTTGGTTTTTTATTTCAAAACATAAGTTACTTTCCGGACAGCCCTTTTATATATAAACATGTGATTGAATAATTTTCATTGACGTCTAATGAATTGCGAATTATTTTGTAGTGAATTTTGTAATTACTATCTTCATGTAAATACATGAAGAAAAAAGAATTTAATTTTAAGATAAAGAATAATCGTATAGTCTGCGATACTACTCTGATCTAGACTTTACTGTGGTTTTCTTTTATCCATCCATGTAAATGCTAGAGCAGTTTTTTTTATTCATGTATCATGTCTACCCATCTCTGACTTGATATATGTAATGTATTGTTATGTAAACGTAAAATATGAAATATTTGTAGCAATACTAAGCCTGAGCAAGATTTGAACTAAGAACTTTCTAAATCAGAATTGAGTAATATATGACCGATTATCGATCCATGATGTATTTTATGAACTTTTATTTTGCAAATAATGTAATAAATATATGTATGCATTTCGAGATATGTTATATTAAACCATAACATAAAAAAAAATGAACTACATTAATAATTATGACACTTACTGCCTGTGCATGTATTAGTATTGTTACGTTAGGACTGAATTATATCAGTTGCATCATTCTGACTAAAGTACTGCTTGGCTGTTTTTAACCACTGATTGCAACGCATTAATAAGTCATTTAACAAACCCTGAACTTAGTATTGAACTTTGCATTAATATACATTTTAATATTTCTCACTAAAATTTTAATGAGAATGATGTAATAAAATAAACGTGTATAAAAAAATTTACTTTAATAAAAATCCTAAATCCATTATATATAAGCCAGCTTGTTCTAATTTCAGTGGCTTTTGTGTGCAGTTAATAACATTCTCTTATACCATGTTTGAACCATATAATGGTTTATTCTCCCATGAACATGAAGAAACTGCTTTCCATAAATCTTCACTCTACCATACAATTTCAACTTCAAAGAGTCATAATTAAAATATTTTTAATTCTTTTCTAATGATATGTAATTAATTGAAATTAAAAACAGGTGATCTTAACATTAATACGATAAAACTCATATCAGAGTTTAATTGTATAAATTTACAGTTTAATTAACTTCTCATGCACATCAGGTTACATCATTTCCCCCCAAAAATTAAAAAAACAAAACTTTTAAACATATCTCCTGATTATAATTTATTACCTTAATTATAATATAAATAACAAATCTATTGTCTTTATAAAAAGTCAGATTTTATAGTTAATAATTTGTTTAAAATTGATAACATGATACAAACTGAATTATCAGGAACTCATGCTATGTACAGCAATAATTATTTAAGTATCATGAAGTCAATAATCATTTCTAAATTACATAAGTTTAATAATGAGAATAGATAACCTGTTTTTCCATAATTGATTGATCTGGTTTTAAGAAATATTTGCAATAATCCTACATTCATGTATTGCCAATTTATTAATGATGCAACCAAAAGGGATAATCTTCATAAATCATTGGTAAAGGATCACATTATGTAGGTTTGAGAATAAGAAAGCCTGCAAAATTTGTAACATCTGGAGCAAAATTCTCAAAATATAAACCATGACTATGCTAAATGTCTTTTCGCTGCAGTAATAAAGATTTATGTTTCATCATTCAGATGATAGAAGAATTTGTTAAGGAAGATGTTTTAAGAATTTGTGAAGGAAGATGTTTTAATGAAATGTATAATCTTAGTTTTATAAGCAGAAAGAATCATATTTTGATAGAGGCTCCAATAAAATATATTATTAAATGATCCATTGATGTGAGACGTTATTTAATATTCTTTTACCATCTGTTATACCATTTTCTAATGGAATCAGTATCAGATTCATTCTACTTCAAAATACTTGACAAGACAGAATGATCTAAGTGAGAAATTGTTACATGGTGAAAATATTCCCAAAATATGGGAAGATGTATTTTAAGAGTAGACAACTCTCCACAGAACTTTGAGATATCTTGATAGGTTTATTGAATCAGATGACTGAAAGAATTACGAGGGACATTTAATAATTAAAGCGACAAATTGATGTAGAGAAAAAGTGGTTCATCCAGTGACAATGAAACTTTTTGAGGGTCAAGTTGGCAACTTTGGGAACACATATAATCAACTGTGTGATCATAATTAATCTTAACATATTCTTTTTTTGTTGATTTCAGAATGTCAGCTTCACTTGAAACGTGTACGTGGAAGAGCAACATTCAGTGATATGATTTTTGCTATCAGAGGGTGTGAAACCGGCGAAAATTTACTCAAGAATAAAAAAAGTAATTAATATTTATTTTTATTATTTTAGATGTGAATAAGGATATCAGAGATTAAATTCCACGGAAAACTAAATGAACTGTTCTGGCATTTGCCCTATTGTATCAAGGCAAAACCTTGATAAGAACAGCCTAGCAATATTTATGTCTATGATACATTGTCAGATTACAGGCATATAACGTAAATTTAAAATACATATACATTATGATATTACAATTTTAATTATAATAAATATTTATGATTAATAAATTTCTTCCGCATTTGATGTTCTTTTTCCCTGTAAAAAACAAAAAAAAAATTATTCTTGAAGAGAATATAGAAAGAATTGAGTGAAAAAACACATTATGTGACCCGTTCATTATAAGTTCATTATAAGTACGAGTATATTACATTTTAGTTCTAACAATTGATTAAGAATGTATTTTTGATATATATAATGTTAAAAAAGGCCTGTATAATATGAGAAGAAAATTACAATGAATGTAATCCATATATGTTGATTAACAGAATAAAAGTTCTTAAAGTACTTTGAGAAATAAACTCAAACATAGAAATTTACAATTATGTAATCTATTCTGATTGTTTGAAGATAAAAGTATAAATAGTATTTTGATCCTGTGTACTGATATTTGCCATATATATGTATTTCTGGTTTTGCAACAAAAAAATTAAAAAAAAAACAGATCAGGTATGTTTCCATTATAAATAAATCAAAAAATTATTGTGCTTTATTGAGTAACAATCATTTAATATGCTTAATTTACAAAATGTATGAACAGAATTGTGCCTTTCATATGAGTGATGTAAACAAGACAAATCAATTTCAATACGTGGTATACATCGTTGTGCTACTCCATGGATTAATAAAAGGAACTACCTCAGAATTTGCCTTTAAGGACCAAGGAAAACTGTGGTAAAACCTTGATCACAGCAACATTACAAAATCATAATTCTTATAAAACAAAAAATTGTGCTTAAACATATATAAAATAATTTTTTTGAAAATTCAAATAATTCTACAACATATTCAAAAAATAACAAATTAACCACCAAAATACAGTAACAAAAAAACCTAAAAAAGTGGAGTTATTACAAATTTTGTGGTAGAGGGTTTGTTTTCTAACTTAAGTTTTTATTTCTTTTTTGTTATTTGTTTGATGTAATTATAGAATTGTGTTCAGACTGATGTGGGATCCCGTGAAAATTGATATTAGTTTTTTTAGGTTTTACTGTTACTGTGTTTTGGTGGTTAGTTGTTATCTTTGAATATATATAATCTTTTATAAGAACATTTTAGTCGGTCCATTATCCAAGTCTCTTCGATGGGACTGTTTGGACCTTCATCTCATCACTCATCTTCCGATTCTAAAAGATTACTGAAATTAAATTTTTGAGTAATAAATTTTAAATTAATGATGAATAAAAAAAATTAGCAAATATTTCAAATAATTTTTCATTTGTTAAAAATAAATATTTTATTAATAATCTATTAATTATGATTCTGGCTATCTAAAAATATTCTGCTGTTGCCTGCTATATGTAATGTATGTATTTCTATGCAATTTATTCAAATAATCAATTTATATTGTTCAAGCTGTAATTTTCTTTTAACCACAATAAATATATATATATAAATGACTTGTGTTTTTATTGTTTTTCTGTTATTAATTTTAGTGTTCTATTATAATGTTTCTTTATAATAATATACTGTATGTTCTAAAATTTTAACGTGTTGAGAATTTAAACTATCCATCTTCCGATTTGTTTTGAATTTTTAATGTTTAATTGTATATAATTTTTTGTATTTAATTAAACGATAATAATTACTTTATTTGAAAGCAATATCTATTTTAAAATTTATGTTGAATCGATTACATTTATTACCAAATTACAGTTGAATTCATAACAAAAGGGCTTCTGTAAAAATAAAAACTATAAATAAAATTATTGAAAATAATGAATGGTATAATAAAAAATAATGTTAATTCCTGAATTTAGTTATATTTCATTATAAGCATATAGAACCAGTATCGATATAAATTCAGTAATAATATTAAGTGGCAATGCCAAACCATATAACATGTAAAATGAGTTACATATTAATATGTATTGCTTTTTCTCAACCAGTTTGTTTCTGCACTACCAGCAGAAAATTGTAGCAACTGACAGAAAAAATCTCAGTAGATGCTGTTGTTACATCATTCAATAATACTTACATGTTCTGTTCAACAGTTGTATACCTATTATCCAGTTCTGTTATATAATTAGTGGAATTTGTCTTTTTACATAACTGGTTATACATAACTGGGTATTTGGCGTACCTGCATCAACTGTTTGACATAGAACATTATGACATGCAACCTTATTTTTGACTTGAGCTTACATGTTAATACTATGGGATTTAATTCAATGTGATAATTTGGTACGTGTAACCGTAGCATTGGTAAATGTAAGCATTTAGTTCTGTGTTCTATGCTATTCATCTAATTTGAATTTTTTTGTCTTTTCCTTATCGTTTCATTATCTTGCAAGATTCCACTTTTAACATAAAATCTTCCCCTAAACTAATTTTCTTTTTCTTTAGTCAGTCAACTGTATAATTTTTGTTGGAAAATTTGCTACCTTATCTTCTTGGGTGTAATGGTACTGTTGGTCTTGTGTTTATTAATTGAACAATCTTCAGATGAATAAAAATTTATTACTGTGCACTAATGAAATTGCTTGTGCCAGTTGCTTTCTTTTCAGTGCTTTTCTGTTTCTGAGATGACAATGGTTTTAAAGTTAATGGCTCTTTTTTAATTCTTACAATTCTTTTAGACATCCCGGTACCATTTACAGTCTGTTGTAATTTTTTTTTAATTAATAATAAAAGTACTGACTTGCTTCTTCAGTCATAATTTTCACAACATTTACAGTAACGTTTTTTGTTTGTTTAGCTATGAATGTCTTTACCGCCTAATCTAGACATTATCTAGACTTGTAAAGGAAACATTAAAAAGTTAAACAACAAAGTATAAATAAAATCAAGATACTGTTGAACAAAATTAATAAAAAACATAAACACTAGTTTAAAAAACACTAATAGAAGCAGCCATAAACATAAAAAAAAAAAAAATACTTATTATATATTTACATAATTACCACAGATGCAATGAGAACACTGAATATTTTTTCTAGATGTAAATAAAAAATAATACAAGAGAAAATTTCTTTATAATAGTATAAGACAGGAAACTAATAATAGTGATGATGTATTGTGCTGATGAAGCCTAGATGCATAATGGCAATGAATTGATTTATTATTAATGCAGTACAGTTTTGTTTTGAGGTTATACCTTTGTTTTTCCTGTTTAGCCTCTGGGAATTACCATTCAGGTATTACTTTAGAAGATGAATGAGGATGATATGTATGAGTGTCAATGAAGTGTAGTCTTTACAATCTCAGTTCGACCATTCCTGAGATGTGTGGTTAATTGAAACCCAACTACCAAAGAATACGGGTATCCACGATCTAGTATTCAAATATGTAAAAGTAACTGATTAACTAGGACTTGAATGCTGGAACTCTTGACATCCAAATCAGCTGATTTGTGAAGACATGTTCACCACTAGACCAACTCGACGGGTTTTGTTTTGAGGTTGTATTGTTTTAAGTAAAAAAAAATATCAGAGGTTGTCATTTGTTAATTCTTCAGCTTAAAATGAACAAACTGTTCCTGATTCATAAATTGCACAATATTTATAATACATCTCAAAAGTACACCTTTTATTTTAGATACTATGTTTCCATACGGTTTTATTTTTAAATCATGGACTCAGAGGACTGGCCGTTAGTATATAGATACTCAGCCAGATGGAAACAAGAACTAGTTATTAACTGTAATGATCTAGGAAGCTGTGACTATTTGTATTAATCTTTACTTACTTAGTTCATGTATTTTTATTTTTAATAAACTACTCCTGGTCGCAAAGTTTCTAGAGCAAGAGGTCAACCTTAAAATTAGCTCCTAAATTTAGGCAGTCTAACCAGCACACCCAAATTTATCCACACGCACTTAAAAACTCATGTGACACCTCCCCTGGACCTGACAACATTTGTCCGTGTGTGCTCACACACCATCCCAATGCAGCACTACAACACCTGTTATTTATAGTGATTTATTCTCTGCATAAGTCTTCCTACTCATCTGGTCAGAAGTCATTGTCGTACCATTACTTAAACCTGGTAAAGTTAAGGCATGCCCCTCAAGCTACCGCCCAATATCCTTGACAAGCATTTTATGCAAAGTGATGGAAAGAATGGTGAACCACAAGCTTACATGGTACTTAGAAAAACATTGGGTTTATCTCCAGAACAATGTGGTTTCCACCAAGGATGATCTTCCATTGACCATTTAGTGTCACTGCATACAGCTATTCAAAATGCTTACTACTAAGCCCAGAGCCATTTCACTATTTTCTTTGATATAAGGAAGGTGTATGATATGGCCTGGTGACATGATATTCTAAAACACGTAAAGAATAGGGAGTCAAGGGCAATATGCTTGCTTTTATTAGGGGTTTCTTAAATGACTGAACTTTCTGAGTTCATGTTGGAGAATTTTTATCAATTTTTACCTTTGAGAATGGAGTGCCTCAAGGAAATGTATTAAGTCCACCTTGTTTGTTATAGCCATCAACAGTATTACTAAATGTGTGCAACCACCTGTTTAGTATTCTTTATTTGTTAATGATTTTTTTGTATGTATTACGTCCCGTTCAACAGTCACCACAGAGAGATTACTACAGAATACTATATCTTGCCTTGAAGCTTGGTCCAAGTTTTCATCTTTTCACTTGAGAAAACAAAATTTTCTCTCCCGTGGGACCCTTTTATTCCACAAGTCTTTCTTAACGGAGAGCTAATTGCAATCTCTCCTGATGCCAAGTTTTTAGGTTTACTTTTTGATAGCCGTCTTATGTTGGTCAAACACATCAAACAAATAAAAACAAAATGTTCCAAACTTTTAGATAGCTGTGAGTCCTTAGCAACACCAATTGGAGAACCGATCAGTCATATACAAGTATGTTATATTTTTATTATTTCTCAGTTTGTTCCATTTAGATTATGGTTGTGTTGCTTATTGTTCAGCGCACCATACTGTGCTTAAAATGCTGGATGTTGTACATCATGCATTCCTTCCTTGCTACAGGTGCATTTAGATCAAGCCCTGTCATAACCATACTTGACTTGTTGACTGTGGTGAGCCATCACTTTGGGATAGATGGGACTGGGCATCATTGCCTGTCTTATAGCACATACAAATCACCAAATTTTAATACAGTCCTTGGTAATCCTTATTTACATAAGTAAGAGGACCATCCACTTTATTATACAGGGCCTATGAGAATTTGTAACCAGCGTTTACTACACCATATAAATCTTGACACACCTATTTTTCTAACATATCCCTTGTGGAAAATCAATTTTATAAATTTCATTTTTGACCTCACTGTATACAATAAATAATCAACATCACCTATCGTCTCAGCAAATGTTCGTCATATTCTCTCCAAGATAAACCCAGACACAGATGGATTGAAACAGAATGATACTGTTGGATACACATTTGGATGAATTCATTCATTAGGTTAATGAACGAACCTAATGTTAATGTTTGGCCTACCTAATATTAAAAGAGTATTTTCTACTGAACTATTAGCTATATATAAGACTTTAAATATTATCAACCCAAAGTACCATCATATCCTTATTTGTAGCGACTCTTGTATTGCACTCCAAGCTTTAGAAGATTTGTATTCTAGACACTTTATCGTTCTAGATATCTGTAACATAATCGCTGAGTTGAACTTTTATAACGCACAAGTAGGTTTCTGCTGGATTCCTAGCCACGTGGGAATTCTAGGTAATGAATGTGCAGATTCTGATGCTAAAGACACATTTAGTCAACCATCTTTCATTACTCATGTTACTACATCTGTCTTTATTAACCGTGTGAAACTCACTCTTCACACAAATTGACAAGATGACTAGATTGCTACAATAGACAACAAACTTCTACTTATCAGAGATTCTGTGTTGCCATGGGACACTTCCCACAGGAAAATTCACCCAGAGGAAGTGGTCCTCTGCTGATTGCAGGTAGGACATAGGAGAGCTACTCATGGTACCTGATGTCAGCAGAAAATGCACCACTTTGTGTAAGATATGACTGCCACTTAATTGTGCACCACATCCTTGTGGATTGCATATGGTTATGCGGCCTTGTGTCATAAATTTAAATTGCCCAGAAACATTTGTTGAATTCTGGTCAATAACAAGGAAATTTTAGATCACCTGTTTCTATTGTTATGACATATTAGTATTATGCATAAAATTTAATATTTTATGTACATATTTTGTATTGTGAAGAGTTTTTTAATATAGTTGTTTTATCTTTTAACTTATTTTTTATGATAGTTTTTTATTCTGTTATTTGAGAAGGGTCCTTTACACCTCTCTCGAACTTTGTTAAATTTTATTTATGTTTGTTTAAATTTTTTTTTGTTTCTTTTTGAATAAATTTAATTTTTTGTGATAGTTTATCTTCGTTATTAGTTAGTATGTTATAAGTTTTAGTTTTTATTTCTATTATTTTGGTTTTAGTCTAGTTTTAGGTTGTTTTTTTTTTTGTTATAATATATTTTAGCTATTATATTAGTTGTGTTTGTTTAATTTTATCATTTTTAGTTATGTTTTTTTCTCTTATATTTTTATTCCAGATGATTATAACAAACAAGCCTTTTTTACCACCCCCCCAAAAAAAAACAAAAGAAATTATTCACATACTATTCTCTGTTTTAAATTTATCTCATTATTAATATTTATATTCAGCCACCATCATATAACCAAAAATTATAAAATACAATTAAGTATAATTATAAACCTTTTTGAAAATCCCCTGTCATATTTAAAAAATTGTATTATAATTTTTATGGATGTCAACATAATTTACAAAAGTAATGTTTTCAAAATATTGAGTTGACCCATTTTCTACTTTTATCTGCATAAAACATCATATACACTTATATTAATTAATTTTATAACTAGAAAATCTGTATAAAAAGCTTTTTGAAATTTTATTTGATTATTTATGCAATTCAAATTAATCTTATATAATTAAAAATGTACAGGATGTGTTTTGAGCCCATCCATTGAAACATTTCATGTTTTGGTTTGCTTGGCATTTCTCCTGCCACCACCCCATTCAGTTGCCCCAAAGCATAAGACCGAATGTCTGTGCCACAAACGGCTACTGAGCCTCGAAACAGTTTAGCGACCAGTGTCCTAACTAGCTCCTAGAGCTAACCTAAAAGTGTGAGTGGAATAAGCGTGGTATCATACACCATTCGCTTGCGTGTCCCACCGCCCACTTTTCATATATCACCAAAATGGGTAGGTGCACCCCATCAACTACTAAAACATATATATATATAATTAAATTTATCTTGTCAAAGACAGCAATTCGCTGCCATGCCTACGCCAGTGAATGCCAGAAAGTACCTGCCCACCATTAAAGCACTTGGAGCCTTAATCTGGCTGGTAGCCAGCCATATTTCTCGGTTAGCTTTCTACAGCAGTGCGGTAGGAGTATTTTCCCTTAGGTAAACTACTGATGTCAGTTAAACAAAGCAACACATCAAGGAACTCTCACACTGTTTGACAATGCAGCTCTTGCCACATTGACTTGCCGCTTGTGAGTGGCCAATTTTCCCATTGACCTCTAAGTTCCAGGGTGGCCTGAGTTCTGGCCCCCCCAAGAGCTGGGCAGTCGAACATCATGTGTTCGTTCGACTGGACCTCCTCGTAGCTCATCAGTTGCCAGGCGGAACTGAAACAAATATTGGTTTAAATTTACGTGGTTGGAGAGCACTCGGGCTCTTGTTGCTCTTAAGCCAATGATTGTTCTTACAAAAGGATAAAGAATAGAACAAACAAAACAGAAAAGGTACTCTGGTACCATGTTAAGAGATAACTCCAAAATTAACCACAACTAAGGATAGATCCTTGTATAAGTTTATACAGGATTTGGGGGATGGTATACCTCTCTGTTTTTGTTGTTTCTTATTATCATTACATTTTGCTTTTTAACCCCCTCTTTTCATACCACATTCTGACATGTTATTTTTTAATTGTAAAATAATCTGTTGAAAACAATATGGTTCATCCCCAAAATTAACGTGTCCTCTGTACACCTTACATAATTTATTTTTCTTTCTCCAACACTGGTACCTTCATCCTCTTTTACAGTATTTTGATCTTACCCTTTACATTCATGTTAAGCGAGGTTGGGGATAGACCCAATCTCCTTGCCTTCCTCTCTTCTTAGATAAAAGCAGTTTAATCCATCGTTTTCATAGCTGTTTTCTGATTGAGAAACAATTCTTTAATTAAGTCTGTCTTCTAATCTAGTCTTCAGCTGTGTAATACTTCCATAAGCTTTTTTCATTTGACAGAGTTGAATACTTTTCCATACTTATTCTTTTGATGATTTATAAACACTTCTTACCCATTTCTTATTAGCTAAATTCTTTCCTTCCATTTTCTTCCAATTCTTACTCATATTTTTCCAATTCTTCCTGAATCCATTTTCTTCTTCATAGCCATTTCCTCTACTTTTTTACTAAAGTCTTCTGTTGAAAATTTGTAGATGTATCTTTGCTGAATGCGAAATTAATTGTATGTCATCTTGACATTTTACTTCACAGCTGATTTTGGGGGGATTGGATCGGTTGATTTCTCAAAGTATGTAATTTATTTTGAAAAATTTCAAGCGTTTGCTTTTATGAACTGGATGCTTAGTTTTCAAGTAATGAATTAATTTTGATGGCTTCATGCTTTCACCAGAGAGGACTTGAAAGCAAAAAATGTACTGCGGCTTTCCATCCAGTGAGGTAAAACCGTAATTTAAATAACCGTCATTGTATAACATTGTCTTTTTACCGATCGATTCACTGGATGTAGATGGCTCACTTCATTTTTTTCATAAATCTATCCATTTTGGATACAAATCTAATTGAAAAAAAAAAGAAAAACAGTTACACCATTTGACCACACTAAAAAAACTCAATTATTATTATCTTAAATGAAATTAAACTTTTAAAAACTTAAATAAAGACATCAAATACACACTTTGTTTTCAAAACTAAACTGACATTCTGTAATCCCTTACACCTCTTTTTATACTCCTGAGAGCATGATGTGTTTAAACGTACCGTATATGCATGTTTGAACATGACACTTACAGCAAATATTATGCAAGCAGACCACATTACAAGGAGCATGTACACATCAATTTGGAATCTGTAAATTGCTCATGTTTGTACACTTCATACATGCATGTTCATACTCATCGCTATCAATGCAGCTAAATAATTTTAACTAGGTTTCATGCGGTTCGGATTGGTTGTTGTGAAACATTCATTATATATTGTTTTTACTTTTTGGGGTTCTGGAGCTAAAAGGCTGAAAATCACCGCTGTATTTTATGATGGACTGCAAACTCATACACAGCCTAATTCTTTTAGTTCATGTACTTTGAGAAATTTTGTGGTTTAGCTGGTTTTTTTTTTTTGGTTCTTTAATGAGAAATCTTATTTAAATAAATAGTTTGTCATTTTGATAACAATTATTTATTAAGGACTATTTTAACAAATTAAAAAGTAATATAATTTATATATAAATAACATTTCTCAGTTAAAGTTTATCTTAAAAGTACAGCAAATAGTTTTATTCATTTATGAATAAAATTACAAACTATCATAATAAGTCTTAATACATTTTTCTGATCATTGTTTTTTATTGTAAAATTGATTTGCTTACTATTTAAGATGATGAAAATTCTATGAATATTATATTATAAGAAACTCATCTGTTTATTTATTAAGCAGTCTGTACTATAATAATCATAATTTGGATCTAATTATAGAATATAATTTTATGGACATTATTTACTACCATTAAGTTAGTGAAATGAGGTAATTTGTCCAGTCATGAATCATCGGCACAGTTTTTACTTTATAATAAAAATATAAATTAAATCAACATCTTAAAGTTACATATGAATGAAATGAACCCGGTGATGGTGTTACTCCATCAATACCTATCGTTGATGGTGGTTTTTCTCCAGGTGGAACTCTGAATTCAAAATTTTGTAGAAGTGTTGCCGTGAATAGAAAGACATTTGATTTTGCTAATGTTTCACCCGTACATCGGTGTTTACCTGTAAAAAAAAACCAAGTATATTACATGATGTTAGCTATTGCTTAAAAAATAATCCCTATGACAAATTTTTTATATAAATCAAACTTATACAATAAAAAGCTTACTGTGTTCACGTGAAAGTACAGCTGATAAATAAATGTAAGTTAATCATGGAAAAAATTGTTAGTTGATGTTTTTGAATGAGTGAAGGCATAAATGTCAATTCTGATTACAATTTTGTCATGAAAAAACATAACATAAATTTTAAAAAAAAGCATAAAAAAATACATGTGTAACAAGAAAATCACATTTTGCATTGTGAAATGTGATTTTCCTAAACACAAATAAATATATATACATATTTAATTTATACCTTTAGATTTTTGCGTCTGGGGATGGTTGAAAAATATTGCATAAAATATACATTCATGTGAAGAATTAATTGTCCACACTGGACAGCCTTGAAGATCTAAAAAGAGCAACAAAAGCAGTACAGAACCGTGGCAAAATCCTGTTGAACATGGTTGGCTAATTTTTGGACAGGGTCCGGCACATAAATCTGACGATTTTGTAGTAATTGTTATGTTGGCACCACTGTCAATGAGAAGGCGGGAGTGTTGTACATCGACAGTTCTATTCGTGATATTTCAGTAGCCAGTATGACGTGGTCGGGTGAACAACAAGCGTTTGTGATCGAAGCCTATTATAAAAATAACGACTCGGTTATTGTAACACAGAGTTTATTTCGCAGACATTTAAATTTAAATCGACACGCGTCTGTTCCTAGTAGGAATACGATATTGTAGGTGAAGAATTTTAGGAACACATCGTCTGCTTTAAAAATGAAACCGACAGGACGAAAACTGGCTGTGAGAACGCCTGAAAACATTAACGCTGTAAGGTTAGCTGTTACGCGGTCTCCACGAGGTTCAGCAGCGAGATGCTGCTGCGCTAGCCATTTCTGATCGACGCTTACGACGAATTCTTCATGTTGACCTGAAATTTCATACATATAGATGATATTAGCGCAGCAACTTAATGCAAATGATCGGGCGTCTCGCAAAGCAGCTTGCGAGGTCATCCTCGAAAATGTCCACCAGAATGCCGTTATTCTTTTAAGTGACGAGGCGCATTTTCATCTGTCAGGATTTGTGAATAAACAAAATTACCGTTATTGGGCTTCGCATAATTCACGGCAAATTCGTAAAAAACCACGTCACAGTCGATATGTTACAGTGCGGTGTGCGGTTTCAAAGTTCGACATAATCGGCTCATGTTTTTTTGAGGAGTTAGATCGCAGAGTAACAGTAACATCTCATCGATACGTAAACATGTTGAATGCATTTCTGCGATCGAAACCGAATGACTTTCAAGGACGTGAAATTTGGTTTCAACAGAATGGTGCCACCGCCCGTACGGCGACAATCGCAATGGATGTTCTGCGAGAAACCTTTCCTGGACGTTTGATTTCCCGATTTGGCGACATTCCTTGGCCAGAGCGTTCACCTGATCTGGCTGTTTGTGATTTTTCTCTATGGGGGTATCTCAAACATAAAGTCTTGAGTAGTCGACCACAGTCAATCGCAGAACTCAAGGAGGCCATTCAACGAGAAATTGAAGTGTTTCCACAAGTGATGATTGAGCGAGCAATGTCAAATTTTAGAATGAGGTTAAGTGAGTGTGTAAGGAGTAATGGAAAACATTTGGAAGACATAATATTAAAATAAAAAAATCAATCTTAGTAATTCACTATAAATTGCAAAAATTGATCTTAATTTGTTATGTTAAACGTTTTAATAGTACGAAACACAGTTTAATTATTATCCCTCAAAAATCGTCAGGTTTATATGCCGGACCCTGTATAATGCACTTTTGTCTAATGCACTGTTTCTAAATAAAATTTGAATTTTTGTAAATTTTCTTTGTTTTATTCAACTTATCTTACACCATTTTGTTCAAAGTTAAATTCCCTACAAGTTTTGTTCATAAGTTTTATCTGTTTATTACCCATTTAAGTTATTGTACTTAAACAAAAAGACAGGGTTTTCACCCCTGATTTAAAAAACTACTGCATATTTTTCAGTTCAAAAACTGTAAGAAATCAGTCACTAATTCTGCTCCCTAATTAACATCCTAAAAATTTCAGTATGACCTCATTTCACCGAGGTAGTTGAAATCTGAGCGAAATCTTTCACCAGCAATAACTTACAAACAAAGAATTTTAGGATATATGAACTTTATCCATTATTTTCACAAGTAGAATAGGTTATGAAAGTCCTGGGAGAACTTTGTGATTCACCTTTTTACGTAATTCCAGAAAGACCTTCTGGAAACGCACTTAAGTTTTTACTTACATCCCTCAACGGAGCCAAAATTAAACTGATTTTAAATTATGAAATAAGTAAATTTAATAGTATTTATTTAATTATCACTTTGCTATTTATTAAAAATTAAACATTTCTTACCAAATCCAAACGGAAGAAATCTGTCTGGAACATTAAGTTCATCCTTAATGAATCTTTCTGGACGAAATTATGATGGATCACCCCAAAACTCTTGATCAAACAGAATTGATGAAATATTTGCAACAACCATTGTATCCTAACAAGAATTTAAAAAAACAATTACTTTTTTTGAATGCGACTTGTAACCTCAATAAGTCATGTCTGTAGTTCTACTTTTGTTTTATTGTAATTTATTACATACATATATCCTATTGCTAAATTCTTATGTTAAAAAAGTCAGATAATTATCTTTTTAAGAACTTTTGAAACTTAACTGCATTTATATGACTTTGTTAATTATTATTTAATATGAATAATATTTTCAGACAAAAGTAGGAATAAGTTTTACCCCTAATCCTGAAAACACTCATATGTTAGCCTACATTATACGGTCGCTGATTTGCTATGGTCTATACTGATACTTGTCTGTAAAATCTACCAGTATACGTATAAATATTTCAAACTCCAGATGTATTTTTTATCATCTGAATGATCTCAACTTTAAAAAAAGGATGAGATAGGAATGAGAATGAAGACAGGAATTGATGATATTAAAATTCAACTGACAAATTTTTTTGATCTAGAAATTCAAATCGGCAGTTTTTATTTACATTTCATTCGTAAAAAATAAAGAAAAAAAGAGAAATTAATTACTTTTTCCTAATTGTTTGCTGCCAAGAAAATGTGAATCGGCCCCTTTGTAACCTCAGTGTTTAATTTTCATCGGTGACATTAACATAATTTGCATTCAAAAATGAATGAATATACTCATATTAAAGTAAGGTAAAGACTTGCTTATCTTGGTGTGATTACTTAATTTCTTACAAACAACAGTAGATCAGTTTAAGTAACTATGTATAATAGATATTCTAAATATTATTTAAATAAATAATTATAAAAAGTAAAAGTTTGTTTTTTATCATCGGTTGTTTAATTGTAATTTTTTTTTTTAATAATGCAATTTTATTTTACTATTTTTGATCATTTGGATATATGTTAATCGATATTTGGTGGCAGAGTTTTATTACAAGGATATTCAAAAATTTCTTTATAGATATGACAAGTGCCTTAATTTGGATAGCAATTATTTAGAAAAGTAGTTATAGGATGTAATAGATTATGTTTTTTTAATAACGATTCAGAAGTTACTTTCCAAATAGCCTCTGTAATCTTTTGATAATTTATAAATCAGTTATTCACACTAGAACTACCATTGAGAAAAATTAAACTAGAAGAGTACAGAGACCAACAGTAACATTATGGTTGTTGTGTTTTAAGAGTTTTACTTGAAGTGACATAATAGAAAATAATAAATAAATAATTCAGTCATTAAGAAATGCATTAAGTGATGCATAATAAACTACAGATCGGTAAAAATAAATACCGATCTCTTTTTATTTGATCAGCTAAGAATTAGATTCTTACCGATTGAAAACAATATCTAATTCAAGATTTGTAACTAAACCGATCAGAAATTTCAATTATGATTAAATTACTTTTCTCTATTAAAGCATAAAGAATATTAAAAGTAATTTCAACATTATTTTGAAGAAAAGGTGAAATCAAGGAATTACTTTCAACAGATAAAACATAATTTAACGTTATTTACGTATGAATATTCCAGAAGTCTCCAGATATTCCATGCGGCTTTCTGGATTGACTATATATTGGACCTAAATATATACTAGCTCCCCATCACAGCTTTGCCCGTGCTATTTGGTTACTTGCATTTTCCGTAGCAGTCACTCGCTTTGTTTTATGTTTTTTAATCAAGTAACTGGAGGCAGATGGAGCCAGTCACACACACAGTAATGGTGGCAGTGGTAGTGTCAGTTGAGCCACAGTGCCGTATACCTTTCCACTCCTTAAAAAAATTGGAGTTAAAAAAACCCCAAAATAGTTTTTAAATATTTATCTGAAGAGTATCTGCTTGCCAAAATCTACTAAATATTTAATTTACTATAATAGGGATTGGGAAAATTTACAAGCATTGTACAATTTTTTTTTTAATCTTTCTTCATCCCCTTTCAAGGTCAATTATCAAAAATCTAGAAATTGATTTATTGATATGAAGATTACGCTCACTAAAAATCAGGTTGATTTCTTCATTTGTTACCAAGAAATTAAAAAAATGCAAAAATCCATTTTAATCCTTGAAACTTGGGAATTTTAAAAAATTTAGAAGTTGCTTTTTAGATATTCATAATCATTCAGTTCAAACCCCGCTCGCACATTGATAGACACTCGGTTCACAATTCATTAAAGTTAGTGCTTCAAGCACCAAATCACTATTACATATGTATATTTTTTTTCAAAGATGAAATATATTTAAAAATCTTCTCAGTTATACCACGAAACACGGGTAAAAATTTGGTTGTGATTGATCAGGTAGTTTTTTTGTTTATCCCGAACAAACAAAATCCTCTTTTTCTTTATATAATATATGAAATTTCTGAATATATTTCTGAAATATATGAATTTTCTTTAGATATATATATATATGTTAAACTTAACAAATTTGCTTAAGTAAAGTTTTCTTTAAATCTAATACCTCCTTCATTAAAACCTAAAATTAAAAGAAAATTTTCAAAAAACTTTACTGCATTTTATTTTTTGCCTTCAGATATGCAAAACAAGCTTATTTTGTAATGATGTACTTGTTTTCTAAGTATTAAAAGATGAAATAGCAATTTTGTTATCCTTAAACCGTATAAAAATCTTTCCTTTTTTTAGATTATATTAAAAAATAGTCTTATTTCTAATTTATTATTATTGCAGTGATTCAGTAGTAATAACATGTGAAAAATAGGTAAATAAAAATCATATATATTTTTGCATCTGATCATTGGCTGATGGTAATAAAATTTGATGTTTTCATAAACGTATTTGTTAGCGCAAACTTTTCCAAACTGCAGCATAACTAGCATTACAGTTATAATTCATATTTTACATTTTTGAAAACAAAATTTCATTATTCAGTTTGTGATCAGAAATAAAGTTTTAATTCTTTGTATATATATATATATATATATATATATATATATATACATTATATATTACTGTTAAAACATTAATCAAAGTAAAATAATACAAAATCATGAATATTTTTTAATTTTAGTTTGAAAGTGCCTAAGGACTGACAGACATCTCTTTAATGATAAGTTTTGAAAATTTAATCTATTTATTTTCATAAAGAAGTTTTTAAATTTACTATAGTACACTAATATTTAAGATAAAAGTTACAAAAATGTTACCTGAGTTTGAGCAAGCTTTCGCTTTATGCAAAGATTTTTTTTGGAAAAGTTAAAATGATCAAAGATGAAAACTAGCTCAGCGTTAGGTAAAGTTTTATAACTTTTTCCGTAAATAGCCATTAACTGTGTTTTAATTTTAATTTTTTTTTTTTTTTTTGTCTTCAGTCATTTGACTTGTTTGATGCAGCTCTCCAAGATTCCCTATCTAGTGCTAGTCGTTTCATTTCAGTATACCCTCTACATCCTACATCCCCAACAATTTGTTTTACATACTCCAAACGTGGCCTGCCTACACAATTTTTCCCTTCTACCTGTCCTTCCAATATTAAAGCGACTATTCCAGGATGCCTTAGTATGTGGCCTATAAGTCTGTCTCTTCTTTTAACTATATTTTTCCAAACGCTACTTTCTTCATCTATTTGCCGCAATACCTCTTCATTTGTCACTTTATCCACCCATCTGATTTTTAACATTCTCCTATAGCACCACATTTCAAAAGCTTCTAATCTTTTCTTCTCAGATACTCCGATCGTCCAAGTTTCACTTCCATATAAAGCGACACTCCAAACATACACTTTCAAAAATCTTTTCCTGACATTTAAATTAATTTTTGATGTAAACAAATTATATTTCTTACTGAAGGCTCGTTTAGCTTGTGCTATTCGGCATTTTATATCGCTCCTGCTTCGTCCATCTTTAGTAATTTTACTTCCCAAATAACAAAATTCTTCTACCTCCGTAATCTTTTCTCCTCCTATTTTCACATTCAGCGGTCCATCTTTGTTATTTCTACTACATTTCATTACTTTTGTTTTGTTCTTGTTTATTTTCACGCGATAGTTTTTGCGTAGGACTTCATCTATGCCGTTCATTGTTTCTTCTAAATCCTTTTTACTCTCGGCTAGAATTACTATATCATCAGCAAATCGTAGCATCTTTATCTTTTTACCTTGTACTGTTACTCCGAATCTAAATTGTTCTTTAACATCATTAACTGCTAGTTCCATGTAAAGATTAAAAAGTAACGGCGATAGGGAACATCCTTGTCGGACTCCCTTTCTTATTAGGGCTTCTTTCTTATGTTCTTCAATTGTTATTGTTGCTGTTTGGTTCCTGTACATGTTAGCAATTGTTCTTCTATCTCTGTATTTGAACCCTAATTTTTTTAAAATGCTGAAAATTTTATTCCAGTCTACGTTACCGAAAGCCTTTTCTAGGTCTATAAACGCCAAGTATGTCGGTTTGTTTTTCTTTAATCTTCCTTCTACTATTAATCTGAGGCCTAAAATTGCTTCCCTTGTCCCTATACTTTTCCTGAAACCAAATCGGTCTTCTCCTAACACTTCTTCCACTCTCCTCTCAATTCTTCTGTATAAAATTCTAGTTAAGATTTTTGATGCATGACTAGTTAAACTAATTGTTCTGTATTCTTCACATTTATCTGCCCCTGCTTTCTTTGGTATCATAACTATAACACTTTTTTTGAAGTCTGATGGAAATTCCCCATTTTCATAAATATTACACACCAGTTTGTATAATCTATCAATCGCTTCCTCACCTGCACTGCGCAGTAATTCTACAGGTATTCCGTCTATTCCAGGAGCCTTTCTGCCATTTAAATCTTTTAATGCTCTCTTAAATTCAGATCTCAGTATTGTTTCTCCCATTTCATCCTCCTCAACTTCCTCTTCTTCCTCTATAACACCATTTTCTAATTCATTTCCTCCGTATAACTCTTCAATATATTCCACCCATCTATCGACTTTACCTTTCGTATTATATATTGGTGTACCATCTTTGTTTAACACATTATTAGATTTTAATTTATGTACCCCAAAATTTTCCTTAACTTTCCTGTATGCTCCGTCTATTTTACCAATGTTCATTTCTCTTTCCACTTCTGAACCACTTCATTTCTCTTTCCACTTCTTTTCTTTAATCCACTCTTCTTTCAACAGTTTGCACTTCCTGTTTATAGCATTTCTTAATTTCCGATAGTTCCTTTTACTTTCTTCATCGCTAGCATTCTTATATTTTCTACGTTCATCCATCAGCTGCAATATATCGTCTGAAACCCAAGGTTTTCTACCGGTTCTCTTTATTCCGCATAAGTTTGCTTCTGCTGATTTAAGAATTTCCTTTTTAACATTCTCCCATTCTTCTTCTACATTTTCTACCTTATCTTTTTTACTCAGACCTCTTGCGATGTCCTCCTCAAAAATCTTCTTTACCTCCTCTTCCTCAAGCTTCTCTAAATTCCACCGATTCATCTAACACCTTTTCTTCAGGTTTTTAAACCCCAATCTACATTTCATTATCACCAAATTATGGTCGCTATCAATGTCTGCTCCAGGGTAAGTTTTGCAGTCAACAAGTTGATTTCTAAATCTTTGCTTAACCATGATATAATCTATCTGATACCTTGCAGTATCGCCTGGCTTTTTCCAAGTGTATATTCTTCTATTATGATTTTTAAATTGGTTTTGATTTGGTATTGATTTTTAAATTTACTAAATTTTAATTTAGTAAAAATAAATTTAAAACATAATATTTGTATTAATTACTTTTGGTATATTATAACCCATTAGAGTTGTATCTCTAAGTGCCCTATGTGGAATTGCCATTGCTCTTCCCATGAACAACCGCAGTAACTCCAGTACAATGGCTTCTAAATACGGCATACTGTAATCAAAACATGTACATTTAATATTTTTGTAGCTTGATATATAAGTATATAGTGCAAGAAATTAAGTTGGCAAAAACAATTTTTTTGTTATTGTATTTGTCCAAATTCCCCTCTGTACTAATATCTCAAAGACAAAAGTATAAAAACCGTTTACCACCAAGAGTACAGAATTCGATAATGCGTCTTACCTTATGCTTATTTTTTTTTTTAATAGTGCTTTCAGGGGTTACCCTCATCATCAGTTAAAATTTTTCTTCCAAATCACATATTAAATTCAAGCCATTAAAATTATAATATATAAAAATATATAGTCGTAAATATTAAACAATATAAAATTAAAAAATTTAAATTTTTTGTTCTGTGGCTAGCCACACATACTGTACTGTATTGAAGTTATTTGAATTATATAAATGCGCTTCTATCTAAGGCGGTTTTGATAAAAAAGTCATTATCAAATTCTCTTTGTACATTAATCAAATTAAACTTTCGTCTATACATGTATATATAATATTTTTCCAAAATATTTATTTTTCTATTATTATTATCACACCTTTTACAATTTCGACTGTAACTAAATTTGTATCTGAATCGGTGATTGAACGTTTATTGATTATTAAATGGTTTACAAGATTGGAGAACCTTAACTTGATTTTACAATATCTATAATGTTCTGCAAACCTTACCTTAAAAGATCTACTAGTTCTTCCGATATAAATTTTGTTACAATCATTGCATGTTATTTTATAGATACCACACAAATATTAGGATCATTATCATCATTATGCGTTTTTAAATGTTTCTTTTATATGGTTGTGTGTTCTGTAAGCTATTTTATATTTTTTATCGTCCATTTTTCGCCGGTACTCGTGGGACCACAATTTCAGTTCCAGTAATAAATACAATGATGGTTGGTGGTCCATCTGAAAAAACTACCAAATGTAGTCTTGTGAAGAGTCCTCGGTTAGCTTTGTCTGACGAGGATAAAAGTCCTACTGAAGAGAACCGCAAATCATTAGACTTGAATTCTAAAAATATTAGATTCGTTGTTCTCCAAAATAGTCAGGAAGGTGGCTCCCTCCAAAAGGTTTCACCTTTCTTAATAAACAAAACTATAACAGGTACAAGTGGTTCCCCGAAGAATATCAAGAAATTACGTGACGGATCGATTTTGATCGAAACATTCAACGATGAACAGAGTCGATCTGTCTTACGTCTCCGTAATATGGATGGTGTAAATATCAGTGCAGAATGCCACAAAACGTTAAATACGAGCCGGGGAGTAATTTTTTGTCGAGACCTTTTAGATATAGATATCACTGAAGTAGCTGATGAGCTTCGCCCCCAAGATGTTGAAGTGAAGCGTATAATGAAACGGCAGAGCGGAACAGAAGAACCGACACCGTCTCTTATACTGACATTCAACCTCCCTGTTCCACCACAGAAGATTAAAGCGGGTTACCTCTCGGTTCGGGTACGACCATTCATACCCGACCCACGGCGATGTTTCAGATGCCAAGGATATGGTCGCATTACAACATTTTGCTCGAAAACGGAGATCTGTGCTCGATCTGTTAAAGAAGGTCACAATGACACTAACTGCGAAGAAGGTAAAAAATGTGCGAACTGCAGTGGTTCACATACAGCCCGCTCCCGAGATTGCCAAACCTTTAAAGAAGAAAAGGCAATTCCCAAAATCTGTACTTAGCAGAAGCTATCTTTCCCGGCTGCACGCAGAGAATATAAAAAGATAAATAATTCACGGAACCTGGTTAAACCAGATGTATCTTTTGTCACCGCTGCATCGAAACAAACTCCTACAAATATTAGTAATCAGCAGTGCGGATCCTGCACAGTGAACTTAGAAAACTTGTTCAGATGCTTTCTGATCAAGTAGCTTCACTTACAGCCACTATTTCAGAGCTGACAAAGATGAATAAAAAGTCTCTCGTTGCAGTTAGTGAATCCAACAGTGCGATCCATACGAAAGTCCCTGTTTCCAAAGTCTTACCGGTACGGGTAGGGACTATCACGGCTGGCAGTAAGCCACCACCTAATAAGCTCCCCGTAAAGGGAACCCACACAACCATCCCCTCTGGGATGTCAACTGCGGCATCCCATTCAAATAAATCTCCACCATCACCTCACATACTGGAGGATATAGTTAAGGAACCACCCGACCCCAGGGTATCGGAGTTCTTTAAAATAAAAAATACAAAAAATAAAAACCGAATCACGTACAACTAATTTTTATATAGTTTCCTAAATTTATTTATTTTATTTTTTTATTATTTATTTATTTTTTTTACCCTTATGAACATTATTCAGTGGAATGTTAGAGGTCTTCCGTTCCGCATTGAAGATCTTCTACAACATGACCCAATAACACTCAGAGGATACTTCTGTGAGAGATACGACTGTCTAATTGACAGTAGGGAGAGTGGTGGAGTAGCAATTTTCATGAAGAATGGGGTGTCAGCTACAAGAATTCAACTAACCACTGTCATTCCTGCTATTGCAGTAAAGGTCTCTATTCCCTTCAAATTGCATATCTGCAATCTGTATCTCTCACCGAACACTGAGTTCAGTGCTTTAGATGTCTCAAATCTTCTCACACAAATACCATCTCCATCGTTAATAGTAGGAGACTTCAATGCCCATCATATTTCCTGGGGCTCAACCTTCTGCTCCACTCGAGGAAATATGATAAACAGATTGAGACAAGATTTTGACCTTTGCCTACTGAATAATGGATCACACACATTCATGTCCTTATCATCTGGTACTGTATCTAACACCGATCTCTCCATATGCTCACCGTTTACTCCCTCGTCTTAATCGATCTGTTTGTGATGATTTTCACGGCAGTGATTACAGACCAATTATTAATGGTTTCGGTGTAGACCGCGAGGTTAAAAAAAGGCCACGGAGATGGATTGTTGAAAAGGCGGATTGGAATGGATAACATAAAGCCTTCCAATCACAGTATGACGATGTTGCGAACATCCTTGACTAATGTTCCTCTTTTACGTCCATGATACTTGAGAATGCCAACAGATATATAACCCCACAAACATCGGGTAATCCTAGACGTCCTTTCGTTTCATGGTGGAACGATGATTGCAAATATGCTATTCGGAATCGACGGCAGGCACTACGCAAATTTAATCCTAGCCCTACAGCTGAACATCTAAATTTATATCGCAGAGCTAGAGCGGTATGCCGTCGAGTAATCTTGAACGCTAAGAGTTCATGGACGAAATATGTGAGCACTATCTCACGCACTGCTCCCACGTCTACTGTGTGGAGATAAATCCGTGCAATTTTCGGATCACCGAAACAATCTATTTTCGGTCTTATTGATGAAGGAGAAGTCCTTTCATCATCTTCGGCTGTGGCAAATACTTTAGCAAAATCTTTCCGCTCGGTGTCTCTCACTATCATATAACTATTTTCAAAGGTACAAGATACAGATAGAAGTATTATCGTTAAACGTTGGTGAATTAAACACCCCATTCGTGTTTAAGGAATTGTTACACGCACTTAAAAACTCACTTGACACTTCCCCTGGACCGGACAACATTCGCCTTGCCATGCTTTCACACCTTCCTAATTCCGCACTACAACATCTTTTGAATATTTACAACGGTTTAGAACAAGCCTTCCCACCCGGCTGGTCAGAAGCATTTATTATATCGGTACTAAAACCTGGTAAAGACAAAACCAACCCCTCAGGCTACCGCCCTATCTCTTTAAAAAGCGTTTTGTGTAAAATAATGGAGAGAATGGTAAACTGCAGGCTTACATGGTACTTGGAGAGACATGGCTTTCTATCTCCAGAACAGTGTGGTTTCCGACAAGGACGATCTTCCATTGACCATTTAGTGTCAATGGAAACGGCCATTCAAAACGCTTTCCTAAACCGCCAGCACTTCGTCACAATCTTCTCCGATATAAAAAAGGCGTACGACACGGCCTGGCGACGTGGTATTCTTAACACCCTCAAAGAATGGGGAATCAAGGACAATATGCTTGCCTTTATCCGAGAATTCTTAAATCACCGAACGTTTCGTGTTCGTGTAGACGATTCGCTCTCCGGTAGTGTCATCTTGGAGAATGGAGTGCCTCAAGGTAGTATAAGTGCCACCTTATTTTCTGTAGCCATAAGCAGTATTACCAATTGTGTACAGGCTCCTGTCTCATATTCTCTATTTGTTGACGATTTTGCTATTTACATTGAGAGCCGTTCAACACCCACGGCAGAGAGACTACTACAGAACACTATATCTCACCTTGAAGCTTGGTCCAGCATTACTGGTTTCACATTTTCATCCGATAAAACAAAATGTGTAGTCTTTTCTCGGTTACGAAACCCTTCTATTCCGCAAGTTTTTCTGAACGGAGAGATTACGGTTGTGTCGCCTACTCTTCAGCTCGTCAAACCGTGCTTAAAATGCTGGATGGTGTACATCATGCTTTCCTTCGGCTTGCCACAGGCGCGTTTAGGTCAAGTCCTGTCGCAAGCTTACTTGTAGACTGTGGTGAACTATCACTTTGGGATAGACGAGACCGGCTTTTATTATATTATTTTGCTCGTCTCAAAGAACAGCCAAATCACCCGGCTTTTGACAGTCTTTAGAAATCCTAATTTAGGAAAGTATGAGGACCATCCACGTTGCACTGCACCTGTAGGTGTCCGTACCCGACGTCTGCTGCAGCATATAAATGTTGACACACCGTCATTCTTTCTAACGTATCCTTGCGCATATCCTCCGTGGGGAAAAACCTTATAAATTTTACTTTTGACCTTACCACATACAATATACAATCAACACTACCTATTGTTTTCCAGCAAATTTTTCAGTGTGTTCTCTCCAAGATGAACCCAGACGCGGTGGTATACACTGATGGATCGAAACAAAACGATACAGTTGGGTGTGCATTTGTTGTTAATGAGAGAACTTATATGTTTGGTCTACCCGGTATTACGAGTGTGTTTACCGCTGAACTATACGCTATAAATAAGGCTCTAAACATCATTAACCCTAAATATAGAAAAATTCTTATTTGCAGTGACTCGTGTAGCGCTCTCCAAGCCTTAAAAAACTTTTATTCCAAACATCCTATCGTCATTGAAATTTATAACGCAATCGCCGAGTTGAATAATCGCAACACAGAATTAAGTTTTTGCCGGGTCCCTAGCCACGTAGGGATTCCAGGTAATGAACATGCAGATTCCGCTGCCAAAGACGCATGCAATCAACCTCCTTTCACCATCCGAGTTGCTAATTCTGATTTTACTAATTATATAAAACAATCTCTAAGATCAAAGTGGCAAGGTGACTGGACGGCTATCGTAGATAATAAACTCCGGCAGATTAAGGATTCTGTGTTGCCATAGGACTCCTCATGTAGAAAATCTCGGCGTGAGGAAGTAGTCCTCTGTCGATTGCGGATAGGACACACGAGTGCCTGATGACAAGAGGACACGCACCCCTACGCGCACGATGCAACTGCCGCATGACTGTGCGCCATATACTCGTGGATTGCATATGTTATACGACGTTGCATCGTAAATTTAAACTTCCCAGAAACATCCGTGGTGTCTTGTGTAACGATAATAAAATTTTGAATCAGATGTTTCTGTTTTTGCGTAGTGCTGGGTTAATACAAAAAATCTAATATAAAAATTTAATTTTTGTGGTTCTGTGTTCTGATTTTGTTATCCGAGTAGGGAGCCTTTTACACTCCCTATCTGAATTTGTCAAATTTTATATAGTTTTTTTTTAATATTTTAAAAACTTCGTCTGTGATATTAGTTGTAAAATTTTAGTGATATTAGTTGTAAGTCTGTAAATATAATAGTTTTAAGTTTTATTTCACTTAGTTAATTTTTGCTTTTAACTTAGTTTTAATTTTTTATTATTAATTTGTATTTGTATTAGTTTTATAACCTAGTTTTAAGTTTTACGTTAGTGTTTTTCAGCTTTTTTCTTTTTCTTTTTTTTCTTTTAGTCTTTTTGTTATCCGAGAATGGGCATTTTGCACCCATCTCGGACCTTGTTAAATTATATTTACTTTTGTTTTTATTTTCGTTTTTACCGGTGATATTAGTTTTAAGTTTTACTATCTATCCGTTAGATTAGTTTTTAATTTCTTTTATTTTTTTTTTCAACAAAAAAAATCCGGGCGATGATAACGCATAGACGTTTTCATCGCCCGGATTACTTTTGGAAAAAGTGATCCAATTTGATGATATATCTGTACTTGGTGAAAATCCGGGCATTCTTATCACTTTATCTACTCCAAAGGATGTCATTTGGAAGCAATGGAATGGAATGCAAAGTTGGCAGGAGTCTATTACTCCCTACTTTATCGAAGAACCTGGACAGAGTCCCTTGCTGCTAGATCATTCTAATCGGGCTTGTTTTTAAAAGGGTTATTTTTTTTAATCTCGGATCTAATTTTTCAAGTTTTGTCTATTATTATTTTAGTGAATTTAAGACGGATTTAATTGCATTCCAATCCGTTGTTAAACCAGCGTTATCGAACCCATTTCATGGGCCGACCGCGAAAGGCTAGGCTTATAAAGCCTGTCCTCCCGACGTAATTCCCCTTCAGACCGTCCACTGAAGTCCTTTCGGTGCTAACTCTTTAATAGGCTAGCAGGAATACGCCACAACGGGGCACTAGCTATAAGGAGGGAGCAATGCGTCCCCTTTTCCGGAGGAGTCGCAATTGCTGGGATATTTTGTCTTACTGTAAGTTTTTTTTTAAATTTAGACCGCGTTTTTGTTTTATGCGCGACTTACCGTGTTTGACGTCTTCAAACTATATAACTCGCGAAAACTTTTCACTCGCGACCCCGGAAACGCGTCTGACGCACTATTCCGTTTATGGCTCATGCGATATGGAGGCCCCTAAGCCTGGTTTGTCGATTTTCGGCTACCGCACCGCACCATCACGGTGGTTCGTCCAGTACGGCGTGAGGCCGCTTCCTTACAACTGTCGGAGTTGGGTCCTCTCGGCAGATGTCCCGAAGATGACTGTGTTCGGACACAGCCGCTCTCCCGAACAGTCTACGCGCCTGCGCCACCCCCACCTCGGACACGGATTGAAATCTCGCATCAGATCGGAGAGTGGCGTTCCTGACGAACCACGGAGCTCCAAAGATCGTCCGCAACGCGATGTTTTGGACGGCCTCGATCTTCTTTTGAAGCGAGGAGCTCAACACTGCCCCCCATGCCGGGTAAGCATATGTTAGAATCGGCAGTACGTACAGCCGAAAAATGAGGAGCTTAGTTGCCAGTGGGTACGGGCTGGCACTGTTCAGCACCGGGTATAGCGAGGCTCTGGCGGCCTTAGCCCTCCGGGTCGCATAATTTACATGTTCGCCGAAGGTAAGCCGCCTGTCCAACACCACCCCCAGGTACTTAACTGTTTTCTCAAAAGGGATTTTCTCCCCTGAGATTTCCAGCTCTCTGGTCGGTTTTCGTGTCTTGCATGTGAACATCACGGCCACCGATTTTTCACCGTTGACCCTGATTCTCCACCCCCTTCCGACAGCGGCATATCGTTCACGTACAAAGTGTACAAGAACGGGGAAAGTACTGCTCCTTGGGGAACCCCAGCGGCTATTTCTCTGGTAGAGGAAATCGTTTCCCCTACGCGCACGACAAAATGTCGGTCTAGCAGATATGACCGCATCAGTCTGACATAGCGGTAGGGGATCGCCGATCGCGCTAGCTTATAAAGCAGCCCGCTATGCCAAACTTTGTCAAAGGCCTTGGCCACATCCAGAAAAACGGCTGCAGTCACCCGTTTCCTGTTCAGGCCTCCGACAAGGTCGTCTATTATTTTTACCAGTTGGAGGGTGGTTGAGTGACCCTCCCTGAACCCAAATTGCTCGGGCCGCACTTCTCCCTCCATGTATCGCCTCAGTTTTTCGAGAAAAATCCTCTCAAACAACTTAGACAATACCGGTAACAGGGAGATTGGCCTATAATTCCGTGGGAAAAGTAAACTTTTCCCCGGTTTGGGTAAACATACGACTTTGGCCGTTTTCCAACAATTCGGGAAATATCCAACGTACAAAATGGACGTGAATATCACCGAAATTGCTGTAATCACGGAGGCCGGTATGTTCCGGAATGCACGGGCGCTGATCCCGTCGACACCCGGGGCCTTGTCGGGGCTTGTGGCCTTAATGGCTGCGGAAACTTCCGCTTCAGTGACTTGGTCAATCTCTAGAGGGGCGTCCTCCACCTGTGAGAAATAATCTACAAGAAAGGATTCCACCTCGGTTGTGTGCTCGTCGTTCGAGGATGGAGGGGGGTTTGGAGTGAACTGCTCCTCCAAGGTATCGGCGAATACCTCGGCCCTCTCCGCCTCCGAGTATGCAAGAAAACCTCGCTGCCCCACAACCGGATGGCGAGGCTTCTTCCCTTCTCGCAGTCTCCTGTTCAACCTGAACACCGAGGAGATGTCGTCAGAGACCGAGGCGAGGTATTCGTTCCACGAATCCTCTCGATGGCTTGTCAGCAGTTGTTTTACCCTGTCCGTTTGATTATAAAAGGCCCGCTTATCAGCGGGGGACAGGGTGATTCGATATCTCCTCCTCAGTCGTCGTTTCTCCGTTATGGCTTCGGAGATATGAGGAGGGAGGTCGTTTCGAACAACTGCTCGAGTTTTGGCCGATGAGCTGCCTGCCAGGGCCTCGGTCATTGACGACGTGACGCGCCCGACAGTGTCGTCGATTTCCTCCGGGGTGTTCAGGAGCTCAGGATTTACCGGCCTGTACTCCCGCTGGAGGGTCTCGTAGAACCTTTTCCAGTTGACTGACCTTCGGGGTATAGGCGGGGGATCTCGGCCACCCCTGCCTGACCTAGTTCCAACAGGACAGGGGAATGGTCCGAGCTGAGGTCTTCTATCGTTTCAATCATGAATGGGAGGGTACCCCCCTTCATGACTGCGATATCCAGCACGTCAGGCCTAGATCTCCCTGAGCGATGCACGAACGTGGGCACCTCAGGGCCTACGACGACCAAGCGGCGGGCTCTCGCCCTTTCGTACAGCAATCTGCCATTCGGATTTGTATTTGGAAGCAAGAGTTATACTTTCTGATTTTACTTAAAAATTGCTTCTTCTCATCTGTAACACGTAAATTAATAGTTTTCAAAGTCTCCTCTGGTTCAGCAAGTAAAGGAAGTGAAACTTTACCACTGGAACAGCACATTCCAGCAGTTTCATCTTTCCATTTCAAAGCAACGCAATGCTGACATTTTCTATTCGTTGAGCCAATACCAATTAAAGAATTCTTATGGTATTCAAGTGAAGGATCATATTGAAATCCAGAATTATTAAATACAGACCGATTGTTACGCATGAAATTTCGACGGCGCGCGATTTGCATTTCTGCATGAACGATTCTTCTCGCCTGCGATTGTTCTGGAGTTTCTCTCGCTCTTATAGCTGCCTGTTGTACAGCTTGTCTTTCTAAACGAATTTTTGTTTGAATTGGAGTTTCAGCTGCTCTTAAGGTAGCTTGGCGTTCAGCTTGCTCGTCTAACCTTTCTTGTCTCTGAGAAGTTGTTTCACCAGCCCCCAAAGCACATTGTCGCCTCGCTTGTTGTTGTCGTCTTAGTTCTGCGTGAGCGTAAGATTCTTGAGTTCGAGCAACTTTGCCGCCCGGGCCCATGATGAATCCCTGGACAGGTTAGATTTGCGCTTCCGAGGCATTTTAAGAAAAAAAAACAGATTAAAAACTGAAAATAGCGTTAGAAGTAAAACAATAAACAGGCACCTAACCTCAAAAACTGCAAAAGTTTTAGTATTGCTTAGAAGTGACAGAATAATAACAACAAATATAAAAGGATTCGAAACAGCAGAAGCACTATACTCAATTGAATAATGAATTGACCGTCGGTATTACAGTATTGGATCGGCACTTTATTTCATTTACTTACTGGAACGCCAGATGGCGTTGAATTTGGTTAAATTTTTTGTCGGACGATCATATCTACCGATATAAATTTTTTTACCCTCCCGAAAAAATATTGTTTTTTTCTTTTTTTTACTAAAAAGTGTCCTATGTCCTTCGCTTTGACCTTTGAGAATATGTGTGCGAAGTTTCATAATGATCGGTCGAGTAGTTTCTGCGTGATAGCGTAACAAACAAACAAACTCGCATTCACATTTATAATATTAGTAAGGTTAGCCTTTATAATGCAAAAACAAACAATTTTAGTTGGAGGTATAAAATTACTTTTTACTTATTGATTTTAAGTCCCTTTCCAATGTACTGAAATTTTTGTTTTTGAATGTAAAACTAATGTCTCATAATTTGGGATGTATCTAAAGCTAGGCTCTTCAGGACACCTCAGGGTAAATATATATATATATACTGTATAATATGATTAATAGTGCAAATAGGAGGCCAGTTCTCATCTCTGAGATTAGGGAGGCACATTGCTTTACAATTCAAGCCTGTGTGTAGATATATTTCTGACCTCTTTTATTTATTTTCTTCTTTTGGTTGATTACACGTAATTGATCTAACTCTAGCTAATAGTGTATATAAAAAGTAATTTAAATTCTTTAAAAAGTGATACATTTTAATGTTTACTACGTATTATAGCTGAAAATCCACATTCCTTGTCATGTTAAAAATCCTCAGAAACTTTAAGAACGCGTAGAAATTTACATAAGCAGTTTACAGATGATCAAATTGCTGTTGATCAGCAGTGACATAACCAAATTCAGATGAAATTGTTGGTGTACCTGTTAAAATAAATGATGATCCACTAAGAATCAAATTTTGTAGTTCATGGAAAAATGAGAAATTTTTTTAAAAAATTTCTGTCAGTACTAATTCCCTATCCAGTACTGTTTTATATTTTTTGTTAACGGTTAGACTCGAGATGTATAGATTATAATACATTGAGCTCTACAAGGAAAAGAAGAGCAATAGAATGACTATACTTAGCTTTTCAAGAACCCTTCTCATAAATTTCATTAACCATAGAAGTTATTGCTGCAGTATGTTGTCTTGTTATTTACAGCTCTAATTAATATGATACTTTTTTTCTAATAAGCTACTAAGTTTGTAGTTTAATCATCAGAATTTTTATATTTTAAAAACTGATGATGTATTCTAATGATTTTTTTTTAAATTTAAATAAGATTATTTGTAAAACGTTGGAAAGAAATGTTTTATAAAAAAATTATAAATATAATTGAATTACTTTGGTCTGTCACTTAGTAATGGAAGTCTGTCTCTTCCAACCACTCGATCGATTTCTTCATGTGCTTTTTCTTGAATATGTGGATTTAACATTAAGTGTAAAAATCCAAAACCTAATGTCTTGTTAGTTGTTTCTGATCCTGCCATAAAAAGATCCATGCAGATAGCAAGCAGTTGTGGTTCTAGAACAAAGAATGAAAAAAATTTGCTTAATTATCTAGGGTTATTACAAGAATTTTAATATTGTTTATTTACTATAAATGTTCATAAACATATGAATAAGTTATAATAACGACATAGCACTAGAAATATTGTTTCAGTGACAATTCACCTTACTACTTATTTTTGTTCTTACTCATGAACGTTTTTGTAATAATGATTACTATTGTCAGATAAGTTATATTTTTAAAAAAGATTTAAAATTTAAAGTTTTTTTTTTCTTTTTGTAATATAAAGAAGATCATCTGCATCTTTCAGCCATTTTGATAATACTCAAATTTTTGAGTATTTATTCTTTTTTTTTATTAATATTACCTGATTCCTAGAAATAATACCTTGGAAAAAATTATAAAACTATGCAAATAAACTAATTGATGTTTGGAATAATTAAATAGAGAATATGATATTTTATTGTTCCTCCCCTAGTATATATTAAACGAAAATTTTTATTATACAGTTAAGTAACAAGTTATTTTATACCTGTGAAACTTGGTTTTCTTTCTGGTGAATTAAGAATTTGAAGATACACATCCGTTAGATCTTTTGGCTCATTTTTATTAAATGACTTTTTATGATTTTGTAATTCATTCTGTAAATGAAAATAAATAAATAAGTGTTTTAATACATTTTTTTGATATATATAAATTTTTTTGTAATAATATTTAATAATGTATAATGTAAACAACTAACATTTATTTGTTTTAAAACTATGCATCTAATTGGACTGATATTGAAATGCTTAGTGTTATTTACTGGCTGTTCACAGATATTATTGCTAAAAAATACTAGTATGAATGTTATACACTCACCATAATATTTACTACATATTTTTTAATGATCTCAATCGCTCTAGAGACCTCAATAAACTAATACTGTGTTTTACATTAACTGCAGTTATCATTGAAATTATAATGCTACGTGCTGAGTATGTTAAAAGTCATCCCTTTTTTCATGTTGAATAATGTGAAAAACTGTAGTTTATTTAAACAAGGATGCTGTATTTCTATTTATAGCATGCAGAGATTCTTATAAAAAGCATACAGTTGCTTTTATTGTACTGTTATTCATGCCATTAGATAATGAATTAATCATTTTTTGCCACACAAAATATAAAAATTACTGGAACAAAAAAAATTGTTTGATTAATTAGAATTTTGGGGTTTGAAATTTAAAGGTTTATAATGACACTGAATCAAACTGTCTGTTTACTTTGAAGGTCGCTTAGTCATAATATTCATTATTATTTTGCTTAATGTCAAACTTTATGCAGCCAGTGGATTGCAGTTTATATAATTCAGTGGACTGTACTGTATATGTTAGAAAGTGCTCCATAACTGATAGATGGTTTCAGAATTTAAAAAAAATTTTCTGAATCTTTTTAATGCATATTGGTGTGGCTGTGATTTGTTTATATTCATTATTTATTTTAAAATTTTTACCTATTTTTTTAAAAAGAGTGAATCAATCAGTGAATGTGTTGTTACAAATATTTGTGTAAAGTCTGTATTATACGATAATAAATTCTTTTTGATCTTCAGGTAAAATGTATTCTACGTAATCTTCAAGCAGAGTGGGTATCCTAAATAGTTAATTATTTATCGGGTGTTGATACTTTTTTTAGTTTATCACATTAAAAACAGTTAAAATTGAAACAAAATGTAATTTTTTTAATAGTGTCTTGCAGACTTTATGACAAAAACCTTTTGATTAATGTTTGTAGAGGTGAGCAGTTCTACTGTTTCTGCTAAACGAAAACAAACTGTTCCTTGAACAAAAAAAACTGTTCACACAAACTTTTGGGAAAAAAACAGCTTGAATTATTAATCTGTTAATGTTCATGACTCTTTCTTCCATTACATTGTTAAACTGCATGTATTTTGCGTTTAAAAACAACAGTTTCATTTTAATAATTTTCTTAAGGCATTGGTTGTCTCTGGGAAATACCATTTATTATTTTATCACAAGATTAACAGTTTTAAGACCTTTTTATTTTGCACTTTAATATTACGTTATTTTCATATACAAAATTTGTATGGTTTTTGAAACTGTTCAATCTTAGACTTACAGGGTATTTAATATTGATAAAATAGCAATTTGCTGAGCAAATAACCTGTTCTCAGCAAACAGCAAACAGTTTATTCAATTTTATTTTCGTTAACTTAATGTTCATTAGCGTGAGATAATAGCTCTGCTTGTTGAGTTAACATGTTTGCTATGCATTATTACTATCGGGTAGGAAAAAATAGTTTGTACCAAAATGAAACAACAGTTTAGTCAAACCGTTAGATATTTTCCAATACATCACAAAATGTTTGTATAAAATATAGTATTGTGGTAATTCAATATGTAAATTCAGTTATTTGGTCAACGATCCACTGATATGATCGATTAAATTTTTCAATCGATTATAATACAAAGCTAGACAACGCAAAAAAAAAGTCTCGAACCAGGACTAATACAAATATGATAGATGCTAGTTTCCTTCCTCCCTCAGAAGTATGTATTTACATTTAATGTATACTTCATTCATTATTTATATATCAGACAGATAAAAATGAACATATTGCACCGTGCTCTGATAACAATTTAAACATTATTCGTGGCTAGAGGTAAATATAATTTCAACTATTAATTAATTACATAACATATTTATAAAAAAAATATTTACTTACGTTTAAGAACACCCATATGCTCTGATGAATGCTGACAAATTTTTTATAACCTGAGATTTCCGGTGCGATAGTCATAACTACTGGAAATTGGCTAAAAAGGGCACCAACCATGGTAATACTTTTAAATAAGTCATCTAAAAGACATTGTAAGTTTTTCATTTTTTTATCTTCCGGATCGTATCGAAGACCGGCAAACATTTTCCATAACGTATTGATTACAAATATTCCAAACGCTTCATCCATTTCCATAACTATTTTACCATTTCCTTTTTCAACTTTTTTTTTAAATAATGTGACCACCTCTATCACTTCTTCTTCAACAATACCGGACACGGTTCTATGTCCATAACCAAATTCTCTTAAATGTCTAAGAACAAATCGTCTTTGTTCGACCCGTAAATCTTCATCGGTTAATAAAAGTCCTGTAAAAATTTTATTTATTATTGTACGTACAAATTGCAGAATAAAATTATAAAAAATCGAACAAATGAAATATTATATTCTCTGAAGAAGCTACAATTATTAAACGCCTAAACTGCACTTCTCCTTAACTGAACTAAAGAATCCAAGGAATCTCAAGAATTAATTTTTTTGTAAGGTATTGATGGTTAAAATGCTAAAAGTGCTCTTTTCCAGCCGGGTGGAAATGCACCCGATTTTGTTTAACTTTGATGCTGTTAGGGAACTAGGTTTTTAAATATTGTTTTGACCGTTGGCATTTATTATTCAAATCGGTCTTGAAAAATTTTCTGAAACTGAAAAATTAAAATTTTGAATAAATTATTTTTATTTAATAAAGTAAAGATAAAAATTTTATCTTGTATGAAAGTTTTATTTTCTTAGGCATTACAACTCTGTTAAGTATTCTAGTATTGTAGAACCTCCAAGTTATAAGATCTGCAGTTTATTACTTTTTCTTCTTAACAAAGAAATGCTTACTCAAAATCTTATCTACTATACTTTTTTGTTCTGTGTGACTTGCATAAAACTGTAATAAAAAATATATAATTTAATATTAAAATAAAATTGTATCGCTCTTTCTTTCTGTTTAATATAGTTTTATGTACACAAATTCTGAGTTCTGGTTAGTAACAAAGCAGACTTTTAATTAAGATTGTATTAAACAATTTTGTACTTTGTAATATTGGATGCCTAATTTGAAAAAAAACCGTTATTTCTTTTTTTTTGATATTTTTGCAAACAAAATAAAACTTTTTCCAAATTTTTTTTTACGATTTGAATTTAAAAAGCGGTAGGTAAGTTTTCAAAAAAATAAACATGAAATTTAATATTTATTATTTTTTAAACTAAACCGACTAAACAAAACGATAAAGTTTTCACCGCATAACTTTTATTTCTTATTTACATTCAGATCGTTATTCTTCTTCGAATGGAATGATTTCAATTTTTTTTTTCAGAACAAGCCCTTCGGTCACCCTGTTAATAACAGTAAAATGTTCTAGCGTTATAGAAGTTACATTTCAGTTCTTAATAACTAATTTACTGTAAATAAATGATGAACAACCTCTTCGACTTCCCCATGTTCTTACTTCCCAGGAAGGACCTTGAGGACGGCCATCGATATCTTTATCGGTTAACATTTCTTTTACCGCTTGATAGCCGCACGCGATAACTTGTCGATCTCTACCTAGACGCATTCCATCAAGAGGCCCGTATTTTTTTGCTAACGTTGTTGTCGCATGACTAAGGAAACCTCCATTATTTTTAAGATGTTTACGCATTTTATTTAAAGTTAAAGCGCTTCCGATTATCGGTAACCATGATGGACCTTAAACACAGATAAACAAAATAATTCAGTTAAAAAATATATATAATAAATTAAGGAAATTACATACGCGTATAAATAAGTCTTTTATTTGGTTTCATTTTTAGATTTTTATAAATGTTATATAAGTTATACTAATGAGCACAATTACGCAAAAATTTTATGTAAAACAAAAAAAAATAAAAACCAATAAACTATTTGTTAAATTATTTCTTCGTTTAATTGTAATTTGTTTAATTTTCATATTTGAAGCCGAGACAATTACTGAGCAAACAAACTAAATTATTTTAGGATAATTTCAAAATTAAATTTACTAAGAAAAAAAATTTAATTTTTCTAAACAAACCTGGTGGAAAATTTGGCGGTTTCTTTGTATCTAAATAAACAAGTATTCCAAGAATTATCAAAAACAAAACCACTGCTAACCACATCCTGTAACAAATTAATTAATAATGCTGAATCTGGATTTTTATAACATTTTTTGTTGTATAAAATTGGTTAAATATACGAGTATATATATATATATATATATATATATGAATGAACCTAATGTAGAACTTATATTATATAATCAGGCCAGTTTATTTTATATTCTGGTGTAATTCTGTTTTTTAGCCGAGCGTCCTCCAGTAATCCACTATGTAATTTTTCCTAAAATCCGTATTGTCCCATTTTTCTGAATTTCTTTATGGCACAGAATGATACAGTTTTATAAAAAAATTCTGAATGTATAATGTGTATTTCACATATTTGTAAAACAGACTACACGGTAATATACTTACATACGTAAAGCACCGTTGTAGAACCTTTTTATAGAATTTTATAACTTTTTTAAGTCCAACAGTTGTGGGTTGTTTTTGATGCAAAACTTACTCGTACAACTTAATTAAAAATATTTATCATCTTATTTAAATGTAATATTTTTTAATTTATTTAATTCAATAATTCTAATTAAAGCGCGTGTTTAATTTGTGTGGTTGTGACGATACTAGCGGCGACTGTCGGCACTAACTATACTAATGTAATTTCACAAGTTACATAGAATAAATTTCGCTTACACGGTTGCCAGACCGGTGTAGTCGCAAGGCTTAACGCACCGGATACCTAGTCGACCGCAAGATCAAGTTCGAGACCCCGTCGTTCCGAGTTACTTTTTTACACTTTAAATATTATTCATTTATTTAATTCTATAGCTCACCTGTGACGTCATAATATACCTGTAATTTAAAGCATTTTTTTAGGTGGAGATGCGATTTTACAAAAAACGTTTTTACAGATATTGTTATTTTTTAATTTTTAACTAACGCGCCTAAGAAAAATATGCCATTAACTAGGTGAAATCTCATGATACTGAGGGTGACCTCGCTTTACAGCCTCATCCCCTTGACCTTTTAAGTTGAAAATTTAATGGCATAATTGCCCCGTATGCAGAAGTAATCAGACCAAGTTTGGTCAAAATAGGTCCAGTGGTTCTGGATATATAAAATGATTTAGAGGCTAACACCGAACACACGCACACGCGCGCGCGCGTATATACGAACATTAATATCCGGAAATTTCTATCCGGTTTTTTGGGTTCCTTAGGTGTCACATATGCGGTGAGAACCGCATATGTCAAAATCGGATCGATTATGCAATACTTTCCAATCTAGAGCTATAGCGCTGTCTAGACGGGAAAGTAAAATTATCATATATACAAATACTTCACCTAACATTACTATACTTAAAGATAGAAATAATTCAAATTTAACACGTTTTTTGTTTTACCACATTTAAATACATACATTTTGCGTGTTTAAATTTTAACTGAAAAGATCTTCAATGCAGCGTTATTTACATTTTTTTTCTTTGAATGAGAGATGGAGTTCATCATGCTATTGAGGTTACAACTTATACATAACAGCTGATGAATCTATAATCTATTCTTTTAATGTAATGATGGGTAAATATGAAAATTTTAATTTCCAGTTTGAGAAATTTAGTCGATTAAATTCATAATCCTATAGCAATTTAAGGTAGAGTCAAAATAAAAGAGTTAGAAAGTTTATTGAAATAAAAAGAAAAACAATATTAATGGAAATATTTTAAGCGCACGCAAAAATTTCGTTAAAATTAATTCATCTGTTTTTGCGTATTTTGATAATTTGTTAAGAGACTTCAAACGGGCTGATTTCCTTCGTACCATTATTTCACACAACGATAATTTTTATTAAATATTTATATATACAATGAAATCTACTTATTCGCGACTTCGTTATTCGCGGTGCAATATTTTGATATGTCTTTTTTATATTCGCGGCTAAACTTCTCCGTATTCGCGTACATTACATTATGTAGTGACATGAAAAAATAAAAATATTAAAAGCTTTAACGGCGCAGGTAGAGTATGAACGTGAAGAGGTAAAAGATACGATCTCTGGAAAACAGTTAATTGTCAAAACGCTTACCGAAAACATTAAACTATCTCGTGATCTTATCCGGGTTTTTTTTATAGATGCTGATCGATCTTTGAATAGAAGCTTAATCTTTAAGCGCAAAATTGATGATGCCGTGCAACGATACACAAAACTTTACACGGATTTAAAAACAAGAGCGAGACAAGGAAAAATTACAAATTTTTGTAAGTGCAATCCAAAATACTGTAGGTTAGTTTTGTAAATTTCCTTTACAGTAATTTTAGTTTTTTTTAAGTACTGTTTTAGGCGATTGAGTACAATTTGAACATGTAATACCGTTTTCTAATAGAGTACATACTATAAGCACTGTAGTGAGTTTTTAAATCAAACAGTTCAGTTAGTGCTTACGAGTAAATTAGGAATATACTGTATTTTCTTAAATATCTTTTTGCCGGTGAACCTATGTACTGTACTAAACCAGTGCTTATAATTAATGTTGCCGTCTGTATTTCATCAATAACATCGTCCTAAGTAAGTACGCATTAATTTTTTTCATTTTACGTAGAACCTAACCTCCTCTATGAATCATGAGACCTTGCCGTTGGTGAGGGGGCTTGAGTGTTCAGGGATACAGAGTAGCTGGACCGAAGGTGCAACCATATCGGAGAGGTATCTGTTGAGAGCCAGACTAAGGAATGATTCCTGAAAGAGGGCAGCAGCTCTTTCAGTAGTTGTTAGGGGCGTGAGTCACAATGACTTAAACGGCCGTATCAACATCACTCAGTTCTCTGAGTACTGCGCAGCTGAAAGCAATGGAAAACTACAGCTGCTTTTTTCCAAGAAAATGTGGCTCTCTGCATTTTCACATAGCAATAATGGAGGCGCCTTCCTTGGTAAAATATTCCGGAGGTAAAATAGTCCCCCGTTCGGATCTCCGGGTGGGGACTACTAAGGAAGGGGTCACCAGAAAATTAAAAAATAACATTCTACGAGTCGGAGCGTGGAATGTTAGAAGCTTAAAAAAGGTTGGTAGGCTAGAAAATTTAAAAAGGGAAATGGATAGGGTGAATGTGGATATAGTAGGAATTAGTGAGGTTCGGTGGGAAGAGGAAGGCGACTTTTGGTCGGGTGATTTTAGAGTAATTAATTCAGCGTCAAATAATGGGCAGGCAGGAGTAGGTTTCGTGATGAACAAGAAGATAGGGAGGAGAGTGGAGTATTTCAAAACGCATAGCGATAGAATCATTGTAATAAGGATAAAATCAAAACCTAAACCGACAACGATTGTTAACGTTTATATGCCTACAAGCGCCCATGATGATGATGAGGTAGAGTGTGTATACGAAGAGATTGATGAAGCAATTAAACACGTAAAAGGAGATGAAAATTTAATAATAGTTGGAGATTGGAATGCAAGCATTGGAAAAGGCAAGGAAGGAAATATAGTGGGTGAATACGGGCTGGGCAAAAGGAATGAAAGAGGGGACCGACTTATAGAATTTTGCACGAGGTATAATTTAGTAATTGCCAACACCCAATTTAAAAATCATAATAGAAGAATATACACTTGGAAAAAGCCAGGCGATACTGCAAGGTATCAGATAGATTATATCATGGTTAAGCAAAGATTTAGAAATCAACTCGTTGACTGCAAAACTTACCCTGGAGCAGACATTGATAGCGACCATAATTTGGTGATAATGAAATGTAGATTGGGGTTTAAAAACCTGAAGAAAAGTTGTCAGATGAATCGGTGGAATTTAGAGAAGCTTGAGGAAGAGGGGGTAAAGAAGATTTTTGAGGAGGACATCGCAAGAGGTCTGAGTAAAAAAGATAAGGTAGAAAATGTAGAAGAAGAATGGGAGAATGTTAAAAAGGAAATTCTTAAATCAGCAGAAGCAAACTTAGGCGGAATAAAGAGAACTGGTAGAAAACCTTGGGTTTCAGACGATATATTGCAGCTGATGGATGAACGTAGAAAATATAAGAATGCTAGTGATGAAGAAAGTAAAAGGAACTATCGGCAATTAAGAAATGCTATAAATAGGAAGTGCAAACTGGCGAAAGAAAAGTGGATTAAAGAAAAGTGTTCAGAAGTGGAAAGAGAAATGAACATTGGTAAAATAGACGGAGCATACAGGAAAGTTAAGGAAAATTTTGGGGTACATAAATTAAAATCTAATAATGTGTTAAAGAAAGATGGTACACCAATATATAATACGAAAGGTAAAGTCGATAGATGGGTGGAATATATTGAAGAGTTATACGGAGGAAATGAATTAGACAATGGTTTTATAGAGGAAGAAGAGGAAGTTGAGGAGGATGAAATGGGAGAAACAATACTGAGATCTGAATTTAAGAGAGCATTAAAAGATTTAAATGGCAGAAAGGCTCCTGGAATAGATGGAATACCTGTAGAATTACTGCGCAGTGCAGGTGAGGAAGCGATTGATAGATTATACAAACTGGTGTGTAATATTTATGAAAAAGGGGAATTTCCATCAGACTTCAAAAAAAGTGTTATAGTTATGATACCAAAGAAAGCAGGGGCAGATAAATGTGAAGAATATAGAACAATTAGTTTAACTAGTCATGCATCAAAAATCTTAACTAGAATTTTATACAGAAGAATTGAGAGGAGAGTGGAAGAAGTGTTAGGAGAAGACCAATTTGGTTTCAGGAAAAGTATAGGGACAAGGGAAGCAATTTTAGGCCTCAGATTAATAGTAGAAGGAAGATTAAAGAAAAACAAACCAACATACTTGGCGTTTATAGACCTAGAAAAGGCTTTCGATAACGTAGATTGGAATATAATGTTCAGCGTTTTAAAAAAAATTAGGGTTCAAATACAGAGATAGAAGAACAATTGCTAACATGTACAGGAACCAAACAGCAACAATAACAATTGAAGAACATAAGAAAGAAGCCCTAATAAGAAAGGGAGTCCGACAAGGATGTTCCCTATCTCCGTTACTTTTTAATCTTTACACGGAACTAGCAGTTAATGATGTTAAAGAACAATTTAGATTCGGAGTAACAGTACAAGGTGAAAAGATAAAGATGCTACGATTTGCTGATGATATAGTAATTCTAGCTGAGAGTAAAAAGGATTTAGAAGAAACAATGAACGGCATAGATGAAGTCCTACGCAAGAACTATCGCATGAAAATAAACAAGAACAAAACAAAAGTAATGAAATGTAGTAGAAATAACAAAGATGGACCACTGAATGTGAAAATAGGAGGAGAAAAGATTATGGCGGTAGAAGAATTTTGTTATTTGGGAAGTAAAATTACTAAAGATGGACGAAGCAGGAGCGATATAAAATGCCGAATAGCACAAGCTAAACGAGCCTTCAGTAAGAAATATAATTTCTTTACATCAAAAATTAATTTAAATGTCAGGAAAAGATTTTTGAAAGTGTATGTTTGGAGCGTCGCTTTATATGGAAGTGAAACTTGGACGATCGGAGTATCTGAGAAGAAAAGATTAGAAGCTTTTGAAATGCGGTGCTATAGGAGAATGTTAAAAATCAGACGGGTGGATAAAGTGACAAATGAAGAGGTATTGCGGCAAATAGATGAAGAAAGAAGCATTTGTAAAAATATAGTTAAAAGAAGAGACAGACTTATAGGCCACATACTAAGGCATCCTGGAATAGTCGCTTTAAAATTGGAAGGACAGGTAGAAGGGAAAAATTGTGTAGGCAGGCCACGTTTGGAGTATGTAAAACAAATTGTTGGGGATGTAGGATGTAGAGGGTATACTGAAATGAAACGACTAGCACTAGATAGGGAATCTTGGAAAGCTGCATCAAACCAGTCAAATGACTGAAGACAAAAAAAAAAAAAACTAAACCTGAGAATTATTTTTTTGGTATTTTATTAAAATATATGTAGTTATACATCCTGGTCTATTCATTCATATAAGAATGATAAAAATTATGTAAGATCTAATTACAGTAAACTTATATGGTAAATATTATGAATAGAAATCTTGTGACTTTCTTTTAAGCATTTGTAAAGGAGAAAAGAGAATTTACGTTTAAAATTGTTATACTAAATAAAGTCGTTAGTTAATGAAAACAATGTGAACACATTCAAGTGATAAGTATAAAACTGTTCACGTAGATGTGTAGAAAAGATTTAAAAATTACTAGTCGTGTGAGAAATTATAGAAAAAATAAATGAAGGCTTTGAAATGTAGTCGTAAAGTTTCTATTTTAAAACGTGTAAAAAAGCCATTTAAGATCGAAGGGAGACGAGTTATTTTAATCGGGCGCATAATTCTTTAATCTGAACGGTTAAGTTGACGTTTGATATAAGCGTGCTGGTGAAAAACCAATTCCCTCACCCAAATAATAAAGTTCTAAGAAAATTACATAACTGTGATGCGTAGAGAAGCTCCTTGTAATGAAAAATGCGAAAACGAGAAAGAAAATGAAGAATGTAAAGCGAGAAATAGATTTAAAAAGAGAAAAATACAGAAACAGTAACAAAGGGGAACGATGAAAATAATTTTTAGAGTAATGATTTCAGACAGTTAGATGTTTTAAAATCAGTCGAATGAACAATAAATAAGGCGAAGTTGAATGAATAAAATGAAGTTGAATAAACAAGGCGATCGGTTGCTAATATGACAGAGCAACCCCTAGGTCCGGGGATTTAAATAGCGTTGAGGGCAGCGTGTGGAGAAAAAAATTCTGAAAATATTATGAGGTAGGAAACCGCCTCCAGACACTGTATGCGACTTTATGACGTGAATGCGTTATGTCCTACACAAAACTAAGGTTCCATCTTAGAGATGGACTGAAGAGGATCAGTGCCGGGAAAAGGACGCAAAAATTTTGCAACGCTTCCAAAAAAAAAACCCACATTAATTTTTATCATACAATCTAAAAAAGGATCGGGTCCCGATGCCAAATTCTGTCCTTTAAAAAAAAAACTTAGTTTCTACCCGTCAGTTAATAACAAATAGCCGCCATTTAATTAGAAAAATCCAGCAGCAAGGTTGGAATGTCCAGGTTTTACGATAAGTAAGGTGATTAAACAATCCTCCGACGTAATATGTTTCGTTCCGAGTGGGGTACAGTCGGGCATTTAAACAAAGATTGCGTCACGAATATTCCATTTCTGGTCCGTGGTTAAGTATGAGAAACTGTTCGGTGAGTTCGTTGTGAACAGGAGGCAAAGTGGCATTGTTCATTGACAAAAGATTTATTAGGAATCATTTGTAAATAATACTTGTATAAAGTTTATTAATGATTTTATAATGGTAATCTCACTGTAGTATAATCACTTCTTAAATTTTATATAAATTTTCATTTGTTATTGTAACCTTCATAACATAATTATTATTTGTTACTTATAATTTACTTATTTTGTAAATAGCAAGATTAAATAATTATTTATTACTAAAGAATAATCTGCAAAAATTTTTAAATGTGTAACCTCTCGATTTTGTCGAACCGATAACACACAAAAATACTTTACAGTACGTTTTAAACTTGTTGATCTTGATAAGAAATTAAGATATCATTTTCGTATGTTTTGTGCTGCGGATCTGTCTACCGTACAAATCCGTGTATGTGAACTTCAATCGTCGTCCATTGCAAAGTTCTACAGACGCAGACAAATCCCCGAATGAATAAATAAACTGTGTCCATCAGATATGATAGGAACTTGACACAGATATTGTTCAGATTTAATTTACTAAGCAATCGGTATTAATACAATTGCATAAATTAAATTTCCACTTACCAACAATTTAAAAATTTAAATCCTAATACTTTCAGAGCTGTTACTCCATCTTCAGAGATTTTCTAAAAGATATTAATTTAAATTCAAATCGATAATCGTTTTTAAAATAAACTGTTATGTTCATAATAGTCAATCGTCAAGAATAAAATTAATTCGTACGTCAATAAGACAGTAACGTCATGTTTGTAAGATATTTGCAACTATTTAGATAATACTATTTATTTATAATAAAACTAGTGTTATTTATAATAAAGTGTGTGTACGTACAAATTTGGATCTGTCTGATATATCCACCGTATAAATCTGTGTGTTTAAATTTAAGTGGTTTTGTCACCGATTCCATAAAACTACGTTTTCCGTGGTAGAAAAAGTCTAGGTTATTATTTATTTATTTATTTTTTTTGCTATTTAAATAGTTCTCGCGTATAATATTTTATTAAATAAATTTTAGAAATAATTTAGCTTTAGTTTATAATTTAGCGAAAAAATTTTAAATTTCATTTGAAAGTCTTACTAAATTTTGCGGAGATTTTACTTTTGTCTCTTTCCCTTGTCGATAAATTAATTGGAAAACTAGAAACTATCATTTACAACTATAAAATCTGATTTTGTTATTTGGGAAGTATAATTACTAAAGATGGACGAAGCGGGAGCGATATAAAATGCCGAATAGCACAAGCTAAACGAGCCTTCAGTAAGAAATATAATTTGTTTACATCAAAAATTAATTTAAATGTCAGGAAAAGATTTTTGAAAGTGTATGTTTGGAGTGTCGCTTTATATGGAAGTGAAACTTGGACGATCGGAGTATCTGAGAAGAAAAGATCAGAAGCTTTTGAAATGCGGTGCTATAGGAGAATGTTAAAAATCAGATGGGTGGATAAAGTGACGAAATGAAGAGGTATTACGGCAAATAGATGAAGAAAGAAGCGTTTGGAAAAATATAGTTAAAAGAAGAGACAGACTTATAGGCCACATACTAAGGCATCCTGGAATAGTCGCTTTAATGTTGGAGGGACAGGTAGAGGGGAAAAATTGTGTAGGCAGGCCACGTTTGGAATATGTAAAACAAATTGTTAGGAATGTAGGATGTAGAGGGTATACTGAAATGAAATGACTAGCACTAGATAGGGAATCTTTGAGAGCTACATCAAACCAGTCAAATGACTGAAGACAAAAAAAAAATAAATAAAATCTGAGACAACAAATCGTAGGAAAAGTTATAAAAAAACGTTTCTAATAATTTATTTCACGGCTGTTTTTATGAAATTGGGTTAATTTTATAGTTTGAAGTCATTTTTATCGTCGACCGTCACGGAAGAAAATATTTTAAAATATTAAGAAGGAATACAAAAAGGGAGAATTTACGTAGAAAGCTTTTTATTTATAAAAATATCAAATTCTTTTACATAAAAAAGAAAACAAATTAGTTTTTTTATTTTTGATAGTAGTTTAATAATTTTCAATCAATTTTCGTAAGCAATTCGATCAGATTAAAAACTGGAGTTATTTTTGCAATGAATTATTAAAATAATGAAGTAAAAACTTAAATAATTAAAATTAACGCGTAAATTTAATCAGTTTATTTGTAAGATTATATTAATTGATGACTGATTCGCCAATCTGACCACAAATAGCAACAGACCTTAAAAGACTTATCCTTATAATATCGGTTGCAATTTGTTCAATTAGTAAATTAAAAACGAAAATGGTTACGTAAAAGATCTTTAAAATACTAGGGAGCACGCCTTTTAATACTCTACGCTTCTTTTTCTACAGGTTTTTCATTCTTTAAGACTGAAGTACTTTCCTTTCTTCAATCCGTTTATTACCAGATTTTTTTCTTATCTCCCAAAAATCTCTTAATTATTTTGATGCGTTTTCTAAATTCTATATTTAAGCAGTCTTCGTAATTAATTTTAAGTTTTTTAAATTCTTTGATTTGTTTGGTGTAATCTCCAATACTTTTCATGTTGAATAATTTAAAAAAAATCTTTTTGTTGATTCTGGAAGGACTCATTTAACCATATGTTCGTAGAATATTACTCTTCTCTTTCGCATTGTGGTTTTCCAGATTTTCTAGTTTTTCATTGTTCGATTTTAAGCGATATCCTTGTTCTGTGATTTTGGGTCCTTCGATTCTTTTCAATATTCTTCTTTCGATTTTTAGAAGATTCTTTTTTAGATCGGGTAAGCCGACTGCCTCTGTGCCGTACAGGATTACTGGCTTAACTACGGGGCTGTGATGTTTGATCTCGACGTAGGTGAACAGGGTTTTCTTGTCATAAAAATTCTCAGTCGCAAAATTTAGTTTATCTAGTTTCAGTTTCCTAGATTCCATGTCGGTTTGTTTCCTTCATTAACGTTTACGATCTTTCCTAAATATTTAAAACGGTTAATCATCTTAACTTTAAAGTATTTGTTTCTACTCTTTTTGGATGTTCTCTGTGGCTAATCATCATTTTGGTTTTTGAGAAAGAAATTATGAAGTTCTTTCGGCAATTTTTTTAGGTTATTAATTTGAATAATCGCTTCTAATTCGGTTAAGATATAAAAATAATTACGAGAAGTTTTTGAATCGCCACGCTAATTGTCGATAATTAATCAGATTCAGAGTATTTTTATTTATTGCTGAGATGAATGATTTGTAACGTGTGTGAAAATGCCATGCCTAACCGGGATTCGAATCCGGGATCTCCGGATGAAAGGCTGAGACGCTAACACTCGCCCCACGGAGGCCAGCAGGTTCAGAGTATTTTTTTTTTTTGTCTTCAGTCATTTGACTGGTTTGATGCAGCTCTCCAAGATTCCCTATCTAGTGCTAGTCGTTTCATTTCAGTATACCCTCTACATCCTACATCCCCAACAATTTGTTTTACATACTCCAAACGTGGCCTGCCTACACAATTTTTCCCTTCTACCTGTCCTTCCAATATTAAAGCGACTATTCCAGGATGCCTTAGTATGTGGCCTATAAGTCTGTCTCTTCTTTTAACTATATTTTTCCAAATGCTACTTTCTTCATCTATTTGCCGCAATACCTCTTCATTTGTCACTTTATCCACCCATCTGATTTTTAACATTCTCCTATAGCACCGCATTTCAAAAGCTCCTAATCTTTTCTTCTCAGATACTCCGATCGTCCAGGTTTCACTTCCATATAAAGCGACACTCCAAACATACACTTTCAAAAAACTTTTCCTGACATTTAAATTAATTTTTGACGTAAACAAATTATATTTCTTACTGAAGGCTCGTTTAGCTTGTGCTATTCGGCATTTTATATCGCTCCTGCTTCGTCCATCTTTAGTAATTTTACTTCCCAAATAACAAAATTCTTCTACCTCCATAATCTTTTCTCCTCCTATTTTCACATTCAGGGGTCCATCTTTGTTATTTCTACTACATTTCATTACTTTTGTTTTGTTCTTGTTTATTTTCATGCGATAGTTTTTGCGTAGGACTTCATCTATGCCGTTCATTGTTTCTTCTAAATCCTTTTTACTCTCGGCTAGAATTACTGTATCATCAGCAAATCGTAGCATCTTTATCTTTTCACCTTGTACTGTTACTCCGAATCTAAATTGTTCTTTCACATCATTAACTGCTAGTTCCATGTAAAGATTAAAAAGTAACGAACATCCTTGTCGGACTCCCTTTCTTATTACGGCTTCTTTCTTATGTTCTTCAATTGTTAGTGTTGCTGTTTGGTTCCTGTACATGTTAGCAATTGTTCTTCTATCTGTGTATTTGAACCCTAATTTTTTTAAAATGCTGAACATTTTATTCCAATCTACGTTATCGAAAGCCTTTTCTAGGTCTATAAACGCCAAGTATGTCGGTTTGTTTTTCTTTAATCTTCCTTCTACTATTAATCTGAAACCTAAAATTGCTTCCCTTGTCCCTATATTTTTTCTGAAACCAAATCGGTCTTCTCCTAACACTTCTTCCACTCTCCTCTCAATTCTTCTGTATAGAATTTTAGTTAAGAATTTTGATGCACGACTAGTTAAACTAATTGTTCTGTATTCTTCACATTTATCTGCCCCTGCTTTCTTAGGTATCATAACTATAACACTTATTTTGAAGTCTGATGGAGTAAGTCAGAGTATTTAAAAATTATATATATTTTTTTAAATAATGCCGATTAATATTTATTTTATTTATCGGAATTTTTGTTCTGATGTAAGATGATCGATTCCGTTCGTGACCGTGTAATATTAAATTTTAAAATTTATTTAATAGCCGTTTGTCATCGAAAATTGAAAAGAGGTCGCAATAGATAATTTGTAAATTACAACATGAAACTTGTAGAAAAATTGCACGTCAAAGGAGAAAATAAATAACACTAATACAAATTAATACTTATATACAAACGCAGGGTCATTTCCGGATATCTCTTTCTCGGTATCTAGCCGTTAATAATACAAGTAATATAACAGCAGCTGCTTTCTCCATCTACCTCGATATCCCACTCTCCCAACAGCTCAGTATTTTATCCCTCCGATCGTTTTGTCCTTCCGACTATCTTTTAACTTTCTTTTACACTGAAACACATAATTTTCTTCTGAAACAGTTACGTAGCATAAAAGTACGTTTATACGGTCTTTTATTTGGAAGCGGTATAGCCATCACGTATATATGTACTTATCACTTAATCTTTGTAAAATGCTTTTTATTCTTAACGCAAATAATTAAGCTGAGAATAAATTAAAAATAAATTTGACAACGAGGTTTATAAGTCGTCAAAAAATTTATTTTTTTAAATCAAATTTTCATATTAATTTTAAAATTGTGAAATAATTTCTTACATACGATTCGGATTTCTAATAAGTGGGAAATCCTTCTCTCTTTTATTCATCGCGTCTCATATCCTGAATTAAGTAAACTTTTTTCTGAAGTGCAATTCTTCCATTTCATAACTAGCAAAACATTTTCTTAAATTGGAAATTGTTATTCTTAAAGGAAGTCTTTAACAAAAAAATACTATTTTATTATTAATTTATCTATACATTAGCATCTCCGTCGCGGCTTCGCCTGCGCTTTAGGGTTACTTGCGTTTCTCGTCACGGTCGGGGCTTGATTAACCGGTCAGGGCTGAACACCCTTACCATCTCGAACCCCTGGGTTTATTAAATTCTTGCTTGTGAGAATAATAATAATAAATAAAAATTAAAGGTTCAGTTTATAAAAACTAATTTTTATAAACTGAATTTTATAAACAAATTTTTAAAAAAAACTTAATTTTTATTTTTTTGTTGCAATTTCTTCTAAGCAACAGTTCAGTTCGGTCAGTACAGGACCCGCTAATTGGTTTATAGATTTCCAGTCGCGGCTTCATTCACGAAATACATAATCAGAATTTCAAACGTAAATTACCATCAAAATGTTACCAAATTTATAAAGATTGAATAAATAGCGTAAAACGGCAGATGTAAAAAATAATTTTTCTTTCAACCCCTTAAAATATTAAAATAAGTACAAGCCTTAAATTTGAGCGATCTAAGAATGTTGGTTTCAAAAGAGTCGACCTCCATCTTAAAAATATTAGTTATAACTGGTTACCCCTACGAAGTACGGGTAAAAATATTTTTTTACCGCTTGTGAGCGTTGTCTACGACAAACACTACTAGGAGGTTTTGTTTTTTGAGTAAAGTAACCGGAGGCAGGTACGCACGGAGGCAGTCGCGTTGCACGTATAGTAACAGTGGCAGTGGCTGTGTTGGTTGAGCCGCCGCACCGTGCACCGTCGCACCTCTTACAAAATCGAAATTTAAAAAAAACCGAAAATGGTTTTGATATTTATTTGCAGAATAAATGACAAATATCAATATAGCAGAATAAATGTTGTATTAAATATCACGGTTATATTACTGCTACTATAATAAACTTCCCGTTTTAACTTTTATACTGTTAGTTTTTTTTGTAAATTAGAAAGCGCCATTACTGTTTAAAAACTAAATACAATAACATAGCAGTAAGAAAATGTTTTTTGTTTTTTTTTTAATTTTCTTTTTTTAATCATAGATTTAGTAATTTTAGAATAGAGAATGTCTGGAATAATAAAATTAATTGTATTTTAAAGAGATTTCTTTTAAAAATGACTATGAATTTATTATTATTCTTACTAATATTAATATGAAAAATACGTAGGCTTATTTCAGTTAATTAATAGGATTTAATGAGAATCAATATGGAAGGTGTGATTCATTGTGTGACCTTCAACTGTGGATTCTTTTTTTATGATTATCAAAAGATACATAATTTAATTTCTGTCAAAGACCTCACAATTGTTAAACTGTAAAATTCATTGATTTTTATCGTATAAGTAACTACATAATAAATATAGTAAGAAATATCTGAACCCAGTAATTTTGTCAACAGGCTTAATTTGATTTTTTTCTTTTTTTTTGTAAAAAATCCATTACCTCCTACTATAAAATATCAGTCGATTAGGGTTTCATATAAAAAGCCTACTTTTTGGTAAAATTAAAGTATATCTACTTTCTTAAAAATGTCTTAGAATTAATTTGAAATATTTATTGAGCGTACTCCATTATTAAACGAGAGAAATACGATAATTATACGCGTTCCTTTCTTTTTTTAAATTATAAATTAAGAAATATTTAAATCGATAATTTAAAAAATATATATACCTTTTAAAAATATTATCACCCTTTAAGAGTTTTTCTTTTATTATTTTTTTCTGTTTTATTTAAACGTTTCACGAGTAAATACGAATCGAAAATGTTGACAAGTGCTCATAAAGATTAACAGAATGATATCCGCACGTGTTTTTCTCGACCTCTTTAACCATGAGGGGGACGAATTTTTTTTCTCCATATCGTCACTGGCGACAAACCGTCGATTTTGTATGTCAATGCTGAAACAACAGTTCATGAGGTGGCGTCATTCCGGTTCACCTAAACTGAAAAAATTCAAACGAGCTCAATCTGGAAAGAAAATCACGAGAACTGTATTCTGGAACCAAAAGGTCGGGCTTTGATTGATTTCATGAAACCTGAAACATCCATCGCATCGCAAGTCTATTGTGAAACGCTTTGCAAAATGCGTCGTACCATTCAAAACCGACGACGGGGAATGCTGAGATTAGGAATCGTTCTTTACGATAATGCACGTTTACACAAGGCTGCATGCACGATAGAAACGATTCGAAAATTCGGATGGAAGATTTTTTATAATTCTTCTTACAGTGCTGATCTCTCCCCCTCTGATTACCATCTCGATTTCTACACCTCAAAAACTGGTTTGTGTCCCAACGATTCGAGGAAAGTGAAGAATTGAAAATTTCGGTGCAGAAGTGCTACAATCTCAGGCGGCAGGATTTTATGCAGCGGGTTTAAAGAAGCTTTTTTCTCGATGGTGATTACGTGATACAGTGATTATGTTTGATGATATCACGAAACGGTAATTATGTACAAAAATAAAATAAATATATATAAGTATTTGAAATTATTAATAGTTTTCATTTTTCCGACTTTTCTCATTTTGTTATCGATTGGCCCTTACTTTTGAACCGCGCCTCCTATATTAAAAATTTGTAAAAACCTACAGAATTTAAGAACTGAAAATAACGATGTAATCTCAAATACTCTTTATAAGGCAAACTAGATAAACATAATAACTTTTTTCATAAGCATTAAATATGTATTTTTTAAGGTTATTTTTATTATAACCTGTACTGAAGGCTATTAACCCAAGCTAATTTGCATTTTAGAAACAATACAATCGGTAAAAATGACTTTATTTACAAGTATTTACATAAGAACACAAATTAATAATTAGCTAATCTTTAAAAAAACTGTTTTCCTCTGAAAAATAATAAAAACTATTAGATTTTTGGTTTCAGGAAAAGTATAGGGACAAGGGAAGCAATTTTAGGCCTCAGATTAATAGTAGAAGGAAGATTAAAGAAAAACAAACCAACATACTTGGCGTTTATAGACCTAGAAAAGGCTTTCGATAACGTAGACTGGAATAAAATGTTCAGCATTTAAAAAAAATTAGGGTTCAAATACACAGATAGAAGAACAATTGCTAACATGTACAGGAACCAAACAGCAACACTAACAATTGAAGAACATAAGAAAGAAGCCCTAATAAGAAAGGGAGTCCGACAAGGATGTTCCCTATCTCCGTTACTTTTTAATCTTTACATGGAACTAGCAGTTAATGATGTTAAAGAACAATTTAGATTCGGAGTAACAGTACAAGGTGAAAAGATAAAGATGCTACGATTTGCTGATGATATAGTAATTCTAGCCGAGAGTAAAAAGGATTTAGAAGAAACAATGAACGGCATAGATGAAGTCCTACGCAAGAACTATCGCGTGAAAATAAACAAGAACGAAACAAAAGTAATGAAATGTAGTAGAAATAGCAAAGATGGACCGCTGAATGTGAAAATAGGAGGAGAAAAGATTATGGAGGTAGAAGAATTTTGTTATTTGGGAAGTAAAATTACTAAAGATGGACGAAGCAGGAGCGATATAAAATGCCGAATAGCACAAGCTAAACGAGCCTTCAGTAAGAAATATAAGTTGTTTACATCAAAAATTAATTTAAATGTCAGGAAAAGATTTTTGAAAGTGTATGTTTGGAGTGTAGCTTTATATGGAAGTGAAACTTGGACAATCGGAGTATCTGAGAAGAAAAGATTAGAAGCTTTTGAAATGCGGTGCTATAGGAGAATGTTAAAAATCAGAAGGGTGGATAAAGTGACAAATGAAGAGGTACTGCGGCAAATAGATGAAGAAATAAGCATTTGGAAAAATATAGTTAAAAGAAGAGACAGACTTATAGGCCACATACTAAGGCATCCTGGAATAGTCGCTTTAATATTGGAAGGACAGGTAGAAGGGAAAAATTGTGTAGGCAGGCCACGTTTGGAGTATGTAAAACAAATTGTTGGGGATGTAGGATGTAGAGGGTATACTGAAATGAAACGACTAGCACTAGATAGGGAATCTTGGAAAGCTGCATCAAACCAGTCAAATGACTCAAGACAAAAAAAAAAAAAATTAATTTTATTCTTTAAAAAAAGTGCTATTAGGCTAAATTGAGACGCGCGTATTTTTATTTCACGCTCTCTCTCTACCTCTCTCTAATCCACTCCTTTTCTCTATCATTCAGCTCTCTCTTTCTGAAGTCGCCTGAATCGACAGAATTCGAGCTTCTTTACATATACGGGCATGTACTATTCTTATAAGCATTTTCGGCCTTATAAAAGCCATTTTTAAACTCCGACCCCCCTCTAATAATCTAAATTAGAAATAATCTAGATTAACCCGAACTGAATCGGTAGATTACTAGAAATTTATCGATCGTTGAATTAAAATCCTATTTTTGTTCTTTCTCCAAAATATATATTACTTCTTTCGCATTTCCATTTAATTAAAATTCGGAAGTATTTAATTACAGTTACACCGATTCTCTAAAACTACGCTTGAATATATATACTCATGCATTTGACACATTTCATGTTGAATAAGGAATACAGAGTTATTAGTCATATATCTTACGGATATAAGGTTATGGAATTAAAATACATTGATGCTACTCGTAATTAATGGATTTCTTAAAAGTTGTAGTTATTAATCTTTTTTTATTAAAAATTTTTAAATCTGTATTATGTAATTAAGCACACAAATTTAAGCGCTTTTATTACTGCGTGATACTTAATAACATAATCAAGATGAGGATAATTCGTTACCTTAATATACCGAATCTAAATATTTCATTAGTCGGTTTAATTTTATAATAGAATGTTGTATTTTTATTACTTTTTTTAAAAAAGTTCATGTATATAAATAAAAATTATAGTAAAAAAATATTTAAAAACTCATATACTCTTTCAGAAAGGAAATTCATTGTGACAGTTGAGGGATTTCAACCTTTGGGGGGGGGGGACAAAACCGGACTTTAGTGAAACTTCCAAAAGCAGGAATGAAACGTAAATTTTGGGGAATGACTGAAGTTGGTTGTTTACCTATAATAAAAATACACCAAATGTTCCAATGAATTTCGACACATATATATAGATAGAAAAAGCTTTATATAACCAGAATAAATGAAATGTGACGCGGTATTTGTCGGTTCACCAATTATAAATAGATATTCCGCATTTCTCAATCAACGGCCGTTAAGATAAGTGCTCTTTAAGGTAATCGCTACATTCTATTATATTGCGGTTTAATCGAATGATTTTGTGGTTAAAAATTCACTTTCTATACTGTTTAATGGAATTTCGTAAATACCTCTTATTACCGATCTCTAGATTGCAATATTACTTTATTCATAATTCCGAGAAATTTATTTTCACAATTATTTGTAAGAGGTTTATTTCCAAAGCCGAATATCTCCACGTTTGGTCAAAATTTAGATTGTGATTGTTAATGTAAAATTATTATACTCTTTTTTTAATAAAAACTGATTTGTTTCTGTTTTATATCAGCGCTAAGATATTTAGATCAACCGATCGTGAACAAGCATCCAAAATGCTATTTTTTGTGTCTATTAAATTTGAATTGAACATATATGCCTATAGTATAATGAGTTTTGATAAAAAGAAAACTTTAGATTAAATTAGCTTAACGTAGAGTTGCGGATAAAACAATGTATCAGTCGATATATGTTTTGGCTAATAAAAATAGACTTTCAAATTGAGATTTGTAACCAACACCCACCAACACCCATCAAGACCCACCAACACCCAACACCCACCAACATTTATATATACAATGAAAATTGAAAAACCGATAGCATGTAAACTAAAGACAACACACATTGTTAATTCAGTATCAAAGATTACACTGAATATTGACCACCTCAATACATTCTATATCCAATAAATATGGAAATACTGATAACTGTAATTCAATGAACACAAATTTCCATCTCAGTATCAAAGATTACACTGAATGTTGACCACCTCAATCATTAATATATCCAATGAAAATTGGAAACCGATTATATGAAAACTAATGACAGCACACATTTTCATTTCAGTATCAAAGATACACGTAATGTCGAAAACACTTCAATCATATCTATATCAAATGACAATATGAAAGCTTATAATAAATAAACCAACAACAAAATACATTTCCTTATCAGTATTAAAAATTGAACTTCATGTTGACCACCCTCAATGATTACTAAACCAAGTACCAATATGAATGCTTATAACATGTTAATCAATGGCAACATACATTTATTAATCCATATCAAAGATTACAGCTAATGTTGACCACCCTCAATGATTTCTATATCAAATCACAATATGAAAGCTCATAACAAACAAACCAATGATAACATACCTTTCCACGTCAGAATCAAAGATAACACCAAATGTTGAGGACCTCAATCAATTATATATCCAGTGAAAATTGGAAAACCGATAACATCTAAACTAAAGACAACACACATATCCATCTCTGTATCAAAAATTACACTGAATGTAGACCACTTCAATCATTTCTACATCCAATAACTATGGGAATACTGATAAATGTAATTCAAAGACAATACACATTTCCATCTCATTATCAAAGATTACACTAAACGATGCCACCTTATTCATTTATATATCCAATGAAAATTGGAAAACCACAAGCATGTAAACTAAAGACAACACACATTTCCATCTCAGTATCACAGATTACACCAAATGTTGAGGACCTCAATCAATTATATATCTAGCGAAAATTGGAAAACTGATAACATGTAAACTAAAGACAACACACATATCCATCTCTGTATCAAAAATTACACTGAATGTAGACCACTTCAATCATTTCAACATCCAATAAATATGGGAATACTCATAACATGTAAACTAATGGCAACAAAGATTTCGACCTCAGTTTCAAAGATTGCACTTAAAGTTGACCACCTCAATCATTTCTATATCCATTAAAAATGGAAATACTGATAACATATAAATCAATGGCAACATACTTAATGATACTTACTTAATCCATATCAAATATTACAGCTAATGTTGACCACCCTCAATGATTCCTATATCAAATCAAAATATGAAAGCTGATAACAAACAAATCAATGACAACATACATTTCTCTAACCCTATCCAAGATTACAGCTAATGTTGTCCACCCTCAATGATTTCTGTATCAAATCACAATATCAAAGCTGATAACAAACAAACCAATGACAACATACATTTCCACCTCAGTAACCAAGATTACACCAAATGTTGACGACCTCAATCAAATATATATCCAGTGAAAATTGGAAAACCGATAACTTGCAAACAAAAGACAACACACATATCCATCTCTGTATCAGAGATTAACTGAATGTTGACCACCTTAGTCATTTATATATCCAATGAAAATTGGAAAACCACAAGCATGTAAATTAAAGACAACACACATTTCCATCTCAGTATCACAGATTACACCAAATGTTGAGGACCTCAATCAATTATATATCTAGCGAAAATTGGAAAACTGGTAACATGTAAACTAAAGACAACACACATATCCATCTCTGTATCAAAAATTACACTGAATGTAGACCACTTCAATCATTTCAACATCCAATAAATATGGGAATACTCATAACATGTAAACTAATGGCAACAAAGATTTCGACCTCAGTTTCAAAGATTGCACTTAAAGTTGACCACCTCAATCATTTCTATATCCATTAAAAATGGAAATACTGATAACATATAAATCAATGGCAACATACATTTCTTAATCCATATCAATGATTACAGCTAATGTTGACCACCCTCAATGATTTCTATATCAAATCACAATATCAAAGCTCGTAACAAACAAACCAATGATAACATACCTTTCGACCTCAGAATCAAAGATAACACCAAATGTTGAGGACCTCAATCAATTATATATCCAGTGAAAATTGGAAAACCGATAACATCTAAACTAAAGACAACACACATATTCATTTCTGTATCAGAGATTACACTGAATGTTGACCAACGTAAGCATTTATATATCCTATGAAAATTAGAAAACCGATAACATGTAAACTAATGACAACAAACACTTCCATTTCAGTATCAAAGATTACACTTAATGTTGACCACCTCAATCATTTCTATATCCAATAAAAATGGGAATACTGATAACTGTATTCCAAGGACAACACATTTTTACATCTCAGTATCAATGATCACACTGGATGTTGACCACCATAGTCATTTATATAACCAATGAAATTTAGAAAACTGTAAACTGTAATTCAATGACAAACACGCATTTCCACCTCAGTATTACGGATTACACTCAATGTTGACGAACTTAATCATTTATATACACAATGAAAATTGGAAAACCAATAACATATAAACTAAAGACAACAAACATTTTTAACACGGTATGAAAGATTACACTGAATGTTTACCATCTCAATCATTTTTATATCCAATGAAAATTAATTAACCGATAACATTTAAACTAAAGACAACAGAAATTTCCACCTCAGTATCAAAGATTACAGTGAATGTTCACCATCTCAATATATATCTAGTGAAAATTGGAAAACCGATAACATGTAAACTAATGACAATTTTTAACTCAGTATCAAAGGTTACACTGAATGTTAACCATCTCAATCATTTTTATATTCAATGAAAATTGGAAAACCAATAACATATAAACTAAAGACAACAAACATTTTTAACACAGTATCAAAGATTACACGGAATGTTGACCAACTCACTCATTTATATATCCAATGAAAGTTGGAATACTGATAACATGTAAACCAATGTCAACCCACATTTCCTTATCCGTATCATAGAATACAGTTAATGTTAACCACCCTCAATGATTTCTATATTAAATCACATTATGAAAGCCGATAACAAACAAACCAATGACAACATACATTTCTTTATCCGTATCTAAGATTACCGCTAATGTTGACCACCCTCAATGATTTCTATATCAAATCAAATTATGAAAGCTGATCACATGTAAACTATTGTCAACACACATTTCCTTATCCGTATCAAAGTATACAGTTAATCTTGACCACTCTCAATGATTTCAATATCAAATCACAATATGGGAGGTTATAACAAACAAACCAATGACAACATACATTTCTTTATCCGTATCTAAGATTACCGCTAATGTTGACCACCCTCAATGATTTCTATATCAAATCAAATTATGAAAGCTGATCACATGTAAACTATTGTCAACACACATTTCCTTATCCGTATCAAAGTATACAGTTAATCTTGACCACTCTCAATGATTTCAATATCAAATCACAATATGGGAGGTTATAACAAACAAACCAATGACAACATACATTTCTTTATCCGTATCTAAGATTACCGCTAATGTTGACCACCCTCAATGATTTCTATATCAAATCAAATTATGAAAGCTGATCACATGTAAACTATTGTCAACACACATTTCCTTATCCGTATCAAAGTATACAGTTAATCTTGACCACTCTCAATGATTTCAATATCAAATCACAATATGAGAGGTTATAACAGACAAACCAATGGCAACGTATATTTCCATATCAATATCAAAAATTGCACTTTATTTTGACCACCCTCAATGATTACTAAACCAAATCAAAATAGGATGGCCGATAAAATGTAAACTAATGACTAAACACATTTTCTTTCCCGTATTAATGATTACAGTTAATTTTGACCACTTTCAGAAATTACATCATCAATAACAAACTAGAACGCCGAAAACATGTTAACCAATGACAACAGACATTTCCCAGAAGTATCAAAGATTATACTTTATATTACCCACAACTAGTGATTATACATACAATCAACATTGGAAAGCCGGTATTATAAAGCCGAAGATTGCAGTTTACGTTGACCTTCCTCAAAGATTTCTATATTTAATCACAATATGAAAGCTGATAACAAACAAACCAATGCCAACATACATTTCCATCACAGTATCAAAGATTACTTACAATGAATGTTGACCTCCTCAATCATTTCTATATCGAATAAAACTTGGAAAACCGATAACGGGTAAACCAATGACAACATACATCTCAGTACTTTCATCAGTATTTTCATTGGATATAGAAATGATTGAGGTGGTCAACATTCAGTGTAATCTTAGATACTGAGACGGAAATGTATGTTGTCAATGGTTTGTTCGTTATCATCTTTCATGTTGTGATTTGATATAGAAATCGTTGAGGGGGTCAAAATCAATGCAATTTTTGATACTGATAAAGAAATATACTTTATCATTGGTTTTTCTGTTATCACCCCTAATATTGTGATTTGATATAGAAATCATTGAGGGTGGTCAACATTAGGTGTAATCTTAGATATGGATAAACAAATCTATGTTGTCATTGGTTTGTTTGTTATTAGCTTTCATATTGTGATTTGATATAGATATGGTTGAGGTGTTCAACATTAAGTATAATCTTTGATACTGAGATGGAGATGTGTGTTGTCATTAGTTTATATGTTACCAGTTTTCAAATTTTCATTGGATATATATATATATATATATATATATATATATATATATATAACATTCAGTGTAATCTTTGATACTAAGATGGAAATGTATATTGTCATTGGTTTGTTTCTTATCAGCTTTCATATTGCGATTTGGTATAGAAATCATTGAGTGTGGTCAACATAAACAGTAATCTTCGATACTGACATGAAAATATTTGTTGTTATTTGCAGATGTTATCTACAATGTTATGTCATCTGTTACGTTGTAGATGTTATCGGCTTTCCAATGTTGATTAGATGTAGTAATCACTAGTTGTGGGTAATAATAAGTTTAATCTTTGATACTGATATGGAAATGTAGATTACAGTTAATGTTTACCTCCCTCAATGAGTTCTATATCAAATCAAAATATGAAAGATGATAACCAATGACAACATGCATTTCCATATCAGTATTAAAAATTGCACTTGATGTTGACCACCCTCAATGATTACTAAACCAAATCACAATAGGATAGCTGATAACATGTAAACTAATGACAACAAACATTTCCATCTTAGTATCTATGATTATAATGAATGTTGACCACCTCAATCAATTCTATAACCAATAAAAATTGGAAAATCGATAACATGTAAACCAATGACAACAACTGTTCATCTCAGTATCAAAAATTACACTGAATGTTGACCACCTCAATCATTTCTATATCCAATGAAAATTAGAAAACCGATAACATGCAAACTAATGACCACACACACTTCCATCTCAGTATCAAAGATTACACTGAATGTTGACTATCTCAATCATTTCTATACCCAATTAAAATTGAAAAACCGATAACACGTAAACCAATGACACTACACATTCCATATCAGTTTCAAAGATTACAGTTAATCTTGAACACCCTCAATGATTACTACCTCCAATCACAACTGGAATGCCAATTTCATGCATCATAATAACTATTGTAATCTTTGATATAGATAGGGAAATGTGTAGCGTCATTTTTTTTCCATGTTATCTTCTAATCATTGAGGACGGGCAACATTAAGTGCATTTTTTGATACAGATTTGGAAGTGGGTGCTGTCATTGTTTTACATATCAGCTTTTCTCTTTTATTGCATGTAGTAGTCATTGATGGCAGTCAACATAAACTGTAATCTTTGATACTGATGTTAAATGTATCTAATCTTAAGTTTACATTATATGGCCTTTCCTATTGTGATTGGATGTAGTTATCATTTAGCGTGGGGAACATTGAGTGCTATCTTTGATACTAATTGGGAAATGTGTGTCGACATTGGTTTCCATGTTACTAGCTTTCCTACTGTGATCGAATTTAGAAATGATTGAGGGCCGAAAGCGTTAAGGGTAATCTTTGATACTGAAAGGTAAATGTGTGTTGTCATTGATTTAGTTGTTATTGGCTTTGCTATTCTCGTTCGATATAATAATCTTTGAATGCGGGCAACCTTAAGTGTAATCTTTGATACTGATAACTAAATGTGTATTGTCATTGAATTACATGTTATTGGCTTTCCTATTGTAATTCGATATAATAATCGTGGAAATCAGGCAAACTTAAGTGTAATTTTTGATACTGATAAGTGAAAGTGTGTTGACATTGGTTTACATTTTATTGGCTTTCCTACTGTGATTGGATTTAGTAATCATTGTGGGCAGCCAAAGTTAAGTGTAATCTTGATACCGATAGGTGACTGATTCTGATTGTATTAAGTAATCAGTCAATTGTCAAGTAATCAGAGTGGTCAATACTACGTGTCATCTTTGATACTTAGTAGTGAATGTGTTTTCATTTTTTTTTTTATTGCCTTTCTTATTCTTATTGGATTTAGTAATAATTGAGAATGGGCACCGTTAAGTGTAATATTCGATACTAAAAAATGAATGAGTCTTTTCACTCTTTTTATTTTATCAGAATTAATATCTGATTAACTATTCACTGAAGTATTCTGTGGGAGGTATTAATGTTAATTCTCATCTCTGATACTGAAAGGTGAATGTGTTGTCATTGGTTTCATGTGTCATTCTATCAGCTGTCCTGTTCTGCTTGGATTTATGTGATCATGGAAAGAAAACAACGTTAAGCGTAATTTTGAATAATGAAAGTTAATGTGCGTTTTCTTTGGTTTATATTTAGCAGCTTTAGTATTGTGATATAGTACATATTGAGTGTTAACAATGTTAAATATAATATTCGGTTCTGAAAGGTGAATGAGTGTTGCCATTGGTTTAAATTTTATTGGTTTTCCTACAATTACAAGAAAGTTACAGAAGTAAACTTTGTGGGTGTTGAATGTTAAGTGTAAACTGCTATACTGAATGGTGAATGTGTGTTGTCACTGGTTTTATCCTCTCGTCTCCTTAAGTGCATCTAGAGGTTTGTAGCTGTTTTCTAGTTTCATCTATTTTCAGGCTTTCCGGTTTTGTGTGTACCCTCCAGCAGCGTCAGGCTGTTTTTTTGATCTAGGCAGTTATCACTGATTTTAAGACTCATTATTTCGATTTTTTGCATAGGTATCTAGGTGCTGATTTATCGACGCATACCCACCTTGTTGCGGCTGAAAGGTGGCAACAACTCCTGGATGTAGGTCCCTGTAACGAGCAAAGGAATCTTCCTAGTCCTGCTTGCATGCTTTTCAGAATGAAGGCTGTAATCTGTGGTTTTTGAATCGATCCAGTAGCAGCCAAGAGGTACATAGAATGACAGGGAAATTCAGAAGGTCCCCATCTGCCTGTAGCTTGCTGCGGGTAGTAGTCACACCAATGGGCATGTCCAACTTTTGATGTAGGAGAAAGACAGTGAGCGTCTCGTTGACGTCAGGACAGGCTAGGGAATCACTGGCCAGCCATATCAGAATTCATAGAATTCAGTAAGTCCAGGTGCAAGAGAAAGCCGATGCCCATTCCTACGAACTCGTCGGCGGATGAGGCTTCAGAAATGGATACAGGGACACCTGGCCGAGGCAAGTCAAACCCTGCAGTAGAGACATTTAAGAAAGCAGTGTGCTTTGCTGACATCGTTTGTGCCAAAGAGAGGCCAGCCAGGTCAAAAAACCGAAGGTCTTGTTTGTCAACAAGGCAGAGGGATTGACTAAGGCCAGTTCTGACTTGAAAAAGGACTTCCAGGCTGCTGTTTGTGACAGCCAGAAGGGCCTGCATATTAGAGATATAAAAGAGACCAGCAAGGGTCTAGTTGTGGTTGCCGACAACAAGGAGACGGTCCAAGTCATCAAGGAATCTCCTGCAGTGCAGAAACTTGAGGTCAAGGTACACCCCAAACGAGGTTGTAGGCCCCCTGTCAAAGTCTAATGACATTGACCGTGGTCTCTCTGATAAGGAGGTTCTGACCCTGATGAGGAACCAGAGCACTGACTTGGACGAGACTACGTTTAAAAAGGAGTGTAGGCTAGTCTTCAAAACAGGAAATCATAATGCCGCTCGGTATCATGAAGTTTTTGAATTAGGTGCTGGTCTCTTCCTGAAATGCTTGTCAGAGGGTAGAATTTTTCTGGATTTCACATCCTGTCACATCAAGGAATACCTTGACTTGCAGCGGTGTTTCAAATGTTGTCGCTTCGGCTATAGGGCCAAAAGAATGCATCGGTCTGTGCGCATTGTGGTGAAGAGGGCCATAAGCATGACGACTATCCGCAGAAAAAAGTGGCTCCGATTTGTGTCAACTGTAAGAGGTTGCGCGAGTCATAGTGTGATTGTTACAAGAGGGCAGTTGAGATTTGTTTCAAATCCCTTGACGGTTAGGTTCAGTCAGCTAAATGCCCAGGAAAGAATAAAAACTATTTTAAAATTTGTGTCAAAATGAATTTTCTTTCCTAATGCTAAAATTAAATAAGATAAATTTATTATAAGATAAATAATATTAGAAAATATTTTCATGAGATCTGCTTTTCTCAGATTATTAGTAACTTTTTATGCAATAGTCAATTTACATTTGTTATAAAAATTGGAAAAGGTGGTAAAAAAAAGTCATTCTAATTTTAGTAGTTTACATAAAACGTTTATTAATAAGAAAACAAAATATTCAAGAATGGTAGGAACACAAAAAAACAATAGTATTAGGGAAAGATCAAATAACCAACATTTTTTCCTTATAAACATATTTCTCTTATAAATAAATTTACAAAATTTAAACCCAATCCATTGTAAAAAGCTGTATTATAAATAAAAGAAAATACATAATAGTTTTAACTAAAAATATATGTGCCAGGTGGAGGAGGCCCTTGAAATATATGAAGGAATGGAAAATTATTTAAATCTTTCCAAAATAAAGTTTATTTATTTTCTTCCATAATAAGTGAAAGTACAGGCAAAATATGCCAACCACCATATGTAAAAGGATATCATGAAATTAAGTATTTCTAGACTTCTAGAAATTTTTCATTTTGAAAATGACCTTCCTCCAAAAAATGAAATAAATCCTGGCTACATTCCAGCACCCAACATAACAATTACAAAAAATAAAATTAAAAACTAAACACATTATTGTTAACCACAAACTAAATTAAATTCTAATACAAAAGAAATAACAGATTAGCAGGTTAATTGACACAAAAATAAAATCTAACCATTAGATTTCTATTACATGGTATATTTTTGCAGAAATAAACGAAAAATATGTACGTAAATGTTTTTACAATTAGATATAGTAACTTAAAAAAAAAAAAACACAATAAAATCTATTTACAAAGAAATTATTTTAAGAAAATTACATATCTTGAAAACTGTATTAATTTTACTATTAGTCCTTAGTGGCTTACAAGAAGGCAGGTGCAGTAGGTGTGGGTCACACCCCTCGTTCATCTCTGAGAGGGTGACAAAATGGCAAAAATATGTGGTTTTAAAATATTTTTTTGGGCTCACGACACTTTAAAAACAGAAATTATTTAAAACAAGTTTAATAACTTTGGCAATTAATTAACCAGTCAATATAACTATGTATTGAAATTTGTTATTTCAGTCAACAAACACAATGAAATGTAGATGAACTATACAATGTGTAATGAATGGTAAGCATATGAGAAAGGAAAGCGGATAAGAAAGGGGAGGTGTTTCTTTCCACCGAAGTTTGTTTCTGCAGGATATACTTGAGCGAGAAGTAAACAACTGGTGTTATCATAAAATGTACTCATACATTATGACCCACAATTAATAAAAAATTTAGTCATAAACTATGATGAACTTTCTGAAGATGTATCTTTAGAGAGATTCTTTAAGACTTTTAGTTTTTTGTTTGATATGAACTTTCAGATACTGTACCACATCTGACTTCAGCCTTAAGATTATTGTTAACATTATGTGTTTCAGTAGCATCATGTGAAAGGAGTTTTCAAAACTGAAATTAATGTTACCTTCAGTCCACTGTGAGTCAAGCTCAGCTCTTTAGCCATTTTGTCAAATGGAAACAAGGTAGTGAAAGAAATTGATTTTTATATCATTTCAAAATTTGCAGAGAGAAAAGTTAGGAAAAAATGGTTTTAAGTGCTTACTCACAAAAGTAAACAAACAGAAAATAACTGTAACTTCTTTTAATAATTTCAATGTGGAAGTGACAAGAAATTTTCTGCACAGGATCTACCCGACCTTGCTGCACCACTGTTCCTTTGATTTCTTTAACGTTCATCTTCATTTGGTAAAGTTAAATTTATATATAATTAGAATAGCAGTTTCATTATTACTTTAATATAACTTTCATTTTTACATTTTTGTGATATAATTGCTTAAGTTTAATCAAGTTTTGTTTTTAACTTAAAATCACTTAGCGAACAATGTAATTAATAATAAACATAGTTTTAATTAATACATTATATGTATACAGTACATCAATACATTATCGTCGTACATATATAATACATCATCGTACTAAAAGTACAATGATGTAAGATATTGAAAAATAATACAGAAAAATTTTAAATTGAGGTAACATCATACTTGATTTTTCTTTTCCTGACTAAGAGAAAATACTGTTAACAGATCAGCATATACTGTTAACAGTTCAGGTGAGAAATAATTGGAAATAGAAATTTCTGAGACTACACATGTAATACCACTAAGCCAATATTAATACATAACTTATAACTAAACATAGAAACTAAGATATATAAAAACAAAAATCAGTTTTCATAGACAACCAATGATAACAGTATAAGTTTCTCTTCATTGGAATAACTAAAAGAAAAAAAAATCTAATAAATCTTATTAGTTACATATCTCAATTTATGAGAATAACGGGTTAATATGTACCTAAACGATACATACAAATCAATTGAGACAAATAGGTCTGAATAATGGTAAAAATTAAAACTCCACTCATTATTCTCTATAAGTCTAGACCATCAATCTAGAGAAATTTTATTTCATCTAGATTAATGTTTTTATAATAAAATATTGAAATCTTTGCGAGTGAATTTAAATCACTACACAACAGATACAACAAAATGATTCATTCATATTTATGAATTCTTTAACTGATGGATTTCCATCTAAATTAAAATATAAACTTGCAATTCCTCATACTTCAAATGAGAATTCTCTTACGAAGCAGACATTTTATTCTCCCTAAAATTCAACTGCAGAAAAATTAAAACCAACCATGGATGGTCTGACTTAAATTTTCATAATAAAGATCTCACCTTGACTGGGCAGACTTTTGCAATTCATGACAAACTAATAAAAAAATTCATATTAAAATATGAAATATGTCACTTTTTAGGGAAGAACAAATGAAAAACAGCTTCAAGAGTCAAGTTAATGTCCAATGCTTTTTAATACAAAATCTAATTAATGGCTTATATATTATAGTATCCAGATAACTAAAAAACTCACTATTACAATTAGCAATGAGCATCACTGTTTCTTAATTATTCATGTTATAAATAATATATGCTGCTATATTTAAATATCTATGGGTTACTATAAGAAACACAATATATTATAATCACTGGGATTCCAATCAATGACACCATCCTAGAATTGAATCGGTCTCAATTTGATAAAGACATCCCCATGTACATAAACAAAAATAATATAATATAAAAAATATTCCCTGCTAGAATGACCTAATTCGACCCCAGAGAATAGTCATAGATTATCGACAGAGAATAGATAGTAATTATCAAATCTAATCTAGACCTGATTTTGTTAAATTATCAATGTTGATGATAATGATGCTACGAACTTAAACTTTATTAGATACTCTGCTTGCTACATAATAATAAAAGTAATATTTTGTAATAGTATTGTATGGATACCTATGTACAACTAAATATCCCTTGTGATTTTGTGACCCATCATATGGTTTGATCATAAGTGTGGATACCTATGTACAACTAAATATCCCTTGTGATTTTGTGACCCATCATATGGTTTGATCATAAGTCACAAGGGTCTAGTGTATTTTTTAATGACAGCCGACATAATTAAAGGATCTGAAAAGATCTACTTGTACAAGCATATTTACAGGTTAAAACATAATATTTTATATTATTTATAATATTTTATATCTCATTGTCCGTAAGTTACATTATCAGTCATGTTAAAAATCTGTAACTTACGGACAATGAGATAGACATACAGTTTGTGTAGTATTTGTAAAAATGTTACACAGAAATAGATAAGACGAGATTTAAATTAACTTTGCCAAGTTAAATCTACAAGGCATATTCATACAAGGACATCGGCTTATATTTAAATATTAGCAGGTCTGAACACAGTTTCATGCATGCAGGGCTGGCTATTTACGAAGCAATTGCAGTTATTGTTTTGAAACAGTAGTTGTTTCCCTGCCAGTGAATGCAGAACGCAATGTCCGCAACAATCGTTTCTCCCATCAGTTGTGAAGTGCACACTGTGATTCAATTTTTGTGTGCAAAAGGAGCTTCAGCTACTGAAATTTATCAGGAGTTGTGTCTAGTGTGTGAACCTACACTAATGAGTGATGGAAAGGTTAGACAGTGGTGTCGAGACTTTAAAAATGGCCACACAAATGTGCATGACAAACAGCGGAGTGGTAGGCCCAGCATTCAGGCCAACAAAATTGTTGAATAAGTGAACTGAAAACTGCAATGTGATCGGTGATTGATTAGTACTCTGGCTGATGAATTTCTGCAAGTTGGATGCACCTCTATCTATATGACTGTCGCAGAAAAGCTTGAATATCACAAATTGTGTGCAAGGTTGGTGCCGAAAATGTTCACCGACCAACATAACAAGCAAAGAATGTGCAGTGGACGAGCGTTTTTGGACTGCTATTGACAAGATGGAGATGATTTTTTCTTTTTCTTTTAACCTCCAGGACCACTATTAGGTATTGCTAGAGGATGAGATGAATGACACGTAGCGTGTGAAAATGCCACCCCTGATCGGGATTCGAACCTGGGACCTCCGGATGAAAGGCCAAGACGCTACCATTGTGCCACAGAAGTCGGCAGATGGAGATGATTTGTTTCCCCACACTGTTACGGACAAAGTCCTACAGACATGGATATCCTACACCGATGCAGAATCAAAACAATAGTCAATGCAGTGGTGCCATTTAAGTTTTCCAAAACTGAAGAAATTTAAGCAATCTCCATAATTGAGTTAAAAAATGTTGGCTAAAAATTTTTGAAAGAAAAAGGGCTGAAGAAATTTAAGCAATCTCCATAATTGAGTTAAAAAATGTTGGCTAGAAGTTTTTGAAACAAAAAGGGCATCATTTTGGTTGATTTCACGTGGATCAACAATTACAGCTGATGTGAATTGCAAAACGCTCACCAAACTGAAACATGCGATCCAAGATCAACGACATAAGAAACAGTCGTCTGGCGTAATCCTTCTTCAAGACAACGCACACCCTCACACCACTGCCTTAACCAAAAAGAAGATCAAGATTTTTGTTGGGAACTTTTTGACCACCCTCCATATAGTCCCGACCTTTTACCTAGCAACTACTTCCTCTTCTTGCATTTGAAAAAGTGGCTTGGTGGACAACGGTTTGAAAACGAGGAACTTAGAATAATGTTGTCAACTGGTTCAATTACCAGCCAGCAAACTTCTATGCAGAGGGGTTAAAAAAACTGGTGCAGCATTATGAAGTGTTTAGAACTGAATGATGATTATGTGGAAAAGAGAAGTAAATATGTAGTAAACAAAAACTAAGTAAAAACCTTTTCTCAAAGTTAATTTTTTTTATGAACTAACGACCCTTACTTTATGAATGCGCCTTATATATGTTTTTTCAAATGCTTAATATAAATAATTATACGTATGACCTGCAAAGGAAGAAGATCATTTGTAACATCTTTCTGTTAAAAACATTTAACCTTATCACAATTAATAATTTAACAGTAAAGGTTGTTTTATATATATATTATATAAGAATATTAACTTATAACTGTATAAAAATATTACTTTAATAACAACAGAAGTTGCCACAGTTCATTGAATTAACATTTGATACAATTTCCCTACATGTATAAATATATTTATACCATACTCTACTTCTTTTGTTTTAAATTCAAATAATTCATTAACATACTGACCACTGTGTTAATAACACCACAATGGTCAACATCATCAAATTCAAAGATGATGATTCAATTAAAACCATAATAAAATTACAATCTAACAGTTGGCAATAATGTCCATAAAACAAAGGATAATACTACTGGACAGCAAAATCTGCATATGCGTTCATTATATATTCAAAAATTTTTAAAACAGAGAACTAAAAATAAATTTTTAATAGAATTATATATAAGGTAATTATAGAATTAAATAACTTGAAAATGTGGGATGCGTGAAAAAAATTGATTCTTCAAAATTTATATGTTAAACTTATGTAATTACTGTTTTATAGTTTGTATTTCATACAATATTAATATATATATATATATATATATATGTATACAAAGGGCGCTAGGAAAATTTTCAATACGATTTTAGGACCTGCACTGGAATATAGTTTGTACTTCATGTTATCAGAATTTTGTGTAAAATTAGTAAATATCATAGTAAATTATATCAGTAATAAATCTATAATAATTTATTTTGATTGACTTTATTTTTCATTAAAATACCAATTTCTTTTGAGTTAAACAAAATCTAAAATAAAACATTCCTATTTGTACATATTTTCATGTACTTTAAAAAATTGTTTTAAAATATTACAGCAGGCTATATCGAAAGAAGCTCAAAAATAAATATATATTCACTACTACTGCCTTTATTATTTTTAATAAGCATTTCTGTTATTTTACTACAAAAAAGTATTACTATAATTTTTTTAATGCAAATCAGACAAAAAGCCTTAACAGGTCTTCATGTTAGTTACAAGGTATTTCCATCTGATGCACGTAAGTGTTTGAGAAATATTTTGCTTAACATTCAGTTTATTTTCTTGTGCACATTACGTTTCTTACGTTTTAATGCAAAGAAAATTATTATATGACTACTATAATATTGAATTAGCGATTATTATTAAAAATTAATGAATTTTATTTGATTATACAGTAGAGAATTAAAATTTTAAATATTTATTACGTAAAATATTATATTTGAATAATTATGTTTTCACAGTTGTTACATTAAAATCTCCAAACATTTATTCATTTTTATCATTTATTTACATAGGCTTCTAACAATCCTCACTCCGACTTGTAGATTATTTTTCATTTTTCTGGTGACCAAACTGCAACAGTAATAATCGAAGAGCATAAGAAAGAAGCAGTAATAAAAAAGGGAGTCAAGGACGTTCCCTATCCCTGTTACTTTTTAATCTTTACATAGAACTAGCAGTTAATGATGTTAAAGAACAGTTTAGATCTGAAGTAACAGTGCAAGGTGAAAAGATAAAGATGCTACAATTTGCTGATGATATAGTAATTCTAGCCGAGAGTAAGCTTTGAAGAAACAATGAGTGGCATGGATGAAGTCCTATGCAAGAACTACTACGTTAAAATACTACGGAGGTAGAAGAATTTTGTTATTTGGGAAGCAGAATTACTGCTTCCCAAATAACAAAGAAGATGGACGAAACAGTAGCAATATAAAATTCTGAATAGCACAGGCGAAACGAGCTTTCAATCAGAAATATAATTTGCTTACATCAAAAATTAATTTACACATCAGGAAAAGAAAAGAAAAGAAAAGTAAATGTTTGGAGCATAGCTTTATATGCAAGTAAAACTTGGATAATTGGAGTACCCGAGAAGAAAATATTAGAAGCTTCTGAAATATGGTGCTATAGGAGATGTTAAAAATCAGATGGGTAGATAAAGTGACAAATGAAGAGATGTTGTGGCAAATCGGTGAAGAAAGAAGCATTTGGAAAACTATAGCTAAAAGAAAAGACAAGACTTAAAAAGGTCACTTAAGGCATCCTGGAATAGTCGCTTTGATACTGGAGGGACAGGTAGATGGGAAAAATTGTGCAGGCAGGCAACAGTTGGAATAAGTTAAACAAATTGTTAGGGAAGTAGGGGGTATACAGAAATGAAACGACTGGCACTAGATAGGGAATCTTGTAGAGCTACATCAAAACCAGTCAAATGACTGAAGACAAGAAAATTTGCTAGTAATAACAGGCTTATACCCTTTAACAGTTACTAAATGATAAATGAATTGTGTAGTGTGTGAAAAATGCCATGCTTGACTGGGATTCAAACCTGAGATCTCTAGATGAAAGACTAATACAATCAATCAAGAGTTAATTACATAGTTGACAACTGTTTTATCATGCATTTAATTATATTATTAAAGGTTTAGTTGTCACCCAACAAAATTTATTTACAAAAAAATGAAGATCTGCAGGTCGTATCATCAAATGAAAAATTATAGGGTCTTAGAACAATTACAAATTATTCATCCACTTGATGCAATTAAACAAAAGTTTCAATTTAATAATACATCTTATATATATTTTTTAAACTTCTTTCTCTAATATTACTGAGTTTTTTTTCATTTTTACCAATATTTTCTAATTTTCCTTCTAACATATAATGTAAAAAAAAGTAACTTACAGGCACGAAAAATTAGTTGATATTTTGTTTTAAATGTACTGCAGTGTATAAAATATAATCCAAACACAAAAACTATTGCTTTAAATAAACATAAAAATTAAAATAACACTAATATATAATAGTGGATTGTACAACTTCTACGTACAATGGACATTCTGATTAACAATAAGAATGAATTTGTTCACTCCATTTCACAGAAAAATATATTCTCTATTCTAATATGCTGATGATTCAAATGTATCATTTGCAGCTGAAATGCTATTACTCTGACCAGAAAATCCGGGCAATGAACACACATATGTATCACAACCATCGTTCTCACAACTGTTGATCAAAGTTTTAGTCTTTTCCTTTATAGAACAAAGTTACTGCTTTCGATCCATATTGCCCAGTCCAAAATGTTTTTTACACACATCGCAAAACACATGATAAACATCATTTATCTCTTCTAAACCAACTTATTTCTGGGTGTAAGTTTATATATAACTACTGGTCACTACACAGTCTTCAAATTCCATTTAAAACCAATTAATTACCTAAATTAACCTTTTTTGTTAAAATTTCACCAATGAAAAAAATCTAACTGCAATTTGGAATATTCCTCCTTTAATATAAAAAATAATTAAGAAATTAAGTAAGAACAAGCCATGTTAATGGTGCTGCTTGATGCACGTAGCTGCAATGTGCTGGGTGATGGGATCACCACTTCCCGACACCAGGAAAGTATTTCAAATACATTTTGGCTTTACTTCTGTGAGCAGCCTCCAAAAAAGTGAGGGCCTGACTTGTGTTAAGTGTAAATGTCTTCGGAAGGATCACAGGCACTCTGTGAACAGCAAAGATTGTGAATGAATTTAAGTTATAGGACACTGAAATTGTACTACCAGCAAAACATGTTAAGAACAGTGTAGTTTTTAACTTAATTCCTGCAATTTCTTAAAGTAAATTCCAACTTGTAATATGACACACAAAGATGATAACTACACGGTATGGTAAATTTTTTTCCATCAAGTGACACAAGTTTCAACGAGCTTCTCTTTCATCATCCATACTTTCACGCTGCTATTTCTTACCTGACCCATCTTTTTTCCTAGCACCTCCAACATCTTGAGAGTTTCTCTGTTTTCTTGGAGTTTGACCCTCTGATTCTAAAATAGGAAAACGAATTAAAAAAATATTAATTAAATATTATTAATGATAAATTAAACAAGAATAGTGACATTACATGCGTGCACGCACATGCACACTCACACACACACACACACAAAAATTTTCCCCTCAAAAATTAATGGGAGAATTTAAAAATTAATAGAAATAACCAGAACTCCCACCTTCATTTTAGTCCCTAAAATATTTTTTAAATGTACTAGTATTTTTTAAATGTACACAACTGCTGAAAGTGACCTTTCTCCTGTAACAAACTGCCAGAAATTCATCTAACTTTTACATTTTGTTGCTTTTTATAATTATACAGATTTATAATAAAAACGTATAAATAATTTAAAATAAATAACATAGATCTATGTATAATTATACACATTTAGTTGAATTTTGGAAATTTATTCATGGTAAACTTAATTTAAAACTGTTTGGTTGTGCTTCGTGCAAAACTACATTTTAAAATTCTTATAATTTATAAATATTAAGTAGTATTCAAAGTTTTTATTAAAATAATAAAGTTAATAAACCTTTGGTTTCTGAGTTCTTACTGCAATCTTTGTTTGCAGTATCATCATCATTATCATCATCACTGCAATCTGATCTGAAATAAATAACAAAATCATTTTTTTAAGTACAATTTAACAAGGTATAAGAAAATATAAAAATTATCATTTATAAAAAATAAAAAATGGGACTGGTCCATCCAAGTTAAAATAAGGATGAAAAGTAATATTTAAAGAAACAATATATCAACCCAGTCAGTCTAGCAGTGACATTTAAAGTAATAATAGACTAACCAAGGTTAGTCTAGCAGTGAACTCTTCATCATAAATCTGCTGATTTTAAAATCGAGAGTTCTAAGGTTCAAATCGTAGTGAAGGTAGTTGCTTCTATACAGATTTGGATACTAGATCCAAATACGTGAACTTTGGTGGTTGGAGTTCAATTAGCCGCACATCTCAAGAATGGTTGGCCTGAGTCTGTTCAGGACTACATACTTACAGTTACGTGCCAGATTGGATACAGATACCTTAGCATCTCTACTGTTGATATCACGTAACAATTGGGCTATTCTGTAATCTGGTATTACATAAAAATAAATAAAATAATGGTAGTATAGTCTTTATTTAACCAACATGTATACTCATAATATTCAGGCCATTCTAGGAAAATGGGAAACAAATTGTGAAAATAGGTTTTGACATCATTGCACTCACCATAGTAATGGAATGATGCCTTTCATTTAAGGAGGTTCTGGGTCTGAATCCTGATGGTCAAGTGTGTCACACAAACTGGTTAACGTTAAAAAAATAACATTAACTGGGTTCAATTAGTTGTCATGATCTTAAAATAAATAAACAAATAAGATAATGATTGATAACTTTGATGGTTTTCTTCTTTACTATTTTAATCTGCACTCTTCTAATAATTTTAGAAATTTGAAGATATGAAAATAGCATTAAAAATTATTTTCCTATTATGATTCTAACACAAACAATGAAACAAATGTAAAAAATAGTATTTAATATTATAATTTTATTGGTAATTAATATTCTAAATTATATTTTTTTTTTACTTTAAAATTATTATTTTCAAAATCATTAAACTTATATCTAACACATGCTATAATTTTTAACGGTTGTAGGAGGATTAAAACAAGCTACTCAAAAAAAAAAATTGCAGATGCACTCCCATAAATAACAAACTAGGTTTACTAGGAAAAGCAAGCGAGAAGTGAAGTGGTTTCTGTTGCCTTTATCACAGACCAAAATACACTGTTTTATATCACCATGATAAGATCTCCAAAAGCCAATGGTTTTCAGTGTTCTACAAGAAGTACCTTCACCTGTTCACCACAAGAACTGGTTTTATTATGAACATCATCACTCTAAGAGAAAATAATTTTTAGAGGGACTGTTACTTGTATATTGTATGTCATTTTATACATGTCACAACCATAAGAAAGACTGGAACACGCAGAGTAGATAACAAATTAATGTACTCAATTTTTCTAATTCTTTTTTTCAATGCTTATGTAAAATGTGATTACTGAGTTTATTTTATTATGAATTAATTAGTTTTTATACAATTCTGTTAGCTGTAATTATAGTTTTTTTATCATTAATAAGTGAATTTTGTAAAATTTACTAAAATATAAAAATAACTACAAATTCCAAAACACAGCTTCATCAAACAGAACTATTCACCAACGTCAAGCTTTTTGCATAGAACTGATGCTATAGACGTAAAATATAGCCTTGGAATAATAAATTAAATTTTTGTTTTTTAAATAATAAACTTTTTAATAAAAAATTATTATCAATTCAAGAAGATTTATAATTACACAACAAAAAGATACAAATCCAGATTGGTTAACCAGCTAGTTTATAATTACAACAAAACAATTGTTTAGTAATATTCTGAATGGAAGGTTGATCAGATATAAAATATTACCCATAGAAAGAATTTATGTTACTGTTTGAAGGAAAATAATTTTTGTTGCAGCCTATATTTAAACTGATCAATGCAAAAACATTTATCATAACTGTACAACTATTAGGATAAAATTGTCCCCGAAGGGATCATGAACAGAATGGAAACGCTGCCCAGGTTTTTTTTTTTGGTTGGGTAGTTTGCTTCACATTATAGTTCTTCTGATGGTGGTTGCCCTTGCAATATACCCCCACTCTTTTCCTTGACTTTGTTTCTTCCTAATTTTCAGTTCTATGAGTAGATCTAGCCAAGATCCAACACATCGTTCATGCAATATAATAGGAGGGCCTAACTTTGTACTGACTCAGAAACTCTGTTTCCTGTCAAGACAGCTACACAATAATCTTAATGACAACTGCCTTTGCAAGGACAATATTAGGTTTCCTAATAATTATTTAAATAAAAATATAATTACTTATTGAGCAGCTAGTTCCTAATACCTGCAGCATAATGATTTCAATTTCAGGAAACCTTCACACCTAAAATATTTTATCGTCAATGATTGTTATCCTACAAGAAACTTGACAATATTTTTTGTTTTTCTTTTCTTCTTAATTAAATTACTATATTCATCATATTATCAAACAATTAATTTGGTTTTAAAACACCATTTCTATCTGGCCAGAAAATCCAAATCTTTGTTGGGAATCAAACCTGGGACTGCCAGCCCAATCAACAAACTCTACTGACTGTTATGTATGTGCGATTCTAGGCAAAGTCTTTTTTATCCCAGTCAATTTTTTTTACAATGTGAAAATTTCCATCAATAATGGGAATCAAACTGAAACTCTAGCACAAGCAGTCAGCAATGCTAACCACCAATAGATTACAAGCCCACACTTCCTGTATAAAATTCTGTGCTTACAGATTCAGTCAAACTTGTAAATCTCATGAGCTTGTTAAATTATAATTTATTTTTTATTACAGGAAGAAATAAACAAATCTATTTTTAGGCCACTGCCCTATGGAAACTAAAATTTGAGTTATTATAATGATAACTATTAAATTTGATATTACAATACTGCAGTTATCCTGCAGTTCTTGAGTATCGGCTTAAAAGAATATTTGTTAGTTTCATTACTGTACAAAGTTAAGATATGTTTCTGCTGAAATAGTTCTCAAAAAGGATAATTTTTATATCCTTTTACAAACAAGCATAATAGTGAATCATAGTACAGAAGAGTAATATTACAATCCAGTTATTAATTGCTGGTTAATTGTTGGCTTTTCGTTTATGCACTAATGCTGTTTGCATTTATGTAACAGTGACAATAAACAATCTTATTAACATTGAAGTACAATCTGTGATTCAATCTTTTAAATTTTACATTGCTCTCAAGGATGGGAAGGTCTGACTAAAGAGATGGATATGGCCTGTTAAAGTTGATTATTTAGGGTGTAAATTCTCCTCATCTAGATTATAAGCTGATCTCTTGCTTAATACTTGGAAGTAGACTACTGCTCATAGCTCAATTTTTGCAGACCACTAATTTTTAGAGTTCTCAATTTTTGTTTTATATTTTATAAAGGCAGGTAAAACTTTTTCATATTACTTCATAAGTGTGGATTTTAATATTTTTATTTTATAATTCATTTTTTACTAATACTGCTAGTAAACATTTTTGTGGTTAATGCAATTGTTATCAGTAGTATAATTTTATTAGAAAAAAAATTAACAGTAAAGTTCTTAAATCTCATTTTGTAAGGAGTTTTTGAACATGGATAAGTAGTTTTTGATATATTTTTGAACATGGTAGTTTTTGTCTAATAAGTTTAAATGTTACATACCCTTGTTCATTCTGGTTGCCTTTAGATTGTTTTTCTTTTTAAATGAAGTTTTAGTGTTAATTAATTTGATTGGTTTAGCAACATCATCATTGAGTCTGAAAAAGAAAAGAGTATTTAATGAAATAAACAATTCTTTTCCAGTAAATTAAATATTATCATACAAACAGTAGCCTTTTTTAACAGCCGTTTGTAATATTTTATTCAGTCTACATATATATAACTTGTTTCTTACCCATTTAACTCCAACACTCTATTGACATTTATGCAGTTAGAAGATAAATTCTTGCAACTATGCTATACTTGCTAACCTCTATTAAAAAATGAAATATTTTAAAATGTTGACCTCTATGGCTAAACAATCTTTTAGCAAAAGGTCCTGCAGGTTTCAAATCCTAATTACTTGGTACCGTTCAATAACACAAAGTTTCCATTATATAATAACATAAACAAACTTTGAGGTAAAACAAGAAATTTTTTAGGAGTAAATTTGCAACTGACAGATTAATGTAGTTCAAGAATACAAAATCCTTCTTCCATCTCTGAACTTTGAACTATAATTCAGTTTTTAATTTTAAAAAACACCTCTCCTTAAGACACTCAGCAAATTTGTAAAATGCATGGGAACAATTTTACGAGACAATAATGTTAAATTATAATTTCTTTTTTATAATTTTCTTCTTTATTCCAGGAAAGAATAAACAAAGCTGATTTCAGGCCCGTAGGAATAAGGAAATGTAAAATTTGAGGCTAGGATAGAAGAATGATCTTGCTACTTGATTGTGAAATACTATCAATCAAAGCAAGAGTATACATTAAATTTTAAAACCTGAGATGGGTTATTTAAAAGATGCATATGTTGTTAGGGATTTTTTTTTAGAATAATCTAATTATATTTTTACAATATACCTTATGTTTAATATAACTGATGGAATTCTTTGGCTGCTAGCAGATATTTATCCAGATATTTGAATTTCATTACCACACATTCACTATTAAATTTAAACTGTGTGTACATTCTATAAGTACGAGTCAAAAATGATCTGCACTTTCACCATAACACACCTTCAAGGTTGTCATACTGCTTTCTGTGCACTAGTGTTTAGAGGTGGTATAACTATGGTGAAATGTGTGAAATTTGATCTTGATTGCATTATTTGCCTTCCGGCTATTACAGAGTAAACATATCTGCTCCACTAGCAGGTTGCACCATGGAGGAACAATAGCAGTAATATGATTTATGTGGTTAAGGGGATGAAAAAACTGAAATTCATCTTATCACAATATGAGGACAATGCTTTATCATGTAAAACTTTTTTATGGATTGAGAAGTTTAAAAGTGGCCGGATGAGTTTGATGCATGAAGAGGGAGCAGGATGCCTGTCAACCTCCTCCATGAAAAAGATTCAGCAAGCTTGAGAGATGGTTGTGATAAGTAGGTGAGTTACCATCAATGAGGAAGTATCTTCATTGAACATCAGTCACAGTTCTGCCCATCAAATCATCCATGACAAAATTGGTTTCCATAAAGTCTGTGTGTGATGGGTACAGCTTAGTGCAGGGCACAAGCTCATATCTGTTTAAATCTGCAAAACTTATTCAACCCCTTCAACAAGGAAAGGTGAAAGACATATTTTTTTGGCAGCAGAATAGTCACCTGTGATGAAATGTGTTCATCACTATGAGTCAGAATCAAACCCCCAGAGTATGGATTTCTGTCAAAGAAAAATTCAAGATTGAGCCATCGATGGGTAAAGTTATGATAACTGTCTTTTGGGATGCAAAAGAGCCTATACCGGAAGACTTCATGGAAAAGAAGACTGATCAACAGCACATTACAATGAAATGTTGGAAAACAAGCTAAGCCAGCAACAAACGCAGAGGTCAATTGCCTGCCTGAACATGGCTCGCCAGATTGTTTAAACCAGCAAGTTGAATTTTAAGGTATTGGAACACCTTCCCTAGAGCGTAGATCTTGCTCCCTCTTACTTTCATTTGTTTAGGCCGCTCAAGGATGCTTTGCGAGGTTGTCAATTTTCCTCAGACTAAGATATGCAGGAAGCAGTGCAAAAATGGCTTAACTACCAACCAAAAACCTTCTTCTTGAAAGGAACACACAAGTTTGTGGACCAATGGCCCAAAAGCATTGACAAGGGAGGTGACAATGTAGGAAAATGAAGTACATGTGGAACCCTTAGCTTTGTGTAAATAACTTGTACAATGAAAAGTGCAGATAATTTTTAGCACGCCCTAGTATTTTTCCTACATTTTGCATTATACATTTACAGTAAGTAGTCTTTTCATGTAAATATTCATAAATTTTAAATTGCAATTGTTGGTTAACTATGAGAATTTTTTTCAATCTTAAATAATATAATTTGTTCTGTTTTATTACCCAACAATATTTTATTAAATCTTTAACAAACGCTCTTTACTGCTGAACTAGCATATGCGTTGAATATTGTTAATTGACAAGGAACAAAAATATAACAAAACAAATGATATAGTTGTGTAGAGTAGCAACATTCCATTAATAACTGCAATTTTTTTTACTTATCTCTAGTTATTTATAAAAGAAAACTGGCATTTCCTTCATAACCTAATATTATAATTCAAAATAAAATGTCTAATAAAAATCTGAAAAACTAACAAGTTTAGTGGGTAAATGCTACTGCATTATTTTAATATATATTAATAAACAAATATTTTATTACAACAAACTTTTGAGTTAGTCTATTTTTTTATATTTTGAGTCAATAGATCTTAAAGTCAATTACGAGACAATTTATATTATAAGCAATTTTATTTGGTTATAAGAAAGTAAAAATTATCAAAAATTTCTAATATAGATTTTTTTATTAGTATTTCAGTATTTTTGCTCACTTGATTTCAGATTTCTAACGAATTTTGTTTTGATATTCAGAATTAATAATCAATATAATAAATATTTTATATTTTAAAAAACTATTCTAACAAATAAATTTGAATATCTTTACAGTAATTCACTTAATAATAAATAACATTAATATTCCTTAAGAGTAAGTGTATGAAATAACATTCAAAGTTGCAGCAATTAATATTGCTACAGAGACCTCTTCTTTTTTCTTTTTTTCTTGTTTAGCCTCCGGTAACTACCGTTTAGATGATTCTTCAGAGGATGAATGAGGATGATATGTATGAGTGTAAATGAAGTGTAGTCTTGTACATTCTCAGTTCGACCATTCCTGAGATGTGTGGTTAATTGAAACCCAACCACCAAAGAACACCGGTATCCACGATCTAGTATTCAAATCTGTGTAAAAATACCTGGCTTTACTAGGAATTGAACGCTGTAACTCGACTTCCAAATCAGCTGAATTGGAAAGACGCGTTAACCACTAGACCAACCCGGTGGGTTGCTACAGAGACCTGATATACACAATTGTAACCATCAAAGTATTTTGACAGCCGGTGATGAAAAATAAATTTTAAGTATCTTAAAACTCATTTAAAATGAGTTTTGTTAAAATTTCATTAATTTGAAATTTACGTCAAAAATTTTTTTTTACTTAATATTGTAAATGTAGGATTGAAAGGGTTAAATCATGATATTTTGTTATAAATGCAGGGATAGATTTCACATTGAATATTAGTCAATTTAAGATAAAGCCTAAAGATACTTTTTGATTTTCAGTCTCTATTTCTGGTAACCATTTTAACAGCCGGGAATAATTTATATGAATTATAAAGGGCACTAGGAATGTTTTGCAATAGACTTTACAGATCATCACAGGCGGTTACAAATTAGTGCGTGTTTAGACAGGTCACGAACCTGTACTGTAGCCATTCTACTCACTGACTCAGTCAGTTAGTTTAAAGAGGTAGTAATGTAGTCGTGGTCGAAAACTGAATACCGCACAAGTTTAAAAGAAATGACTCCTGTACTTAGACAGGATTTTCCTCATCGTGTAACCATATTTTGAATGACATCAATGAAAGAGGTGATGATTTTGCTCTTGAGGACGCTTTAAAGTCAGATCAAACATATTCATCTGTGATTAAGGGAAACATTGCTGCAGTACAAAAAATGCTTGAGGCAGACAGGCATGACCTACCACCAAGCATACTTGTCCTTCAGCATTCTACACCAGCAGTCCGTACTATTCTGCAAAATCACCTTCATGTCAAGCTTTGTACCTTTTCGGTATCAGATAACTTGACCAATGATCAGAAGGCTAGTCGTGTTTCATAGTGCTGTGAAATGCTGTAGAAGTATGAAATTGTAAATCTCCCTATCTCAATCGTAGCGTGACAAGTGACAAAAAGTAGCTGCAGTATTATGACATCCTGACCAAAGATGAAAACCAAGTATGTGTGTTTGAAGGTGAGGAGATATCAGTGGCTGTCCACAAATTCAGATCTGTGAAAAAGAAAATGGAGAAAAAAGGAAAGAGTGTTTTAGAGGGAGTTGCATTGGAAATTCAGAAGTTAGTTACAGAAAGTGGTATACCAAAGGATGCCTCTCTTCTTTTTTCCTGTTTAGCCTCCGGGAATCACTGTCAGGTATTACTTCAGAGGATGAATGAGGATTATATGTAGGAGTGTAGTCTTGTACAATATCAGGTCGACCATTTCTCCAAGATGTGTGGTTAATTGAAACCCAACCACCAAAAAACACCAGTACCACGATCTAGTATTCAAATTCGTATAAAAGTAACTGTCTTTATTAGGATTTGAATGTTGGAACTCTCGACTTCAAAATCAGCTGATTTGTGAAGACAAATTCACAATTAGACCAACCCAGTGGGTTATACAGAAAGATGCCTTCGTGCCTGCCTAATTTTATTGAAACGCTCAAGAAGCTGTACCAGAAATAAAGGACGCACAAATAATTTCTTCACCACAATAAAGCTTCCCAGCACACTGCTCTAACGTTTGTTCTAAGTATTTGGCCAGCACTGAAATAGAACACCCTCCCCATAGTCCTGACCTCGCTTCATGTGACCACACTGTTCCCCCAAGTAAAGAACAGACTGAAAGGGAGGCATTTTACAAGCAGTGATGACCTCCTTAGAGCTTGGGAGTTGAGTATGCCCAGATCTCTGACAAAACATAGCAGGGTTTCTTTGAAGACTGGTTTTAAAGAATAGAGAGTGTTTAATGTGTAATGGAAATTATTTTGATTAATTATTTTAATTGTATTGCAAAACTTCCCTAGTGCCCTTTATACAAAGCTTAAATATTTTGTTAATTTTATTGAATTATCCTGACAATTTATTTTTTACACAATAAATATATTTTGACACCACAAGTTCAATAATTAATTAAAACTATCATCAATCATTTATAAATATTTTTATGGAAAAAGCTAAAAAAATGGCAAAAAATTAAACATTTTACTGGTACTTTTTTTAGATTGAGAACACAAGCATTTTTTTTAAAAAGACCTCTTCACAGAGATAGCTATTTTAAGAATAATATTAACATTTTAAACATATATATAATAAATTATAACTTACTTCTTTGTATTAAGTGCATGTTTAACATTTTTTAACTCTGTCGCAGTGAAGTTCACAGAATTAACAGCTTCAGTACTACAAGATTGTTTGTCTCTGAAACAATAATTCAAACTTGTTACATAAATTCCAATTAAATAGTTTTCCAATTAAACAATATGATACATTTAATCTACGTTTGAATACATAAAATAGTTTGCATGCCATACTGGAAATTACAGAAAAAAAACTTGTTTAAAAAATAATATAATTTAATCCTATTAATTCACAATATTGGGAATATTGAAATTTAGTCAGGTATGTCCTGACTAAAACTTTTTAGAAAAAAAAAATGTTTAGAGGGTTTTAGTTATATATATATAAATGAAATAAATGTGCAACTAAAATGTTAAACCATGATTGCTATGACTGTATTCAGAAAATAAAATATAAGGTTAATAAAAATTAAATGGCAATTATTTTTTTTTCAGTTTGCAACACTGCTGGGTCTGACCAGATTATCTACATGGAGTTTAAGTGAACTACATTTAATTTGCAACAATATGGTACTTGCAATTCAATAAAAATCACCACATCACTTCCAATCCTTTTTCTATGTGAATAATTCAGTCATTCCTTACCTTTTTTCTTATTTACAACAAGGGAAAAATAAATAGTCAACGTGAAAAAGTAGTGTCCTAAATAGAAATTAATTTCAAAGGACTCGACAACTATTTTTTTAATTCTAACAGACACTCAACCATTAATGAATTCCATGAACGATGTACAGAAGTATTGAAGAATTACTATCAAAACCTAAGGCTAATGGAAAATTTACATAATGTACAAGAAAAACCGGCTAGAGCACAAATATTCTTTGATGACAGCTTTCTGGGATATATTATAACACAAGAGAATAATCAAAAGTTAATGTAAAAATAACTTCAAAATTTTAACATTAACATAGAAATTTTTTTCTGGGGAAAGTTTCTTATTGACTTTCTGTTGCCTTGAGGAGATACCATAAATATCGATTCTAACTGTGATAAAAAATAAATGGAAAACTTTCACTTGGTCTTTAAACAACCCAGATCACACCAAATGAATATCAATGAAAAAAATTGAAATTTTTTGGCACAGTGTGCAGTAATAGAAGATGCAAGAATCTTTCTGACATAAGAATCAAATAATTCATTCCCAGACTACCCGAAATAGGTAAGTCCATTTGATGAAGTCAAAAAAATAAATTCAATACAATAAAAAGCTTCAAAATGTTTTCTGGTCACTATATTCTTTTGTAATATATTTATTATATAAGTTAAAATATAATTTTTTTTGTTATTTATAACATTTTAAACATGTATTCAATAAACGAATCTAAGATATAACAACAGCTTTTGGCAAGTTTGTGTAAATAACAATGTTAATTCTGCACAATACTGTATAAACCCATGTCCAACAGAAATGACGGTTGCAAAAATAGCCTGTACATACATGTATCTTAAGGTTTCACATTGATGATGTAACCATTAAACTTAAAATATATTAAACAATCCTTAAATATAATTCTAATACAAACTTATTTGTTTTGGCTGTAAACCTTCATCCAGATAAAATGAATGACTGAATTTAGATTTCTAAGCGGTTCAGTCAATTTTAAGTAAAGATTTGAACATGCATAGAATATCTGTGAAATTCATTCCAAAATTATTGTTAGAACAGCACAAACAATACTGACTTGAAGTGTCCCAAGAATTAATCAAGCCAAAACTGGCCCACATTTTTTAAATAAGGTAATAATTACAGGCAACAAATCATAGGTTTATGGGTATGACCCAGAAACAAATGCACAATCATTACTGTGGAAATGTCCAAGCACGACTGAAAAAAGTGTGATAAAGTCAATCAAATATGAAGACAATGTATTCTTCAATTTTAAGGGTATTGTGTACCATAAATTTGCCTCTACGGGGCAGATATTCAATCAAGAATACTATAAAAGTACAAAAATGTACAACAGAAAAAAACAAGAATTGAAATTTGAAAAGACAAGACTTGGGTCCTCCACCACAACACATTCATCATGTGTTCTCGATCACAAAAACATTTCAATGTAAAAAAAAAACTAAATACCTGGAAATAGAAGAAAGATTTGTACAAGGAATATACATCAGATTCAATAAGTTATTTCTACAATAATCTGTCAGATGAAAGCCCAGGAAATCACTAATGAATTAAATATGGGTAGGGATGAATGTAAAGTTAGTCTTAAAGTGGGATTCATCAATTTCTTTCCTCAGTTTTTCTATTTGAAGGTCAACAATAGCTCAGCAGCTACCAGAAGTATATGAAGATAAACTGACAATTTCAAGGAATGTCATAAACTTATGAAAAAATAACAATAATTTCCTAGATCAAACTGAGAATGCAAACCAGACACAGGTGATTTTTGAAATGCTATTGACAACAATTGAAGTGTAGGTACAGAATATTCAGATATGAAAACATCTACTGAAATGTGAAAATCTTCTACCCAATATTGTCATACAAGCACAAGTAAAGGGATGAATGAAAATAAATTAATGCTAGGATTATATTTTGGTCAGAAATTCCAGATGATTTCATTAAAAATTGTTCGAGAAATGTATGCACATACTTTTGGTTAATGACTACGAAGATAATTGCAATTGTACAGATGACAGAAACTCAAGCAATGATGACTGTAATTAAGATAAAACCTCTACAATTTCTATACTTTTAATTAAATATTTACAGTGTAAATAGATTTACTGACATGCAAATAACAAACAATGCATACATTCACAATCTTCTATGGTGATTTTGTTGATAAAATACAAAAATGTAACAATATTTTTTTTTTTAACTTCCAAACCTGGGTGCACATGGTGTATATGGATAAATAGTAGTTTAGATTTCTATATCTGCCACACTTTTCTTTACACCCTGCTATACTTACATAATCATGTCAATCATCCAACAACGATCATTCCAAATGAATTTTTAATGGTGCTTTATGAACACAAATGAAGAGAAATATATAATTGCAATTTAACACTTTCTAAGTCAAGCAGGTTGATGCATTCTACAGACCAATTTTTAAATTTCTAGTTAGTCATACATGAATTATATATTGGTACAGCAAAAAAGTACATTATTAACGAATTGTTAAAGAAAAAAATATACATATACATACATACTTACTGACAATATTTTATGTTTCAAATAATTCAGACTTATTGGAAGATATTTATCTCATTTCATCCATCCACTTTTTGGCAAGCAATGATAAACAGGACATAATTATAATATTAATTAAAGAAATCTTATAATATTAAAAATATTAAAAAGTACAAATAAATCAAGTACAAGTCAAAAGTACTTGTAAAAGTACAAGTAAATCTCTTAATATTAAAAAGTACAAATCTTACTCTGCATATCACAAAGTCATAAACAGAAACTGTATAAGTAGATTAAAATCAAAAAAAGGTAATAGAATATTAAATGCCATAAAAAAAATTCTAAGTGAACTGACATATACAAGTCACTCAAAATAACAAGCATCTCACATCAGGCTAATGGCTTTCCAACATTTTATTCAATGAGCTAAACTTATTTTAGCACATCAGCAAGGTAAGTTCATCAAAATCATTCCTAAACGTAAAACCTTCACTACATTAAACCTTTACTACCTGTTGTACATACAATATCATTACTTTCATTACCAACTCTAATACCTGAGGTGTTTTATATGTATATAAAGGTTTTTTTATAGTATATAGCCAATATTAGATCGACTGTTGCATACAGTATAAAGCAACAAATTAAGAAACTGTTACTAATGTAAAAATATTGCATAATATTTAAAATACTTTAAATCAATTAGCATGTGATCTTTACTAGCAATATTTTCAAACAAAATTATTTAATTTGGTTAAATACAAATAGGTGTTTTATACTAACAAAAAGTTAATTCTGCAGACTTTTTAAGAATTGACAAAAAAAGAAATCTTAGATCATATAATAAAAATTAGTTAAGCATCAGTAAAAATATATTTTTTTTTACAATTCATCATACAAATCATAAAGTAAACAGATGTGGTACTATAAGTGTAAGATTTTCATTCCTTTATAACTATGTACTATAAGGCAATTAGGTTACTGAATGCACTGAAGTGTGGAAATTCAAAATATGCTCACCAGTTGAGACATAAATAATTTACGAGCATGTTGTAGTATATAAATGTTTATAATAAAAATCCAATCGGTCAGCTTAAAAAGAATTTTGTAGACAATTTAATTGAAAATAGGATTAACAAAAGAAATAAAAATGATTTTTTTTGAGTAAAAAAAAATGAAATTATGTAGCGAGAGACAAAATGTATATGGAGAAATATGGTTCCATATTCATCAGTAAATAGAGTCGGAACTTTATCAATGAAAACAATTCAAAATATCTGTGTACAAAATGTGTATAATGCAATCCAAAATGCGATGTTTAATATAGTGGGATTGCAGAAGCATAAACAGAAATTTATTCTAAATTGTGCTTCTTGTGGAAATCTATGAGGATTCAGATGACAATCCAAGAGACAAGTTTTATTTTTACTCATGATTCAATAAATAAATAGAACTGTTCTGATTAAGTATTTTGCATTATCTAAAGCCACTGTCATAATATGTAACTTTCCCAGCAAATGTTTTTTTTCATACTTTTTTCTTTATTTAGAATTTTAAAGAGGTTATTTATTTTTTAAAAAAGTATTTGATAAAAAAAGGAACAATCAATGAAATAAAAGATTAAATTTAATTTGTATACAAATGCCATTGTTCTGATCATACAACAGGTATGATGATTCTCAACAACCTATGCAAAGTATACAAAGTTGTAATAGATTAAAGCTGAATGAAATTAATTTTAAAAAGTAATTTCAAGAAAATAAAAATCAAAGAGATTATATAAAATAAAATATTTTGCTCTCATATAAATAGATATTTCATTACAAAATATCTTCTTATTTTGCTAATTTTCATTATTAATCATACTGTAGTTATATAAATTTCACAGGAAAAAATTCTCATAATTAATTTAAACTTTAACTCCATGTAAAAATTGTTTACATGATATAAAAAATAAAACATAAAATTATTAAAAAATATTTAAACTACTCACTGTAATTCCCTTATTTTCTATTTCTCATTGCAAACAGTATAATAAATAGTGCATTATAATTATTATTACTCTGTACTACAGGCTGATTCAAGAGGAAAGTAAAATAATTAGTGAACTAATTCTAGAGCTTGAAATAAAGATAAAAGTTCATACAAACATATTTTGAAAATATTTTGTTATAGAGTTATGGATAGCGAAAAATTTCACCAGGATTTCAGTTCCCCGGTGAAATGAGATCATACTGAAAGTTTTAAGGCACTATATAAAAGGGTAAATTGATGGTCTCTAAAGTTTTTAACCTGAAAAATTGAATAACGAATCTCAGAACTGTATTGCTCCTAATTTTCATGATATACATACAATGTAAAATAGAAAAAATTTGTAACAAAAAACATGTTTTTTAAGGTTTGAAGTACAATAACTCTGTTAAATGACTAATAAATGCATAAATTTTATTATCAAATAAAAATTATTATTTAATAACAATTAAATAATATATATATATATATATATATATATATAGTATATAATATTATTATTATATAGTATATAATATTTGCAAGGTAAATTTTATTACCTTCTAGAGAATTTAATTCTGGGAAAATCGATACAAATAAATTCTATGAAATACAAAAAAAAAAATCAATTTTTATTATTAAGAACAAAAGAGAACAAAAATTAACAAAAAAATGTTATGAATTTCAAAAAAATTAAAAATCATACTATAACATGTCATGGGGAGAAATTATCTCAAATTTTTAAATAATGAATTTCTTACAATGCTTGAAAATTTCTCAATGGTGAAACAAACTGAAATGTACTATCAACTTGAAAGAGTACCAAAATATCTCAGGAATGAAGTAAGACAATTCTTAGATGAAACATTTACTGGTAAATAGTTTACTGGAAGTAAAGGGCTGGTAAATTAGCCATCTAGATCACTGGACTTTACTTCCTTATATACTCATGGTTCATGGCAATGGGATGAAATGCGAGATATACAAACAAAAAGTAGAAAAATATAATGAACTGATTGCTAAAATTTTCATCGCTGCTGCCCTCATCAAGGAACATGAAGATATCATTAGGTTGACAACAGAAAATTTAAGAAAACAAGTTGAAAGTCGATATAAACGGTGGAATTTTCAAACATTTATAATAAATTAATACAGAATAAATCGGTGAGTATTTTTTTTTAAAGTAAATTAAAAATATTTTAATTTTTAAAAGATTTAAATTTATTGTAACAAAAACAGGTGTTTTTAATTTTAACAAATTCATAACATTTCTCTGTTAATTTGTTTTTTTTTTGTTTAATAATTAATATTTTTTTCTATTTTGTTTTTAATAATAAAGGTCTTTTTTTTTACAAACTTTATTACATGAATTTTCTCAGAATTAAATTCTCTACAAGTTCTGACAATAAAATTTATGCATTTATCAATCATTTAATAAAGTTTTTGATTTCAAAGCTAAAAAAAACCTTCTTTTTGTCAGTGAATTTTTGTTTTACATTGGATATTGTAAAACTATGGAAGATACAATTTTCAGACCTGTTTTATTCAATTTTTCAGTTCAAGAAACCACCAATTTACCACTTACCAGGTGTGTAAATATAAAATCGGAATTTTTATATAGAAAATATACGTTTATTGTATGAAAATGTTTTATTTGAAATATTGTCCATCGTTAACTACATTTTTCCCATCTCTGACAATTTATGAATGCCACACCAAAAAAATGTTTGCTCTTTTGAGGCAAACCAGTCATCCAGCCATTTTCATAAGAAGTGGTGAAGCGCTGCCAGCAAGTGCATTTCCCATCAATCCAAATAAATAGTAGTCGGACAGAGTTAAGTCTGGTGAGTAAGCCGCATGTAAAAGTATTTCACAACTGAACGCATCATTTCCTTGACTGGTTTTGCTATGTGTGATGGTACATACCATCAATGACCCAAAATCACTTTGTGTTGCCTTTTTTGATATTCTGGTCGTTTTTCATGCAGTGCTTGATTCAAATCGATCATTTATTGTCGGTAGCATTCAGTATTAACGGTTTCACCAGGTTTCAGCAGCTCATAATAGATCACACCCTTCTGATCCTACCAAACACAGTCTTCTTTCTATAGCAATTTGGCCTTGAAATCAATGTCAATGGTTCGCCTGGAGTTACCCATGATCTTTTACTCATGATTCTCAAAATATATCCACTTTTCATCACCTGTCACAATTCTATGGAGAAATTACTTTCTTTTGTATCTGGCGAACAGCATTTCACAAGTGGTTTTTCGGTCTTCTTGCTGTCTTTCATTCAGTTCATGTGGAACTGAATTTTCCCGTCTTCTGGATCTTTCCCATGGCTTTCAAACATATGAAGACGGCTTCTCATGTTACATTTAATTGATCCATGAGTTGTTGTTGTGTTTGAGCATCATCCTCGTCCAACAATGCTTGCAACTGGTTGTCTTCAAACTTTTTCAGTGGTCTTCCACGTTTTTCATTTCTAATGTCAACTCTATTGCCACTTTTGAATTTTTTAACCACTCAAAGCACTGTGATTTACCAAGAGCATGCTCACCATAAGTATTAACAAGCTATCGATGTGATTCTGCAGCAGTTTTCTTCAAATGGTAACAGAAAATCAATGCTGTCCACAAATCGTAGTCTGCAGGTACAAAACCCAACATGTTCAACGCTAATTAAAACTATGCTGATGTTGAAACTTGTATTGTTGGGAGTTGAAAATCTTTGTCAGCTGTGTGGGGTGTGGGGTGTGTGTGTGTGTGTATGTATGTTTTTCCTTATTTCAAGCTAGAATCAGTTTCAAAATTATTTCCCTTTCCTCCTGAATCATCCTGTATTTATATATATAAAAAAAATAATTATCTTTATGTTTTTATTTTAAATAAATTCAATACCTATTCTTAATTCCAAAAATGTTTATATAAAATCATTAACTATAATTCAGAATAGCTGAATAAATGGCAACTGCAATTAAGAAATATGTATAGATAACTGTAACATTACATCTGGCCATCTGATTTAGTCATTATTATAGCACTCAGCCAAACAATCCTGCCAAGCAATGAAAAGACAAAAAATGCATGTAGTATGCTTCATGTAGCACTTTCAAAATCAAATATTATATCTAGAACAAAATTTCTTCTTTTGAAAAAATTTTGTTCTAAATTTTGTACTCTGCTTCCTCTCAGTGTAAAGAATATTCTGCTTAAAATACTAACTACATCAAAATTTATTGCAGGAGTTCCTACTCCTTTTATGATTAAAACACAATTATAATGTTAAGGATTTTAAAATAAAACTCAAAACTGGAGGCTTCACATGTTGCATAATTATGGATTAATTTTCATGTCATGGGCTAACAAACCATTGAATATATTCAATTTTCCAATAAACTTGGGTACCTATTAACATTTATAATATCAATTTATGCAGTCTTCACCATCAAAAAGCCATCCTGAAATGTTGCGATGTCTTGGCCACAATTAACAATTGTCATTTTAAACTCCAAAAAATTAATTTGTCTACTAAATTGCTTATAATCAATAGTAGATTAGTTTTGTTTTTAATTATTTATAAACTTTACTTTACTCAATATAGGTGGAGGCTTTGGAAATTTATTATTACTCTTGTAGATTTTTAATACTGCTGAAACAAATTTTGCCATAGATATGGCTAGAAGAGATTTTAATTTAAAATATCTTGCGTAAAAAATCATATTCTGTAATGAGACTCTACCATTTATAAGAATGATCAAATTTTTTTTCGTTTTCGATTAACTATCAAACCAGTAATAATCAATTACGCAATAACTATGTTCTTTCTTTCAATTAAGTGATAATTATATAGTAATTATAAATTTCTTAAACATGGTTTCCACTGATATATTTTAGTAATAAAAAATAATTAAAAGACTTTTTTAACCACCTTACCTTGTCAACAGTATACTCCTTGACTGTAGAATATACTGTTGACATTCAAACAGTCATGACTGTATTCTCATTTTAATTTTTGATTTATTACAATATTTTTAATCTCCTGCTGATGGTTCCAAAATCTTGAGAAAATACAACTTTTTGCTGGTAAGATGGTTAAAAAAATTGTTTAATCATTTTTTATTATATTGTAACTGTTACACATTTTTCCCATTTTTTATCACAAAAATCACATTATTTGTTTATAGAAAAGTTTTACTCTATTTTTACAACATAAAGAGATTTTTAATGTTTTTCCTTCTCCTCTTTTGAAAAAAAAAACTCTTAGTGTAGTAAAATAATTTAGGCTGCAGAATGTCATGGAAAATTCATTTTTGACATTCTCATTTGAACTTTTTCCCTTTATACTTGGGTAACAAGGAGAAAGGTTACACCAAGATATATTGCAGATGCAACAATGTTATCAGGATAGATGGTATGAATCTATGATGGTGACTACTGCTGTATGATAAAAAAAGACTTCACTGAACACAAAAGGAAAATGAAAAAAAAGAAATTAAGATAAACGTAAATGTCTGCAAAATAAAGGTAGGAATTTTAATTGTAATTATTATATTTTTGTATTCTATTATTTAAGAAGTTTCTTAATATGTTAAAGGGTTATAACTAAAAATCTGAGGGTGATGAAAAGCTGATTTCATTTTAGGATTCAGTCCCAAATTATTTTTTTTTTGGTTGGCCTGTGTTTATTTATTGGCAAAATATTCAAACAAGAAATAAAATCTTATGACCAAGCAGGGTTTGGTGGCTCCTCGCACATTTTTGTAATTTTAAGCTAAGTTTAAGACAGCAGAGACCAAGCTAATCTATGAAGTTTCATTAAAAGTAGTTAAGCCATTAAGTAATTTTATTAGCTATAAATAAATAACCTTAAATTTTTATTATTATTTAATAAATTGACTGCTACTCTAATTTTATACTAATAAGAGTTCATAATAATAGACTGCAGGTCTAAACCTGGATCTGGTGAACTAGATGGGAAGTGGCTAACGAAATGCAAGCAAATCATCAATGTATAAAAGCTATTAAAAAGAAGTGAATAGTCAAACAAACAGAATTTCTTATTTGTGTTCTGATTATAACATAAAATTAAAACAGAATAGCTATAAGTTTATTGACTCATTTAATAATGGCAGTTATTAAATTAAATAAACAATATTAAAGTTAATTTAATCAGTAATCAGTAAGTTAATTTAAATCAGTTTGCATTAGATAAGTCTATAAATACATGTATTTATAGACTTATTACTAATGAATTTATTTACTTTGTTCACTAAACAACTAAATATGTTACATAAATAGTTACTCTACATAATCATATGATTCAATAGAATAAACTGGAATGTAAATTTATTAATGGAATGAGTACAAATAATGGAATGTGCATGTATTGTGTGTGTGTGTGTGTGTGTGTGTGTGTGCGCGCGCATGCACGCGCGTGTTCACTCTCACTCTCTCTTTGTTTTAGAGTTACGGCCAGGGAAAGATTTCACCAGATTACAGGTACTCTAACAAAATCCTACCATAATTTCTGGGCCCCAATTAAGGAGTAAAGTAAGAGTTTCTTATGTAATCTGAGTGGAGAAATAGGATAAACAGGTCCCAGAATAGCTTTTATGATATCTAATGTAAACCACAAAATTAGATGTTGAAAAACATTTTTTTTTTTAGTTTCATAGTACAATAACTTTGTTAAATTACTAATAAATGCGGAAGATTTAGCAACAAAACTTGTACAGAATTTAATTCTGAGAAAATTAATGTAAATACAGTCAATAAAAAGTAAATAACTTTTAAAAATCGATTTTTTGTTAAAGCGAAACAGACAAAAAATAAACAGAAAATCATATTATTCTTTCTTCTTTCTGTTCCTAATAAACAATATTATTGTTTACTAATATGTTTTAGTATTGTTTACTAATTTTGTTTTGTTACACTTAATATACGTGTAACAAAACAAAAGAATAAAATATACGAAAGATACGACGAATAGAACAAAATACGACAAATAGAAACAGAATAACAAACCTCAGTTACAATAACTGTTTAAATTTCCTCCTTCACAATGTACACAGCACTCTGCTCAACATAAAATACTTCCGGTGGGTTTCCGTATCATCTCAGGATCATTTCGTATAAACTCAATAGCATTTCATACTTTAATGAGTAACTCTTCTTTAGTGTTAACTTTTTATCGATATACAATCATTTTCATATGGCCCCAAATATAATATAGAGGTGTTAAGTAAGATGATCATGGTGGCCGATAAGATTGATCCACCACGTCCAATCCAGTTAAAAAAATTAGCATTCAAGTGATTTCTAGCAACTAAAGAAAAATGTACGTTGCACCACTGTACTGGAAAAGCTCTCCTGATATTCAAGTCAAGCAGCTTTAGAATTTCCATTACAAAATCTATAAAAAAAAGTTATACCAGCATATTCCTCGTTAGAAAATTGAAAACGACATTTTTACACTACGATATGATAATACTACATTTCCTTTATCTGTATAATAATTTATGACAACAGACTCAAAGTACACAGTTATGACATATAACATTTTATGAATGAAATGAAAACATAAATTTAATTTTGTATTTACATTAGCAAAGGTTTACAAATTTACCATGGTTTTACAAAAGATGTTGATAGTGAGCATCCTGCACAGCTGTGCACTTTTGTGCTAGAGTGATTACAATGAGAATCACTGGACGTAAGATGTTGTAGATGTTGTAGTTGGCCTTCAATTCATAGACTGTATGGAAATTCGATTCAGAAGCTCTATCGTTCATACTGCTTCAAACAAATAAATTGCAACTAGATGAATCTAAGCAATGCGGAGGCCACCACCCTCTGCTGACATTCATTCTTCTAGTCACACGAATGTGTGTAACTGAATTGTTTGATATGTGATATATTACTCTGTCTTGTTGGAAGTACTATTTCTCAGTCTATTAATTGAGCAAATTTTTTTTTTGAAAATTGTACCTCTTTAATGAGAGTACGGTCAAAAAATAATGGCCACAATATATGCTTATAGAAACAGCAACCATACATCAATTTTCCCATCAGAAAGCGGATACCTAAACATCTGGTAAGGATTTTCAGTCATCTGATACCTGGTATTATGCAAATTAATATGCCCAATAAAAAAACCCATACCTTGTCCGACATGAAGTACAACATCAAGTCTATCTGTTGATCAGCAATGTTTTTGAGAAGCCATTTTCGCAATAATTAAGATGTTTTGGTTTGTCCGTACCCTTACATTGTTGCAGTTATATATGATCCAAATTTAAATCAAGAAGTATCCTATAGGAATATGAGTATTTTATACCACTTTGCTGAAATAGCTTAAATGTAGATTTTTTCAGGTTGGCAAATATTCTTCTTTGAATAAAAGTTTATAAGTCCTAATGGAAGACTGAATATTTTGTTTCATATCTGAGCCAACCTTATGGTATGTCTCTAACTGAATTCAACAACTCAGCTGAGACAATGGCATTTAGAAATTTATCCGCGAATATCTGATGCATTTCTTGAAAGTATCCAGAATCCACATAAGCTTCTACTATAGCAACCCTATCATCAATCAAATAAGGCATTTTACAAAAATGCAACTGCAAAGAATAAAACTAAACTGAAATGAAGCATGAAAAATTTACAACTGACAACTACAGACAAGAGAAATAATACACAACTAATAGTGGTGCTAGTAGTAGCAGTGTTAAAAGTGAGACTTAAGTAACTAAAGCAGAATTGAATACTAGATCATAGGTATCGATGTTCTTTGATGATTGGATTTCAATTAACCATACATCTCAGGAATGGTTGAACTGAGACTGTACAAGACTACACTTCATTTACAATCATACATATCATCTTCACTCGTCCTCTCAAGTAATACCTTATGGTGGTTCCAGAGGCTAAACAAAAAAGAAGAGTTCAAACTGGCTCAGTTCACTTTTAAGTTGCTCACCCTACCTCAATACAAATCTCATTACCTCAAATACAAATCCAAATGTTAGATTAGATAATTTGGAATATAAATTGAAATCTACCCTGTAAAATTTTTCATACTAGCATTACAAACTTTTCATTTAGCTGGCTTAGCATAAATTTTTTTGCACTATACTGGAACTTTCATAATCAAACAAATAACCATAATTAAACATTTGAGAGAATGAATTAACATAGAAAGAATTTTATTTCTTTACATTTATAATGAAATAGGAACATGACACCATAGTGCATTTTATTAATCTGCATTTTAAAAGCATCTTTTAACATAGAATCTCTAATTCATTAAAAATACTAAGAAATAAGTTGCACGATCTGTACAGGCAATTTATTAAACATACAGCTGAACATACCACACTGAACATACAATGAGTAACTACAAATAAATACAATTAACATATCTAAAGGCTGTTAACTAGTTTTTAGTAAGATTCCAGACATAAAGTATTTTAAAAAATAAATAGAAAATTTACCTTCAGTTTCCAACTTATTCAACTGTTTTTCAATTCTTTCGACTGAAAAGGAAAAACAAATATATATAAATGTGTGATATGATACATATAAAACAATTATTAATGTAAATTTTTTTTAACATTACTAATCAATAATTAAATAAATACATGTCCGGATACACCTGTGCAATGTTTATCCTTACACAATTCAAATCATAACTTATCAGACGGTAGCTGACTGCAGTCACCTAATTCTTCAACTATAGTCATAGCAGCGTATATCAATGATCAGAACTAGGACCCCATCAAGTGTATACCTGCTAGACCAAACTCAGTACTAGCACTACAATAGATTTCAGAGAACAGAGTAAAAGGGAACTGTACCAGGAGAATAAGGCAATTTTACTGGTTTTCATTAAGGCACAAGTTACATAATTATTCACTGTCCAACTGGTAATACCAATCTAATCTTCATACCAAATAATTCCACACATAAAATATTTCTAAAAATCAATAAAAAAAATTACCCTCATAAGTAGGATTTTTGATTTCCAATTTAATCAATTGTTTTTCAATTCTTTCGACTAAAACGGAAAAGAATATTACATACCTTGTCATGCATTCAGTTCCTTATACACCTAGCAAAAATTACATGAGACAAGACTACACACTAATGGCATGCAGAATAATATAAGCTTATTTACTAATGTTATGTTTTTCTCTTCTTACTTCATTTTTTACAGAAACCCGGTTTCAATAACATCTAATGAAAACTGGAAGAAAAATTAAAAAGAGTACAAGAAGCAAAGTGTATTGTTATTTGGAATGGAAACTTATAATATAACAAGCACAATAAAAAAGAGGTTCAGAGCTGTAAAGATAGTTTTAAGGAGAAAGCTGCTGATTCTCAAGGTTGCTGTGATATAAATAAGATAAAAAACAAACATCAATGGAGGGAGATATTATGAGAAAACTGAAAGATGTTTGAAATGATACAGCCATCTACAAAGAATGAAGAAGGAATATTGGCCAGACAGTATTGAAATAACAACCACCTACAGGTGAGGAAGAACATACGGTAAATGGATAGGACAAATCATGGTGACACTGAGAGTGATATAGTAAGAGTATTGAAGAATAAAGTATACATGAATCAAAAGATTATGAGACAGCCATGAGTCCTGTAAATTACTCATCCCTTAAAAAAAAAAAAACAAATGTTTATTCTTATGAATTTTCTTTCAACTAAAGTCTAGTTCGGTAATAAAAAGTTTTCTTATAAATTAGTAATGTTTAATCACAAACAATTACGTCATAATATTCTAGGAAATTAAAATAATATTAATACTCCTATGAATATCAAACACTACAAAAACAAAAGTTTCATCCAAACACATTCTGCAGTTAATTGTTCATAGTCTGACAAACTGGTTTAGAAAAATTAATAATTAAAATATATGATATAGCTTGTTCGGTTTGCATGACTTAAAATTTCTTCCTGTTATTTTTTTTAGTTGTACCAATATGAAAAAATAAGCAATTAACAGATTTATTATTCACTAGTAATATAATACACATAAATAACACTCACTATAACAATCTACTGATAATGACTCCCTTAGTTTATTAAAAATAAGCAACTGATATGGTTTGCATAAAGAAAAGAGGTTAAGTCCTTGCAATCGTACAGCACTTTTTATTATTATCTCCCTTAAATTAAAACTTATTCCTCTTTTTTGTAGCTATCTTTCATTCCAATATAGCTTTACACTTAACACTCTATACTAAAAAGTCATTTTTTTCAAATTAATGCAATATTTCTCAACCTATGGGGCACGCTCCCCTAGAGGGTTTGTGATAACACTAAATGGATGCCACAAACATATTGGAAAGAAAATATTATTACAAAAATGTATAAATTTACTGAAAGGAAAGCAAAACAAAATACACTCTGACATAATACACTTATAAACATGATTGTATCAGTACTGCACAGTGTATTTAATAATTAGCTTATCAATACTTAATTAACAAGTTTAATAATTATTAGTAACTCCATTGGCCTTGTCTTGCAGAGCAAAGTTTTTCGAAGGAAGGTTTAATACTAGAAATAGACATGAGTTCTTTTTCTATGTTTAGCTAAAATCTATATTTTATCTTCAAAGCAGCCAACGTAGAAAATCTGGTTTCACAAAGGTAGGATATTGAAAATGGTAATAGTATATGAAATGCTCTTGTATTCAGTGCAGAAAACTCATCATCCTACATCTTTATTGTTATCTGTTGCCTTATCAAGCTGAAATGAAAACAATTTCTCACACAACTTTCCAAAAAAGTTTCCAAAAGATGCTCTACATCTTCAGCTATATCACCGATTACACGGGCAACAATATCATTTGATAGAGGTATGGTCTGCAATCGTTTGGAAAATTATCTCCAAACATAGTTTCTATAATCTCAATTGCAACTGGCAAAATAAGCTCTTCTTCAATGGTATGAGGCTTTTTACATCTGGTTATTTTATATGAAACTTTGAAAGAGGAAAGTAAAGCTTTTTCATTCACAAAATTTTGTTTAAAAATGATGTTTGCTTTGCTTTTCATATGATTTTAATTTTAATTTGAAGAATTCTAGGGGTTTGTTAACGTACTCACTATGAAGTGTTTCTAAATGTCATTTAAGTTTATTAGGTTTCATGCTGTCTTCTGCCAACATTTTTGGGCAAATGACACATAGGGTCCTTCTTCTTCATTTACTTTAGTACTGATAAACCGAAAATTTAAGTATTCTTGAGAATATTTTCTTCATTTTATTTTCAAAACCACGCTCATCTCTGCACTTGATGCTTCACTATCATCTAATACTCACTTACGCCCATATAAAAATATATCCATGATTCTGTATAATTCTACTGTCATGAATATTTAATACTGTGAATTGCAATTAACATGCAAATTACAACATACACATTCACAATACATTCGATAGCGATTGAAGGATCGACTCCACTGAGACTGGCTGGAATTGAACAAGGTGCAGCATTTATACACATTTGCGCAGACAGTCGTGCAGATGTTCCAGAATGTTAGAGACAAATCAGAACTTCTCATGAAGCCGTGAGAATGTCCGATATGGTGGACTAAGACAGAGACCAATAGAGAGGCATCGATTCTGGTTTTGCCAAATATCAATAAATCTGCTTATTCTTGGTAATATATAAGGTTTATAATTAAGGTCGTAATGTAGCTTTGCCAAAATGCATTAATATTGTATACATTAATTCTCATACAACATGGAAATTGCATGAGAAGGGAGCGCGATGAAAATTATGACTGAAAATTGGGTCGCAAATACTGAAAGGTTGAGAAACACTGAATTAATGTAATTTCACACTATGAACTGTAATATTTTAAATGGATTTTGTAAATGTATGTTGTTGCCTGACCTGCATGATTAACGTTTTTTACCATAACCATTTGAATCAAGAAATTCAAGAGAATTAAGAGTTAGTGTTGTTTTCAATGTCCTGTTTAGGGTACAGTTATCGTTTTATTGTTTCTTTATCTTTATATTTGTTATAATTATTAATTTGCACCAAATAGATTATCAGGAAAGGAATATACCTTTGTAAGCATATTAGTGATAAAATGGGTAAAAAAAAAAATAATTTCTTTAAAAGAAAATGTCAAGGAAAATGGTTACTTAAAAAAAAAAAAAAAAAAAAAGGACTTAATTCTAAAAGTAAAGATTCAGTAAAAAAAAAAATAAAAATAAATGAAATAACTTAAAATGTAAATTATTTCTGTTACGTTAAAAAAAAAAAATCAAGGACAAATATTTGAAAGATGAGCAAGTGTTTTAGATGAAGTACAAAAATAGCCTTGGCATTGCCCGGCTGACTGACTGAACTGTTTATTCAATATCACACCTGTTTGCATGCTGAGAACGCCCATATTTCATAAAAATATATAATACTATAAAAATTTAATAAAACAAAACAATCGCATCATCCATCAATTGTTTTGTTATCTCTGTGTATTACAAATTTATACAAGTTTTGTTTTATAAACCCAATAAGAAATATAAATAATATTTTATAAGAACTACAGCCTGTTTTGTGAAAGCAACTTTTCTAATACTGAGATATTGTATGATTAAAGACTATACTTTCATTACTATTCTACATATCAGAGTCTAAACAAAACCGGATGAACTTTAACCAGCATGCATGACTCATGAGTTGAAGGTTAAACAATTTTAATTTCAAAAGATTAGTTTTTTGGTTTTGACTACAACCAGAACAGTATGATTTTTTTTTTTAATTACTACAAACCGGTATAAATAAACTGTATTTTACAATTAAATTCATTAAAACCGTCAAACCATTAACTTGTGCATGACAGTAGATTATTTACATAAAATTTTGTAAACAGGAGTAAGATTTTTTTTTTTACTGTTTTAACGTTAAAAACTGTTCTGTTGATTGTCTTAACGTTTAACACTAATAAAAATAAATATACAAGAGGAATACTCATGTTTGCAGACAGTCAGATATTAATGAAAGCTGCAGAATAAATAATATTCAGCTCCTGTGGAAGTAAGGATAATACTATACTGATCCTATGAAAGATTTATGAAAGCCACATATTGCAAAACTGAATTTTTTTGACAGACAACTTAATCAGACAACTATTTCTGCAAAGACCTTACATACCTGAGGAAGAGTTCTGTCAACAGTGGGTGGTATTGTACAACTTAGAAGATGAATCACATTCCAACATCAAAATACTATAAAAATGGCTAATCATATCTCATAAGTTAAAAATAAAGGCTTGTTATTTAACAGCGAAAAAAAACTCACTGGAATTCAAACCCAGAATCTTCTGGATGAAAGGCAGAAACGATATCTTTGCTACGGAAGTCGGCAAACAAAATATTACCTTTAGTTAAATTAGTTATACATATATAGCTAAAGAAGTACACTTGCTTTTCAGTGTTTTTTATAAATAATATCACACTGCTGAAATTCAGTAATTAATAACCACAAGAATCAATATTACCTTAAATTTAATAATAACAAAAGCATAATAAAGTTTCAAATTACCTTTTTCTTTATCAGCATTTCCTTTCTCCAGCAATTTCAGTTCTTCAAGTTTTTTTCTGAGTTCTTCAGCTAAAGCAAAAAAAATTAAAACACATTTTACAATTTATAAATCTATCAGACTTTCTTACAATCAATTGATTAAAGCAATATTATGTTATTAAAACATAAAAATTTAAAATTTGAAACAATATAAACAACATTCATTCATCAGATAGTAGGGCGAAACAAATGTAGTCAAAATATTGCCTCATTATAATAATGTTACTCTAATGAGTCACAGTTTAATTTTCATTCTCACAGCTTCTTTTGCTGTACGTTTATACATTTAAAATACAGAGGAAAATTTCTAATACAGAAATTGGTAACAAAAAGTACATGTCAACACAAAATTTACTCAGATCCCAACCAATTATGCTGTTTTACGCAGTTATAATTTCTAGTGAAAATATGAACATTTTACATAAAAAAATATTGGTGGTGAAAATACAAAAATTATATATTAAGCATAACGTTTTCCCTGTCCTTTACATAACTGAATTAGTAAATCATTCTTATATATGTAAAAGTATTCACAATCTGTTCTTCTTCCAAAAGATAAAGCAAGTATATTCTTGCACTATGTACTTATAATGCTACTTACAATACATTCAGCTTTAACAATGGAATATTCTGACAAAATGTAAACAAATTAATAATAAATAACAAATTGCAGCTAAATAATGCATTGAAACCAGACTGCACTTGAATGAGAGAACTCCATTCCACCTGTACCTTTTTTATTTGAATCACAATGATTCAAATGACGGCAAATTTATCAAATATGCCTGCGAGATACCACAATGCGCTTCCTTGACAAAAAAAATGCATGTTATCTGTAGCCTTATTTACAATTAAAAATTGTTTAATTGAACTGATACTCAACAGAATGATAAACAAGTTTAAATGAAAATATATTGGAATATTAAATTTTTATTGCATGGTTTTTTTTTTTAAGACTGTCTTAAGCTTTACTTTTCTAAAAGTCTCAGGAAAGACATTTTATATATATATTACTCAGAAAAAAATAATGAATCTAATAGTGCAATTAATTTTTTTCTATGATCTCATTTTATAACGGAATAACCCGACAAAATCACATGCCAAGTTATATGATACTTGGTGTAATAGTTTAACTGAGAAAAGAATGACACATCACATTCAAAGATAAAGCAAAATTCACAGAATGAAGTATTTAACATGTGACTGTTTCTTTACATTTTAATGAAAACTTTTTTCATTAAAATCTACAGTTTGAGACATTTGAAAAAAAAACAACTTCTTCACATCTTTGGAAGTGAATTATCCATACGTCCAAAATATTTTTTATGAACAAAACCTTTGACTGCCAAACCTGTATACTTATTTTTAGTTAATAACTGTGACATGCCAAATCCAAGATAACGTTGACTACATTTATAACATTTGCTAATCCGAATTATACTCATTACATGGCAGTTTAGATAACTCCCTAGAAATGTTGTCAAATGTTATTTTATGAACACTATACATTACAGTTTGAATAATCTTATTTTTTACACTGACAAACCAAGTGATTTTTCAGCAGTTGATCACAAGCTGTTTAGTGTTTATTATTTAAACACCAAACATCAGTTCATAGATTGTATACAACTACTACTTCAGTAAATAAATAAAATTGTAAGTAGCAACTTTAAATAAAATAGTAAGTGGCAAAATCAAATTTTTCCACCTAACTGTGATTACAATGAATTAAGTGAAATTTTAATTCTTGATTTCAATATCAACTAATTGCACAATTTTACACTGCCCAAAGAGCACACTACTACTTCAATATTCAGAATAAAAAATCTGTTATTCTACTATTTATGACAGTATCTGAAATTACAGGTAGCAACCAATAGATTGTGTCTAAAAAGAACAACAATCTCTGTTTTTATTGCTTGTTAAACAATTTTTCTGTTCAGGCATAAATTTTATTTTGATATACTTATTCAACAAGTATAAAACTGACATTTTTGTCTAGAGAAATTAGCAAATAAAAGAATGATAAATGAATTTTTTTTTTCCTTTTTTTTAATAAGAATTTAAATTTGTTTGGTCTAGAGCCAGGCCAAACTTTGAAATGGCATCTTCAGTCCGAGAAGTTAGGCACCAAACAATACTGCGTTTACTTGTGTGGCCTATTGTCAGGCAAAGTTTTATTTTAACTCTTGTGTTACCTAACACAATATTTTATAATTTATTTCTGTGTAGAACCAAGTGATAACCTCTGTACCATCCTACATTCAATACCAAAACCAGAAGACTGTAACGATAAAAAGATATTAGTTATAACCTGCCTAAAAATTTCCTCCACAAATTCTACTTGTTTTTTGTATTTTTTCCACACTTATATTTTTTTTATTTTCACTCTCAAGAGGCAAAACACTTGGAAGCGCACACAATCTTGCAAAAAACACAAGTATAAAAGAAATTAAACTAACCTTCTTTTTCAGCTTCTAGTCATTTGGCTTTCTCTGCAGCCAATTCTGATTTCACAGAAACTGCATGTTCAACATGGAAGTTCATAACTTTTGTCAGATTTTGAATAACATCATCTGTAAAAAATAATAAATAATAATAATAATTCAATTTTTCAGGCCAAAAGCCAAATGAAACCATCACATTTACGTTTTAATTTAAATTCCTAGAATTTAAGTTTGGCTTTAACTTACCCTTGGAGTAGATATCAAAAAATTTCTCACAAGTTGTAATTCAAAAAATGAAGCAATTCCAAGCCCATCTTTATATGAGCTTTTTTTTATTTCCACTTTAAGGATATGTCCTGACATTCTTTTCAGTTATTTGTGAGATAACTCTTTCTCACTCGTACTCACACTGAGTAAAAGGTGAGAGATACTATATACCAGGTGATTCAAAAAGAATTTCCGAACTTTAAAAGCATACAAATATTTATTTACGTGTCTTACAGATTCAGCTTAGGTCTCATTTCATAGCAAAACACATCAAGTTTTGACTCACATAGTACATTAGTACCAAATTTGGCCACCAGTGTTGTTAGAAATGGAACAATTACTGGTGCAAAATGTGCTCACTGTGTTTTGGTTTCACAATTTGCAGTCAGCAAATGTAGTTCAATTTTCTTAGAGAGTTACTATTGTCGCCAATCCTTCATTTAGACAGGTTGATTGTTATTTAAACACACAAATCACCAAGGCACCCATACGTCCCTGCAGCTGTTGTGGAACAAGTCGAAGAAAGCTTTACACATAGTCTGAAGAAATCAACTTGACATGCATTACATAAGAGTGGCATTTCAGAAACAACTATTTGGCACGTATTACTTAACGATTACTCTTGAAGCCATATAAGCAAGGTTCAACAAATTACAGATTATGACAAAGTTGCTCAGCTGCAGTTTTATTGAAATGATGGATAGAATTCAGACAATGATACTTTTTTTAGACAATGTAATTTTTAGTGATGAGTCAACGTTTCACATCAGCAGCAATATTTACCCATAAGCCTAATATGGGGTAGTACAACTCTCATGAAACTTTGCAGCACAATCTTGATAGCCCTAAGGTCAATGTTTTTTGTGCCCTAAGCAAACAAAGACTATACAGCTCGTTCTTCCTCCAAGAGGCAACCGTAAATTGTGTAGTTAATCTAGTATAATCTCCATATATTATTTATAACTCCATATAAATACCAAACTCCTGTTACTCTTGCTTCAGAGAAAAAGAATGGCCCATTCCAACTTGCATCATAGTACTACACAATAACATTTAATTTTGAGTTTCTTTCACATTGTAAAAGTTCACGAGGATTTTCAGACCCCTACCTCCTCGATAATGACATTACGTGTATTAACTTTTACACTAAGATAAAAACGTTGACATATAACTAACAAAATACGAACAAAAAAAAAAAATCATCTTCAGGCCGCAACATTTTGATTCCGAAGTCAACACGAAGAGCATAGTCGGTAGGTTTCAAAGCCTTTAACAGGTGTAAATGATATGGATGCATATGTAGGAATTTCCTTAAAATATTCCACATTGTCATCACTGGCATAGCTAGTTCACATTGATCTTCGACAGATTTTTATGGACTAAGCAAGAAAAAAACCACCAGACACCTTCAACATTTTCTTCACATACTCTTGGACAACCCGTACATACTCTTCCTTTTACAAAGTGAAAAACTGTCGTTTCATACTGATTATGTCATTAATGAATGTTATTGTGACTTGGAATTAAAATTTTACAGTTAAACTTCCAGAATACATGTTGAACTTTAACTACAGATTCACACTTAGAAAACATAAAAAAATACAGAAAGCTATTCGTTTAGAAGTTGCCTTTGCTAGTGGCACTGACAAGTGGAAAGATAAGAAATAAATCTACGGCCATGCACACAACTAAAACTGTCGTTTTTGCTCCTTGAACCTAGCCTTAAATCAACAGTGTATACCGCATCAAAGGGATCTAACAAATTAAAACTCTGTTATTTTTTTAACATCTGAAGTGCATATGTAGGAAAAACACTAAACATGGAAAGAAAGGCCACCATGCTTTAAAATTGTATAAGGTATCAAAATATAACTTGTATTCTATAATTTCAGCAAGGATTTTTTTTAAAAACAATAAAAATGTCAGTCCACACTCACATTATAAAAGCGAAGCATGAATTATAAAAGCGAAGCATGTTAAAATATTCTGTAAAATCATAACTGAAAGAACAAAGCTGCGCTATGCAATTCACATGCTTTTCCAAAACTCCAACGACTCATCTATAAAGAGGAAAATGTTACTGTAACTTACACACACTACTTGAGGAAGCAGCAGCACTAGCACTTTCTTGGTAACTGACAATTGTTTCCTCAACAATTTTTCTTATCTTCTCTTCATTACTTTCTATTAACAAACATATAAATCCACAAATAAAAATATAACACAAAAAAAAAACAAAATATAAAATTTTTTTAAAAATAATAAAACATTTAGAAAAAAATGTGCTAAAAACGGTATAATCTAAACTTTTCTTAAAATTCTGACATTAAGAAATCTCTACCAAATTAAAAGTTGGTAATTAAGATGTAATTATGGGTTAAAAATTAGTTGCAGGTTTTTAATTTTTCCAGTAACTTCACATGACTGATTTTGAAGTCGAGAGTTCTAAGGTTCAAATTCTAGTAAAGGAAGTTACTTTTATAGAGATTTGAATACTAGATCATGAATACCGGTGTTCTTTGGTGGTTGGGTTTCAATTAACCACACACCACAGGAACAGTCAATCACAGACTATACAAGACTACACTTCATTTACATTCATACATATCATTCCAATTCAACCTCTGAGATAATACATTACTGTGGTTCCAGAAGCTAAACAGAAAAAGAAAGTAACTTCAAATGTGTAAATTTAAAGAAGAACTGAAGAAATATTATCATTTGGGTGTAGATTTTTTAAATACATGTTTATACAATAGAAATGAGAGAAAAAGCTCAATTTTATAAAAAAAAAATTAAAATTTGTTGGTAAAATAATGAGAATGCTACAGCATGTACAGATTGGTTTATTTCTAGAATGAATTTTTTTATAACATTTTCCAGCTAAATTTCAAGGATTTTTACAAAAAAATATTTTTAACAGAATGATATCTGGCTAACTATAAAAGGCCAGTACCAAGTGATGACTATGATAGAAAATCACCATCAAATCATTTTCATTGAAAATGTATTTTTTCATTTAATAATTATTCATACTTTAAAAACTTGGAATGGGATCACAAGAGAAAATTCTCCAAGTGAATACAAATTAATTGCAGAAATTAGGCCATTTGTTTAATAGTACAATCAATATACAATTAACCTCATTACAGGTTAAATTGGAAACTTAGTTTTATTTACAGTTGATTAAAAATAAGACTGAGTACTTAATTTTCATCATAATTGTTTTTAATTACAAATAAATAAAAAATTGCAGCATCATAGAATAAAGCTAGACGAGTCAGGAGCCAATTGCGCACAAATCCCTCCATGCCCTCATCATCTTCAAATCATTGTCCTCCTAGAGCTTCTTTAAGCAACCCAAACAGATGAAAATTGCAGGTCGATAGATCCAGGCTGTAGGGATGATGATCAAGTTGAGTCCAGTGCATTTCTTCTAGTTTTGAGACCGTTAGAGGTGCAGTGTGGGGCCTGGCATTGTCGTAGAGGAGGATGACCTCTCGAATCGGTTGGTCTCATCTTTAGCGCCAATATGCAGCCCTCACCTCATTTAACAGCTCACAGTAGTAAGCAGCACTGATTACACATCGCTCATGCACAAAATCAATGAGCAAAATTCCTCACCAGTCAAAAAAAAATGGTTGAAAGAAACTTCCCAGCTGACAGTAGAGTCTTGGCTTTTACTGGGGCTCCCTCCCCTTTCTTCCACTAATCCATACTAGCTTGTTTTGACTAGGGAGTGTAGTGGTGGACCCACGTTTCGTCGTAGGTGACAATCCAACTCAAAAATACATCACCTTCTTTCACAAACCTTTGACAGATCTCCAAGTGTCTTAACTTCTGATCTCCGGTCAAAAGATGAGGGACCCATCTGGCACACACTTTACAGAACTGTAGATCATTTGTAATGGTCGCTTGACAGCTCCCAAAACTTATTCCGACCTGTTCTGCAGTTTCAGATACTCTTACCCATCGATCGTTTTCAAGAATGTCTTGAACTGCATGAATGTTTTCATCTGTAATACTGGTTCATGGACGGCAATCATGTTCCTGATTCTCCACTCATTCTCGTCCTTCCTTCAATTCTTTATGCCAGGCAAACACATGAGTCCTTGACAATGTTTGGTACCCGAACTGTGCAATCAATCTCCGGAAAATTTCCATTGCATCAACTCCTTCATGAGCAAGAAATTTTATAATTATGCATGGCGCAGTAGAGGGGTGCACCACCTTTGCTCCCACATCGTAAGTGTTACTGACAAATTGGTTGGAAGTGTGGAATGGCCGGCGGCTCTGCCCACTCCTAATGATCCTAGAAGTGCAGGCCCAGTCCTACCAACCATAGATGCTCAGGAACAAAAATCGCGTTTATATTTGATTTACCCTCATATACATAAATAATGAATTTGCAATTATGAATCATAACAATAACAAAATACCAGAAAAAAAGTTTTAACATTTACTACTTTAATATTTTGTTCTTTATATGAGTACTTTTGTAGTGATCACTAGTTCATCAGATTCAAACAAAAAACTTTTATGTTAAAAATTAAAATAGAAAGAATTACATTTCACCTTCTAGGTCAATAAATACTTATATTTTTTTTTTTACATATTTATAATTCTTACATTAAACATTAAAATAAAAAATTGTGTTTGTCTTCTAGATCTTTATTGACCTAGAAGACAAAACATTTCTTTTTTATTTTAATTTTTAACATAAAAAGTTTTTATTTGAATTTGATGAAGTAGTGATCACTATAAAAGTGCTCTTATAAAAAAACGAAATGTTAAAACAGTATTTTATCAGTTTTTTAAGTATTTTAACTTTTATTATTGATAAAATAATATATTTACAAAATTAGCAATTATTGAATAAATTTGTACATAACTGACACAGCAATTAATATTGTTATGTCAACAATTGGCACACATAATGAGAAGTGCAGACTAGTCAAAAGGTTCATGACACAAGCAAAAATTATTCTTTACTTGATTATTTATTAAATTTAGATTATCTGTTTTTTATACAAATTTTAAATGATAATGTGCTAAGATATTAGCTAATAATTAATTAAATTGTAACAACGTGCAGTGACCTGCAACCAGCATTATTTATGTTTAGTGATCTACAGAAACCAGTTCATTAATGTGTTTTACCTACCGATAATTTACTTTATTTCATATCCCTTAAAATTGAAAAAAAAACTGCTATGTCCTGAGGTAGTCCTTGCATTAGGAAAACAATCGCATTTTAAGAAAGCTTTACACAGTTTTACTCAGGACTCATTAATCATTTTTAATTATTTTTATGATTAACAAAGAAAAATGTTTTTCAAGTATAATACTGTTTTGGAATATTAAAATAGATTTTAATTTTTTAAATCTGGTTTACAATAATTTTATTTGGCAACAGAATTGATGAATTAAAATAATTTTTTTTTCAGTTTGGGAAAAAAAAAATCATAATTTTTATAATTATCTACTTTTTCTTCAAATCACTATATATTTTGTACCACTCGAGTGAAATACATCTTTCAAAACTTAGTTCATGAAAACCAGAGAGCTATTCTGGAGTAACAAGAGACAAACTGTGAAAAAAATTAAATAAAAATAAACACACACAGACCTGCAGAACTTTTGTTAATTCTGCCAGAAAGCAGCTTCCGTAAAATATTCTCTTCAGCCATTTTAATCACAAATTCTCAAAAAGTAAGTATAACCTATAAAAAAATAAGATTGAAAACAAAACACATAATTAAAATACTTTTAGTTAACAAATTTTTAAAAATCTGAAAATAAATTCATAAGAAAAATTCCACAATAATCTAAGATTCCATGAATCTAGAGCAACTTTACTTATGAGGATCTAATAAGAGCTGCTACATTCTGTCTGTTACATGAATGCTTGCTTTTAAATCTCTTCAAAAGTGTATTCACAAACATTTCATTACAATAGGATTTTTAAAAACATTAGGCTGTACAAAATTCAGTAGTTTGTATTTACTACTAATAAATAAAAAGATCATTCATATGTTTTTGAAAAACTTACCACACTCCATCATAATCTACATTCATTCAAAGACAGTAATCAGTAAGCCCCCATTATACTGAGATAACATTGATCAATAGACAGAAATTAAGTAAATTATAAACCAAGAATTGCAAATAGTGACCAAACACATATAAGAAAAATGAAAGAAATTAAAATGTAATACTACAATTATAAATATTTAGAACTTTTCAAAATGGAATTAAAAATACAATTTGCCAATCCAATCTGATAAATGTGACACATGATGTTGGCAGTACCACATGTTAAATTTTAACTGGGGTGGTTGGAGATAAATGTGCAACTTTGGCTGACACAGAGTACTTATCAAAGCAACATCAAATTTGTTGTGTAAAGCAATATCTAAATAATAATAAATGTGTAATTAAGGTACAACGGCTGTTTAGGAACAAATCTGAAGTTTCATAATACATCATTATAATATTTTGCAACAGAATTTTGAACTGGATAAAAACTTGACAAACCAGCATTGATATCGCAAGAAAAGTAGATGATGTTATTTAGTCTGAACATCACAGAAAAATCAGAGCGAGTAAATGATGCTATTTATTTAAGTTCACACTTCTACACTGAATTTCAAATTCATACGGCCTGAATTTCAAATTCCATAGAAATCAGTCTGCAGAATTTTGTGTTTGAATTTGGGTATAGATCCCTCTAAATCGCAATGATTCATAAATTACAACCTCAAGATAAACAGGAATAAGTGAACTTTAGAAAGCCCATGTTAAAACTAACTTAGGCAAAATATTTTGAGTTCATTAATAATGTCAGATGATATTATTGTCATCTTTTCACTCTTCTGGGTATAATAACAAAACTTTCACTACTGGTCAAGGAAAATAGACAAAATACACATAAAATTCTTCTGAATGTGCACATCACATGTCTTGCATGATGTAGCTCAATTTGGGGTTACTAGCCCACACAATTCTGACAAAAATGAACAACCAGTTTCTTTGATTCCATGTTGGTAGTATCACATGACAAAAATCATTTCAACTATGACTGGAAATACTAATAATCAAATGTTATGAGTTAATCAAATGTTATAATCTAGTAAGAGAGTGCAACCGTAAAGCCAGAATATGATATTATAAGTGAGTTCCAGAGACTGCCTTCCAGATTCTGTGAAATAAATAATACAATTGCTCAACCACACTTGCACAATTTACTCCCTTCTACCTTCACCAGGAGAAATTTTTTTAAAAATTATATAAGTTAATTACAAAAAAAACCATAGAAACATAAGTTTCTTTTTAAGAAGTCATTCCCTGTCAAATAGCATAAAAAGTCAAAATGTAACTCACTAGATTTTGACAAAACACACATATTGATCAAATTTTTATAAAACTCACATTTTTATAATTGTGGTTATTAAACTCATAAAAATATCCCTATTTTAGGGATATTCTGTATCCTAAATATAGGTTAGGGATATTTTTAAAAAAATAGTCAGTCATCCTTTGACTATTTTTTTCTATGAATTTTTCAATTTTCAGATTTTTAGGCTGTTTGGTTACTCATGTGTTCAGGAAAAAAGCTGTTACATTACAAAATTTTATTTTTTGCTTAACCGATGCATACAATTCACACTAAAATCTTGAGTGGTTACAGTTGAAAAAATTTTTTAATTCAAAAAATTCATTTGAACTGTCATTTTCTGAGCTGTTAAATAACACCAGTATCATAAAACTAAAAATTTAATGAAATAAATTAGTTGTATAGCAAAAATATTTAAGATAGCTTTCGGTCCTTGGATTAATTATTTATGTAATGCTTCATTAAAATCTAAGATGGATTACATAACCAGAGTGATCTAAGAAGCAATAAACCACTGTAATGTTAAGTTTTCAGCTTGTACGATGTATGAGATACTCAAAAAAATTGTTATAATTTATAACTGAAATAGCGATTTTAATTACATTAGCATTTAAGCAATAAAACGGAGTAGCAGATGAAAATCATTTAAAAGATATAATTTTGAAAAAAATAATAATACGCATAGCAATATTGATATATGAAATTGTAGCACATAGATAAATAATTTTTTTTTTTTTTAAATCTATACATTTTTTTCACATCGTCCAAATGAAAACCATCAGTTTTGACAGGCCCAACGTATATAATATAACAAATTTGAGAATTTATATTAAAATCAGAAAAGCCCAGTTCCAAGCTGTCATACCAACTTTTTTGTTTTTTTTATTTTTACTAATGGTAATTTTTTTCCTGGCTCTTTTAAATGTATTACTGGAGTAGCTATAAAAAATGTGCCACTTGATACCTTTTAATGTAATACATCGCTAAAAACTGCTGGGATTTTAATACAAAGTAACCCAACCTATTTATATTTATTTAATTAAATACAGAAAAATTTTGAACTATAATAATTTTTGGGGCTGATATTACTTTAATGACATTAGATTTTTTTTCAATTCTATTTAAACTTAGTCATACCTGAAAGATTTAACATATTAATTTTAACTTAAAATAAGAACATCTTCCCTTCATACTGGGTTAGGCTGCCAATCGTGGATCTCCACTTAAGCCTGTCTACCATTACTCATCCTCATCCTCAAAAATGTTCTTCATCACTGCTTTTTTTTAGGTTTTTACAATCTAACTCTTTTCAAAGAAATTACATATAAATACTTTATAAACATAACATGCATATTTTACACAGTGCATATCCTGAACTGGGCAAATTCTATTGTAATTATTGTACTATGTAATTTATTACCAATAAAATTTGATACACATATTTTAATGCAGCATTTACAATCATGAACTTGACACATCCTAATTAATAGGACATTATGACACTATTAATAGGACATTAGGTCATACTATTAAATTTATTATCAACAAATTGTACAACACAATATATAAAATGAATGAACACAACAGATTCTAATGTTTATATAACCACATTACAAGTTACCTGACCCGCAAACCAAAATTAACAGCATACGTAAAAGGGATCAAAACTTACATTATGTTAAGTACCAAAACCAGAAAGGTTGTAGACAATCTGACAAGTAACAACAAGTTACTCCTAAAAGAAAAAAGCAGCAGTGATTACTACCACCTCAGTTTTCTCCAGTGCTAACTCCAGCCCGGCATCCCCCATCCATGCTCTAATCGCCAAATAAGAGTCATGTATCTTAGCGACAGTCTCCCTACGAGTGAGGGTATCAATCACCATTGGAATATCCATAAAGCATGACTCCCAGAGGAAGGGCAATCCAGTACACGCTGTCGTATGTGAGGTTCCAAATAGGGGAATCTACGACATAGTGGTCACTGATGTCATGGTCTTGATAGGGCCACTTCAACCACAGTCCATTTTGAATCTGGCATACCATCTTACATCCTGTAACATATGACCGGACTATCCTACACAGATACTGCTGGACACCATGAAGGAGTGCATAATGATAATGTGAGGAATGCTATTAAATGTACTCCGCACATCCAGCGTCACCAGAACACACATCCTGTCGCCACCAGTTTTAATAAAAATCTCTGCCGTCTTGCTCACTCCACCAGCCATGGCAACTGATACCTAACTCTTGTCTGATACCTAATTCATAATATAACAAGCCAATATTGCCCAATACTGTCTGCATCAAATAACTACCAATAAGTACATTTTTAAATCAGAAACTAAGTATAAGATTCTTTAAACGCATAACTCAGTAAAGCAAGTGACAACCACAGGGATGGGTCCAGTAAATGTCCTTGCCGGGGAAAATCAAATAAAGTGAAATATCAGAAAATATATACTTTTTCAATATTTCAAAAATACTAAAAAGTACGTACTTAACCAACCATAAAGGGAATCATTACAACAGTTAAATATTAATTAAAAACAAGAAATTAATTAATTATTCTTTAGACAATACTATAAAAAATATAGTTTATTAAAAATTCATAAAAAGCTATAGCATAACCAAAAACACTTACTTATTAAACAACCAGTTATAAATAATTGGAGCAAATTCAGAAATACTGAATAATTTTGAATAACTATAACTATAGGAAATGTAATATTAAATTAATTTTAATAAAACACATTAATTATAATTATTGAATAAATACAAAAACTTTCATCGTTTTTTTTTTAGAAAATTTAACTTGTAAAAAAAATTAACAAATTGAAGATAATTATTTACAATTAGGGATTCACATCTGAATTGGATGAAATTTGAAATATACCTTATTTAGGACCTAAATTATTCATTTTCACCCTTATACCTAAGTTACGTCCCTTCTAAGTTATACAGTACCCTCACCAAAACGTTTATAATTCAACACTATAAGTGTAATATACATTATTTTTGGACTAAATAGTTTAGTTAAGTTTGAGAATTAAGTTAAGAATGAGATCAGACTCACTTCAGACTAAATTATGTTTGGTTAAACTTAAATACAATATACATTATTTACAGAATAAATAACTGGTTTAAGTGAAATTTAATTGAGTTCAATTAGGTTTAGGTTTGGTAACTATATACTGAACTTTGTACGATATCAAAATATCCTAACCAAACATAACGCTCACTTCACGCATCTTATTATCCTTAAATATTAAATTGACCGATTGTTAGGCTGAACCCAAAATTAAATACAATAACCAATTATTTAGAACAAAAATAATTATAATACACTTGTACGACGCTGAATTATGAAATTTTTGGCAAGAGTAGTGACAAACTTACAAGGTACATAACTTGAATGAAAGATATTTCAGAAAGCAAATTTCAATTGTATGAACAACTAGATCATAAATAAAGTATAAACACAAATATCCCTCAATACCAATCACTTATGATATTATTTTGAAAGAGAATACGATTTGATGAAAGATGTTCTTGAAAAAATAAATTATAAAGAAACATAGCTGGAACATATGTGGTGATTTCAAAGTTATAGTTATTTTGTTACACATGCAGTTAGACTATACCAAGTATATGTGTTTTCTTTGCAAATGGGACAACTGAGCTAGGGATAAACAGTATGTTACCAAAGAGTGGAAGAAACAAAACAACTTAACTCCAAATAGGAGAAATATTATTCACGGGCCCTTAGTTGAATCTAATAAAATATTTTTACCTCCTCTCATTATCAAGCTAGGACTTTGTAAAAGTAATGAAGAAGGATAGTCGTGGATTTTTCCGAATCCAAGCAGAAATTTCCGAATGTAAGTGTAGGAAAAATTAAAGAAGGAATATTTGTTGGTCCTCAAATAAGAGAGTCGATCGAAGATGATGTATTTAACTCAATGTTAACTAATGTAGAATGTGCAGCTTGGGTTTCATTTAAAGACGTTTACAAAAGTTTATCTGCAAACAAAACTCTGACACTTACCACGATATTATTATCAACTTCTTATTTCATATAGAACTTTGGGATGTCATATTTCTTTGAAAGTACATTTCCTACACTCACATCGGATTTTTCCCAGACAACCTCAGAGATGTAAGTGACAAACACACAGTGAATGTTTTCATCAAGACATTTCGGTGATGGAAAGCCGCTGTAAAGAGAAATTCAATGCAAACATGCTAGCCGATTACTGTTGGACATTAATTTGGGTTGTGCCTGAGGGAATTTATAAAAGAAAAGCAAGGAAATCATTCTAAAATAGGTATGGCCATGCACAAATTTTAACTATATTTTCCCGTAATTGTTTTTGAAGCCTAACTTATTTAAAACCAACGGTAATAGAAAAATTGTATTTACAGATCTGTAATGTACACAACAAACCATTTCAAGAAATGGTATTATACTTAGAGAAACATTAAATTTTTTTTTCTGTCATTGTTATTTGTTAAAGCATTAATAAACAAATAAAATATTAAAGAAATAGCAAACACATTAATCACAAATTTAATTTTGAGAAAATTGATTTTATAAGTCAATTTAAAACAAATATGGGGGTTGTTCAGGAAGGTTTTGAAGATTTTTTTAAACTTTCAACTTATTTCTCCTGCAAATTGACTCATTCCAACTTTCCAACTTTTTTTATATTTTCAGTATGATGTGATTTGTCCAACTCTGCGAAATAAGCAGTTCTCTCACCTTTGCATCATTAGAAATGAATCTTTGTCCAATGAGCCATTCCTTCAGATTTGGGAGTAGTAATTAATTGAAGCAAAGTTAGGTGAATACAGCACATGCTTCCACATGTCATTGTCAAAGTGTAAATTATCATTGAGTTTTGCAACTACTATCAGAGACATGTGTACTCGTACATTATTGTAGTAAAAGAGCAGTATCTTTTTGGCCAATGTGGCAGTATATATCAAACATATCAATCAGTCTGGTAAAACATCAGAACATCCATTATCTTCAAAAATGAAATACTCTAAGTTAAAATTTAAGTATTTATAATGAAAACAACAAAGTCGCTGAAAACTGTAAAGCATTTCATATATTGAAATTTTTATTTATATTTATTTGTCTATAACTTTTTTGTTTTACCTGAATATTTAAGAACTGAATTATAGTGTATAAATATAAAATATTGTCAAGTGAATGATTAATGTGAGACCTGACATTAGACACATCACTAATAAAAATGGCACTAGTCATTCTCAAGAATGAAAGAGAAGAAGAGGTTTTGCAATATTTTCTTCATGCAACAAATATACACAAGTGTTACATAAACATGATATTACCACTGAAATAAAGGTGATAGTCAGCCACACACAAGCAGCTCAATTATTTATACCAAAGAAATTTATGTACAATGGAGATCAAAACTATCAGAGAACATTACCATGACTGTGCCCAGACGTACTTTAGTTGCTTCACATGAAACAAAATCAAACTTTAAAAAAAAACTAGGGAAGAAAGTTTAAAGCAACCGACTAATGGTCTTTTAAAGAGAAAATTATAAATTATATATGACTCCATTCACTAAAAACATTAAAAAGCTGGAGCTACAATTTTAATACATTTTTTTAAAACTTTACAGTCCAGTACACTCTTCTTCAATTCTGAGAAGCCCCTTATTGAACAAAATGTTGAAATTCATCAAAGTCACTCCCAAAAATTGTAGGCTCTCTGTAGGAGATGATTCTGTCATACTCTGAGAATGACATTTCCTGTCGTATATTCCCGATACAGAATAAAAATTGCACCTAAAAGATGTATTGTTTGTTATGCAGACAACATAAGAAAGGAATCACAATATAACTGTTGGGAATGTGATGTTGGTATTTGTCCTGCCCCTTGTTTTAGAAATTTCCACACTAAGAAGGAAAACATTTTCATATTTCAAAAACCTTAAAATTCATTTTAAAAAAAAAATGTATGACTAGTATTAAACTGAAATATAGTAATAACTCTGGGAACTGCCAAACATGAATCTAAGTTATTATTCTGTGATCTTGAACTCTGAATGGCTAATATCATAAATATTTATGAACTATTTCCATAGAAAATAATTTAATCGTTTTCACAGTAAGATTAGAAATATATACATAGAAGATTCACAACATGTAAACTTATTTCACCATGGCTCAATGAGATAATGATATGTATCAGACTACACTGAGACATATGGTTAATTAAACCCCAACCACCAGAGTACACAGGTATTCACTGCTAAGTTTTTAAATCTGTATAAAAGCAACTGACTTTTACGAGGATTTGAACCTGAGAACTTTCGACTTTGAAAATCAGCTGTTAAAACAACTTTTTTGTGATGAGTTAAACACTAGATCAGCCTGGTGGGCTAAATATATATATTATTATTATCTTTTATGACCGCATAGGATCATTTTAGTCAGTCTGTTATGCATGTCTCTTTGATGAGACTGTTTGGGCCTTGTGGTCCTCCCATTACTTTTTTATACATTTTGATTTTTGTGCCCTTTCTAGTGTTGCAATGTTTGTGTTGTGAGGTTTTATCTTATGAGTGTTTTTGTTCGTGATTTTCTCATTTAATTTTATCGTACCTGTGGCGTCTACTGATGTAATGTCAATTTCCTTCAGATCCTATCTTATTTCTCTGAATCATCTGCATCCTGCCTTTGTATTTTCCGAGTCGAGATTGTACTGCATTAGCAGTTTCCGAAGTCTTGAATACTGCATCCTCATGATTATGTTGAAAGAATCCTAATCTCTTATGCATATCAGTAATGGGTTCTTACTCTTTGTACATGATTTTGTTTGGCACACTCCACCACTGCCCATCTTTCTGATACATTTTATCCACAATGCAAGTTCTTCCAATTTTTTCTTTCCATCTTCTGGAATCTGTCTGTCTTTGATTGTTCGTTCAGGTGGAAGAGTGTTTGCTGAATAAGTGGTTTATGGTTTTATAACTGTGTTTTAGTGTCTTATTTTTGTATTTATTGATAGGCATTTTTATTATAAGTGTACCAGGTTAATTTTTGTGCTTCAGCTAGATTTTTCTTCTTATTCAGATAAATGATTTTTTGTTTAGATTGTTTGTTACTATTTCTCCAAGGTATTTAAATTGGGTTACTAAATTTTGGGTCCAATTTTATTTGTAATGTTTTGAAGTACTAATATCCGTGATTTAGTTTCATCAATGCCATTTGCTACAAGTGTCAAGTCGCCAGCAAAACTAGGACAGTTTGTTTAAATTTTTCCACCCATTTTAACTTTTGGGAGACACCTTTTTGAGCTTGAGCCATTCCCTCATTACCATTTCTAGAGCACAGTTGAACAATAGTGGTGACAACTCATTGCCTTGGCGCAATCCTGTTTTGATCTCAAAAAGTTATGAGAGCTCACCTCTGAATTTTACCTTTGTCACTGTTTGTAAGGGTCAGTTTTATCATGTTTATAATTTGATAAGTAGTTCAAGGTGTCTTAGAATTTTTAGTAGGGATGCAGTCATAAGCTTTCTTGAAATAGACAGTTCCTTCTATTGACTTCAGTGTTTCTTAATGATGTAGTCTCTTTATTCTCCTTAGGGGTCAGGTGGTTTCTTTTCTTTGTTTTACTAGATTTGGGAAGGATATTTCTAATTTTTGGGATAATAGCAATAATAGATATTTTTTCCACTATTTTGACACATTTGCCATTCCTACATTGATGTTTTTGTACGGCATTTTATTGGGGCTAATTCTTCTGCGATTTATCTGTGATTGTTATTTTTTTGGTTGCTTTTTGGTAATTTTCATTCTTGATCAGTCGGGCAGGATCCTCTTTTCTTCTAGTTTTAGGACTTGATTTTGTTGTTTTCTTTGTGAAGCAAATTTTATTTTGACTACATAGTGATTGGATGCAGTGTCTACGCCTCGGATGACTTTTACACTGTAGATCTCCATGTGGTGCTGTTTATCCATAAAGACGGTCGAGTTACCATTCTCCTATAGTGTAATCAAGGTGTTTTCAGATTTTCATTTTTTGAGATTTCATCTTGAAATATGTGGATTTCAATATTAGGTTGTCGTTTCTGCAGAGATCAATGAATCTCTGTCCATTTTTGTTTGTTTTTTTTGGGCGGGCCATTTTCCGATGTTGTCGTGGTCTTCTTTCTCTGTCTAGTTGGGCATTGAGTTTCCAATTAATTGTTTAACATGGATTTCAGTTATGTTATTTATAGTAAGGTCGAGTAGATTCCAGAACGTTACTGTTTCTTTATAGTCTTTTGGAGAATTATTTTTATTATTAGTGGATGCATAACTGTTTATTAATGTAGATTTTATTAGATGCATTTGGTGTGAGTGTTCACATTCTGACTGTTCTTAGATTCTGAGTGTTTGAGTCTGACTAAAAAGCCAGTTCAAAACTGTGGGACTTTTTCATCACTCTCTTTCCAGGTATACCTCTGCAGAGTCTATATCCGTGAGATTCCATGGCATCCTGGTCAGAGTTTCTTATTTCCTGCAGACCCATGATGAGAATTTTGTATTGGTCCATTCGGCCAGTTATTATTTTTAGTTTACCAGTCTGCTGCAGCAAGTTTACTTTGTGTGTGGAAATGTAGATGGTTTGATTTTGGACTTTGTATTTTTCTTATTTCTGTGTGTAGTGTTAGGGCATTCCAATGCTTCCAGTTGCATGTTATCTTCTAAGTGGCAGCCCACCATATCCAAATGCTGCCTTTTCTAAACTCTGGTGTTGCTTGGTTCAGCAGGTGGTGTATTTCTTAAAAAAGAACATTCAGTGACGCCTCTCAAGGGGACACCTGTCAAAATAGGTTCCGAGTTACATCTCTAAATGCGATCTAGTGAGGTGTGATTTGATGATAAATGAAGCTATGAAGTTTTCACCAGACAAATTTCTCCTATTTGTTTGGGATATTTCCAAGCATAACCCATGAAGGCTCAATCTGACTTTTGTTAAAAGATGTTATTTTGGAGAAAAGTTAAAAAGTCTGATCCTAAATGTTACACCTGTATATATATATATACAATAGCCTTTGCAATTCACAGAATTAGAGAAACACTCACCTTTAATCTTTTACTTCATCATAATGCTATTGGGCCTAAGCCCATCCTCAGTGATATCTTTTATAAATTCTTAACCTGTTTATAATTACACAATAACTATTAGCTTTTTACATTTTGTAATCTTTTTGCAATTGTTGGATTTAATTTTATAAATACCAGAAGAATACGATAAAACAAAAATTCCCGTTATTTCAATTGAGAAATAAAATGAATATATAAATGAAATTGTTTTAAAAAAAATTAATGACCCCACAATAAAGTTTTAAAAATTAAAAAAAGATTCCATAGTTAAATACAAGTAAATATTTAATAATAATAATAAATTAAAATATCATATCAGATTATCCACGTATACCTTGTACCCCAAAACTTACAGGTTTCCCAAAATTACACAAGGAAGGTATAACAACAAGGCCATTAATTAATTTCAAAACAGCCCCAGGTTATATTATTACTAAAATTATTGATATAGCAATTAGATCAAAGATAAATTTAGAATACAAATAAAATATAAAAAACAGGTATGAATTAATAAATTAAATAAGTTAAAAATTATTAAAGCTATAATTACTAGCTTAGATATAACCAATATGTACCCAGATTAACCCATTGATTACACAATCTCAATAGAAAATAAATTAATAAAAGCAGGTGAAGACAAAAAATTTATAAATATTTAACAATTAGAAACATGCCAGCACAGTTATTTTGAATTTATTGGAAGCTGTTACATATGAGAAAATATTTTACCCATGGGATTTCCCTTATCTGCTTTAATGTCAAAAATATATTGCAGGAATTTGATAATAGAACAGTATATGGCATAAATCACGTATATTAAATTTTATTGTGGGTCAGATTCGTGGATGATAATTTAGTTATATATGAACCGGTTATAGATAATGATGAAGTAATTTTAAATAAATTCAGTTCAGATCATAAAACTTTATATTTTACATATGAAATGGAACATAACAGAAAATTAAATTATTTAGATGTAAATATTAAAATAAAAACAATCAAATAATAACTGAATTATATCAAAAACCTACCTGAAATGAAATTATTATAAATAGGAATTCTAATCATATTTGGTCCCAGAAGGTTAATATTTTTAAGTACATGATAAACAGAGCAATAAAATACATAAACGACAAATGGGAATTTTGTAATTTTAGTATAAAGAATATAGCTATAAAAAATGGATATCATAAGTCATTGATTGATATTAAAAATATAATCAAGAATTTTTCAGTAATACAAATATTACTACATTATTACCCATAAAAATATGTAAAATAATCTTATACAAATAAAATTATAGAAAACTAAATTGATGCGTATACAAATAAAAAATACAAACCTGATAATCATATAATAAAACATTAAAAACATACAAAATCCTGTCGAGAATCATATACAACCAACATGAACTGGAACTTGGGGAATACCAAGGGGGATTTAGGCCATGGAGAGGTTGCCCGGAGCAAATAATATCCCTAAAACTTATGATGGACTTATTTAAAAGACGGAAAAAACAACTAATAATCACCTTCGTTGACTTTAAAAGGGCCTATGATTGTATACATCGACCAACCATGCTGAATATTCTGAGAAACCTGGGCCTTCACCCTAAACTCTTAAACATGATAAAATTAACTTTAACCGATACCCAGACCAGAGTGAAATTCAGAGGTGAACTCTCTCAACCCTTCTACATAAAAACTGGATTGAGGCAAGGAGACGGCCTCTCACCACTCCTTTTTAACTGCGCCCTCGAATTTGTCATGAGTAAATGGTATGAAATAAATCCCAAAAATATAAAAATGGGTATTAAGAAAAACTGCATCGCACTAAATCGCCTAGGATTTGCAGATGACCTCGCTCTTTTAGCAAATAATATTCAAGAAGCCAAAACACAAATCATGAGCCTTCAAAACCTAGCACAAAAGATAGGGCTTCATATCTCTTTCGAAAAAACTGAACTAATGGCCGTAGATCCTCTGGTAATAGAGCACATTACGGTAAACAATCAGAAAATTAAAATAGTAAAACAATTTAAATATCATGGGGAAATAATAATTTATAATTTAAATGAAAAAGTGACATGGCAAAACCGGACAATAAAATGATTAAATCCCAAAAATTAACTCGGTCAACATATAAAAAAAAATGCCTTTCGACTAAAGCAAAACTTAAACATTATAAAACTGTAGTACAGCCAGAAGTCACCTACAGAAGCGAGACCCTTTTCAAAATCACTCAGAAAGAATTGTCGGAACGTGTATCAATAAAAAACACCAAAAAGACGGGCGATGGTGGATTGTGCCAAATGAGGTGGTGTATCGAGAAATAGAGACTGTTACTGATACTATGCGGAAAAAAAGAAACTCTTTCTTTGGTCATCTCATAAGGACACAAGGAAACAAGACTGTCAAGAAATATCATTGAAAAGCTCTGGTTCCAAAAGCTAGAAGTAGGATGGATCAAAGAAATTACAGAAGATATGAAAGAATTGGGAATTTCCCTGACTGACCTACAGAATAAAACTGGAAAAATTACAAAGCTAAATAAAAATTAATAAAAAATCTTTAAAAACATTTCGAATATTTTTAGAAGTTTAAAATTTGTTTTATTAATTTTTATTTAAAACAAACAATTTTTACACAATGTAAAAAGCTAATAGTTATTATATAAATTGTGAACAGTTAAAGAATTTATAAAAGTTATCACTGAGAATGAGCTTAGGCCTGAAGGCATTTTGAAGTAAGAAATTAGAGGCAAGAGTGTTTCTCTAATTCCGTGCTTTGCAGAGACTGAAAGAATATTCTATCGTACATATAGACATTTATGTAGAGAGAAAAAAAAAATGGACTATAAAAAGTTTAACCTGCTAAATAATTAATATATACGAGTTCACAAATGAACTGCATGGAATCCAAAATTTACATGCAAGGCCATAATAATGAAAAACAATACAGTAGGATGCCGATTTTCAAGATGTCTGACAAACTGGACTGCTTAAATCCAAATTAAGAAATTAAAGAAGAAATAATACATTATTTAAAAAATAAATCTTATTTTATTTATGTTTATTTTACTGAATTTTTCAATTAACCTTTTTGCAATTCATTTAGCAAAAACATATATGTATTTTAGCCTTTGTAAAACTTATTAAAGTAAATTTTTACCCAATTATCCAGATCTGGCCTTGTAAAGGTTCATCTGGACAATTGGTGTTTTCACTGTATGCAGAATCTAATATCCTTACTTACCACTTCATTTTTAACTTCTAAATTTTCTGATTTATACAAATTGGTGTCTTCAATTGCTAAATGATCTTTTTTGATATCAAGTAGTTCCTCTTCCAGCTTTAGTAAATCTACTTGCTGTAATAAAAAACAAAAAAATGAATGCTACAAAGAAAAGATTTTTACCATTTTTTTGTATAATTTATTAAATAAAAATAAATTGCTCCTGTAATTTGCTTAGGACACACATTCAGGACAGCCACAGATAAATTATTACTATTATTATTAGGTGACTTTAATATGCCAGATTTTGCAAAATATTATCAAAAAATGTTTCAACTCATCTTATAGATTTTTCTACAAATTTTACAATCAAATAATCAGTTAAAACTCTTGTGGTAATTCTCATGAGTTTGTTTTTTCTAATCTTACTGACATTATGTTAATAATGCTTACAGTAAAACGTTTTATCATGGTAAATATCATTTACCTTACAGGTAACGTTGCCTAAGAATTTGAATTAAATCTTATAGCTAAACAATTCTTACCAGATATTTTTATAACATTCAACATTTACTAAATAGGAGTTTGATTGTAAATGATATTTATTTATTATATTGCCACATAATATTGAAGTTTAAGAGTGAAACAAGGAAACTAAATTTAGTAGCAAATGAAAAATGCAATACCTGACTCGGATTTGATATTTATCACCAATATAGAAATTTTTTTAGAACTGCAACTACATATTAACAATATTGTTGATAATCAAGTACCAAAAATATTTATATATAATGTAATTTTTGAAGCAGAATTTACACAATTATTAATGAGAAAACTTCCATTTAAAATTCCATATTAAATTTTGAACAATTTCTTTCTGTTTAACAATAATGACCTTCCCTTGGGGACTGCATATGAGGCTAGAGTGGTGAGTTATACGAACACCTCATGGGAGGCTAGCCCAATCATTACTATGAACTTGTAACAAACAGGGTGCCCCTGGGGCACTTTTTTGGAGGTGCAATGTGGTGCTCTTATATCAGAAAACAATCATCCGATTTTGAAAATTCAAACTGGGAATATATATATATATAGTTTGTCTGTTTGCTCATGCATCATGTGAGACGAATCTGACTGACTGATTACTTTCAAATTTCAGAATACATATGTGTTACCGCAGAGAAGAATTATGACACCAAATACTGACAATTAATAGCAACTTATTTAACCCCCTTCATAGTTTTTGATGAAATAACTCATCAAATAACTACCCTGATAAAAATTTCCTTGACGAAATAATTTGTCATCCACTTTTTTGCTGAAAAGTGCTACTGATGAAATAATTCATCATTATGAATTGACCCATTTTATTGTATTTGTTGATGAGTTACTGTAACAGATGTGAGTCAAGTTCCATTTTTACTCTAATTTATTACTGAAGCGGTAGTATCATATTGTTTTTCTATTCTATATGTCCTAACAAAGTATATTCATTATTCGGGTTATTTTTTGCAAATAAATTAGTTGACATTCTTTATGTCAAGCAGACTAATCTTTATGTCAAAGATTTCTTTAAAAAAAATAACTACTAAACAATTTTTTGAGGTTTCACCTGTGAAAACAGACTGATAATTATGAGATGCTTTTGTTTGTAGCTGTATATATGCTATCAGGAATTACCTGAAAGCCACAAACTGAAAGTTATTATACAAACAACCTCCTTTTTACAACTCTTGGATTTGGAAATGTTTTAGCCCAAAGAATCAAGCTTTTATTGTATTGCCTCAATTTTACTCATGATGATAATAATACTAATAAATCTTCAAAAAATAAAATCGATTATTGACTATCTTGTTAAAAGATTCAGAGATGTATATACACCAGAAAAAAATTTTAGCAGATGATGAAAGTTTACTGGAAAGGTAGGCTAAATTTCATTCACTTTATTAGAATAAAATGAGCTCACTTTGATATTAAGACATTTCAGAGCCAGAAACTAGATATATGAAAATAAAATTTGATAGCGTACGTAGGTGCAGGTACACAAATTGTAAAAACTCCTAATCATGGCTACACCATTAATATTGTCATTACTCTTATTGAAACTAGTAACCAACTGGTGAACAATAAAGCTACCCCACGAACGTCCACTTAAATGAGAATGATATGTATGACATGTAAACAATGTGTAGTCGTACACTCAGGCGTAACATTCCTATGACATATGGTTTATTGAACCCCAACTATCAAAGTCTATAGGTGTTAGGTGTCCATGGTTTATATTTTAATTGTCTATAAAAGCAACTAAATTTTACTAGGATTTGAACCTTACAACCTTTTGACTTCAAAAATCAGCTGTTACAGCAGTGTTAATTAACTGCCTATTTGCAACTCAACAAATATTAGTAACAAAATATACATATATATATATATATATATATATATATATACCAACCTTTGTAAAACTGATTATAAAAGCAAATGTCTATAAAGTGTATCTCTTTTTTCTTACACTGTACATTGTATTTTCATTTTTCAAATTTCTTCTTAATTTAACTGAAACACATTTACTTTTTATTTTTTTTTACTTATTGTATTACCCATTAAATATAGAATCACACAACCTTTTTTAAATTACCCCTTTCAATTATCCAGATTTGGCCTTGAAATGTCCATCTGGATAATTGGTGTGCCACTGTATATAAAATCTAACACTTACCACTTCATTTTCAACTTTTAAATTTTCTGGTTTAACTAAGTTAAATTCCTCAATTGTTAGAGATGTGTTTTGATTATTCATCATTTCAAGCAGTTCCTCCTCTTTCAGTTGTACTGAATCTATTTTCTGTAATAAAAAACAATAAATAATTGCTACAAAGTAAATATGTTTATGATTTATTGTACAATTTATAAAAGTAAAATAAATTGTATATGTATTTCGCTTATCATACACAAACAGCGCAGCAACAGTTAAATTATTATTAGTATTACGTGACTTTACTGTGCCAGGTTTTGTATGGAGAACCTAAGAAATGTTTCTTTTGCTAAATGTTGCCATACTATTCTAAATATTAAAAATGCTGTTACTCACCATACAAATGGGTGTTGAAAACAACACTACCTTACAAGATAGTGTTGTTTTCTAAAAATTGTAAGTTTGTAAGATTGTAAACAATATTAATTTTTTTTATCGCAAAATAAGCATGAAACTAGTGCATGGAACATGGAAATGTCACTTTATAGTGTATGAAAAATGTCACACCTAAGCAGGATTTGATATTATAATTATTTTTTATCAGTGTTTATTCTACTGGAGGTTTTTAACTGAATTATTGCAATTCATTCAGGAAACACACACGTGCGCACACACATACACATTAAGGAATTTATTAATCTCAATTATAAAAGTAAATTTCTACACATAGAAACTTTTTTTGTTTTTCCACCATATTTATTTTTTGTTACATTGTACAAATTTACATATATTCCAAATATCTTTCTGGGTCAATCCATTTAATGTGACCCAAGGGTTGACACTAATTCAAAAAAAATTCAAACTCACCCACTTGTTTTCCACATGTCTCAGGACCTTAAAAAAAAAGTCCTTTTTTTATTTAAGCAGTTTCCCTGTGGCGGCCATTTTTGTTATGGTACACACACCTATTTTTGTGATTGTAAGGGTTTATGAAAACAATCGTAACTAAAAAACTGTTTGTCCGGAAAGAATGAACCAAAAAGCAATATATTCATATTTTTTCAAGGTGAAAGAATGGACTAGCGGTTATTTACCTATCTGTCTTCTTTTTACGAGAAAATTACCGATAAATTTGATCTTGAAAAACAGTGAAATTTTACTTTTGGTAATTTATTTTGATGAGGCGAGGATGCCAAACACAGTTTGAATTATTTTTTTACATGTAGGTATTGTTAGTAGTTTTACCATAAATAATATCAATAGTGATATAATACTTAACCCTACATTTTTGAAAACTAATCTTTTTACATGATTTAAGTTTTGGCTTCAAATAATTTTGACGGGCTGGTAATAAAAATTTCAAATTTGCACCGCTTGCAGTGTTTTTATAGATGTTTATGGAAAATAAAATAGTTTCTTGTGTACTGTACTAATAAAAAACTTATAACCTCTCAAAAATCATGAAAAACTTGCTACAAGCAATACAATTTTAACTTAATAAAAGGGATTTCTTGTCTTCTTGGCGATTTAATATTTTTATACTTAATACTACAGTTGAAATAGACTTGTTTGAAATATTCAATTGCAGTGCTCATCTTATAACAGGCGCTTGAATTCATTTCGTCATCAGGAAAATTCATGATGCAACATACTCATTTATGCTTGTTGCATCATTTAGCTTTGTAGTTACAGACTGGTGTGTCTGACATTAGTCAGTGACCTGTTCACGTCTTTACCAAGTGTCGTAAATTTCATTCTGTTTTTGAAAGTGTTTAATAAATAAATAAGTTTTCATTATTATATTAGCAAATTTTTAAATTATTTAAATTTTTACATTATTTTTCAAGTAAAACAATGGAAAACAATGTCCCATAGGAATTTATGTGAATGAAGAGTGTCAAAAAATTGTACTGGTACAGTGCCAAAAGAACTCATTAAAATTTGTGAATTTACTGATGAAAACAAATCAACTTATTTTTTTACGTGTTAATTCAGATGTCACTAGTGTTTGTAAATATCATGAAAATGTTTTTGTCAACATTCAGTCACCTGCATTGACAGTTCTGTTGCAACCCTTTGAGAACTCATAAAAAAAACCGGTTAAGAAAACCTTGACAAATAACATTAGAGCAAGCTCTAAAAGAACACATTTTTCCAAATTTAAATTTAGTACCTGGAAAGTCTTTTTCTGTTAACTGTTTCAAAAGTATTTTTTCTCAGCAGAACAAAGATCTACACGAATGTAAAAACCAAGAGCAATATATTGCCCCACATCACAAAATTGAACGATTGGATGTTAGTTGTAGCATTTTGGGTGTATCACTTCCATAAAAATTAAGGTATTAGAAGCTACCATAAATATGTTATTGTGTCAGAAGGCATTGTAAGATGTTACTTTACTTCCGACTAAGCTGTCCACATTAGAGATTTTTATTGCTAACCCCATGAAAGTTATTTAAAGCCAAAATTTTATTTTTTTGTAAAAAAATTAGTTTTCAAATAATCATAAAAATTTAGGGGTATGTATATCAACATTAATATTATTTATGGTAAAACTACTAACATATACCTACATATAAAAATAATAATTCAAACTGTGCATGCCATCACTGCCTCTTGAAAAAAATGACCAAAAGTGAAATTTCTGTATTTTTCATGTTCAACTTAATTGGTAATTTTCTCACAGAAAGACGAGAGATATGTAAATAAACCACTGAAACAATCTTATACCTTGAGAAAATATGAATAAATTGTTTTTGTTTTATCCTTTCAGGACTAATGGTTTTCTATGAATCTTTTTGTAAGCCCCTACAATCACAAAAAAAAGTGTGCGCACCGTAACAAAAATGGCCACCACAGGTAAAATGCTTAAATAAAACCGTTAGAAATTAGTTATTAAGACTGTATAAACTAAATAACTTTCACTGTGAAGGAATATACGAAATACTCCTGATTTACTAAAAAAATTTTAAACATTTAAAAGAATACTTTTAAGATCCTGAGACATGTGGAACCAAGTGGGTGTTTCAATTTTTTTTTTGAATTGGTCAAACCATCCTTGGCTCACATCAAATGGATTGACCCATCCCTCATTTTGAAATACATGATGGTAACTAAAATTGGCTGAATCCATTTAGTTAAAAAATAACTGCAGTTTCCAATAACACCTTCATTTATTGTGTGATTTTTTTTAACAGATATACAACAGTTTAAACGCAAGTAGCATCTTTCATGGCGACAACTACAGTAATACAGTAATATTGTTGAATGGCATGTATCAAAACTACTTATAAAAAAAAATTAATTTTCGAAGCAGTTCTCTAGTGAAATTATTATCGCAATTATTAATAACAAAAAATTCCATAAGCTTCAAAAACGTAATCTATTTATTATTAAGAATTATTTAAAAAGAAATTGTATGCAATACTCTTTGTCAAAGATTTTTTTAAAAAGTTGCTAATAAAAATGACAACAGCAGATCTTATCCATCTTGTACGCTTTTTGAAGTGAGTATGCTAATAAGGGCGCCAATATTATATAACCTTTTCGCTTAAAAATGTGAAAGTGTCTATATTAACGATTTTTCCTTAACTAAAATTACATTTAACTGTAACGATTCCTGCATTATTTTAACTGAGAATGATACTGAAAAGGCCATTTGAGTTAATGATAACTCTTTCATAGGCCCAGAATATAATCATCCTCTTTTAGTAGTGAAGAAACGCTCTGTCTTTTTTGTACAGTTTTTAACTAAGATCTTCAATCATTCTATACTGATTTTCGTTGTGCCATTGGTGTAGTTAATATCAAATTACTTATTAAAAAACTTGCTGCGTGTGGATTTTATAATAAATTGTTGTCTTGGATATATCCATTTCGTACAAACAGAATTCCTTATGTTAAAATTGATAATTTTATCTCTAAGCCTATTTATGTTAGATATGGATTAAGACAAGGCATGCATTTGGGTTCTCAAATTTTCCTTGTATTTATAAATTACTGTTTATTCATATGCTATTTGCATTTTTTAATTTTTTGGGGATGTTATATGAAATTGTTTAAGCCGATTACAAATCTAGTTGATATTCAATTACTTCCGATCAACTTGAACTGTGAGCAAAAATAGTATTTCTGCTAACTTTAAAAAAATTAATTTCATATTCAATTTGGAAGGTTTGAAAATGTTGATATAATTGTACAGCTGAATAATATAAAATAATACTGCAATACAAAAGGTATCTTCTATTAAAGACTTAGCTGTATGTTTTGATAGCAAGTTATCCTTCAATGAATAAACTGGTAATACTGTAAGTCACTAAAAATGATAAATTTTATTAAGAGACTATACAAATTTTAATTAAAATTTTAGGTCATGCATTTATGAAGTACTAAATTAAAATTAATAAACTCTGTTGTATGGTGACCTTTTGCTGATTTGCAATTAAAATTACCTGAAATACCACATAGAATTTTTTTTACATGTGCTGCATATAAAATCAGTGATGCTATGCCAATTCTATGATTCTATTACCAATCATAACTTTATTCATATCTTTAATTTGTTAAAAATACCAAGAATTGAGAGATTTCTGATCAGGACGGATTTAATATTTGCTACTAAAATTTTTAGTAATTATTTTGACTATCCTAATTTATTGCAGTTTTTTAACTTTCATATTAACTACATTGATTGGTATAATTTTCAAAATTTTCATGGTTACATAGATTATCTATTACTATGTCACCAATACTATGTAAAGTACACTTAATACCTTAACCTTTTCAAGAGCTATTCTAACTTATGAATGATAATTTTGTTATGCAATTATGTTGGTTTTTTAATATGATTTTGTATTCATGGGTTTCATGCCTGTCTATATCAATTAAATAAATAAATACAATTTAAAATTTAACATACTTACCAAATAGCAATTGTACAGTCTTTGTTTTAGGGTAAAAATAGAAAATTAGGCCACAACAGCAAAGACAATTGCAAAATTCCAGCAAGTACTTTAAAAGATCATTAAACTACCACGAAGCCAAGGTAACAATTCAATTCAAAATCTAGCAACTTGAACTGAAAAATCCAAACAAAATAATTAAATCAAAATATGCAAAATCAGCCAGAAATTAAATAACAAGGTAGCAAGGGTTAATTTTACTGCAGCAAATTACAGAAACAATCATGAAAACACATATGAAACAGAATGAAATAATGACAAAGGTATTTCCTTCTTACCTTTGACAAACAAAATCCTTTCAAAATATTACTGAATTAAATCAAACACTTAACAACATTACTAAATAGACTCTTCCAAACACCTCTCACACAGCTTTCTTATAATTCCTTAATGACTGTTCTTTATGTTTTATAGTGGCTTGAATGAGGTTATATTTGATATTGATTCATTTGTGATGGCACTATTAAATAATTACTCTGAAGATGAATTTTTAATTAAATTAAAAAAAATATTGTTTCTGCATCCTGATCACCTTGATATTTCTTATTAATATATTTACCTAACATTATTTCATGTGTTTTATTTAAATAATAAGTTAAAAAAAAAATAAGACATCATGAAAACTAGAACTAAAGATCTCCCAGTTATAAGATTTGAACACTCACTATACCACTTGGCTCCTGTGACTAAAAATATACAAATAACTTACTTATTTAATAAAAATGTTTAATTAAGTTTACTACAAAACATCACGAGTTGGAAGCTGCCATTTTGGATTTAATGGAGGAATCCCCAACCAAAAACTATACAAAAAGGTAATAATAAATTCCATTACAAGCTGAACCACACTCTTGTTATCTAAAAACCTTTTTTAATTTGTATGCCCCATTTTAGAATACACATTTTTTTTCAACATGCCCACAATAATAAAGGTTACCAAAAATAGGGAAAAATACTAACATTATTCAGAATTCAAAAAACAATGTAAGTTTGTTTAAATATATAGATGTCAATAAGCACAGGTTCACTGAAGTTCTTTTTATTATATGTCAGTGAAATAGATTGATAATATTGGTTTGTAAATCTTTGTTTACACAAATCTTTGTTCTACATTTCAAATTGTGTGTGTGTATATATATATATATATATATATATAAGGCCAACCTTTGTAGACGCGTTAACCATTACACCAGACCAGTGGGTTAAAATTAGAACAATTTACATGACTGGTTAAAGTTCACACCAATAATTGATCAATACAAAAAATTCAAACTTAAATTCTATTGATTTATATTTGAATAGCATAACATTACTTACTTAGTCAGATAAACAAAGTAAACACCAAGTACACAATTATAAAATTACAACGTCTACTACACCTCTTCCTAACAACGCTTTCCCACAAATTGATCAGTGATGCCAACACATGCAATTGTATACTTTAATACATACGACCTCTGGATATAATCTTGGAAAAAATATATATATACATACGTATAATATTGCACAACATACTTAAAAATAATTTTTCATTCACGGAAAAGTTAAGTGGTTTAATGTAAAAATAAAAAATGTACTGAAATTTTCATAAAATTCTTAGAAGCGATTGTAATTTATTAAAATAAAAAAAATATATTAAGCCAGCATTTAATAATAATAACAATGTTCTCATATACTTGTTAGGAGATGTTTATTGGTCCCAGATATCTTGAAACATGAACGTCTTTGTACGCGCATCGCCGACAAAATACAGAATGCATCACCCTAAATCCGAAGTCAAGTGTCTAAATATCTCTTAAAGAAAATGATAGAGGCCTCCTCGACCTAAAATCACTTTGTAACAGACACATTGCTTCAATGAAGTGATATTTTCTCTCCAGATCTGAAACATCATCATTCGACAAAGCAATAGTTGCATCTGACAAGGGTTACTCCCCTCTAAATCTGAATGTTGACAATTTCTACATAGTATCATTACAACTAGACATAGGATCCAAGCATGGAAATCTAAGGCGCTCCACGGTAGATTTGTCCATTCCCACGAAAATGCTAATAAGGTCGCATAAACGCGTTGGCTGAGGGACGGACTTCTATTTAGAGAAACTGAAGGTTTTTACATGCCATCCAGGATAAGGTCGTTGTGATGAACAATTACAAGCAGTTCATAGAAAATCAGTGATGAGTGCGGGATGTGTCACCAATTATCGGAGACAATTGATCATTTTATAACTGAGTGCGCCAGTCTGGCTGACAAGGAAATCTGCATCACCACGATCTTACATTAAACACTGTTCATCAGGCGTTGGCGTTGAAATTAGGACTCGTTGATGACAGGGAGCAGTGTCCTTGTTATGAATATAAGGCGAGGCCTGTGCTGGAAAATGAGCACTATAGACTGTGTTAGATCTCTCGGTAAATACTGATAAAATTATTGCTGCGAATAGGCCAGACGTGGTTCTCCACAACATTAAAGAAAAGACTGCTCTTCTCATTGATATCTGATCACAATATTATTAAGGCTGAGTAGATAAAATAACTAAGTACAACCCTCTGGCAATAGAGTATAAGGAAATTTACAGACTGAACTCAGTAAAGTCATTACCGTTGTGATAACAGCAACTTGATTGATTAATAAAAATTCGAAGAAGTGGATAGAAAAGGTTGGCCTGGATCCTATACTCAACATTCCAAAAGAAAATTGTAAATTTTTTCTTGTATAAAAAAAAAGATTAAAAGTTTTGAAGAGCAACTTGTTTGTGTAATATTGCTTTAAATTTGGAAAATACTTATAGAACCTGATGAATTTATATCTAAATTTACAAATGTCATTACAAATTATGCTGGGTTTTAAAATCCAGCTATCATGAGTGCTTCCAGACCATACGGCTTCGGTGCTGGATACTTTCTTGTCCACATTACAATGTTGTCTGGCAAATCCTTTTAGTTTATATAATGAAATATAATTATTTTTTTCTACAATCAACAGCACCAATTACATATGGAATTTTGAATCTAATACTCCACTTTCCTTTGGCTTTAACAATTTCAGTTGCATTTCAGAAAAAAATTATCCATCAATTTTCCTTAAAAACTGCTTTTTCGAGAACATAATTGAATGCTTTTGTATCAGCTCTTCTGTATGAAATCCTTGCTAACACCATTCTGAAATCCTGGATATGATTAATGGCTGAGAAAAACTTCAGTTTTTTGTTGCATGCTTAAAGTAACTCTTCTAGTTTCATTTGTTTCAGGTAAAAAAAATATTGTCAAAAACTCAACAGATTCTTTCACAAACACAAATTTTCTTGTACTGATCACCACTGATTGTTCTTACACCACACACTGTTTTTACAGTACAAATGCTCATAAATGCAGCCATTTTATTAAACTGTAAATGTTTTTAGTATGGTTACTCCTAACAATCAACGAGCTAGTAATAACTGATAAATTTAAGTAAATGAAACATATTATTCCCCCAAATTTCAGTATTTACTTAGTAGTATCGGAAAATAGTATTTCAATAAATACTGATAAAATTAACTGAAGTAGTAATTGCTTTTTTATTCACAAATACTAAATAATTTACTAAAAATATAGCTAGTAATTACTGGTTTTTATTCCCTTTCCTCAATGTGATAATTAACATTTTCCGCTATTATTTTTATTAATTTTTATCTTCCGTGAAAAGAATGACTGTTCTAGGATAACCTCAGTCCAACTACTTCTACTACTCGCTCACCTTGTATTCATCTCTTAATAAAAATTTTTTTTACAAAATTATAACGTAAAAAATTTACATTTATTGGTACCTTTTTTTATTGCAGGCCATATTGTCTCAGAGGTGGCTGTAACCCAAATCACAGTTAAAAAGTTAATCTTGTCCTATCTTGACCTAATCAACCCTAAAATTAATGTGGAAATGTTAGCAGTTTACTTTGTAGCAACACAAATTTTCACCATCCTTTCATGGATTACCAACCCCATGTCCTTGAGGAACATGGATTAATTTTTAAGCTGTCTTTTACATACACAGCCTTATGATTTCATTCTTTATTTACCCTTAGCTGAATTGTAAGATGGACCACTGAATGTGAATATAGGAGGAGAAAAGATTATGAAGGTAGAAGAATTTTGTTATTTGGGAAGTAGAATTACTAAAGATGGACGAATCAGGAGCGATATAAAATGTAGAATAGCACAAGTGAAACGAGCCTTTCAGTAAGAAATATAATTTGTTTACATAAAAAATTAATTTAAATGTCAGGAAAAGATTTTTGAAAGTATATGTTTGGAGTGTCGCTTTATATGGAAGTGAAACTTGGGCGATCGGATTATCTGAGAAGAAAAGATTAGAAGCTTTTGAAATGCGGTGCTATAGGAGAATGTTAAAAATCAGATGGGTGGATAAAATGACAACTGAAGAGGTATTGCGGCAAATAGATGAAGAAAGAAGCGTTTGGAAAAATATAGTTAAAAGAAGAGACAGACTTATAGGCCACATACGAAGGCATCCTGGAATAGTCGCTTTAATATTGGAAGGACAGGTAGAAGGAAAAAATTGTGTAGGAAGGCCACGTTTGGAATATGTAAAACAAATTGTTAGGGATGTAGGATGTAGAGGGTATACTGAAATAAACGACTAGCACTAGATAGGGAATCTTGGAGAGCTGCATCAAACCAGTCAAATGACTGAAGACAAAATAAAATTATGAGCAGCTTACACTCAAATTCACTTCCATTTCATTATCACTCTTTTTTTAAAACCAGGAAAGGCAGTTCATCAACTTTAATATCCAGTCTCCTCCCAACTGTATTAAATCTCTGAATATTTTCTATTGTCTTATATCACTTTGTATATTGATGAAACAGGATCCATTCCAGTTTGGCTTTTAATGTTCTATGATAGAATAACTACTTCAGGGAAGATGCTTTTAAAAAGATGATAAAAAGAATTATGTGTTATCCTCAATGACAGTTCTGCATTTGACAAGGTCATAACAGCCTACTGAGGAAATTAAAATAAATACTTCCACATTACTACAACCTGATTCTCATAGAACAATCCTTTATAGTATGTGTATATATATTATCTCATGGGTATGCTACTAAACTGACAAAGTCAACAATATTTGAAAATGTGCCTAACTGTTCTAAAAATATGATATCTGTTTAAAAAAATAATTGACCACGTCAATATTTGTTGTAAACCAATATCAAAATGACAAAGTATCAGGACACATAATCAGAATAGATAGAATTGATTAACTCCACGTAGTCATTTTTATGTGTTAGCAAATTTCTTTAATAACAATTAACAACTAAATGTGACCATCTTCTTTCTTTTTCCTGTTTAGCCTCCAGGAATTACCGTTCAGGTATTACTTTGTTTGGAGGTATTACTAGTAGAAGATGATATGTATGAGTGTAGTCTTGTACAGTCTCAGTTCAACCATTACTGATATGTGTGGTTAATTGAAACCCAACCACCAAACACCGGTATCCACGATCTAGTATTCAAATTCCTATAAAAGAACTGCATTTACTAAGACTTCAACTTCCAAACCAGCTTAAACAGTGAAACTATATTACAGCAGATTTCACCTGTCCATCAGATAATTTCTAGCAATTATAAGGTTATAATATAACTAGAAAAGGGGAGTCCCCTTCTATAAAATTTTCTTTCATCTGATTTCCACTTATTTTTTTAAAATTATCAACCACTAACATACCCAAATCAATATGTTTTTCTCAACTAAATTAAATTTGTTAACTCATCAATGAAAAGTTTTCACTTCAATTCCTAGTCTTGAAAGAAGTGACTGGACTTCCTCAAATAAGCTTGCATATGTCTCTTGCTTGCATCTTACATCTAGTAATTCTACATAATCCATATTTCTTGATTAAATATTAGTAAAAAAAAATAAATTATACGTGTGTTGTAATAATATTGTTACAAGTAAAATAGTACCCTACAATGGTAGGGTTTTTTTTACGTGATAGTTTTTAATACTCGAGATGAAATATCAGAATAAAACAAACTACTAATCTAATGAAACTCGGGTTTATATTTTAAACTACATATTTATAACTATGAATAATGATTTAGTAATATTTGTACAAGATAAATAAGAAACAATGAAGAACCTTGTGATTCTGACAAAAAAAAACAGCTTGTATTTTATCATCATTATATACATTCATAATTAAAAGATGTTCTGATGGGGCTTGTGACTGAAGGTAAAAAGTAATTTGAATTAACAAAATTAAGCGTTAATTAATGAAGAATATGACAGGACTTAAAAATTGTGTAACTCGCATAACTGCAATGCATCAATGATCACTGTTTTAGACAGCAGTTAAAATATTATTGGTTTTGTGAGTTGTGGTGCTAAATTTGCAAATGCAATAAAAATATTTTTTCTATGAAAAAGGCCACAAGATATCGGTCTGCATAACAAGTATCACTGATAATGGAATTAATGAAGCTGATATTCTTAGTAATTGAATAAAATTTTATAGCTATGAAATAGTTTACTAACAGAATTATTGTAATTCTAACACATCTGAATTTTTAGTTGAAGTTGAGCAAACAAAAAATTTGTAATTTAGATTTTTAAATTCACACAACATAATATGCAAGATGTAACAGAATCTGATACTGTAATAAGCCATCAATACTTAAACTTGAATTCAGTACTGATAAGGAATTCATAGAATGATAATGTAAATACTTGAGGGTGACATTTGTTAGGCTAGGATCAACAACAAAACTTATTCACTTAAACAATATATGAATAATAGTTCTAAATCCATTGCTATATTGTCAGTAAATGTGGAATGTATTAATACATATTAATCTACTAAATTGTAATTGTTATACTTCAATCGGTCATACATGACCGATTGAAGTATTTTTCAATTACATCATTTCTGGTGTTATCATAACATTGCTTAGTAAGAATATACTTATGTAGTTTAATATGTATTAGTGATATTTTCAGAAAAAAACTTTAAGTGAGAGGGATCACTCATTTGTATAAAAAAAATAATATAACTAAAAAAAATCTACTTATGCCAGTTGATAGTTGGAGAATGGCTTCATCACCGTTTCTATTGTAGCGTAAATTCTTTGTCTTCAGCTATTCACTCCATACTAGTCAATGATTATAGTACCATCTAAGTTGGAGAATTAAATTGTAACAATTCTCTTACAATTGTAGATATTATAAATAGTTAAAAAATTAATGGAATAAGAATTTTGATTCCTATCTCAACAGAACCTTACTTTCTGCATTGAAATCAACAGTTCTTAATATTTTGTAAAAATTTTATTGATTAATAATTTTGCTTTTAATACAATTATGTTTTATATCTATTACTATAATTGTTTACATCTATTACACGTGCTTAAAACAAGATTAATCATAGAAATCTGGTGCTACTTTTCTAGTTATAAGTTTTTTAAGTTAACTTTAGCAAGTAACGTGAGTAGTAATGTGTTATATTGACTATAAAGTGTTTACTTATAGCTTAATTTAGTAGATAATATTATTTTCAGAAATGATGTGAAGTTATAAACTGGTAGAAACTATTGATCAATAATTAATAGGATAAATAAGTTAGTTTAACAAGCACATGGCTAATCGCCACGTGCTCAAGAACTTAGGCTAGTTTTCATATAGCTTGTAAAATTCCTAGTACATAAAGGTCTGCCACCTAGTTGCTTTTTACCAACCAAATGGATCTGAAGCCTTCTTCAATCTCTTTGATCTGGCAGCAGATTCAAACCGATCGAAGTGGGACTTAGAAACTTTTCTAAGTCTCAGGATGGATTTTCATAGGGAAACAGCTGTTTCCCTATTATGTAGTTGTTAGGCTCTCGGCCCCAAAATCCTTAGGGTTCCAGGCCAGATCCTCAAGGTAGCTCCACCCCACTTTCCCATTTTCGCGGGCGATACCCCATCCCCCCCCAAAAAATTATTTTTTCATCACTATCACCCCCCATCAAAATTTTTGCACTTTCATGCAATGTGTCTACAGACTCCCTTAGAAGTGTAGAACATTTTGACAGTTTAAGATCTCTGTAATAACAAAATGGAATAGGATAACTTATCAAACATATTGACGTGGAGGCCACACCTGCGAAGATCAGTACAGATGCAACGATGCCTGATCCTACATCTGACAGGCTGCCTGTCAGCCTGACAGGTTGTTAGGGTGGATGTTGTAAACTGCCCTCAGCGATGTTACAGCTGCCTTGAAGTTTGGCGTGTCTCAAGGAACTGCAAGAGTGCAGACAGGTCAGCTGCATGGTTTAACTGTGGAGCAGCTGGAACCCAGGCGGCAGACTGCAGCAGCATGCCAAAATGCCTTTCATGTAACGTCAAGGGGCATTGGACTGGCAGCGTAACATCCCCAAAGTGCTGAACAAATAAACTAAAGGAGAGCCGGAGGAGGAATGGACAGCAATCGACAAGCAGATGAAAGTAGTTCAACTAAACATGAACCTCTGTGTGCTGGCACAGGATATGCTTGCCAGACACATAGTGGAGATGGACATGGACATAGCCGTAGTTTCAGAGCCATATGCACTGCAACGCCGTCCGAACTGGATTCTATCTGAGGATGGAGGTGCGGCACTGTGGACGTGTGTCTCGTCCTACGCAGGGCGTACATTAGGGAGTTGGCTTCGTGAGGGCGAGAGTGTTTACTGCATGTGCTATCTCTCCTCCAACATCTGCTGCCCACGTAGCAGAAGAGGCCGGTGACTGGAGTGGTTCATTCAGCCCTGTTGTATGGTGTAAAACTGTGGTTGGGAGTTTTATGATATGCAAAATATAGAGGAAAAATTGAGTTTGTCAATAGGAGGTGTTGCCTTCAAATATATCGGCTTATAGAACGGTCTCAAAGGAAGCAGTGGAGGTCCTACCTGGACTCCCGCTCATAGATCTCATCATTATGCAGTGCTGTAGGATAAAGGAACTGGGCCCGCTGCCTACAGATGAAAAGAAACATCAGACCCAGGAAATACAGGGCGAGATGACACAAATGCGGCAGGAGCGATGGAATCGGACCACGAATGGCAGGTGGCACACCAACATATAGGAGACATCAAGGGGTGGTGTTGTAGAGGGCATGGCTTGCTAGGATATCTACTAACACAGTTCCTGGCATATCATGGAGGCTTCCGATCAAACCTACATCGATTTAGTGACCGCAATGACAACTGCCAGGAATGGGGAAAAGAAGGAAAATATACATGTTTTCTTTGTATGCCCTAGTTTTGCTGATGCGTGAAATAAGATGCTGGACAGACTAAACTGAACATGTATGTTTCACCCTGACGAAACACAAAGGATGCTTCTGTAGGACAAGACATTGGAGGGTGGTGGAGGACTACACCAAAACTGTCATGCGAATGTTACATGTTTATGACGAGACCCGAAATAGAGCACGGCACCAGAGGGCATGTGTGAGGACAGGCTCTCGGCTGAGTGCTTTGTCCTGATTTTTTCATGTATGTTTGCTATTTTTACTTTCATATATTTTGTATGTACATGCATGCAATCTTTTCATAGTAGCAATATTTTATTATGATCTTGCTGTGCTTTCTTTTATTAGTTTGAGATGTCTCCTGTATAATTTTGATATCTCTGTTGCATATATGATTGATATGTTCCTTTGCCTCCTCTATGAATCATGAGACCTTGCCGTTGGTGAGGGGGCTTGAGTGCTCAGGGATACAGAGTAGCTGGACCGAAGGTGCAACCATATCGGAGAGGTATCTGTTGAGAGCCAGACTAAGGAATGATTCCTGAAAGAGGGCAGCAGCTCTTTCAGTAGTTGTTAGGGGCGTGAGTCAGGACGACTTAAACGGCCGTATCAACATCACTCAGTCCTCTGAGTACTGCGCAGCTGAAAGCAATGGAAAACTACAGCTGTTTTTTTTTTTCCAAGAAAATGTGGCTCTGCATTTTCAAAAGCAATAATGGAGGCGCCTTCCTTGGTAAAATATTCCGGAGGTAAAATAGTCCCCCGTTCGGATCTCCGGGTGGGGACTACTAAGGAAGGGGTCACCAGAAAAGTAAAAAATAACATTCTACGAGTCGGAGCGTGGAATGTTAGAAGCTTAAAAAAGGTTGGTAGGCTAGAGAATTTAAAAAGGGAAATGGATAGGGTAAACGTGGATATAGTAGGAATTAGTGAGGTTCGGTGGGAAGAGGAAGGCGACTTTTGGTCAAGTGACTTTAGAGTAATTAACTCAGCGTCAAATAATGGGCAGGCAGGAGTAGGTTTCGTGATGAACAAGAAAATAGGGAGGAGAGTGGAGTATTTCAAGACGCATAGCGATAGAGTCATTGTAATAAGGATAAATTCAAAACCTAAACCGACAACGATTGTTAACGTCTATATGCCTACAAGCGCCCATGATGATGATGAGGTAGAATGTGTATACGAAGAGATTGATGAAGCAATTAAACACATAAAAGGAGATGAAAATTTAATAATAGTTGGAGATTGGAATGCAAGCATTGGAAAAGGCAAGGAAGGAAATATAGTGGGTGAATACGGGCTGGGCAAAAGGAATGAAAGAGGGGACCGACTTATAGAGTTTTGCACGAAGTATAATTTAGTAATTGCCAACACCCAATTTAAAAATCATAATAGAAGAATATACACTTGGAAAAAGCCAGGCGATACTGCAAGGTATCAGATAGATTATATCATGGTTAAGCAAAGATTTAGAAATCAACTCGTGGACTGCAAAACTTACCCTGGAGCAGACATTGATAGCGACCATAATTTGGTGATAATGAAATGTAGATTGGGGTTTAAAAACCTGAAGAAAAGGTGTCAGATGAATCGGTGGAATTTAGAGAAGCTTGAGGAAGAGGAGGTAAAGAAGATTTTTGAGGAGGACATCGCTAGAGGTCTGAGTAAAAAAGATAAGATAGAAAATGTAGAAGAATGGGAGAATGTTAAAAAGGAAATTCTTAAATCAGTAGAAGCGAACTTAGGCGGAATAAAGAGAACTGGTAGAAAACCTTGGGTTTCAGACGATATATTGCAGCTGATGGATGAACGTAGAAAATATAAGAATGCTAGTGATGAAGAAAGTAAAAGGAACTATCGGCAATTAAGAAATGCTATAAACAGGAAGTGCAAACTGGCGAAAGAAGAGTGGATTAAAGAAAAGTGTTCAGAAGTGGAAAGAAAAATGAACATTGGTAAAATAGACGGAGCATACAGGAAAGTTAAGGAAAATTTTGGGGTACATAAATTAAAATCTAATAATGTGTTAAACAAAGATGGTACACCTATATATAATACAAAAGGTAAAGTCGATAGATGGGTGGAATATATTGAAGAGTTATACGGAGGAAATGAATTAGAAAATGGTTTTATAGAGGAAGAAGAGGAAGTTGAGGAGGATGAAATGGGAGAAACAATACTGAGATCTGAATTTAAGAGAGCATTAAAAGATTTAAATGGCAGAAAGGCTCCTGGAATAGACGGAATACCTGTAGAATTACTGCGCAGTGCAGGGGAGGAGGCGATTGATAGCTTATACAAACTGGTGTGTAATATTTATGAAAAAGGAGAATTTCCGTCAGACTTCAAAAAAAGTGTTATAGTCATGATACCAAAGAAAGCAGGGGCAGATAAGTGTGAAGAATACAGAACAATTAGTTTAATTAGTCATGCATCAAAAATCTTAACTAGAATTCTATACAGAAGAATTGAGAGGAGAGTGGAGGAAGTGTTAGGAGAAGACCAATTTGGTTTCAGGAAAAGTATAGGGACAAGGGAAGCAATTTTAGGCCTCAGATTAATAGTAGAAGGAAGATTAAAGAAAAACAAACCAACATACTTGGCGTTTATAGACCTAGAAAAGGCATTCGATAACGTAGACTGGAATAAAATGTTCAGCATTTTAAAAAAATTAGGGTTCAAATACAGAGATAGAAGAACAATTGCTAACATGTACAGGAACCAAACAGCAACAGTAGCAATTGAAGAACATAAGAAAGAAGCCATAATAAGAAAGGGAGTCCGACAAGGATGTTCTCTATCTCCGTTACTTTTTAATCTTTACATGGAACTAGCAGTTAATGATGTTAAAGAACAATTTAGATTCGGAGTAACAGTACAAGGTGAAAAGATAAAGATGCTACGATTTGCTGATGATATAGTAATTCTAGCAGAGAATAAAAAGGATTTAGAAGAAACAACGAACGGCATAGATGAAGTCCTACGCAAGAACTATCGCATGAAAATAAACAAGAACAAAACAAAAGTAATGAAATGTAGTAGAAATAACAAAGATGGACCACTGAATGTGAAAATAGGAGGAGAAAAGATTATGGAGGTAGAAGAATTTTGTTATTTGGGAAGTAGAATTACTAAAGATGGACGAAGCAGCAGCGATATAAAATGCCGAATAGCACAAGCTAAACGAGCCTTCAGTAAGAAATATAAGTTGTTTACATCAAAAATTAATTTAAATGTGAGGAAAAGATTTTTGAAAGTGTATGTTTGGAGTGTCGATTTATATGGAAGTGAAACTTGGACAATCGGAGTATCTGAGAAGAAAAGGTTAGAAGCTTTTGAAATGTGGTGCTATAGGAGAATGTTAAAAATCAGATGGGTGGATAAAGTGACAAATGAAGAGGTATTGCGGCAAATAGATGAAGAAAGTAGCATTTGGAAAAATATAGTTAAAAGAAGAGACAGACTTATAGGCCACATACTAAGGCATCCTGGAATAGTCGCTTTAATATTGGAAGGACAGGTAGAAGGGAAAAATTGTGTAGGCAGGCCACGTTTGGAGTATGTAAAACAAATTGTTGGGGATGTAGGATGTAGAGGGTATACTGAAATGAAACGACTAGCACTAGATAGTGAATCTTGGAGAGCTGCATCAAACCAGTCAAATGACTGAAGACAAAAAAAAAAAAAAAAATGTTCCTTTGACGTAATAATGTTGATATATTATGTTCCGGAACCTGGTTGTGATCTGTCTGGATGATCATGGGTTTTTGTACATATGATGACTTTGAAAGGGGCTGATTTAAATCGATTTGATATCCTTTGATGTACTGTCTGCAATTATGTTCTTTGCTCATATGGTGTTTGATGTGAACTAGTGTGAGTTTTCTTTGTTAGATATGTTGCATATGTTTTGATTTGATCTGATTCTGTTTGATCACGATTTGTATTATTTGTCGTTGGATGTATTATTTGTTTGTGTACCGTTTGGATGGTGATGTATTGCACTGTGGTGTATGAATGTGTAAGTGCATGCATCCACCCCCTTTCTGAAGTAATGCTTCTTTAAGCAATTCCAGGTAGTCAGGGGGTAGGTTTAGTCAGTCGGTAGTGCGCAGGTACACATATGCATTTAACATCATCTTGCGGCACCTGTTGGTGACCCAGATACTGCCATATGGCGTCTGTAAAATTGATTTCCCACCTCTACAAAGAAAAAAAAGGTTAGCTAAAACAATGGCTTGGACGATGAAGTGGTAAAAGATGTAACTTTTCCAAAACATTCTGAAGCCATGGAAATGTTGAAGCAGTTGTTGTTACCTACTTTGAAAGACAAGAAAACAGGTCATCTAGCTAACTATTAATGTTTTAAGTGTTTGTGAGATTGTGCAGCCTGGAAGCACATATCAAAATTGAAACAGAAAACATTTGTGATTTTTTAAACTGAGCATTTTAAGAATATACTGATTACAGTACGTACTGTGTATTTTTTCAACATGTCAACAAAATTTTCTAAGTTTAGGGTTTTTTGCGATTTGTTATTAAATTACTACTATTCTGTACTGCATAAATATTTAAAATTACGTTAAGTAGAAATCAATTAACATTAGACAACAGTAATTTTAATACAGCTACATTTAATAATTCCTATAAGTTTAACAACACAGTAACTATAAATTTGATTGAAATATTGCCCTATGTTTTTGTAATTACTATAATTATAGTAATTATTCTTTACTATATGTACTAAGAAAAATTTGGTTAGCTATTCAAATAAAGCAACTGTAAACAATGCATTGTTTACAGTTGTTTTTGAAGCAACTATAAACATTTGCTTTTCTTTTGTGCATAAAAAACTATCATAGGGTCAACTTCCATATCAAGCAAACCACCAAAGGCCAAGACATGAAAAATAATATTCACTATTGATCAACATTTTCATTTTCTTCCTTGACTGCTAAGTAAATAGAATGCTAAATAAAGTTTGAAATTGACTTCTTTGTTGAATGCACTTTCGACCACAAAAGAACTTACTTTTTACAATAAAAGAGAAAAGGGTTAGAAAAAAAGTATAAAATAATTTAGTGAATTTTTAATAATTTTTGCAAGCGACAGAACAATATTCAACTCAACTGTTTTCTCTAACTATGATAATAATGGAAATAAAATTCTTTAAAAATGATGGAAAAAACAGTTTCTTCGCATTATAAGTGATTAAATGAAAGATACTGACTCACGAGAGCTGATAGACAAAAGCAGTTTTTACCAGTTGATCGGTGCTTACTTCACTTGCCCAATCATCTAATCAGAGGGCTCTGCCGCCTGGACACTTGACGCATTCATATCCTAATTTTTATGATCATATTAAGAATTTTACAGAAATATTAGTGCATAGAGAATATTCTTCGCAACGTTTTGGTGTTTTTGTATTAAAAATAGACTTGAGTGAGTAGATATAGAATTTATAATAGTTTTTAACAGAAATATAATGTTTGAAGCTAGCAATATTGATAACAGGGAATGACTTCTTTGTTTGGTTATATGTGTGTTCTCGTGTGAGGTTGTGTTAGTTGCTGGTCCAGCTGCTGCTACTGGTGCAGAGCGGATCAGCCTTTTTTAAATAACATAAATTAACCGACAATGGACTGCTAGCAGGAGAGAGTTGCAGTGTGCAGCTGCCCGGCGCACCAATTTTGGTCCACTCTGTGCCAATAGCGGCTAACATAAAAATGTGAGCACGTATGACAAACAAACCCAAGCACTATCCTTTTTATGAGAAAGATAGAAATATAACATTTTGTACTATTGTTTACTTCAAGATCATATACAGAAAAATACTGGAACGTATTTAAACAAATGGTTATATTTTAAAATGTCAATGTTTTATGTTATCTGGAAAAAAAATCAGAACTTTCAACTGGACAGTGTTATCATCATTAAAATATATCAAAAAAGTAAAGATCTCAGATTAGACCGCTAAGATGTAACTTTTAAATCTGTCACATCTGATTAACTCAGTTATATTTTTCACACAATAAGAAATGTACTGACCTGAATTCTCTTCAAGAAACAGACCCAAAAAACCATACAGGTGAGACATCATAAGTGCCAAGAGAGGTCATCTTTTCTAGTAAAATATTAATAATACTGCAATAAAATGTAGCACACCTTTACACAAAAAAACCCTTAAGGATTATGTTGCATGCATTTCGAAAAGTATAATGTTGGAGAATTGAAGAAATGCTGTGATCATATAGAGATCAAGGAAAATATTAAGTTGAGAGTAAATGAAATTAATAAGATCAATTATCAACCAAATTGATAATAAGAATTAATAAGAATCCAAATTCAGCATTAGACAACAATAACAACAGTTCTAATGGACAACACAGTAATTACTCTATTAATGATCATTGCAAACCATTAAAGGGAAAAAAATATAATGTTATAACGGAAGTATAAAATATAATAATTTTGTTAATTTTGAACATCGATATTGAAATATTTTCAGTAATAGATGCACACTAAGATCACTACTTGTGTCATCACTCTCTTTCAAGTTTACATGCAATCTGACAGCAACCCATCAAAACAAATCAATAATATTAAAAAACAATCTTAAATTATTTCTAGCCATGTACAGATAAACTTGGTTAGTAGTTGAAGAATTATCTGACAAATCAGTACGGAAACTCCCAGAAGATGGTTCTATATAATAAAAAAAACTACTTTTTAATTTACAATAATTTTCCCAAACTTTTCTAATGAATTATATTGAAAAATAAAAATGCACTGACAGATATTATCTAAAATAATGAGTAAGTAATATTTCAGACGTTTTTCTGTGCAATAAAATTGGAAAAATTTATTATTTATTTTCTTATTCTATTTCAGTGAATAGATAAATCCCGACTGAATCTTAGTCACCTTCAAGAAAATTCGTACTGTATAAATAATTGTATTTAGCTACTAGAATAACTGCTGCGCGTTAGGATGCCCATACCTATCCATGCCCATCGTCTATCCATATGTTTATAACAATATGCCTAAGTTTATAACAATGACATACCATTAAATGTAGAAAAATGAGATTTTTATAAATGAAACAACCTCATAGTAATCTACTTTTTTATGTGAGGCCACCGCATTTAAACCCCCATGGCTGGGACACTAAAAAATTTAAACGGAAAACTTAAGACTATGCAGATTCACAATGTAGGTCGGGCAAAGAGGGTAGCTTTAATTTAGTTTTAATTATCTAACTGGTACAGGATAAATGCATCTGGTCATAATATAATACAACCAACTGTTCTTACGAAAAGGAATGGTGTACATTTTAAATAAAAAAGCAATCTGTTTTTTGTAGAACTTTATTTGATTAAAAAAATAAATAACTTTGAATGTACATATGAAAATTAATCAAAAACATAATTTTTAAATAATAAGAGTATATAAATATAGTTTAATCCACTTAAATATTTAAGTGGAAGATTAAGTTTTCATTTCACATACATATTGTAAAATCAGACTATATAATTCTGAAATCTTTTAATTTATGAACAAAATATTATTTCTTAACATCACATAATAATCGCAATTTATATATTATAAACATTTCTAAAACTGAAATATAATAAACTAATTTTTTTATTACAATAAAATACTCTATTTCATAAAGATATTTATTTTATAAAAAATTGAATACATATAAAATTTACTAAAAAATATTATTTTGCGATAGTAAAATTTTAGTCAATAATTTTGAAAAACTGTTGAATCTGCTAAAAAATCCATAAAAAAGCACAACTGTTTGTAAAATTATATTCATTTTTTTTTTTAATATATTTTCTTACTATAAAATTTTTAAAGGTCATAACAATTATCTAATATGGATACTAAGATATCTTTTTGAACTATAACTCATTGAAAGATTTTTGATAAAAGGTTACAAACAGAAATTTTTCTAATTAGTTATGAATATTAAGATGTTTTTTTAAATTGCTTTTGTGATTAAATGACTTTTGACAAAAGTTACAAATATAATTCTTCTCTTTTGTATGAATATTAAGATGTATTGTTAAACTGTCTTTGCGATTAAATGACTTTTGACAAAAGTTACAAATATAATTCTTCTCTTTTGTATGAGTATTAAGATGTATTATTAAACTGGCTTTGCGATTAAATGACTTTTGACAAAAGTTACAAATATAATTCTTCTCTTTTGTATGAATATTAAGATGCATTTTTAAATTGCTTTTGTTATTAAATGACTTTTGACAAAAGTTACAAATATAATTCTTCTCTTTTGTATGAATATTAAGATGCATTCTTAAATTGCTTTTGTCATTAAATGACTTTTGACAAAAGTTACAAATATAATTCTTATCTTTTGTATGACTATTAAGATGTATTATTAAACTGTCTTTGCGATTAAATGACTTTTGACAAAAGTTACAAATATAATTCTTATCTTTTGTATGAATATTAAGATGTAATTTTAAACTGGTTTTGCGATTAAATGACTTTTGACAAAAGTTACAAATATAATTCTTATCTTTTGTATGAATATTAAGATGTGTTATTAAACTGTCTTTGCGATTAAATGACTTTTGACAAAAGTTACAAATATAATTCTTCTCTTTTGTATGAATATTAAGATGCATTTTTAAATTGCTTTTGTTATTAAATGACTTTTGACAAAAGTTACAAATATAATTCTTCTCTTTTGTATGAATATCAAGATGTAATTTTAAACTGTATTTGTGATTAAATGACTTTTGACAAAAGTTACAAATATAATTCTTATCTTTTGTATGAATATCAAGATGTAATTTTAAACTGTATTTGTGATTAAATGACTTTTGACAAAAGTTACAAATATAATTCTTATCTTTTGTATGAATATTAAGATGTTTTTTTAAACTGTCTTTGCGAGTAAATGACTTTTGACAAAAGTTACAAATATAATTCTTCTCTTTTGTATGAATATTAAGATGCATTTTTAAACTGCTTTTGTGATTAAATGACTTTTGACAAAAGTTACAAATATAATTCTTCTCTTTTGTATGAATATTAAGATGCATTTTTAAATTGTTTTTGCGATTAAATGACTTTTGACAAAAGTTACAAATATAATTCTTCTCTTTTGTATGAATATTAAGATGTAATTTTAAATATCTTTTGCGATTAAATGACTTCTGACAAAAGTTACAAATATAATTCTTCTCTTTTGTATGAATATTAAGATGCATTTTTAAACTGCTTTTTTGACTAAATGACTTCTGACAAAAGTTACAAATATAATTCTTCTCTTTTGTATGAATATTAAGATGTGTTTGTAAACCGGTTTTGCGATTAAATGACTTCTGACAAAAGTTACAAATATAATTCTTCTCTTTTGTATGAATATTAACATGTTTTTTTAAACCGTCTTTGCGATTAAATGACTTTTGACAAAAGTTACAAACATAATTCTTCTCTTTTGTATGAATATTAAGATGTGTTATTAAATTGCTTTTGCGATTAAATGACTTTTGACAAAAGTTACAAACATAATTTTTCTCTTCTTTGTGCGTAATAAGTTGTGTTTTTAACTTATTTTCAAGAATAAGAGACTTTTGACAAGAGTAAGAATTATTTTCTTTCTCTTTAGCATGAAAGTTAATGTCCCTCTTTAAATAACATTTACATCTGAATCTTTCATTGCAATATTCACAAACCAATTTCTTTCCTTTCTGCTGAGGTAACTCATTTTCACTACTTATATCCTCGACTAAATTTTCTGTTCTTACATCGCCATTCGCACAATTACATTCACTGGATTTTTGTTTTATAATTCCATCATACACCGAATTATTTACACATCTCTTACAATTCTTAGTACTTCCAGTGACGGTTAATTTATCAATAATAACCTGTAAAATTAAAACAACAATTAAAAAGTAATTATGAATTAATGTAAAATTATTTCCATTAAAATAACATTATTCTATTTTGCAAAATATGGATAAAAAACTGAATATTTTAAGCATATATTCAAAATAAACATCGTTTGGAATATTATTTAATGATTCACAAGTAAAGTTTAACGTAATAACAAACTTTACTTATCCTATTGCATATCTATACACATAGCTGAAACTTTACAGATTGTCTGGGCTAAAGGTATCCAAAATAAATGGCCTATATTTAGGAAATCAGTCCTAACTTCTTAGTAGACTCAAATGATAGCATAAATCTCCAAGAATTGTTCAGTGTACTTTCAATATTCAGTAGAATATGCATATGATGTGCAGACAGGCTGACTCCAATGCGATTGTAGTCCATCAAGATGTGGATCCCACAAAAACCATTCAGTGCATGCTTTTGTTAATGGAGTTTCAATCATGTACAGATGTTTAACAGCTTGTACAAACTGGATGGAATATCAATTCTTTTACGTCAAAGTTTAACGTCCTCAAAGGTATGACTTTAAGAGACAGAAATCATCAAAGGTTACAGTTGTGATGAGGCTATGTATCAAGTAAGCGACGCATTCACTGCCCGTCCCATTAACTTTATTAGGCGACCTGGTTATGGACTGCAAATATCTCTTTCTACTGTTCACAACATTACCATAAGCACTCAGTTTGCAAGAATACAAGTTACAACTCTTATTTATAGTTAGATATCTTATTTAGTGGTGAGACAACTTTTCATATGTGCAGGATAGTTAAAGACACTCTGTCAAATTTAATGTACTTCATGCAGTAAAAATAAAATAAATAGAATAAATTTACGCTATGTAACCTGGAAAGCCAATTTACATTACTGAGTGGATTTAAATCACACTATTTATAAAAATTATGATTATTTCTTTTTTTATATAAAAATGTGCTGCCATCTGTTGCTGCTTTTATAAGTGTCATCTTCATATTCTGTCTGAAAGATGATCAAGTAGGAATCTTTTTTATTTATGTTTAAATATCTGAAAAATGTCTAAACTTTACCTAGTATTATTTAAATTAAATTTCTTGATATTTTCACTACATGGAAATTTTAATATTAAAATTAACTATTTACAATATTTTAATTTTTTATTATGTATATATATATGATCAAACTGGAAAACATGTTGTATAATGTATAATTTTATAATAAATAAAATAAAAATATATAATTTTTTGAATTCTTCTAAATTTGCATCCTCTTTTAACAATATATTAAATACATTTTAAAAAAACTTGTAAATAAATCTGATGAAGTGGTGCACATGCAAGAAACACTAATATATATATATTTCCACACAGGGCAAGAAACTTAAAAACCAAACTGAGAGAGCTTAACTACAGGTATTTGAGTGTTACCTTTTACACTGCTCCTATTAGCACTATTATTGGAGGTGTATATTACTACTCTAATCTATTATTGTCTGTTGTAAACTATTCATGCTTCAGTGCAATAATTTTCGAGAACCACGGTTTTCCTTGTCAACACGATTTGTCTAGTGCAATTCTGACTAGACGATTTGTCTAGTTGCAAGTCCTACACTATCAATAACTGAAGGCAAATGTTCACAATAAATAACTGAAGTCATTGACAACAGTTTGCATCAGGTGACTCTCAATATGATTACTTTAGCATTGATGCATCAGCTGTGCAGGGTGATCACTCAGATATCTTTTGTCAAAATATGGTAGATATGTTAAGTCTTCCTAATGTAATCACAAAATTAGATTTTATATTATTTTCTTTTCATTTACAGATTTTATGTCACAACCATGTTTAGTCTTACCAGGTCCACTTTAAACTGCCTACCTGATAAATATTGAAACATGAACACTGAATACAATTAACAACAAATCACCCAAAGCCTACTAAAATGTCACCTCTATAAAACAGGTTAAAATTCACATATTTCAGTCATAAATGAATTTCATAAACACACTTTGCTCTCACACATTGACCATTTATCATTCACAAACATCTTAATAAATCGATATTAATTAAACAGAACTAAATACAGTTACAAACATTTTTTTTAAAACTAACACATTGAAATATATACACAGTAATGAAATTAACAAAGAGACAAATCTTGTTTATTACAATAGCCAATAGCTAATACTTACACGACACGGATAAAATACCATCCCATCTTTTGTCTTCACTGTGTGAAAATCTTTTATTCGAAGTTCATTGCTTTTCATATTAAGATTAACCAGTGGTGAAACATCATTCAATAAGATCTCAGATTCCTTTAAAAAAAAAGAAGAAAACACATTACAAACTAATTAATTTCTAACAAATATATTTTTTTTTTATTCTGACTGGAACTTAGTAATAATACCACTTATATACAGATCAAATATAAAAATAAATATTTTTGATAGTAAATACCATTAAAATCTGTGTTGCTAAAAATTTTAGAAAAATCCAAGTATATGACAAAATTAGGCCAAAAAAGAATAAAATTGTTTTTATATATTTATATTATTTTTATATAAATTTACTATTAATAGAATATTACAATGGTTATATATATATATATTATACACTTTATTTCCTTACAGTGTATGTTGCAATTTGTTTGACAAATGAACAATAAAGAAACCTTATTACCATGGCCCAATGAGATCAAAATGATATGTAAACAATATGTAGTCTTGTACACTCAGGTCTTTCATTCCTGAGTCATATGGTTAATAAAACTTCACCTGCCAAAGTACATCGGTATCCAGAGTTTAGCTTTTAAATCTGTATAAAAGCAACTAACTTTTTTTAGAATTTGAACCTGAGAACCTTCAACTTCAAAAATCAGCAGTTAAACACTAAACCAACCTGGTGGGCTAAATGCTATGGGCTATATGAGTTAAGAAATGAACTGTATCGAATCCCAAAATTTACATATAAGGTCAAGCTGAAAGGTACATGGAAGGCTTTGCGATTAAGTGTACCTATGGTTTGACGTGAACCAAAGGATCACGTAACCGATTGTTACCGATAGTAAACCGATAGTTTAAAAGTGGTTCTACAACAACGGACACAAATATCCCTCAATACCAATCACTTATGATATTATTTTGAAAGAGAATACGATTTGATGAAAGATGTTCTTGAAAAAATAAATTATAAAGAAACATAGCTGGAACATATGTGGTGATTTCAAAGTTATAGTTATTTTGTTACACATGCAGTTAGACTATACCAAGTATATGTGTTTTCTTTGCAAATGGGACAACTGAGCTAGGGATAAACAGTATGTTACCAAAGAGTGGAAGAAACAAAACAACTTAACTCCAAATAGGAGAAATATTATTCACGGGCCCTTAGTTGAATCTAATAAAATATTTTTACCTCCTCTCATTATCAAGCTAGGACTTTGTAAAAGTAATGAAGAAGGATAGTCGTGGATTTTTCCGAATCCAAGCAGAAATTTCCGAATGTAAGTGTAGGAAAAATTAAAGAAGGAATATTTGTTGGTCCTCAAATAAGAGAGTCGATCGAAGATGATGTATTTAACTCAATGTTAACTAATGTAGAATGTGCAGCTTGGGTTTCATTTAAAGACGTTTACAAAAGTTTATCTGCAAACAAAACTCTGACACTTACCACGATATTATTATCAACTTCTTATTTCATATAGAACTTTGGGATGTCATATTACTTTGAAAGTACATTTCCTACACTCACATCGGATTTTTCCCAGACAACCTCAGAGATGTAAGTGACAAACACACAGTGAATGTTTTCATCAAGACATTTCGGTGATGGAAAGCCGCTGTAAAGAGAAATTCAATACAAACATGCTAGCCGATTACTGTTGGACATTAATTTGGGTTGTGCCTGAGGGAAGAAAAGCAAGGAAATCATTCTAAAATAGGTATGGCCATGCAAAATTACAAATTTTAACTAATTTTCCCGTAATTGTTTTTGAAGCCTAACTTATTTAAAACCAACTGTAATAGAAAAATTGTATTTACAGATCTGTAATGTACACAACAAACCATTTCAAGAAATGGTATTATACTTAGAGAAACATTAAATTTTTTTTTCTGTCATTGTTATTTGTTAAAGCATTAATAAACAAATAAAATATTAAAAAAATAGCAAACACATTAATCACAAATTTAATTTTGAGAAAATTGATTTTATAAGTCAATTTAAAACAAATATGGGGGTTGTTCAGGAAGGTTTTGAAGATTTTTTTAAACTTTCAACTTATTTCTCCTGCAAATTGACTCATTCCAACTTTCCAACTTTTTTTATATTTTCAGTATGATGTGATTTGTCCAACTCTGCGAAATAAGCAGTTCTCTCACCTTTGCATCATTAGAAATGAATCTTTGTCCAATGAGCCATTCCTTCAGATTTGGGAGTAGTAATTAATTGAAGCAAAGTCAGGTGAATACAGCACATGCTTCCACATGTCATTGTCAAAGTGTAAATTATCATTGAGTTTTGCAACTACTATCAGAGACATGTGTACTCGTACATTATTGTAGTAAAAGAGCAGTATCTTTTTGGCCAATGTGGCAGTATATATCAAACATATCAATCAGTCTGGTAAAACATCAGAACATCCATTATCTTCAAAAATGAAATACTCTAAGTTAAAATTTAAGTATTTATAATGAAAACAACAAAGTCGCTGAAAACTGTAAAGCATTTCATATATTGAAATTTTTATTTATATTTATTTGTCTATAACTTTTTTGTTTTACCTGAATATTTAAGAACTGAATTATAGTGTATAAATATAAAATATTGTCAAGTGAATGATTAATGTGAGACCTGACATTAGACACATCACTAATAAAAATGGCACTAGTCATTCTCAAGAATGAAAGAGAAGAAGAGGTTTTGCAATATTTTCTTCATGCAACAAATATACACAAGTGTTACATAAACATGATATTACCACTGAAATAAAGGTGATAGTCAGCCACACACAAGCAGCTCAATTATTTATACCACACAAAATTTATGTACAATGGACATCAAAACTATCAGAGAACATTACCATGACTGTGCCCAGACGTACTTTAGTTGCTTCACATGAAAAAAAATCAAACTTTAAAAAAAAACTAGGGAAGAAAGTTTAAAGCAACCGACTAATGGTCTTTTAAACAGAAAATTATAAATTATATATGACTCCATTCACTAAAAACATTAAAAAGCTGAAGCTACAATTTTAATACATTTTTTTAAACTTTACAGTCCAGTACACTCTTCTTCAATTCTGAGAAGCCCCTTATTGAACAAAATGTTGAAATTCATCAAAGTCACTCCCAAAAATTGTAGGCTCTCTGTAGGAGATGATTCTGTCATACTCTGAGAATGACATTTCCTGTCGTATATTCCCGATACAGAATAAAAATTGCACCTTTGAAAATCAGCTGTTAAAACAACTTTTTTGTGATGAGTTAAACACTAGATCAGCCTGGTGGGCTAAATATATATATTATTATTATCTTTTATGACCGCATAGGATCATTTTAGTCAGTCTGTTATGCATGTCTCTTTGATGAGACTGTTTGGGCCTTGTGGTCCTCCCATTACTTTTTTATACATTTTGATTTTTGTGCCCTTTCTAGTGTTGCAATGTTTGTGTTGTGAGGTTTTATCTTATGAGTGTTTTTGTTCGTGATTTTCTCATTTAATTTTATCGTACCTGTGGCGTCTACTGATGTAATGTCAATTTCCTTCAGATCCTATCTTATTTCTCTGAATCATCTGCATCCTGCCTTTGTATTTTCCGAGTCGAGATTGTACTGCATTAGCAGTTTCCGAAGTCTTGAATACTGCATCCTCATGATTATGTTGAAAGAATCCTAATCTCTTATGCATATCAGTAATGGGTTCTAACTCTTTGTACATGATTTTGTTTGGCACACTCCACCACTGCCCATCTTTCTGATACATTTTATCCACAATGCAAGTTCTTCCAATTTTTTCTTTCCATCTTCTGGAATCTGTCTGTCTTTGATTGTTCGTTCAGGTGGAAGAGTGTTTGCTGAATAAGTGGTTTATGGTTTTATAACTGTGTTTTAGTGTCTTATTTTTGTATTTATTGATAGGCATTTTTATTATAAGTGTACCAGGTTAATTTTTGTGCTTCAGCTAGATTTTTCTTCTTATTCAGATAAATGATTTTTTGTTTAGATTGTTTGTTACTATTTCTCCAAGGTATTTAAATTGGGTTACTAAATTTTGGGTCCAATTTTATTTGTAATGTTTTGAAGTACTAATATCCGTGATTTAGTTTCATCAATGCCATTTGCTACAAGTGTCAAGTCGCCAGCAAAACTAGGACAGTTTGTTTAAATTTTTCCACCCATTTTAACTTTTGGGACACCTTTTTGAGAGCTTGAGCCATTCCCTCATTACCATTTCTAGAGCACAGTTGAACAATAGTGGTGAGAACTAATGAGTTCTCATTAGTTTCTGCGCCAAGGCAATGGCCTTGGCGCAATCCTGTTTTGATCTCAAAAAGTTATGAGAGCTCACCTCTGAATTTTACCTTTGTCACTGTTTGTAAGGGTCAGTTTTATCATGTTTATAATTTGATAAGTAGTTCAAGGTGTCTTAGAATTTTTATTAGGGATGCAGTCATAAGCTTTCTTGAAATAGACAGTTCCTTCTATTGACTTCAGTGTTTCTTAATGATGTAGTCTCTTTATTCTCCTTAGGGGTCAGGTGGTTTCTTTTCTTTGTTTTACTAGATTTGGGAAGGATATTTCTAATTTTTGGGATAATAGCAATAATAGATATTTTTTCCACTATTTTGACACATTTGCCATTCCAACATTGATGTTTTTGTACGGCATTTTATTGGGGCTAATTCTTCTGCGATTTATCTGTGATTGTTATTTTTTTGGTTGCTTTTTGGTAATTTTCATTCTTGATCAGTCGGGCAGGATCCTCTTTTCTTCTAGTTTTAGGACTTGATTTTGTTGTTTTCTTTGTGAAGCAAATTTTATTTTGACTACATAGTGATTGGATGCAGTGTCTACGCCTCGGATGACTTTTACACTGTAGATCTCCATGTGGTGCTGTTTATCCATAAAGACGGTCGAGTTACCATTCTCCTATAGTGTAATCAAGGTGTTTTCAGATTTTCATTTTTTGAGATTTCATCTTGAAATATGTGGATTTCAATATTAGGTTGTCGTTTCTGCAGAGATCAATGAATCTCTGTCCATTTTTGTTTGTTTTTTTTGGGCGGGCCATTTTCCGATGTTGTCGTGGTCTTCTTTCTCTGTCTAGTTGGGCATTGAGTTTCCAATTAATTGTTTAACATGGATTTCAGTTATGTTATTTATAGTAAGGTCGAGTAGATTCCAGAACGTTACTGTTTCTTTATAGTCTTTTGGAGAATTATTTTTATTATTAGTGGATGCATAACTGTTTATTAATGTAGATTTTATTAGATGCATTTGGTGTGAGTGTTCACATTCTGACTGTTCTTAGATTCTGAGTGTTTGAGTCTGACTAAAAAGCCAGTTCAAAACTGTGGGACTTTTTCATCACTCTCTTTCCAGGTATACCTCTGCAGAGTCTATATCCGTGAGATTCCATGGCATCCTGGTCAGAGTTTCTTATTTCCTGCAGACCCATGATGAGAATTTTGTATTGGTCCATTCGGCCAGTTATTATTTTTAGTTTACCAGTCTGCTGCAGCAAGTTTACTTTGTGTGTGGAAATGTAGATGGTTTGATTTTGGACTTTGTATTTTTCTTATTTCTGTGTGTAGTGTTAGGGCATTCCAATGCTTCCAGTTGCATGTTATCTTCTAAGTGGCAGCCCACCATATCCAAATGCTGCCTTTTCTAAACTCTGGTGTTGCTTGGTTCAGCAGGTGGTGTATTTCTTAAAAAAGAACATTCAGTGACGCCTCTCAAGGGGACACCTGTCAAAATAGGTTCCGAGTTACATCTCTAAATGCGATCTAGTGAGGTGTGATTTGATGATAAATGAAGCTATGAAGTTTTTTTAGATTCAGTTCACCAGACAAATTTCTCCTATTTGTTTGGGATATTTCCAAGCATAACCCATGAAGGCTCAATCTGACTTTTGTTAAAAGATGTTATTTTGGAGAAAAGTTAAAAAGTCTGATCCTAAATGTTACACCTGTATATATATATATATATACAATAGCCTTCGCAATTCACAGAATTAGAGAAACACTCACCTTTAATCTTTTACTTCATCATAATGCTATTGGGCCTAAGCCCATCCTCAGTGATATCTTTTATAAATTCTTAACCTGTTTATAATTACACAATAACTATTAGCTTTTTACATTTTGTAATCTTTTTGCAATTGTTGGATTTAATTTTATAAATACCAGAAGAATACGATAAAACAAAAATTCCCGTTATTTCAATTGAGAAATAAAATGAATATATAAATGAAATTGTTTTAAAAAAAATTAATGACCCCACAATAAAGTTTTAAAAATTAAAAAAAGATTCCATAGTTAAATACAAGTAAATATTTAATAATAATAATAAATTAAAATATCATATCAGATTATCCACGTATACCTTGTACCCCAAAACTTACAGGTTTCCCAAAATTACACAAGGAAGGTATAACAACAAGGCCATTAATTAATTTCAAAACAGCCCCAGGTTATATTATTACTAAAATTATTGATATAGCAACTAGATCAAAGATAAATTTAGAATACAAATAAAATATAAAAAACAGGTATGAATTAATAAATTAAAAATTATTAAAGCTATAATTACTAGCTTAGATATAACCAATATGTACCCAGATTAACCCATTGATTACACAATCTCAATAGAAAATAAATTAATAAAAGCAGGTGAAGACAAAAAATTTATAAATATTTAACAATTAGAAACATGTCAGCACAGTTATTTTGAATTTATTGGAAGCTGTTACATATGAGAAAATATTTTACCCATGGGATTTCCCTTATCTGCTTTAATGTCAAAAATATATTGCAGGAATTTGATAATAGAACAGTATATGGCATAAATCACGTATATTAAATTTTATTGTGGGTCAGATTCGTGGATGATAATTTAGTTATATATGAACCGGTTATAGATAATGATGAAGTAATTTTAAATAAATTCAGTTCAGATCATAAAACTTTATATTTTACATATGAAATGGAACATAACAGAAAATTAAATTATTTAGATGTAAATATTAAAATAAAAACAATCAAATAATAACTGAATTATATCAAAAACCTACCTGAAATGAAATTATTATAAATAGGAATTCTAATCATATTTGGTCCCAGAAGGTTAATATTTTTAAGTACATGATAAACAGAGCAATAAAATACATAAACGACAAATGGGAATTTTGTAATTTTAGTATAAAGAATATAGCTATAAAAAATGGATATCATAAGTCATTGATTGATATTAAAAATATAATCAAGAATTTTTCAGTAATACAAATATTACTACATTATTACCCATAAAAATATGTATAATAATCTTATACAAATAAAATTATAGAAAACTAAATTGATGCGTATACAAATAAAAAATACAAACCTGATAATCATATAATAAAACATTAAAAACATACAAAATCCTGTCGAGAATCATATACAACCAACATGAACTGGAACTTGGGGAATACCAAGGGGGATTTAGGCCATGGAGAGGTTGCCCGGAGCAAATAATATCCCTAAAACTTATGATGGACTTATTTAAAAGACGGAAAAAACAACTAATAATCACCTTCGTTGACTTTAAAAGGGCCTATGATTGTATACACCGACCAACCATGCTGAATATTCTGAGAAACCTGGGCCTTCACCCTAAACTCTTAAACATGATAAAATTAACTTTAACCGATACCCAGACCAGAGTGAAATTCAGAGGTGAACTCTCTCAACCCTTCTACATAAAAACTGGATTGAGGCAAGGAGACGGCCTCTCACCACTCCTTTTTAACTGCGCCCTCGAATTTGTCATGAGTAAATGGTATGAAATAAATCCCAAAAATATAAAAATGGGTATTAAGAAAAACTGCATCGCACTAAATCGCCTAGGATTTGCAGATGACCTCGCTCTTTTAGCAAATAATATTCAAGAAGCCAAAACACAAATCATGAGCCTTCAAAACCTAGCACAAAAGATAGGGCTTCATATCTCTTTCGAAAAAACTGAACTAATGGCCGTAGATCCTCTGGTAATAGAGCACATTACGGTAAACAATCAGAAAATTAAAATAGTAAAACAATTTAAATATCATGGGGAAATAATAATTTATAATTTAAATGAAAAAGTGACATGGCAAAACCGGACAATAAAATGATTAAATCCCAAAAATTAACTCGGTCAACATATAAAAAAAAATGCCTTTCGACTAAAGCAAAACTTAAACATTATAAAACTGTAGTACAGCCAGAAGTCACCTACAGAAGCGAGACCCTTTTCAAAATCACTCAGAAAGAATTGTCGGAACGTGTATCAATAAAAAACACCAAAAAGACGGGCGATGGTGGATTGTGCCAAATGAGGTGGTGTATCGAGAAATAGAGACTGTTACTGATACTATGCGGAAAAAAAGAAACTCTTTCTTTGGTCATCTCATAAGGACACAAGGAAACAAGACTGTCAAGAAATATCATTGAAAAGCTCTGGTTCCAAAAGCTAGAAGTAGGATGGATCAAAGAAATTACAGAAGATATGAAAGAATTGGGAATTTCCCTGACTGACCTACAGAATAAAACTGGAAAAATTACAAAGCTAAATAAAAATTAATAAAAAATCTTTAAAAACATTTCGAATATTTTTAGAAGTTTAAAATTTGTTTTATTAATTTTTATTTAAAACAAACAATTTTTACACAATGTAAAAAGCTAATAGTTATTATATAAATTGTGAACAGTTAAAGAATTTATAAAAGTTATCACTGAGAATGAGCTTAGGCCTGAAGGCATTTTGAAGTAAGAAATTAGAGGCAAGAGTGTTTCTCTAATTCCGTGCTTTGCAGAGACTGAAAGAATATTCTATCGTACATATAGACATTTATGTAGAGAGAAAAAAAAAATGGACTATAAAAAGTTTAACCTGCTAAATAATTAATATATACGAGTTCACAAATGAACTGCATGGAATCCAAAATTTACATGCAAGGCCATAATAATGAAAAACAATACAGTAGGATGCCGATTTTCAAGATGTCTGACAAACTGGACTGCTTAAATCCAAATTAAGAAATTAAAGAAGAAATAATACATTATTTAAAAAATAAATCTTATTTTATTTATGTTTATTTTACTGAATTTTTCAATTAACCTTTTTGCAATTCATTTAGCAAAAACATATATGTATTTTAGCCTTTGTAAAACTTATTAAAGTAAATTTTACCCAATTATCCAGATCTGGCCTTGTAAAGGTTCATCTGGACAATTGGTGTTTTCACTGTATGCAGAATCTAATATCCTTACTTACCACTTCATTTTTAACTTCTAAATTTTCTGATTTATACAAATTGGTGTCTTCAATTGCTAAATGATCTTCTTTGATATCAAGTAGTTCCTCTTCCAGCTTTAGTAAATCTACTTGCTGTAATAAAAAACAAAAAAATGAATGCCACAAAGAAAAGATTTTTACCATTTTTTTGTATAATTTATTAAATAAAAATAAATTGCTCCTGTAATTTGCTTAGGACACACATTCAGGACAGCCACAGTTAAATTATTACTATTATTATTAGGTGACTTTAATATGCCAGATTTTGCAAAATATTATCAAAAAATGTTTCAACTCATCTTATAGATTTTTCTACAAATTTTACAATCAAATAATCAGTAATCTGATTATCTTACTGACATTATGTTAATAATGCTTACAGTAAAACGTTTTATCATGGTAAATATCATTTACCTTACAGGTAACGTTGCCTAAGATTTTGAATTAAATCTTATAGCTAAACAATTCTTACCAGATATTTTTATAACATTCAACATTTACTAAATAGGAGTTTGATTGTAAATGATATTTATTTATTATATTGCCACATAATATTGAAGTTTAAGAGTGAAACAAGGAAACTAAATTTAGTAGCAAATGAAAAATGCAATACCTGACTCGGATTTGATATTTATCACCAATATAGAAATTTTTTTAGAACTGCAACTACATATTAACAATATTGTTGATAATCAAGTACCAAAAATATTTATATATAATGTAATTTTTGAAGCAGAATTTACACAATTATTAATGAGAAAAACTTCCATTTAAAATTCCATATTAAATTTTGAACAATTTCTTTCTGTTTAACAATAATGACCTTCCCTTGGGGACTGCATATGAGGCTAGAGTGGTGAGTTATATGAACACCTCATGGGAGGCTAGCCCAATCATTACTATGAACTTGTAACAAACAGGGTGCCCCTGGGGCACTTTTTTGGAGGTGCAATGTGGTGCTCTTATATCAGAAATCAATCATCCGATTTTGAAAATTCAAACTGGGAATATATATATATAGTTTGTCTGTTTGCTCATGCATCATGTGAGACGAATCTGACTGACTGATTACTTTCAAATTTCAGAATACATATGTGTTAACGCAGAGAAGAATTATGACACCAAATACTGACAATTAATAGCAACTTATTTAACCCCCTTCATAGTTTTTGATGAAATAACTCATCAAATAACTACCCTGATAAAAATTTCCTTGACGAAGTAATTTGTCATCCACTTTTTGCTGAAAAGTGCTACTGATGAAATAATTCATCATTATGAATTGACCCATTTTATTGTATTTGTTGATGAGTTACTGTAACAGATGTGAGTCAAGTTCCATTTTTACTCTAATTTATTACTGAAGCGGTAGTATCATATTGTTTTTCTATTCTATATGTCCTAACAAAGTATATTCATTATTCGGGTTATTTTTTGCAAATAAATTAGTTGACATTCTTTATGTCAAGCAGACTAATCTTTATGTCAAAGATTTCTTTAAAAAAAAATATCTACTAAACAAGTTTTTGAGGTTTCACCTGTGAAAACAGACTGATAATTATGAGATGCTTTTGTTTGTAGCTGTATATATGCTATCAGGAATTACCTGAAAGCCACAAACTGAAAGTTATTATACAAACAACCTCCTTTTTACAACTCTTGGATTTGGAAATGTTTTAGCCCAAAGAATCAAGCTTTTATTGTATTGCCTCAATTTTACTCATGATGATAATAATACTAATAAATCTTCAAAAAATAAAATCGATTATTGACTATATTGTTAAAAGATTCAGAGATGTATATACACCAGAAAAAAATTTTAGCAGATGATGAAAGTTTACTGGAAAGGTAGGCTAAATTTCATTCACTTTATTAGAATAAAATGAGCTCACTTTGATATTAAGACATTTCAGAGCCAGAAACTGGATATATGAAAATAAAATTTGATAGCGTACGTAGGTGCAGGTACACAAATTGTAAAAACTCCTAATCATGGCTACACCACTAATGTTGTCATTACTCTTTTTGAAACTAGTAACCAACTGGTGAACAATAAAGCTACCCCACGAACGTCCACTTAAATGAGAATGATATGTATGACATGTAAACAATGTGTAGTCTTGTACACTCAGGCGTAACATTCCTATGACATATGGTTTATTGAACCCCAACTATCAAAGTCTATAGGTGTCCATGGTTTATATTTTAATTGTCTATAAAAGCAACTAAATTTTACTAGGATTTGAACCTTACAACCTTTTGACTTCAAAAATCAGCTGTTACAGCAGTGTTAATTAACTGCCTATTTGCAACTCAACAAATATTAGTAACAAAATATACATATATATATATACCAACCTTTGTAAAACTGATTATAAAAGCAAATGTCTATAAAGTGTATCTCTTTTTTCTTACACTGTACATTGTATTTTCATTTTTCAAATTTCTTCTTAATTTAACTGAAACACATTTACTTTTTATTTTTTTTTACTTATTGTATTACCCATTAAATATAGAATCACACAACCTTTTTTAAATTACCCCTTTCAATTATCCAGATTTGGCCTTGAAATGTCCATCTGGATAATTGGTGTGCCACTGTATATAAAATCTAACACTTACCACTTCATTTTCAACTTTTAAATTTTCTGGTTTAACTAAGTTAAACTCCTCAATTGTTAGAGATGTGTTTTGATTATTCATCATTTCAAGCAGTTCCTCCTCTTTCAGTTGTACTGAATCTATTTTCTGTAATAAAAAACAATAAATAATTGCTACAAAGTAAATATGTTTATGATTTATTGTACAATTTATAAAAGTAAAATAAATTGTATATGTATTTCGCTTATCATACACAAACAGCGCAGCAACAGTTAAATTATTATTAGTATTACGTGACTTTACTGTGCCAGGTTTTGTATGGAGAACCTAAGAAATGTTTCTTTTGCTAAATGTTGCCATACTATTCTAAATATTAAAAATGCTGTTACTCACCATACAAATGGGTGTTGAAAACAACACTACCTTACAAGATAGTGTTGTTTTCTAAAAATTGTAAGTTTGTAAGATTGTAAACAATATTAATTTTTTTTATCGCAAAATAAGCATGAAACTAGTGCATGGAACATGGAAATGTCACTTTATAGTGTATGAAAAATGTCACACCTAAGCAGGATTTGATATTATAATTATTTTTTATCAGTGTTTATTCTACTGGAGGTTTTTAACTGAATTATTGCAATTCATTCAGGAAACACACACGTGCGCACACACATACACATTAAGGAATTTATTAATCTCAATTATAAAAGTAAATTTCTACACATAGAAACTTTTTTTGTTTTTCCACCATATTTATTTTTTGTTACATTGTACAAATTTACATATATTCCAAATATCTTTCTGGGTCAATCCATTTAATGTGACCCAAGGGTTGACACTAATTCAAAAAAAATTCAAACTCACCCACTTGTTTTCCACATGTCTCAGGACCTTAAAAAAAAAGTCCTTTTTTTATTTAAGCAGTTTCCCTGTGGCGGCCATTTTTGTTATGGTACACACACCTATTTTTGTGATTGTAAGGGTTTATGAAAACAATCGTAACTAAAAAACTGTTTGTCCGGAAAGAATGAACCAAAAAGCAATATATTCATATTTTTTCAAGGTGAAAGAATGGACTAGCGGTTATTTACCTATCTGTCTTCTTTTTACGAGAAAATTACCGATAAATTTGATCTTGAAAAACAGTGAAATTTTACTTTTGGTAATTTATTTTGATGAGGCGAGGATGCCAAACACAGTTTGAATTATTTTTTTACATGTAGGTATTGTTAGTAGTTTTACCATAAATAATATCAATAGTGATATAATACTTAACCCTACATTTTTGAAAACTAATCTTTTTACATGATTTAAGTTTTGGCTTCAAATAATTTTGACGGGCTGGTAATAAAAATTTCAAATTTGCACCGCTTGCAGTGTTTTTATAGATGTTTATGGAAAATAAAATAGTTTCTTGTGTACTGTACTAATAAAAAACTTATAACCTCTCAAAAATCATGAAAAACTTGCTACAAGCAATACAATTTTAACTTAATAAAAGGGATTTCTTGTCTTCTTGGCGATTTAATATTTTTATACTTAATACTACAGTTGAAATAGACTTGTTTGAAATATTCAATTGCAGTGCTCATCTTATAACAGGCGCTTGAATTCATTTCGTCATCAGGAAAATTCATGATGCAACATACTCATTTATGCTTGTTGCATCATTTAGCTTTGTAGTTACAGACTGGTGTGTCTGACATTAGTCAGTGACCTGTTCACGTCTTTACCAAGTGTCGTAAATTTCATTCTGTTTTTGAAAGTGTTTAATAAATAAATAAGTTTTCATTATTATATTAGCAAATTTTTAAATTATTTAAATTTTTACATTATTTTTCAAGTAAAACAATGGAAAACAATGTCCCATAGGAATTTATGTGAATGAAGAGTGTCAAAAAATTGTACTGGTACAGTGCCAAAAGAACTCATTAAAATTTGTGAATTTACTGATGAAAACAAATCAACTTATTTTTTTACGTGTTAATTCAGATGTCACTAGTGTTTGTAAATATCATGAAAATGTTTTTGTCAACATTCAGTCACCTGCATTGACAGTTCTGTTGCAACCCTTTGAGAACTCATAAAAAAAACCGGTTAAGAAAACCTTGACAAATAACATTAGAGCAAGCTCTAAAAGAACACATTTTTCCAAATTTAAATTTAGTACCTGGAAAGTCTTTTTCTGTTAACTGTTTCAAAAGTATTTTTTCTCAGCAGAACAAAGATCTACACGAATGTAAAAACCAAGAGCAATATATTGCCCCACATCACAAAATTGAACGATTGGATGTTAGTTGTAGCATTTTGGGTGTATCACTTCCATAAAAATTAAGGTATTAGAAGCTACCATAAATATGTTATTGTGTCAGAAGGCATTGTAAGATGTTACTTTACTTCCGACTAAGCTGTCCACATTAGAGATTTTTATTGCTAACCCCATGAAAGTTATTTAAAGCCAAAATTTTATTTTTTTGTAAAAAAATTAGTTTTCAAATAATCATAAAAATTTAGGGGTATGTATATCAACATTAATATTATTTATGGTAAAACTACTAACATATACCTACATATAAAAATAATAATTCAAACTGTGCATGCCATCACTGCCTCTTGAAAAAAATGACCAAAAGTGAAATTTCTGTATTTTTCATGTTCAACTTAATTGGTAATTTTCTCACAGAAAGACGAGAGATATGTAAATAAACCACTGAAACAATCTTATACCTTGAGAAAATATGAATAAATTGTTTTTGTTTTATCCTTTCAGGACTAATGGTTTTCTATGAATCTTTTTGTAAGCCCCTACAATCACAAAAAAAAGTGTGCGCACCGTAACAAAAATGGCCACCACAGGTAAAATGCTTAAATAAAACCGTTAGAAATTAGTTATTAAGACTGTATAAACTAAATAACTTTCACTGTGAAGGAATATACGAAATACTCCTGATTTACTAAAAAAATTTTAAACATTTAAAAGAATACTTTTAAGATCCTGAGACATGTGGAACCAAGTGGGTGTTTCAATTTTTTTTTTGAATTGGTCAAACCATCCTTGGCTCACATCAAATGGATTGACCCATCCCTCATTTTGAAATACATGATGGTAACTAAAATTGGCTGAATCCATTTAGTTAAAAAATAACTGCAGTTTCCAATAACACCTTCATTTATTGTGTGATTTTTTTAACAGATATACAACAGTTTAAACGCAAGTAGCATCTTTCATGGCGACAACTACAGTAATACAGTAATATTGTTGAATGTCATGTACCAAAACTACTTATAAAAAAAAAATTAATTTTCGAAGCAGTTCTCTGGTGAAATTATTATCGCAATTATTAATAACAAAAAATTCCATAAACTTCAAAAACGTAATCTATTTATTATTAAGAATTATTTAAAAAGAAATTGTATGCAATACTCTTTGACAAAGATTTTTTTAAAAAGTTGCTAATAAAAATGACAACAGCAGATCTTATCCATCTTGTACGCTTTTTGAAGTGAGTATGCTAATAAGGGCGCCAATATTATATAACCTTTTCGCTTAAAAATGTGAAAGTGTCTATATTAACGATTTTTCCTTAACTAAAATTACATTTAACTGTAACGATTCCTGCATTATTTTAACTGAGAATGATACTGAAAAGGCCATTTGAGTTAATGATAACTCTTTCATAGGCCCAGAATATAATCATCCTCTTTTAGTAGTGAAGAAACGCTCTGTCTTTTTTGTACAGTTTTTAACTAAGATCTTCAATCATTCTATACTGATTTTCGTTGTGCCATTGGTGTAGTTAATATCAAATTACTTATTAAAAAACTTGCTGCGTGTGGATTTTATAATAAATTGTTGTCTTGGATATATCCATTTCGTACAAACAGAATTCCTTATGTTAAAATTGATAATTTTATCTCTAAGCCTATTTATGTTAGATATGGATTAAGACAAGGCATGCATTTGGGTTCTCAAATTTTCCTTGTATTTATAAATTACTGTTTATTCATATGCTATTTGCATTTTTTAATTTTTTGGGGATGTTATATGAAATTGTTTAAGCCGATTACAAATCTAGTTGATATTCAATTACTTCCGATCAACTTGAACTGTGAGCAAAAATAGTATTTCTGCTAACTTTAAAAAAATTAATTTCATATTCAATTTGGAAGGTTTGAAAATGTTGATATAATTGTACAGCTGAATAATATAAAATAATACTGCAATACAAAAGGTATCTTCTATTAAAGACTTAGCTGTATGTTTTGATAGCAAGTTATCCTTCAATGAATAAACTGGTAATACTGTAAGTCACTAAAAATGATAAATTTTATTAAGAGACTATACAAATTTTAATTAAAATTTTAGGTCATGCATTTATGAAGTACTAAATTAAAATTACCTGAAATACCACATAGAATTTTTTTTACATGTGCTGCATATAAAATCAGTGATTCTATGCACATTACCAATCATAATTTTATTCATATCTTTAATTTGTTAAAAATACCAAGAATTGAGAGATTTCTGATCAGGACAGATTTAATATTTGCTACTAAAATTTTTAGTAATTATTTTGGCTATCCTAATTTATTGCAGTTTTTTAACTTTCATATTAACTACATTGATTGGTATAATTTTCAAAATTTTCATGGTTACATAGATTATCTATTACTATGTCACCTATACTATGTAAAGTACACTTAATACCTTAACCTTTTCAAGAGCTATTCTAACTTATGAATGATAATTTTGTTATACAATTATGTTGGTTTTTTAATATGATTTTGTATTCATGGGTTTCATGCCTGTCTATATCAATTAAATAAATAAATACAATTTAAAATTTAACATACTTACCAAATAGCAATTGTACAGTCTTTGTTTTAGGGTAAAAATAGAAAATTAGGCCACAACAGCAAAGACAATTGCAAAATTCCAGCAAGTACTTTAAAAGATCATTAAACTACCAAGAAGCCAAGGTAACAATTCAATTCAAAATCTAGCAACTTGAACTGAAAAATCCAAACAAAATAATTAAATCAAAATATGCAAAATCAGCCAGAAATTAAATAACAAGGTAGCAAGGGTTAATTTTACTGCAGCAAATTACAGAAACAATCATGAAAACAACAGATGAAACAGAATGAAATAACGACAAAGGTATTTCCTTCTTACCTTTGACAAACAAAATCCTTTCAAAATATTACTGAATTAAATCAAACACTTAACAACATTACTAAATAGATTCTTCCAAACACCTCTCATAGACAGCTTTCTTATAATTCCTTAATGACTGTGCTTTATGTTTTATAGTGGCTTGAATGAGGTTATATTTGATATTGATTCATTTGTGATGGCACTATTAAATAATTACTCTGAAGATGAATTTTTAATTAAATTAAAAAAAATATTTTTTCTGCATCCTGATCACCTTGCTATTTCTTATTAATATATTTACCTAACATTATTTCATGTGTTTTATTTAAATAATAAGTTAAAAAAAAAATAAGACATCATGAAAACTGGAACTAAAGATCTCCCAGTTATAAGATTTGAACACTCACTATACCACTTGGTTCCTGTGACTAAGAATATACAAATAACTTACTTATTTAATAAAAATGCTTAATTAAGTTTACTACAAAACATCACGAGTTGGAAGCTGCCATTTTGGATTTAATGGAGGAATCTCCAACCAAAAACTATACAAAAAGGTAATAATAAATTCGATTACAAGCTGAACAACCAGCCCACACTCTTGTTATCTAAAAACTTTTTCTAATTTGTATGCCCCATTTTAGAATACACTTTTTTTTCAACATGCCCACAATAATAAAGGTTACCAAAAATAGGGAAAAATACTAACATTATTCAGATTAAGCAGAATTCAAAAAACAATGCAAGTTTGTTTAAATATATAGATGTCAATAAGCACAGGTTCACTGAAGTTCTTTTTATTATATGTCAGTGAAATAGATTGATAATATTGGTTTGTAAATCTTTGTTCTACATTTCAAATTATGTGTGTGTGTATATATATATAAGGCCAACCTTTGTAGACGCGTTAACCACTAGACCAGACCAGTGGGTTAAAATTAGAACAATTTACATGACTGGTTAAAGTTCACACCAATAATTGATCAATACAAAAAATTCAAACTTAAATTCTATTGATTTATATTTGAATAGCATAACATTACTTACTTAGTCAGATAAACAAAGTAAACACCAAGTACACAATAATAAAATTACAACGTCTACTACAACTCTTCCTAACAACGCTTTCCCACAAATTAATCAGTGATGCCAACACATGCAATTGTATACTTTAATACATACGACCTCTGGATATAATCTTGGAAAAAAATATATAAACATACGTATAATATTGCACAACATACTTAAAAATAATTTTTCAATCACGGAAAAGTTAAGTGGTTTAATGTAAAAATAAAAAATGTACTGAAATTTTCATAAAATTCTTAGAAGCGATTACAATTTATTAAAATAAAAAAAAAAATATTAAGCCAGCATTTAATAATAATAACAATGTTCTCATATACTTGTTAGGAGATGTTTATTGGTCCCAGATATCTTGAAACATGAACATCTTTGTACGCGCATCGCCGACAAAATACAGAATGCATCACCCTAAATTCGTAGTCAAATATCTAAATATCTCTTAAAGAAAATGATAGAGGCCTCCTCGACCTAAAATCACTTTGTAACAGACACACTGCTTCAATGAAGTGATATTTTCTCTCCAGATCTGAAACATCATCATTCGACAAAGCAGTAGTTGCATCTGACCAGGGTCACTCCCCTCTAAATCTGAATGTTGACAATTTCTACATAGTATCATTACAACTAGACATAGGATCCAAGCATGAAAATCTAAGGCGCTCCACGGTAGATTTGTCCATTCCCACGAAAATGCTAATAAGGTCGCATAAATGCGTTGGCTGAGGGACGGACTTCTATTTAGAGAAACTGAAGGTTTTTACATGCCATCCAGGATAAGGTTGTTGCGATGAACAATTACAAGCAGTTCATAGAAAATCAGTGATGAGTGCGTGATGTGTCACCAATTATCTGAGACAATTGATCATTTTATAACTGAGTGCGCCAGTCTGGCTGACAAGGAAATCTGCATCACCACGATCTTACATTAAACACTGTTCATCAGGCGTTGGCGTTGAAATTAGGACTCGTAGATGACAGGGAGCAGTGTCCTTGTTATGAATATAAGGCGAGGCCTGTGCTGGAAAATGAGCACTATAGACTGTGTTAGATCTCTCGGTAAATACTGATAAAATTATTGCTGCGAATAGGCCAGACGTGGTTCTCCACAACATTAAAGAAAAGACTGCTCTTCTCATTGATATCTGATCACAATATTATTAAGGCTGAGTAGATAAAATAACTAAGTACAACCCTCTGGCAATAGAGTACAAGGAAATTTACAGACTGAACTCAGTAAAGTCATTACCGTTGTGATAACAGCAACTTGATTGATTAATAAAAATTCGAAGAAGTGGATAGAAAAGGTTGGCCTGTATCCTATACTCAACATTCCAAAAGAAAATTGTAAATTTTTTCTTGTATAAAAAAAAGGTTAAAAGTTTTGAAGAGCAACTTGTTTGTTTAATATTGCTTTAAATTTGGAAAATACTTATAGAACCTGATGAATTTAGATCTAAATTTACAAATGTCATTACAAATTATGCTGGGTTTTAAAATCCAGCTATCATGAGTGGTTCCAGACCATACGGCTTCGGTGCTGGATACTTTGTTGTACACATTACAATGTTGTCTGGCAAATCGTTTTAGTTTATATAATGAAATATAATTATTTTTTTCTACAATCAACAGCACCAATTACGTATGGAATTTTGAATCTAATACTCCACTTTCCTTTGGCTTTAACAATTTCAGTTGCATTTCAGAAAAAAATTATCCATCAATTTTCCTTAAAAACTGTTTTTTCGAGAACATAATTGAATGCTTTTGTATCAGCTCTTCTGTATGAAATACTTGCTAACACCATTCCGAAATCCTGGATATGATTAATGTCTGAGAAAAACTTCAGTTTTTTGTTGCATGCTTAAAGTAACTCTTCTAGTTTCATTTGTTTCAGGTAAAAAAAAATATTGTCAAAAACTCAACAGATTCTTTCACAAACACAAATTTTCTTGTACTGATCACCACTGATTGTTCTTACACCACACACTGTTTTTACAGTACAAATGCTCATAAATGCAGCCATTTTATTAAACTGTAAATGTTTTAGTATGGTTACTACTAACAATCAACGAGCTAGTAATAACTGATAAATTTAAGTAAATGAAACGTATTATTCCCCCACATTTCAGTATTTACTTAGTAGTATCGGTAAATAGTATTTCAATAAATACTGATAAAATTAACTGAAGTAGTAATTGCTTTTTTATTCACAAATACTAAATAATTTACTAAAAATATAGCTAGTAATTACTGGTTTTTATTCCCTTTCCCCAATGTGATAATTAACATTTTCTGCTATTATTTTTATTAATTTTTATCTTCCGTGAAAAGAATGACTGTTCTACGATAACCTCAGTCCAACTACTTCCACTACTCGCTCACCTTGTATTCATCCTCTTAATAAAAATTTTTTTTACAAAATTTTTAAAAAATTATAACGTAAAAAATTTACATTTATTGGTACCTTTTTTTTATTGCAGGCCATATTGTCTCAGAGGTGGCTGTAACCCACCGGCTGCAATCAGCCGGTGGGTTATCACCCACCTAATCATAGTAACTGTGGCTGTAATCACAGTTAAAAAGTTAATCTTGTCCTATCTTGACCTAATCAACCCTAAAATTAATGTGGAAATGTTAGCAGTTTACTTTGTAGTAACACAAATGTTCACCATCCTTTCTTGGATTACCAAACCCATGTCCTTGAGGAACATGGATTAATTTTTAAGCTGTCTTTTACATACACAGCCTTATGATTTCATTCTTTATTTACCCTTAGCTGAATTGTAAGATGGACAACTGAATGTGAATATAGGAGGAGAAAAGATTATGAAGGTAGAAGAATTTTGTTATTTGGGAAGTAGAATTACTAAAGATGGACGAATCAGGAGCAATATAAAATGCAGAATAGCACAAGCGAAATGAGCCTTTCATCATTTGCTTGCATCTTACATCTAGTAATTCTACATAATCCATATTTCTTGATTAAATATTAGTAAAAAAAAATAAATTATACGTGTTTTGTAATAATATTGTTACAAGTAAAATAGTACCCTACAATGGTAGGGTTTATTTTTACGTGATAGTTTTTAATACTCGAGATGAAATATCAGAATAAATCATAAAAAAAAACTACTAATCTAATGAAACTCAGGTTTATATTTTAAACTACATATTTATAACTATGAATAATGATTTAGTAATATTTGTAAAAGATAAATAAGAAACAATGAAGAACCTTGTGATTCTGACAAAAAAAACAGCTTATATTTTGTCATCATTATATACATTCATAATTAAAAGATGTTCTGATGGGGCTTGTGACTGAAGGTAAAAAGTAATTTGAATTAACAAAATTAAGCGTTAATTAATGAAGAATATGACAGGACTTAAAAATTGTGTAACTCGCATAACTGCAATGCATCAATGATCACTGTTTTAGACAGCAGTTAAAATATTATTGGTTTTGTGAGTTGTGGTGCTAAATTTGCAAACGCAATAAAAATATTTTTTCTATGAAAAAGGCCACAAGATATGGGTCTGCATAACAAGTATCACTGATAATGGAATTAATGAAGCTGATATTCTTAGTAATTGAATAAAATTTTATAGCTATGAAATAGTTTACTAACAGAATTATTGTAATTCTAACACATCTGAACTTTTAGTTGAAGTTGAGCAAACAAAAAATTTGTAATTTAGATTTTTAAATTCACACAACATAATATGCAAATTGTAACAGAATCTGATACTGTAATAAGCCATCAATACTTAAACTTGAATTCAGTACTGATAAGGAATTCATAGAATGATAATGTAAATACTTGAGGGTGACATTTGTTAGGCTAGGATCAACAACAAAACTTATTCACTTAAACAATATATGAATAATATATTATTATTATATAATAATGTATTATATATGTATGATATGTATTAATATGTATGACCGATAGAAGTATTTTTCAATTACATCATTTCTGGTGTTATCATAACATTGCTTAGTAAGAATATACTTATGTAGTTTAATATGTATTAGTGATATTTTCAGAAAAAAACTTTAAGTGAGAGGGATCACTCATTTGTATAAAAAAAATAATATAACTAAAAAAAATCTACTTATGCCAGTTGATAGTTGGAGAATGGCTTCATCACCGTTTCTATTGTAGCGTAAATTCTTTGTCTTCAGCTATTCACTCCATACTAGTCAATGATTATAGTACCATCTAAGTTGGAGAATTAAATTGTAACAATTCTCTTACAATTGTAGATATTATAAATAGTTAAAAAATTAATGGAATAAGAATTTTGATTCCTATCTCAACAGAACCTTACTTTCTGCATTGAAATCAACAGTTCTTAATATTTTGTAAAAATTTTATTGATTAATAATTTTGCTTTTAATACAATTATGTTTTATATCTATTACTATAATTGTTTACATCTATTACACGTGCTTAAAACAAGATTAATCATAGAAATCTGGTGCTACTTTTCTAGTTATAAGTTTTTTAAGTTAACTTTAGCAAGTAACGTGAGTAGTAATGTGTTATATTGACTATAAAGTGTTTACTTATAGCTTAATTTAGTAGATAATATTATTTTCAGAAATAATGTGAAGTTATAAACTGGTAGAAACTATTGATCAATAATTAATAGGATAAATAAGTTAGTTTAACAAGCACATGGCTAACCTTAAAATCGCCACGTGGTCAAGAACTTCCTAGTACATAAAGGTCTGCCACCTAGTTGCTTTTTTACCAAGCAAATGGATCTGAAGCCTTCTTCAATCTCTTTGATCTGGCAGCAGATTCAAACTGATCGAAGTGGGACTTAGAAACTTTTCTAAGTCTCACGAGGGATTTTCATAGGGAAACAGCTGTTTCCCTATTATGTAGATGCTAGGCTCTCGGCCCCAAAATCCTTAGGGTTTCAGGCCAGATCCTCAAGGTAGCTCCACCCCACTTTCCCATTTTCGCGGGCGATACCCCATCCCCCCAAAAAAAATTATTTTTTCATCACTATCACCCCCCATCAAAATTTTTGCACTTTCATGCAATGTGTCTACAGACTCGCTAAGAAGTGTAGAACATTTTGACAGTTTAAGATCTCTGTAATAACAAAATGGAATAGGATAACTTATCAAACATATTGACGTGGAGGCCACACCTGCGAAGATCAGTACAGATGCAACGATGCCTGATCCTACATCTGACAGGCTGCCTGTCAGCCTGACAGGTTGTTAGGGTGGATGTTGTAAACTGCCCTCAGCGATGTTACAGCTGCCTTGAAGTTTGGCGTGTCTCAAGGAACTGCAAGAGTGCAGACAGGTCAGCTGCATGGTTTAACTGTGGAGCAGCTGGAACCCAGGCGGCAGACTGCAGCAGCATGCCAAAATGCCTTTCATGTAACGTCAAGGGGCATTGGACTGGCAGCGTAACATCCCCAAAGTGCTGAACAAATAAACTAAAGGAGAGCCGGAGGAGGAATGGACAGCAATCGACAAGCAGATGAAAGTAGTTCAACTAAACATGAACCTCTGTGTGCTGGCACAGGATATGCTTGCCAGACACATAGTGGAGATGGACATGGACATAGCCGTAGTTTCAGAGCCATATGCACTGCAACGCCGTCCGAACTGGATTCTATCTGAGGATGGAGGTGCGGCACTGTGGACGTGTGTCTCGTCCTACGCAGGGCGTACATTAGGGAGTTGGCTTCGTGAGGGCGAGAGTGTTTACTGCATGTGCTATCTCTCCTCCAACATCTGCTGCCCACGTAGCAGAAGAGGCCGGTGACTGGAGTGGTTCATTCAGCCCTGTTGTATGGTGTAAAACTGTGGTTGGGAGTTTTATGATATGCAAAATATAGAGGAAAAATTGAGTTTGTCAATAGGAGGTGTTGCCTTCAGGTAATATCGGCTTATAGAACGGTCTCAAAGGAAGCAGTGGAGGTCCTACCTGGACTCCCGCTCATAGATCTCATCATTATGCAGTGCTGTAGGATAAAGGAACTGGGCACGCTGCCTACAGATGAAAAGAAACATCAGACCCAGGAAATACAGGGCGAGATGACACAAATGCAGCAGGAGCGATGGAATCGGACCACGAATGGCAGGTGGCACACCAACATATAGGACACATCAAGGGGTGGTGTTGTAGAGGGCATGGCTTGCTAGGATATGAACTAACACAGTTCCTGGCAGATCATGGAGGCTTCCGATCAAACCTACATCGATTTAGTGACCGCAATGACAACTGCCAGGAATGGGGAAAAGAAGGAAAATATACATGTTTTCTTTGTATGCCATAGATTTGCTGATGCGTGAAATAAGATGCTGGACAGACTGAACTGAACATGTATGTTTCACCCTGACGAAACACAAAGGATGCTTCTGTAGGACAAGACATTGGAGGGTGGTGGAGGACTACACCAAAACTGTCATGCGAATGTTACATGTTTATGACGAGACCCGAAATAGAGCACGGCACCAGAGGGCATGTGTGAGCACAGGCTCTCGGCTGAGTGCTTTGTCCTGATTTTTTCATGTATGTTTGCTATTTTTACTTTCATATATTTTGTATGTACATGCATGCAATCTTTTCATAGTAGCAATATTTTATTATGATCTTGCTGTGCTTTCTTTTATTAGTTTGAGATGTCTCCTGTATAATTTTGATATCTCTGTTGCATATATGATTGATATGTTCCTTTGACGTAATAATGTTGATATATTATGTTCCGGAACCTGGTTGTGATCTGTCTGGATGATCATGGGTTTTTGTACATATGATGACTTTGAAAGGGCCTGATTTAAATTGATTTGATATCCTTTGATGTACTGTCTGCAATTATGTTCTTTGCTCATATGGTGTTTGATGTGAACTAGTGTGAGTTTTCTTTGTTAGATTTGTTGCATATGTTTTGATTTGATCTGACTCTGTTTGATCACGATTTGTATTATTTGTCGTTGGATGTATTATTTGTTTGTGTACCATTTGGATGGTGATGTATTGCACTGTGATGTATGAATGTGTAAGTGCATGCATCCACCCCCTTTCTGAAGTAATGCTTCTTTAAGCAATTCCAGGTAGTCAGGGGGTAGGTTTAGTCAGTCGGTAGTGCGCAGGTACACATATGCATTTAACATCATCTTGCGGCACCTGTTGGTGACCCAGATACTGCCATATGGCGTCTGTAAAATTGATTTCCCACCTCTACAAAGAAAAAAAAGGTTAGCTAAAACGATGGCTTGGACAATGAAGTTGTAAAAGATGTAACTTTTCCAAAACATTCTGAAGCCATGACAATGTTGAAGCAGTTGTTGTTACCTACTTTGAAAGACAAGAAAACAGGTCATCTAGCTAACTATTAATGTTTTAAGTGTTTGTGAGATTGTGCAGCCTGGAAGCACATATCAAAATTGAAACAGAAAACATTTGTGATTTTTTAAACTGAGCATTTTAAGAATATACTGATTACAGTACGTACTGTGTATTTTTTCAACATGTCAACAAAATTTTCTAAGTTTAGGGTTTTTTGCGATTTGTTATTAAATTACTACTATTCTGTACTGCATAAATATTTAAAATTACGTTAAGTAGAAATCAATTAACATTAGACAACAGTAATTTTAATACAGCTACATTTAATAATTCCTATAAGTTTAACAACACAGTAACTATAAATTTGATTGAAATATTGCCCTATGTTTTTGTAATTACTATAATTATAGTAATTATTCTTTACTATATGTACTAAGAAAAATTTGGTTAGCTATTCAAATAATGCAACTGTAAACAATGCATTGTTTACAGTTGTTTTTGAAGCAACTATAAACATTTGCTTTTCTTTTGTGCATAAAAAACTATCATAGGGTCAACTTCCATATCAAGCAAACCACCAAAGGCCAAGACATGAGAAATAATATTCAACTATTGATCAACATTTTCATTTTCTTCCTTGAATGCTAAGTAAATAGAATGCTAAATAAAGTTTGAAATTGACTTCTTTGTTGAATGCACTTTTGACCACAAAAGAACTTACTTTTTACAATAAAAGAGAAAAGGGTTTCTGCCATCAGGAACTTCTCTTAAACCTGGCAGCTTTAAAAATAGGTGTCAATTGTAATTATAAATACTAATGAAATTAGTATTGATGTTAAAGAACATTTTAGATTCGGAGTAACAGTACAACGTAAAAAGATAAAGATGCTACGATTTGCTGATGATATAGTGATTCTAGCCGAGAGTAAAAAGGATTTAGAAGAAACAATGAAGGGCATAGATGAAGTCCTACGCAAGAACTATCACATGAAAATAAACAAGAACAAAACAAAAGTAATGAAATGTAGTAGAAATAACAAAGATGGACCGCTGAATGTGAAAATAGGAGGAGAAAAGATTATGGAGGTAGAAGAATTTTGTTATTTGGGAAGTAGAATTACTAAAGATGGACGAAGCAGGAGCGATATAAAATGCCGAATAGCACAAGCTAAACGAGCCTTCAGTAAGAAATATAATTTGTTTACATCAAAAATGAATTTAAATGTCAGGAAAAGATTTTCGAAAGTGTATGTTTGGAGTGTCGCTTTATATGGAAGTGAAACTTGGGCGATCGGAGTATCTGGGAAGAAAAGATTAGAAGCTTTTGAAATGCGGCGCTATAGGAGAGTGTTAAAAATCAGATGGGTGGATAAAATGACAACTGAAGAGGTATTGCGGCAAATAGATGAAGAAAGAAGCATTTGGAAAAATATAGTTAAAAGAAGAGACAGACTTATAGGCCACATACTAAGGCATCCTGGAATAGTCGCTTTAATATTGGAAGGAGAGGTAGAAGGGAAAAATTGTGTAGGCAGGCCACGTTTGGAGTATGTAAAACAAATTGTTGGGGATGTAGGATGTAGAGGGTATACTGAAATGAAAGGACTAGCACTAGACAGGGAATCTTGGAGAGCTGCATCAAACCAGTCAAATGACTGAAGACAAAAAAAAAAAAAAAATTAGTGCATAGAGAATATTCTTCTGAACGTTTTGGTGTTTTTGTATTAAAAATAGACTTGAGTGAGTAGATATAGAATTTATAATAGTTTTTATCAGAAATATAATGTTTGAAGCTAGCAATATTGATAACAGGGAATGACTTCTTTGTTTGGTTATATGTGTGTTCTCGTGTGAGGTTGTGTTAGTTGCTGGTCCAGCTGCTGCTACTGGCGCAGAGCGGATCAGCCTTTTTTAAATAACATAAATTAACCGACAATGGACTGCTTCTAGCAGGAGAGAGTTGGCTGAGAGAGAGTTGCAGTGTGCAGCTGCCCGGCGCACCAATTTTGGTCCACTCTGTGCCAATAGCGGCTAACATAAAAATGTGAGCACGTATGACAAACAAACCCAAGCACTATCCTTTTTATGAGAAAGATAGAAATATAACATTTTGTACTATTGTTTACTTCAAGATCATATACAGAAAAATACTGGAACGCATTTAAACAAATGGTTATATTTTAAAATGTCAATGTTTTATGTTATCTGGAAAAAAAATCAGAACTTTCAACTGGACAGTGTTATCATCATTAAAATATATCAAAAAAGTAAAGATCTCAGATTAGACCGCTAAGATGTAACTTTTAAATCTGTCACATCTGATTAACTCAGTTATATTTTTCACACAATAAGAAATGTACTGACCTGAATTCTCTTCAAGAAACAGACCCAAAAAACCATACAGGTGAGACATCATAAGTGCCAAGAGAGGTCATCTTTTCTAGTAAAATATTAATAATACTGCAATAAAATGTAGCACACCTTTACACAAAAAAAAACCTTAAGGATTATGTTGCATGCATTTCGAAAAGTATAATGTTGGAGAATTGAAGAAATGCTGTGATCATATAGAGATCAAGGAAAATATTAAGTTGAGAGTAAATGAAATTAATAAGATCAATTATCAACCAAATTGATAATAAGAATTATTAAGAATCCAAATTCAGCATTAGACAACAATAACAACAGTTCTAATGGACAACACAGTAATTACTCTATTAATGATCATTGCAAACCATTAAAGGGAAAAAAATATAATGTTATAACGGAAGTATAAAATATAATAATTTTGTTAATTTTGAACATCGATATTGAAATATTTTCAGTAATAGATGCACACTAAGATCACTACTTGTGTCATCACTCTCTTTCAAGTTTACATGCAATCTGACAGCAACCCATCAAAACAAATCAATAATATTAAAAAACAATCTTAAATTATTTCTAGCCATGTACAGATAAACTTGGTTAGTAGTTAAAGAATTATCTGACAAATCAGTACGGAAACTCCCAGAAAATGGTTCTATATAATAAAAAAAACTACTTTTTAATTTACAATAATTTTCCCAAACTTTTCTAATGAATTATATTGAAAAATAAAAATGCACTGACAGATATTATCTAAAATAATGAGTAAGTAATATTTCAGACGTTTTTCTGTGCAATAAAATTGGAAAAATTTATTATTTATTTTCTTATTCTATTTCAGTGAATAGATAAATCCCGACTGAATCTTAGTCACCTTCAAGAAAATTCGTACTGTATAAATAATTGTATTTAGCTACTAGAATAACTGCTGCGCGTTAGGATGCCCATACCTATCCATGCCCATCGTCTATCCATATGTTTATAACAATATGCCTAAGTTTATAACAATGACATACCATTAAATGTAGAAAAATGAGATTTTTATAAATGAAACAACCTCATAGTAATCTACTTTTTTATGTGAGGCCACCGCATTTAAACCCCCATGGCTGGGACACTAAAAAATTTAAACGGAAAACTTAAGACTATGCAGATTCACAATGTAGGTCGGGCAAAGAGGGTAGCTTTAATTTAGTTTTAATTATCTAACTGGTACAGGATAAATGCATCTGGTCATAATATAATACAACCAACTGTTCTTACGAAAAGGAATGGTGTACATTTTAAATAAAAAAGCAATCTGTTTTTTGTAGAACTTTATTTGATTAAAAAAATAAATAACTTTGAATGTACATATGAAAATTAATCAAAAACATAATTTTAAAATAATAAAAGTATATAAATATAGTTTAATCCACTTAAATATTTAAGTGGAAGATTAAGTTTTCATTTCACATACATATTGTAAAATCAGACTATATAATTCTGAAATCTTTTAATTTATGAACAAAATATTATTTCTTAACATCACATAATAATCGCAATTTATATATTATAAACATTTCTAAAACTGAAATATAAAAAACTAATTTTTTTATTACAATAAAATACTCTATTTGATAAAGATATTTATTTTATAAAAAATTGAATACATATATAATTTAATAAAAAATATTATTTTGCGATAGTAAAATTTTAGTCAATAATTTTGAAAAACTGTTGAATCTGCTAAAAAATCCAGAAAAAAGCTCAACTATTTGTAACCAGTAACTAAACTAGAAAACTCAAGTCCCCTGAATAAACAAGAAATAAAGAATAATCTGATCTCAAAAAAATAATAAAGCATCCGGGTGAGGACCCAATAACTGTGTAATTTTTTGAATTATGATTATTAGCTAATTAATCAATGATCTATTACAGAAAATATTTGGAAGACAAAAAAAATCCTGCCAGAATGGCCACTCTGCCCCAATTCATCCTTGACACAAAAGAGGAGACAAAATTTACAGTGGAGTTAATAATTACAGAGGAATGTTTCTCCTTTTAGTAACCTTTAAAATCTTATAAAACTTGTAGAGAATACAAAGAAGAGAAGAGCACATCAATAAACAAATTGGGAAATATATCAGGGTGGGTTAGAAAGGGAAGATGATTCTGTGTGGAAAAAATAAATAGTAAAGAAGAGATTTTTTTGCCTTTACAAAAGATCGGGCAAGATTCAAATAGAAATGCTAAATGTAATTGCTGAAATATATTTCTTAAATTATATATCAAAAAATTTCTTAAAGAATGTATCGGAATATACCAGTAGCAACAAAGTATGACCTAATCTTAAAGATTCTTAATTTTTTTAGGTGTTAAAAAAAAATGTAATTTTTTTTATATTTTCTGATATTATATATTTTGAAAAAATATTTTGGTAAATTTACGAGCATAAATTCAAAATAATTGCAAAGTTATACACATTTAACTCTTAATTGCTGTCATCTGGTCATTTTTAACCCGAGAGGTATATTTTTGTTGGCTATGTTGCAATGACAGTTGCTACTTCCCTGATTTCATTGTCCACTCTATTCAAGGGTGTTTCAAGGCCAGCTATAGTGCCATGTACAATGAAAACTTATTAGTTTATTTTTTACGAGAGTTCACAATCAAACCGATGATAGTAGCAATATTACTTTTTTTTTTGGTAATAAAATCGTCATTGTATTTTTTACATTTTTAACAAATTATGAGTTTACTGAGTATAAGTACCTCTTGTGAATGTAGTAAAAGCTTGAATGAAAATGAAATTGAAGATATCTTAATGAACTTATGATCTGTATGACCGTGAATCTGTACTTAGTGAATATGATAGCGATAGTGAATGTGACATAGAAAGTCTTGACAATGTATGTGAAATTAAAAACGAAAACACAATGAGTGTATCCTCATGAATTGTTGAAGAGGAAATTAGACGAAAGTCTGTTTATGAAAAAAATTGTTATAAATGGAGTACTGAACTAATGTTATAAGGACTCATCTTTCTCAAATAAAAGAAACTGCTAAAAACTTGAATCTCTATTAATTCAATTTATTATTGGGAATTACTGTTTAGTGATGAAATGTTATACATTATATTAGAACATAAAATTATTAAATTATCACTAAAACTACTGCTCTGCAACTTCCTTTGTTAATCACACTCATAATATTGAATTAAAAGCTTTAATGGACTACTGTATTTATTTGGTATATTTAATTTTAGTAAAGAAGATGTGAGGAATCTACAGAAAGTGATGGAACTGGAAGTGTTGTATTCAGGGAAACCGTGTCCCTTCAGCGGTTTGTATTTCTGTTAGTTTTAACGGCACTAAAGTACACTCCAGTATACAAGATGGTGACAAAACTGCTCATATTTTCAAATTATTTAAAATGTTAATCTCAAATTGCCGGTCGAATTATTCTCCCTCCAAGTATCTAATTGTAGAAAAGATGCTTGTCAGTTTTCAGGATCTATGCACCTTTTGAATGTTCATGAAAAATAAGCCCTGAAAATATGGACATATATTTAAGAAAATCACTTGCCTTAACTCATATGAGACGTTGACTTGAAGAATCCAGACTTTCAACATCGCTGACTTTATTATTAGAAATGTATTAAAAATTAAAAAAGGAAAAATCAAACCAGAATTGCTACAGAAAAAACACAGGCGATGTCATATGTGCCCATCAATCAATGACAACAAACATCTCAACGTCTGTAGTGAGTGTGAGACCATGTATGCAAGTACAAATAACATCAGAAGAAATAGTTGCAAAAATGAAGATCTTGAATAAAATTAATAATTTTTTTCTTAATTTAAAATTTTTCAATACATATTTGTCTCCAGTTAGTTTTGAAATATCACAATTTATTGTTACAAATACATTTCATTCAAGAATCAGACATTATAGAATCAAGAGACAGACTTATAGACCACATCCTGGAATAGTCGCTTTAATATTGGAAGGAGAGGTAGAAGGGAAAAATTGTGTAGGCAGGCCACGTTTGGAGTATGTAAAACAAATTGTTGGGGATGTAGGATGTAGAGGGTATACTGAAATGAAAGGACTAGCACTAGACAGGGAATCTTGGAGAGCTGCATCAAACCAGTCAAATGACTGAAGACAAAAAAAAAAAAAAAATTAGTGCATAGAGAATATTCTTCTGAACGTTTTGGTGTTTTTGTATTAAAAATAGACTTGAGTGAGTAGATATAGAATTTATAATAGTTTTTATCAGAAATATAATGTTTGAAGCTAGCAATATTGATAACAGGGAATGACTTCTTTGTTTGGTTATATGTGTGTTCTCGTGTGAGGTTGTGTTAGTTGCTGGTCCAGCTGCTGCTACTGGCGCAGAGCGGATCAGCCTTTTTTAAATAACATAAATTAACCGACAATGGACTGCTTCTAGCAGGAGAGAGTTGGCTGAGAGAGAGTTGCAGTGTGCAGCTGCCCGGCGCACCAATTTTGGTCCACTCTGTGCCAATAGCGGCTAACATAAAAATGTGAGCACGTATGACAAACAAACCCAAGCACTATCCTTTTTATGAGAAAGATAGAAATATAACATTTTGTACTATTGTTTACTTCAAGATCATATACAGAAAAATACTGGAACGCATTTAAACAAATGGTTATATTTTAAAATGTCAATGTTTTATGTTATCTGGAAAAAAAATCAGAACTTTCAACTGGACAGTGTTATCATCATTAAAATATATCAAAAAAGTAAAGATCTCAGATTAGACCGCTAAGATGTAACTTTTAAATCTGTCACATCTGATTAACTCAGTTATATTTTTCACACAATAAGAAATGTACTGACCTGAATTCTCTTCAAGAAACAGACCCAAAAAACCATACAGGTGAGACATCATAAGTGCCAAGAGAGGTCATCTTTTCTAGTAAAATATTAATAATACTGCAATAAAATGTAGCACACCTTTACACAAAAAAAAACCTTAAGGATTATGTTGCATGCATTTCGAAAAGTATAATGTTGGAGAATTGAAGAAATGCTGTGATCATATAGAGATCAAGGAAAATATTAAGTTGAGAGTAAATGAAATTAATAAGATCAATTATCAACCAAATTGATAATAAGAATTATTAAGAATCCAAATTCAGCATTAGACAACAATAACAACAGTTCTAATGGACAACACAGTAATTACTCTATTAATGATCATTGCAAACCATTAAAGGGAAAAAAATATAATGTTATAACGGAAGTATAAAATATAATAATTTTGTTAATTTTGAACATCGATATTGAAATATTTTCAGTAATAGATGCACACTAAGATCACTACTTGTGTCATCACTCTCTTTCAAGTTTACATGCAATCTGACAGCAACCCATCAAAACAAATCAATAATATTAAAAAACAATCTTAAATTATTTCTAGCCATGTACAGATAAACTTGGTTAGTAGTTAAAGAATTATCTGACAAATCAGTACGGAAACTCCCAGAAAATGGTTCTATATAATAAAAAAAACTACTTTTTAATTTACAATAATTTTCCCAAACTTTTCTAATGAATTATATTGAAAAATAAAAATGCACTGACAGATATTATCTAAAATAATGAGTAAGTAATATTTCAGACGTTTTTCTGTGCAATAAAATTGGAAAAATTTATTATTTATTTTCTTATTCTATTTCAGTGAATAGATAAATCCCGACTGAATCTTAGTCACCTTCAAGAAAATTCGTACTGTATAAATAATTGTATTTAGCTACTAGAATAACTGCTGCGCGTTAGGATGCCCATACCTATCCATGCCCATCGTCTATCCATATGTTTATAACAATATGCCTAAGTTTATAACAATGACATACCATTAAATGTAGAAAAATGAGATTTTTATAAATGAAACAACCTCATAGTAATCTACTTTTTTATGTGAGGCCACCGCATTTAAACCCCCATGGCTGGGACACTAAAAAATTTAAACGGAAAACTTAAGACTATGCAGATTCACAATGTAGGTCGGGCAAAGAGGGTAGCTTTAATTTAGTTTTAATTATCTAACTGGTACAGGATAAATGCATCTGGTCATAATATAATACAACCAACTGTTCTTACGAAAAGGAATGGTGTACATTTTAAATAAAAAAGCAATCTGTTTTTTGTAGAACTTTATTTGATTAAAAAAATAAATAACTTTGAATGTACATATGAAAATTAATCAAAAACATAATTTTAAAATAATAAAAGTATATAAATATAGTTTAATCCACTTAAATATTTAAGTGGAAGATTAAGTTTTCATTTCACATACATATTGTAAAATCAGACTATATAATTCTGAAATCTTTTAATTTATGAACAAAATATTATTTCTTAACATCACATAATAATCGCAATTTATATATTATAAACATTTCTAAAACTGAAATATAAAAAACTAATTTTTTTATTACAATAAAATACTCTATTTGATAAAGATATTTATTTTATAAAAAATTGAATACATATATAATTTAATAAAAAATATTATTTTGCGATAGTAAAATTTTAGTCAATAATTTTGAAAAACTGTTGAATCTGCTAAAAAATCCAGAAAAAAGCTCAACTATTTGTAACCAGTAACTAAACTAGAAAACTCAAGTCCCCTGAATAAACAAGAAATAAAGAATAATCTGATCTCAAAAAAATAATAAAGCATCCGGGTGAGGACCCAATAACTGTGTAATTTTTTGAATTATGATTATTAGCTAATTAATCAATGATCTATTACAGAAAATATTTGGAAGACAAAAAAAATCCTGCCAGAATGGCCACTCTGCCCCAATTCATCCTTGACACAAAAGAGGAGACAAAATTTACAGTGGAGTTAATAATTACAGAGGAATGTTTCTCCTTTTAGTAACCTTTAAAATCTTATAAAACTTGTAGAGAATACAAAGAAGAGAAGAGCACATCAATAAACAAATTGGGAAATATATCAGGGTGGGTTAGAAAGGGAAGATGATTCTGTGTGGAAAAAATAAATAGTAAAGAAGAGATTTTTTTGCCTTTACAAAAGATCGGGCAAGATTCAAATAGAAATGCTAAATGTAATTGCTGAAATATATTTCTTAAATTATATATCAAAAAATTTCTTAAAGAATGTATCGGAATATACCAGTAGCAACAAAGTATGACCTAATCTTAAAGATTCTTAATTTTTTTAGGTGTTAAAAAAAAATGTAATTTTTTTTATATTTTCTGATATTATATATTTTGAAAAAATATTTTGGTAAATTTACGAGCATAAATTCAAAATAATTGCAAAGTTATACACATTTAACTCTTAATTGCTGTCATCTGGTCATTTTTAACCCGAGAGGTATATTTTTGTTGGCTATGTTGCAATGACAGTTGCTACTTCCCTGATTTCATTGTCCACTCTATTCAAGGGTGTTTCAAGGCCAGCTATAGTGCCATGTACAATGAAAACTTATTAGTTTATTTTTTACGAGAGTTCACAATCAAACCGATGATAGTAGCAATATTACTTTTTTTTTTGGTAATAAAATCGTCATTGTATTTTTTACATTTTTAACAAATTATGAGTTTACTGAGTATAAGTACCTCTTGTGAATGTAGTAAAAGCTTGAATGAAAATGAAATTGAAGATATCTTAATGAACTTATGATCTGTATGACCGTGAATCTGTACTTAGTGAATATGATAGCGATAGTGAATGTGACATAGAAAGTCTTGACAATGTATGTGAAATTAAAAACGAAAACACAATGAGTGTATCCTCATGAATTGTTGAAGAGGAAATTAGACGAAAGTCTGTTTATGAAAAAAATTGTTATAAATGGAGTACTGAACTAATGTTATAAGGACTCATCTTTCTCAAATAAAAGAAACTGCTAAAAACTTGAATCTCTATTAATTCAATTTATTATTGGGAATTACTGTTTAGTGATGAAATGTTATACATTATATTAGAACATAAAATTATTAAATTATCACTAAAACTACTGCTCTGCAACTTCCTTTGTTAATCACACTCATAATATTGAATTAAAAGCTTTAATGGACTACTGTATTTATTTGGTATATTTAATTTTAGTAAAGAAGATGTGAGGAATCTACAGAAAGTGATGGAACTGGAAGTGTTGTATTCAGGGAAACCGTGTCCCTTCAGCGGTTTGTATTTCTGTTAGTTTTAACGGCACTAAAGTACACTCCAGTATACAAGATGGTGACAAAACTGCTCATATTTTCAAATTATTTAAAATGTTAATCTCAAATTGCCGGTCGAATTATTCTCCCTCCAAGTATCTAATTGTAGAAAAGATGCTTGTCAGTTTTCAGGATCTATGCACCTTTTGAATGTTCATGAAAAATAAGCCCTGAAAATATGGACATATATTTAAGAAAATCACTTGCCTTAACTCATATGAGACGTTGACTTGAAGAATCCAGACTTTCAACATCGCTGACTTTATTATTAGAAATGTATTAAAAATTAAAAAAGGAAAAATCAAACCAGAATTGCTACAGAAAAAACACAGGCGATGTCATATGTGCCCATCAATCAATGACAACAAACATCTCAACGTCTGTAGTGAGTGTGAGACCATGTATGCAAGTACAAATAACATCAGAAGAAATAGTTGCAAAAATGAAGATCTTGAATAAAATTAATAATTTTTTTCTTAATTTAAAATTTTTCAATACATATTTGTCTCCAGTTAGTTTTGAAATATCACAATTTATTGTTACAAATACATTTCATTCAAGAATCAGACATTATAGAATCAAGAGACAGACTTATAGACCACATCCTGGAATAGTCGCTTTAATATTGGAAGGAGAGGTAGAAGGGAAAAATTGTGTAGGCAGGCCACGTTTGGAGTATGTAAAACAAATTGTTGGGGATGTAGGATGTAGAGGGTATACTGAAATGAAAGGACTAGCACTAGACAGGGAATCTTGGAGAGCTGCATCAAACCAGTCAAATGACTGAAGACAAAAAAAAAAAAAAAATTAGTGCATAGAGAATATTCTTCTGAACGTTTTGGTGTTTTTGTATTAAAAATAGACTTGAGTGAGTAGATATAGAATTTATAATAGTTTTTATCAGAAATATAATGTTTGAAGCTAGCAATATTGATAACAGGGAATGACTTCTTTGTTTGGTTATATGTGTGTTCTCGTGTGAGGTTGTGTTAGTTGCTGGTCCAGCTGCTGCTACTGGCGCAGAGCGGATCAGCCTTTTTTAAATAACATAAATTAACCGACAATGGACTGCTTCTAGCAGGAGAGAGTTGGCTGAGAGAGAGTTGCAGTGTGCAGCTGCCCGGCGCACCAATTTTGGTCCACTCTGTGCCAATAGCGGCTAACATAAAAATGTGAGCACGTATGACAAACAAACCCAAGCACTATCCTTTTTATGAGAAAGATAGAAATATAACATTTTGTACTATTGTTTACTTCAAGATCATATACAGAAAAATACTGGAACGCATTTAAACAAATGGTTATATTTTAAAATGTCAATGTTTTATGTTATCTGGAAAAAAAATCAGAACTTTCAACTGGACAGTGTTATCATCATTAAAATATATCAAAAAAGTAAAGATCTCAGATTAGACCGCTAAGATGTAACTTTTAAATCTGTCACATCTGATTAACTCAGTTATATTTTTCACACAATAAGAAATGTACTGACCTGAATTCTCTTCAAGAAACAGACCCAAAAAACCATACAGGTGAGACATCATAAGTGCCAAGAGAGGTCATCTTTTCTAGTAAAATATTAATAATACTGCAATAAAATGTAGCACACCTTTACACAAAAAAAAACCTTAAGGATTATGTTGCATGCATTTCGAAAAGTATAATGTTGGAGAATTGAAGAAATGCTGTGATCATATAGAGATCAAGGAAAATATTAAGTTGAGAGTAAATGAAATTAATAAGATCAATTATCAACCAAATTGATAATAAGAATTAATAAGAATCCAAATTCAGCATTAGACAACAATAACAACAGTTCTAATGGACAACACAGTAATTACTCTATTAATGATCATTGCAAACCATTAAAGGGAAAAAAATATAATGTTATAACGGAAGTATAAAATATAATAATTTTGTTAATTTTGAACATCGATATTGAAATATTTTCAGTAATAGATGCACACTAAGATCACTACTTGTGTCATCACTCTCTTTCAAGTTTACATGCAATCTGACAGCAACCCATCAAAACAAATCAATAATATTAAAAAACAATCTTAAATTATTTCTAGCCATGTACAGATAAACTTGGTTAGTAGTTAAAGAATTATCTGACAAATCAGTACGGAAACTCCCAGAAAATGGTTCTATATAATAAAAAAAACTACTTTTTAATTTACAATAATTTTCCCAAACTTTTCTAATGAATTATATTGAAAAATAAAAATGCACTGACAGATATTATCTAAAATAATGAGTAAGTAATATTTCAGACGTTTTTCTGTGCAATAAAATTGGAAAAATTTATTATTTATTTTCTTATTCTATTTCAGTGAATAGATAAATCCCGACTGAATCTTAGTCACCTTCAAGAAAATTCGTACTGTATAAATAATTGTATTTAGCTACTAGAATAACTGCTGCGCGTTAGGATGCCCATACCTATCCATGCCCATCGTCTATCCATATGTTTATAACAATATGCCTAAGTTTATAACAATGACATACCATTAAATGTAGAAAAATGAGATTTTTATAAATGAAACAACCTCATAGTAATCTACTTTTTTATGTGAGGCCACCGCATTTAAACCCCCATGGCTGGGACACTAAAAAATTTAAACGGAAAACTTAAGACTATGCAGATTCACAATGTAGGTCGGGCAAAGAGGGTAGCTTTAATTTAGTTTTAATTATCTAACTGGTACAGGATAAATGCATCTGGTCATAATATAATACAACCAACTGTTCTTACGAAAAGGAATGGTGTACATTTTAAATAAAAAAGCAATCTGTTTTTTGTAGAACTTTATTTGATTAAAAAAATAAATAACTTTGAATGTACATATGAAAATTAATCAAAAACATAATTTTAAAATAATAAAAGTATATAAATATAGTTTAATCCACTTAAATATTTAAGTGGAAGATTAAGTTTTCATTTCACATACATATTGTAAAATCAGACTATATAATTCTGAAATCTTTTAATTTATGAACAAAATATTATTTCTTAACATCACATAATAATCGCAATTTATATATTATAAACATTTCTAAAACTGAAATATAAAAAACTAATTTTTTTATTACAATAAAATACTCTATTTGATAAAGATATTTATTTTATAAAAAATTGAATACATATATAATTTAATAAAAAATATTATTTTGCGATAGTAAAATTTTAGTCAATAATTTTGAAAAACTGTTGAATCTGCTAAAAAATCCAGAAAAAAGCTCAACTATTTGTAACCAGTAACTAAACTAGAAAACTCAAGTCCCCTGAATAAACAAGAAATAAAGAATAATCTGATCTCAAAAAAATAATAAAGCATCCGGGTGAGGACCCAATAACTGTGTAATTTTTTGAATTATGATTATTAGCTAATTAATCAATGATCTATTACAGAAAATATTTGGAAGACAAAAAAAATCCTGCCAGAATGGCCACTCTGCCCCAATTCATCCTTGACACAAAAGAGGAGACAAAATTTACAGTGGAGTTAATAATTACAGAGGAATGTTTCTCCTTTTAGTAACCTTTAAAATCTTATAAAACTTGTAGAGAATACAAAGAAGAGAAGAGCACATCAATAAACAAATTGGGAAATATATCAGGGTGGGTTAGAAAGGGAAGATGATTCTGTGTGGAAAAAATAAATAGTAAAGAAGAGATTTTTTTGCCTTTACAAAAGATCGGGCAAGATTCAAATAGAAATGCTAAATGTAATTGCTGAAATATATTTCTTAAATTATATATCAAAAAATTTCTTAAAGAATGTATCGGAATATACCAGTAGCAACAAAGTATGACCTAATCTTAAAGATTCTTAATTTTTTTAGGTGTTAAAAAAAAATGTAATTTTTTTTATATTTTCTGATATTATATATTTTGAAAAAATATTTTGGTAAATTTACGAGCATAAATTCAAAATAATTGCAAAGTTATACACATTTAACTCTTAATTGCTGTCATCTGGTCATTTTTAACCCGAGAGGTATATTTTTGTTGGCTATGTTGCAATGACAGTTGCTACTTCCCTGATTTCATTGTCCACTCTATTCAAGGGTGTTTCAAGGCCAGCTATAGTGCCATGTACAATGAAAACTTATTAGTTTATTTTTTACGAGAGTTCACAATCAAACCGATGATAGTAGCAATATTACTTTTTTTTTTGGTAATAAAATCGTCATTGTATTTTTTACATTTTTAACAAATTATGAGTTTACTGAGTATAAGTACCTCTTGTGAATGTAGTAAAAGCTTGAATGAAAATGAAATTGAAGATATCTTAATGAACTTATGATCTGTATGACCGTGAATCTGTACTTAGTGAATATGATAGCGATAGTGAATGTGACATAGAAAGTCTTGACAATGTATGTGAAATTAAAAACGAAAACACAATGAGTGTATCCTCATGAATTGTTGAAGAGGAAATTAGACGAAAGTCTGTTTATGAAAAAAATTGTTATAAATGGAGTACTGAACTAATGTTATAAGGACTCATCTTTCTCAAATAAAAGAAACTGCTAAAAACTTGAATCTCTATTAATTCAATTTATTATTGGGAATTACTGTTTAGTGATGAAATGTTATACATTATATTAGAACATAAAATTATTAAATTATCACTAAAACTACTGCTCTGCAACTTCCTTTGTTAATCACACTCATAATATTGAATTAAAAGCTTTAATGGACTACTGTATTTATTTGGTATATTTAATTTTAGTAAAGAAGATGTGAGGAATCTACAGAAAGTGATGGAACTGGAAGTGTTGTATTCAGGGAAACCGTGTCCCTTCAGCGGTTTGTATTTCTGTTAGTTTTAACGGCACTAAAGTACACTCCAGTATACAAGATGGTGACAAAACTGCTCATATTTTCAAATTATTTAAAATGTTAATCTCAAATTGCCGGTCGAATTATTCTCCCTCCAAGTATCTAATTGTAGAAAAGATGCTTGTCAGTTTTCAGGATCTATGCACCTTTTGAATGTTCATGAAAAATAAGCCCTGAAAATATGGACATATATTTAAGAAAATCACTTGCCTTAACTCATATGAGACGTTGACTTGAAGAATCCAGACTTTCAACATCGCTGACTTTATTATTAGAAATGTATTAAAAATTAAAAAAGGAAAAATCAAACCAGAATTGCTACAGAAAAAACACAGGCAATGTCATATGTGCCCATCAATCAATGACAACAAACATCTCAACGTCTGTAGTGAGTGTGAGACCATGTATGCAAGTACAAATAACATCAGAAGAAATAGTTGCAAAAATGAAGATCTTGAATAAAATTAATAATTTTTTTCTTAATTTAAAATTTTTCAATACATATTTGTCTCCAGTTAGTTTTGAAATATCACAATTTATTGTTACAAATACATTTCATTCAAGAATCAGACATTATAGAATCAAGAGACAGACTTATAGACCACATCCTGGAATAGTCGCTTTAATATTGGAAGGACAGGTAGAAGGGAAAAATTGTGTAGGCAGGCCACGTTTGGAGTATGTAAAACAAATTGTTGGGGATGTAGGATGTAGGATGTAGAGGGTATACCGAAATGAAAGAACTAGCACTAGATAGGGAATCTTGGAGAGCTGCATCAAACCAGTCAAATGACTGAAGACAAAAAAAAAAAAAGAAATAGTTCATTTTTAGCACGCGATAGAATGGAGGCGCATTTTAATTAGTAGCGTATTTTATTCGACTTTTGTGGTTTTCACCTTTCTATTAATAAAAAAAAAAAATACATTTATTTTAACAATAAATTTGAAGTAACTTTCAGTTATAATAAATTCTTACGCGATACAGTGCGATAAATAGCTAAAAAAAAAATGAACACAAGCTGGGAATCGAACCGAAATCCCGGTATCTGATGAAACCCCTCTGATGAAATTACTTACGTTTTTAATTTATAACTCCTGCGCGATCGTTTACTTACGCGTTATTGTTTAGATGACTTACGGGCTGTTGAAGAAGACAAACTTACGCCTGAAATCGACTTATATACGGTATGAAAGATAGGAATACTAGAACAAAGTAAGGAGAATAGTTAAATATAACATTTACTTTGCAAATAAAAATTATTGAAAAATCAATTTCTCTTAAATAGAGTAATGAAGAAGATTACAATTAATTTCGACTTAATATTAAGGATAATCCTCATACTCAAATTAGCCGAAGCTAAAATAGAAGCTATTCACTGTTAACGAAAAAATTGATAATATCCAGTCAAGAGAATTAAAAGAAAATGAGCCGCTAATTATCTTTCAAGTGAAACATTTTATTCTTATTTATATAGTTTTAAAAAAAAACAATACTTTCAACGTATAAATAAATAAATTTTGTAAATGTCCAGAGAAAAAATTCATAATAACAATTTCAATGTTAAGCTTTAAATTAAGCTATCCGAACAAAAAAAAGTAAAACCTAAGAACGTTCAAGTACACCTATCAAAAAAAAAAAATCCTAACCACCTCAAATACCCAATTAAGCCACCTGAAACAAAATACTCTACAAGTAATCCATATCTAAAATAACAAAATTTAAAAAAAAACCAGAAGAATAAAAACCCAAAAACCATATATAAATCAAACCAAAGGACGAAATGATTCCGGAACCGAATAAACTTTCTCCATACTTAAAATCTCAATTAAAAAAATCGGTTTGCGCCTCCACGTTGGTTCGTCTGGATAACCAGTTAGAAACATGGAGATTTCTACTGGTGAACTAAATCGGAATCACCTCTCTGGGTCACATCCAGAGTTGTAACTCGGGAATTTATTCCCACCCAAGGCTGACTTGCCTTTGAAAGTCAAATATGGAAGGTCTTTTAAGAAAAAATCCACCGTCTGGTAAATACCAGAGGAGGCAGCACTCGGATCCGGTGGGCAGCTGCTTAAAAGATAACAATGAATCGGAGCGTTTGGAAATACCCAAAAACAACACAACTTTAAAATTGAGGATAAGACACAAGCAAATAAACTACATTGCCACTCACAACATTAATTCTCTAACTCAACCCGGCAAACTAAAAACTCTAACAGACATAATGGACAAACAAAATATCCTAATCGCAGGACTTCAAGAAATGAGAAACACCGATCGAGAGCCGTTTGAATCTCAGGGTTACAGAATTTACAAAGGAATACCCGGGAAACGTGTGATGAAGAATTGCCCACAGTTCGGAACAGGATTTGCAATCAATCTTAAAATAATTGACTCGGTCGTAGAATTTAAGTCTTACTCCCCCAGGATTTGAACCTTAACCCTAAAATCAGCCGATAAATTCTACACCATAATAAATGTCCATGCTCCCACCAATGACAAAAACAATCTTAAAAAAGATAGAGAAGAGATGGACAAATTCTGGGAACTTCTTGACCAAACTGCAAACAACATACAACATTTTAATAGGGGACTTTAATGCCCAACTTGGTAAAGAACGAAGATATCGTGATATTATCGGAAAATGGCCTGCCCAAAAGAAAACTAACAAGAACGGCCAAAGACTTGTCGAATTTTGCAGAAACCATAATATGATCTCAAAATCCACCTATTTTATGAGAAAACCAAACAAATTGAAGACTTGGAACACCCAGATTGGAAAAAAGGAGAATGGCAACTGGATCATGTTTGCATGGACCGGAATTATCAGAAGGAGATTTATAATGTAAAAGTCTTGAGAGGAACAGATACTGGATCGGACCGTTACTTAATTAAAGTTAAAATAAAATTCACCCCGCATAAAAAGAAAAAATCCCAACCTAAAAACAAAAGAGCTTATGATCCACATAAATTAATAAACAATGCCATCTTTGAAGAAACAACAAAAAAAAAATTAACTAATAATTTAAAAGAACTTACATCCCAACTGAAAGAAATAGCTGAAGAACTAGACCCTATAAACCCAAGAAAAAAACACCAATGGTGGAATGAAGAATGTGACAAAGCAGTCAAAGACCGACACCGGGCTTGGATCAACCACCAAACCCAGAAAACTGAAGAATCTAACCGTGAATTCACCAAACATAGGAAAATAACTCAGAAAATTATAAGAGGAACCAAACGACAAGCCCAAAAAAACTTGATTCAGCAAATAGAAGAAAGTTCCAAGAAAACTAATTTCCGAGACTATTATAAAATTTTTGGTCAGGCTCTTCAATGATATGAACCACCCACCCTTATGCTGAGAGGAAAAAAGGAAATATGGCCCACACCAGTAAAGAAAATGCTGAAATTTTGGCAGAAACCTTCAACAGACTCCTCAACTGTGACGACCCCCCAGAGCTTCTTGAGATTGACACTGAAACTCCAGTTAAAACTTCACCGGTAAATATCAACCCGCCAACAATTCAAGAAGTTCTCGCAGCCTTAAATGAAATAAAAAACTACAAAGCAAGCGGAGAAGACCAGCTTTCCGCAGAACTCTGGAAACACTCATCAGTTTATTCAGTCAAAACTTCCCTACATCTATGCCTCGTGAAAATATGGAATGAAGAAAAACTTCTAGAACACTGGACCACAGCCCTCATCCATCCATTACATAAAAAAGGGATAAAACTAATCCTGAAAACTACAGAGGCATATCTCTCCTGGATTGCACATACAAAATCCTGTCGAGAATCATATACAACCGATGCAAAGACCAACTTGAACTGGAACTTGGGGAATACCAAGGGGGATTTAGGCCATGGAGAGGTTGCCCGGAGCAAATAATATCCCTAAAACTTATGATGGACTTATATAAAAGACGGAAAAAACAACTAATAATCACCTTCGTCGACTTTAAAAGGGCCTATGATTGTATACACCGACCATCCATGCTGAATATTCTGAGAAACCTGGGCCTTCACCCAAAACTCGTAAACATGATAAAATTAACTTTAACCGATACCCAGTCCATAGTGAAATTCAGAGGTGAACTCTCTCAACCCTTCTACATAAAAACTGGATTGAGGCAAGGAGACGGCCTCTCACCACTCCTTTTTAACTGCGCCCTCGAATTTGTCATGAGAAAATGGTATGAAATAAATCCCAAAAATATAAAAATGGGTACTAAGAAAAACTCCATCGCACTAAATCGCCTAGGATTTGCAGATGACCTCGCTCTTTTAGCAAATAATATTCAAGAAGCCAAAACACAAATCATGAGCCTTCAAAACCTAGCACAAAAGATAGGGCTTCATATCTCTTTCGAAAAAACTGAACTAATGGCCATAGATCCTCTGGTAATAGAGAACATTACGGTAAACAATCAGAAAATTAAAATAGTAAAACAATTTAAATATCTAGGGGAAATAATAACTTATAATTTAAATGAAAAAGTGACATGGCAAAACAGGACAAATAAAATGATTAAATCCCAAAAATTAACTCTGTCAACATATAACAAAAAATGCCTTTCTGCTAAAACAAAACTTAAACATTATAAAACTGTAGTACAGCTAGAAGTCACCTACGGAAGCGAGACCCTTTTCAAAATCACTCAGAAAAACCGAATTGAAAAAATTCTGTAAATAGAGAGGAGAATTGTCAGAACGTGTATCAATAAAAAACACCAAAAAGAAGGCCGATGGTGGATTGTGCCAAATGAGGTGGTGTATCGAGAAATAGAGCCTGTTACTGATACTATGCGGAAAACAAGAATCTCTTTCTTCGGTCATCTCATAAGGACACCGTAAACAAGACCGTCAAGAAATATCATTGAAAAGCTCTGGTTCCAAAAGCTAGAAGTAGGATGGATCAAAGAAATTAGAGAAGATATGAAAGAATTGGGAATTTCCCTGACCGACCTACAGAATAAAAGTGGAAAAATTACAAAGCTAAAAGATAAAAGCATTAGATTTAAACAAAAGACAGACAAACGACAAAATACAACGAAGAGGGTGTTTACGGATGAAGAAAAGAAAGCAAGATCTGAACGGATGAAGAAATACTGGGCAGCTCGAAAGAGTAAAATAACACGCTTTTCTCAGAAAAGATCCAACTAAAATTGACTTAAGTGGTCCCATGTTGGCCGTAAAAGCATAATAATAATAATAATAATAATAATTGGAATTTTTGTAGGCAACGGAAAAGAGTTATCAAATACAATTTTGCCACATGATCCTTAATTATATTCACCACAACTAACAATAATTCATGGCTTTTTCCTTCCCAGTAAAATATTGCTTTTATTCAGAATTCTTGGAAAAAATTTGTTCAGAGAGTTATACAAACTTACCGCCCGGAAACAAGTGTACATAAAACATACATTTGGAACTGAACATTAATTAGTGAATATTGTTGCTTTTGAAGTACTCCCACTGTGAATTTAAATCCAGGTTTGAATTCACATTTCTGAAAACAGGCTTGAAACCCTTTTTTCAAAATACTCTTGAGTTTGTATATCACATTATGCTGGATTCCAATAATGTTAAAACATATTCCTTCTCTTAGTGCATCTTTAAATTTGGGAAGAGCCAGAGATCATATGAATAGTAATATTAGGGTAATTACCTATTTAACAAACAGCAGAAAATATCTCTTTGGCAACCTTTAATGGCATTCTTACTTTTGTTAAACTATAACACAAAAACAACAAAATCTCACATACCACAATAATATATCTTCAGTTGGAAATCCAAAATCTTTATCACCATTTTCATCAGTTATAATTTTAACAAATCCATTTAAATAACTAATTTGATGACTTTCTGAAACACCATGTTTTTTTGATACACTGATCAATATCTCCTTTACATTTTCAGCAACTCCTAGAGAACAAATAGAATTGATATTTATAAAACAAAATTATTTATACAATATTAGGGAATTATTGGTACTCATTTATTGCGAAGTGAGTAAAACATTTTTATTTTACCAAAGTATTAATTTGTACACAGTTTGTTGTTTATGAATATATTCCTGATGACATACAAACTTATTCATAATACCTAACCTGTTATACCTACCTTGTCATGAGACCTACCAACCATATCACCCAAAGATCAAGCAGAACTTAACATTTTAAGATTCATATTAATGGATACACAACCCGATCACTGACTTACTCCTTTGGTAAATAAATAGAAATAAAAACAAAGAAATGAAATTAAATATATGTTACACTAAAATATAAGAGAAAAATACACTTAAAAATATAAGTACACAATTCTTGAAAGCTTGGTACCTAGCCTTGTAAAAAGTGGAGAGAGAATATGGATCAAGAGGAATGAAAAAAAACCATGAAGGTTTTGAAATTTGGTTATAATACGAAAAGGAGAAAACAAAATGAAATTATAGAATAAGAAATGAGAGAAGCATTAAGGAGAAGGGGGAGGTATCTGTTGAAAGATATTAAGAAATATCATTGAAAAGCTCTGGTTCCAAAAGCTAGAAGTAGGATGGATCAAAGAAATTAGAGAAGATATGAAAGAATTGTGAATTTCCCTGACCGACCTTCAGAATAAAACTGGAAAAATTACAAAGCTAAAAGATAAAATCATTAGATTTAAACAAAAGACAGACAAACGACAAAATACAACGAAGAGGGTGTTTACGGATGAAGAAAAGAAAGCAAGATCTGAACGGATGAAGAAATAGTGGGCAGCTCGAAAGAGTAAAATAACACGCTTTTCTCAGAAAAGATCCAACTAAAATTGACTTAAGTGGTCCCATGTTGGCCGTAAAAGCATAATAATAAATAATAATAATAAATCAAACCAAAGTAAAAATATAAAGAACTCACTACATCCAAAAACAAACAAAAAATAAATAAATATAAAAAAATTAACCTAAAATCAAAAGGCAAAACAAAAAAATATATAAAAAAGAGAAATATTCAGATATAAACTATAAGAAAAATTAATATAAGGGAAAAAAAGAATTAGAAGAAAACAAATAATAAATAAAAGTAATCCCCGCCTCCCCTACAAAAAAAAACTAAATTTTTTTTTAAAATCTGAAATAAAATCCCTTGAATAAAACCCAGAAAAAAAGGAAATCCACATAAACAAACTAAAGAAACAAAAAATGCTTAACTAAGCCTCCTATAACTTACTTACTATCGCCCCGAATATCACTTCGCTTACTGACCGTTTAATTAAGTTTGAATAAAAGTTTTCTTTTTCCTGTTTAGCCTGCGGTAACTATCGTTTAGATAATTCTTCAGAGGATGATATGTATGAGTGTAAATGAAGTGTGTGTATTGTACAGTCTCATTTCGACCACTCAGAGATGTGTGTTTAATTGAAAATCCAACCGCCAAAGAACACCGGTATCCACGATCTAGTATTCAAATCCGTGTAAAAATAGCTGGCTTTACTAGGACTTGAACGCTGGAACTCTAGACTTCCAAATCAGCTGATTTGGGAAGACGCGTTAACCACTAGACCAACCCGGTGGGTCAATTAAGTTTGAAATTTGTTACACGTAACGGTATTATAATTAGTATCCACGAATACCGGAGTTACCGTTAATTATAACATCAGCAAAGATTGTAAAGAAGAAAAAGAAAAGATTATATTATACGTAGTCGATTATAATCGTTATATATTTTTCCTTCAGCGACCTCAATCAGCCCCTTAATAAATATTTCGTTTGCTACTACTTTACGTCGTATCAATGAAATAATAACCCTTGTGAAAATGAAAACTAGCTTGCTATTTATTCGATTTAAAAAGCTATAAGTTAAATAAATAAAAGATAACGGTTAAAAGAGATATTTAAACTGAATTTTTGGATTGTTCTACGTACAGCTTTGGAAAATAAAAATTATTAGTTTCGATTTACATTACAATATATTTGGTAAAAGATAAAGATTTTTTCTTTGTTTGTGTATTAAAAAGCTTACATCCTGAGAGAAAAAATTTCAAAAAATTTATTTTTCTTATTTAAGGACAGATGGAAATACGTTTAATATTACAACTTGTTTTTATGTGTTTATATATCTATTTATCGGATATATTCTCGTAACTTGATCCGAAAAATGAAGTATTATTTTTAATGAAGTACTAATATTAAGAAAAAAAGGCTTTATAGTTTAACATGGAAACAAAATTTTTCATCGACGTACTGAAACTAAACTATTTTTTTTTTTTTCGGTTTATATATTCAGAAGCCGATTTTTTCTAAATGATTTATCGGTATTCTATTTTTTAAATCGTACATAAGTAGATATTTTATAAGTATTTTTATAAAAGAATAATTTGTTTCTAAAGTTAAAAACGTTAGCTGCAGAAAAAGAAGTCGCATCTGGACTTGAATTTCTGAAGCAAGCCCTGGAGGAAAAGCCTTGTGTAATCTTTGCCGTAGATCAGTACCCTATGCCGGTGCGACGACTAGAAATCTATCTCGTCATATTAAAGTTAAACGCCCGGAAATTGATATTTCAAGAAAAAAAAATCCTTGTACTTCTGATTATCGTATTTCAGAAACTCATTACGATTTAAATCTTACGTCTATTACGATTTATTTTTTAAGAAAATATTCATAAATAATGAATATAATATCCTTATGACTTTTTTTTTAAATATAAAAACTTAATAATACGGCTCAAATTTTGCGTGTCTGAATTTTTGAAAATCTTTGTGTTTTATGACCAGCGGCGGCTCGCGTATAGGCACTGTGGACTCCAGCACCACCTGTTTTCGCTTAATATTATCGATAACATTTAATATAACGAGTCCTTTTTTCTTAAATTTTTTTTTTATACTTGTACAATATATAATAATCCTTAAGCTTAATGTCAGTAGCCATCTCCCAGTTTATGAAAAAGATACGAAAATCTTATACAGTTCCAGCGTTCATCGATTGTAGAAAAAAGAATCGATACGACTGGACAGAAAAACTCCATAGAAATTAAAACTACTCGAGAATAAAATCGATTTAAGATACTGACCTTCACCGCGTCAGGATACACGAATGTCAAACGTGTTTCTGCCACTGTCAAACCAAGCCGCTGCTTGGTTAAAAGTGTTGGAAAAATCCGCTTATATTTTTCTTTTCCTTTTTGTTCGATATAGTGTTGAGCTCGGGTGTGTAACTTTGACTGGGCTATTAGGATTGGAGTAGGGAAAATTAGTAATCTCAGATAATTTTAAAAATTCAAAAAATAAATGATATATGGGATGTATCTTATTTAGAAAAAGAGAGTAGAATAATATGTAACTGATATTTTATGCGACTGGAATAGTATCAACAAAAATTAGAATCAGGAAAATCGAGTTTTTATTGTTTTCAGTCATTTGAGTGGTTTGATGCAGCTCTCCAAGATTCCCTATCTAGTGCTAGTCGTTTCATTTCAGTATACCCTCTACATCCTACATCCCTAACAATTTGTTTTACATATTCCAAACGTGGCCTGCCTACACAATTTTTCCCTTCTACATGTCCTTCCAAAATTAAAGCGACTATTCCAGGATGCCTTAGTATGTGGCCTATAAGTCTGTCAATTCTTTTAACTATATTTTTCCAAACGCTTCTTTCTTCATCTATTTGCCGCAATACCTCTTCATTTGTCACTTTATCCACCCATCTGATTTTTAACATTCTCCTATAGCACCGCATTTCAAAAGCTTCTAACCTTTTCTTCTCAGATACTCCGATCGTCCAAGTTTCACTTCCATATAAAGCGACACTCCAAACATACACTTTCAAAAATCTTTTCCTGACATTTAAATTAATTTTTGATGTAAACAAATTATATTTCTTACTGAAAGGCTCGTTTCGCTTGTGCTATTCGGCATTTTATATCGCTCCTGCTTCGTCCATCTTTAGTAATTCTACTTCCCAAATAACAAAATTCTTCTACCTCCATAATCTTTTCTCCTCCTATTTTCACATTCAGCGGTCCATCTTTGTTATTTCTACTACATTTCATTACTTTTGTTTTGTTCTTGTTTATTTTCATGCGATAGTTCTTGCGTAGAACTTCATCTATGCCGTTCGTTGTTTCTTCTAAATCCTTTTTACTCTTGGCTAGAATTACTATATCATCAGCAAATCGTAGCATCTTTATCTTTTCACCTTGTACTGTTACTCAGAATCTAAATTGTTCTTTAACATCATTAACTGCTAGTTCTATGTAAAGATAGAGATAGGGAACATTCCTTGTCGGACTCCCTTTCTTATTACAGCTTCTTTCTTATGTTCTTCAATTGTTACTGTTGCTGTTTGGTTCCTGTACATGTTAGCAATTGTTCTTCTATCTCTGTATTTGAACCCTAACTTTTTAAAATGCTGAACATTTTATTCTAGTCTACGTTATCGAATGCCTTTTCTAGGTCTATAAACGCCAAGTATGTTGGTTTGTTTTTCTTTAATCTTCCTTCTACTATTAATCTGAGGCCTAAAATTGCTTCCCTTGTCCCTATACTTTTCCTGAAACCAAATTGGTCTTCTCCTAACACTTCTTCCACTCTCCTCTCAATTCTTCTGTATAGAATTCTAGTTAAGATTTTTGATGCACGACTAGTTAAACTAATTGTTCTGTATTCTTCACATTTATCTGCCCCTGCTTTCTTTGGTATCATGACTATAACACTTTTTTTGAAGTCTGACGGAAATTCCCCTTTTTCATAATTATTACACACCAGTTTGTATAATCTATCAATCGCTTCCTCACCTGCACTGCGCAGTAATTCTACAGGTATTCCGTCTATTCCAGGAGCCTTTCTGCCATTTAAATCTTTTAATGCTCTCTTAAATTCAGATCTCAGTATTGTTTCTCTCATTTCATCCTCCTCAACTTCCTCTTCTTCCTCTATAACACCATTTTCTAATTCATTTCCTCCGTATAACTCTTCAATATATTCCACCCATCTATCGACTTTACCTTTCGTATTATATATAGGTGTACCATCTTTGTTTAACACATTATTTAATTTTGATTTATGTACCCTAAAATTTTCCTTAACTTTCCTGTATGCTCCGTCTATTTTACCAGCGTTCATTTCTCTTTCCACTTCTGAACACTTCTCTTTAATCCACTCTTCTTTCACCAGTTTGCACTTCCTGTTTATAGCATTTCTTAATTGCCGATAGTTCCTTTTACTTTCTTCATCACTAGCATTCTTATATTTTCTACGTTCATCCATCAGCTGCAATATATCGTCTGAAACCCAAGATTTTCTACCGGTTCTCTTTATTCCGCCTAAGTTTGCTTCTGCTGATTTAAGAATTTCCTTTTTAACATTCTCACATTCTTCTTCTACAATTTCTACCTTATCTTTTTTACTCAGACCTCTAGCGATGTCCTCCTCAAAAATCTTCTTTACCTCCTCTTCCTCAAGCTTCTCTAAATTCCACCGATTGTTCTGACACCTTTTCTTCAGGTTTTTAAACCCCAATCTACATTTCATTATCACCAAATTACGGTCGCTATCAATGTCTGCTCCAGGGTAAGTTTTGCAGTCAACGAGTTGATTTCTAAATCTTTGCTTAACCATGATATAATCTATCTGATACCTTGCAGTATCGCCTGGCTTTTTCCAAGTCTATATTCTGCTATTATGATTTTTAAATCGGGTGTTGGCAATTACTAAATTATACTTCGTGCAAAACTCTATAAGTCGGTCCCCTCTTTCATTCCTTTTGCCCAGCCCGTATTCACCCACTATATTTCCTTCCTTGCCTTTTCCAATGCTTGCATTCCAATCTCCAACTATTATTAAATTTTCATCTCCTTTTACGTGTTTAATTGCTTCATCAATCTCTTCGTATACACACTCTACCTCATCATCATCATCATGGGCGCTTGTAGGCATATAGACGTTAACAATCGTTGTCGGTTTAGGTTTTGATTTGTATAAAATTGTTATAATTGTATAAATTTAGTTTTATAAATGTAAATCTAAATTTATAAATCTAAATAAATTTAGATTATAAATTTATCGAGTATACTCTAATACTCGAGGACAAATTCAAAATTATCATAACCCTCTTTTAATGGATAGAATTTCTAACTGGTATTGACGGTATGTATTCCTATTGTGAAGGAGGACAACTTTGAGGCTTCTTTTGGAAAAATCTACTAACAGTCTCCAGTCAGTACTTTCATAAGGAATGTTAAATCGAGTCAAAAGTCCACATATATCGGTGCAGAAGACTACTTCTCTTTCTGAAAAATATGTAAGAAAATTTGTTTCTCTGTACCTTAACCAGAAAAATTAGGTGCCAGATGCTAGCAGGTTCTTTACTTTAAGCCTTCAACCAAGCAATTCTGAATTTTTTTTTGTCAGATGTGATTCTCGAACTAAATCGTTTAGTTCAGATTGTGAATAAAGCTCTGGTGCACAGTTATCTTCATTTAAATCTCTTGTGGAACTGCATATTTCAGGTAAAATTTCTGGTGGAAATGGCACTGATAGTAATGGACCATTAGGAACCAGACTTAAAGCGTATGGCATATTTAAATAGACGATTCTTTGTTTATTCTTCAAATTGAAACCGTGAACACCACTCGAACAAAAGTAACAATCATCGGTGTGATTTCACGGCTATCGTCACACAATTGAAACTCCAAATCTGAAGGTTTTGTTTCCTTTGACCACCGTCTAAGTCCTTCAACATATATGTAGCAAACTTATTGGGATGCCAAAGTTTTATCTTGATCTTCTATTTTCATTCTGAAATATGTGAGGTACACTTGTCGAACGAAACTTCTTATATTTCCTTTTTGCTTTCCCTCCATTAACTCACCACAGATGTAACAAAAAGAATCTACAGCCTGTTGAAGCCATTTGAAAAACAGATGGTTTGCTTTATGGCCTGAAAATATATTATCTACTGACAAAACACATCTGATCGCAGAAGATGGAAAAAGCTATTTACACATGCTGATGGTTGAAACAACACTGGTATTAGGTGCATGAGTGGTGCTGATAGCTGCCAATAAATGTTACATCTTGTTAAGTCTTATCATAACCTGTTGAACAAGCTCTCCCACCGTCTCATTTTCAAGCCAATACCCTCCCCCCCTGCCCACCTCTTCACACCACTCGATTGTTTTTGCTATAAGAATAAAGCCAAAAAAGTGAATATATTAATTTATAATACAAAAAGAATATTTTATGTTTATTTTAGAGTATCATATTTTAACTTTTTAAAAATTTTGAAATTTGCGAAAACTGCAGAAGCGATAGAAAAAAATGGTTATTTTCGGATTCGGCGAAAACAAAACACGTAGGAATCGATTATCAAAAGTTAAAAACATTCCAAGTTACAAATTATGTAGGCCTGTATTATTATACAAATTGTTAGCATAGAAATACCCAATAATTTCTCAGTACAATGTTAAGTTTTAACAGATTTTCTTTTATGATGTTTCTGTAAAGTTTTAGGTAGATTTCATAAGAAAGCTATGTATTGTAAACGGGTACCATGATTCGACTTGCAAAAAATTTTGACATAGCTTCGTGTTTCACATCCCCCAAACCCCAAAACTACCGTCAGCTCAAAAGTTCATATATACATTTATATATATATATATTTCACTTTCTCATGGACTCGATAACTGCCGTAATTTTGCACCAATCACTTTTAAATTATTTCTTAAAAATAACTTATCCGAAAATCTCAGTTGAGTTCGTTGGCCAAAAATAAGAACATAGAAGGTGGAGATGGGGATTCTTTTTCGTAAAAAAAACCAACGCTATAACTTTGTTATTAAATTATATCGAATTCGTTTCAAATTCCTACTATTCTTTGGGTAAGGGCCTAAAGGTTTTTGATATCACCAACCATTAGCCCAGGGGGTGGAAAAAATGGGGTTTTGAAGACAAAAAAAAAATCATACCTCCATAATACGCACAGTATAGAATCGGTTTAAAGTGGTCGTTAGTCATCTGATCATTACCAAAAAATTTTGCTATACAATTTTTTATACAATCAACCCTTACGGCAAGGGACGACCATTGCTGTAATTGTAAGATGGGACTTGTCATATGCTAAACACGTGAAAATGTTTTTCACATGCGATCATTATCGTATCGAGTAAATTTGAAGTTTTTCTTAACTTTAACGTGGAAATAATTTTTATCCCCTACTTAGCACCGGAGAAATATACCTGTCTCACAGATCTCCAACCCCTGACCTGTTTTTGATTTTTGGTCAACAACCTCTGAACCCATCAAGCACTAATTTTTCTAAAGCCAAGATAATGGTCGGTGATAGTGGATTGAGCACTCCCATACCTGTGCCCACTTCTGATGCGATTTCTTCAACAGTGAACTAGCGATCATGTTTGATAAGCTCAAACAGCACGGATGCATCGGTTGTGAGACTTGTCCTTGGGTGTCGACCCACGACTTTAGTTTTCTATACTTTTGCCGGTGCTTAATTGTTTGGTTCCCAGAATGCTTGGTTCTGGGGCAGTGTAGCGTTCCCAAACTGTAACTTTAAACAAATTAAAAATTTAATGCTGGTTTAATGCCTTCATTAGTTACAAAAGTTGTGCAAAAGACGACAGAACCGCTTGCTCACTCATGGCTGTACTGACGACAGAACAGAGCAGAGGAGCTAACAGAGCTAGCTAACCAAGCTAGTTCCCCTCTAACATACAAAAAACATTCACCCGCCAGCCAGCTCCAGAACTGTTTGCTGCGTAGAATAGTAAAACTACCATTTAAATCTGATTCACCCTAATATATGGACAGATTTCATCGATTCAATTTTTATTTTATACATGTAGTTACTCTAATAGAGTATATCAGTTTCACTTTCAAACTTGACGACTTTTTTTTGATGGCCTTATAAAACACACATTATTCAAAATAATACAGTTTATTTGCTGTCGTAAGTCTTGCCATGTAACTTAAGCGATAGATTTTTTATATAAAAAATTAATTATATAGATATTAGATTTATCTTTAAATGAGAAAATTTGGAAAGCTTTGACTGTGTGGAATGAATACAATATTTCTTCATTAAATTATGCTTTAGCTCATACTTAGCGGTAGACATGTTTATATATACATCTTTTAGCGCATAATAAATTACCTTTATATCAAGACAAGTTTTTCACCCATAAATATTTTTAAAATTGTTAAACGATAAGAAAATAATATTTTTTCACATCTTCAAAAAATCAAAATTTAAATAATCGAAAAAGTAGTATTTTATAGATTTGTATTGTGAATTTTATAGCTTTGTAAATTTTTTTCTACATAGTTTATTACATAATTTTGTTCGTGCCTTTTTTGAGTACCATAATTTTTTACCGAACGTTCTGGGAAACAGAAAAAAAAAATCTTGTTGAAATTTTTCACATAAAATAGTGTAATTATATTTGCTTCGTGGAACTAACAGTGCTGGAATATCAAAAAGGCTAGATTACTGAGCGGTGATGGATTTTGAAATGATGGGTGATTCAAGAAAAAAAAATCAACCTAGTCTCTGTATATACCTTTTGAAATTTTCTAATAAAAACATTCAACAAAATACCATTTTTATGTTTATGAAAATGCTATATTTAAAAATTTTTTTTTTAATTTACTTTTTTATAAATTTATTTTCCTCATTTTTGGCTGACATAGTTATGATATGATCTATAACAGTTCTTTTCAGTTTTTCTTCTTGTTTTGACTTTTCTGAATGTTACATGCGCGTGTGTTTTTTCCCTTATAAGGTGATGTAAGGCTTGAAGATAGGTGTGCAAAAAGCAAAAAAAATCTGCTTTCTAATGACACAGAATCAAGGTGAATTGATGACATTGCTGCAGCAGATGTTTGCGATTAGATAATTCACAAAGTGAATTTTTTAGTATCCTATTTGATGAATTTACAAATGCGGCAAAAATTTTCCCGGTTCATATGTTTTGTGAGATATGAAAGCGATAGGGACTAATCAATCTTGTCACTATGTCATCGACATAGGGACAAGATATATTTCATTTATAACAACCTATATATTGTAGGTAGTATATTACATACGACCTAAAATGCCTATACATATTGTATATAAATTACAACATATATAGGGGACAAGAGACATTTCAAATTTTAAAGAAAATATGTTGTTTTGCAAATCAATATCTGGTCGTGCAACAGTACAATGTTTTTTTGTTGTTATTTATGAAGCTGCTAAAAACCATAACATAGACTAAACCAAATGTATTGCGGTTTGTAGAGATGGTGCAAAATCAATAACAAGAGATAACAGTGGATTTCTGAAAAAATTAAAGATCATCTTACACCAAGGGCAGAATGGTTGTACTGCTTCCTTCACAGACATGCTCTTACCGCAAAAATTATGCCGGAAAATCTGAAATTCTTTGTAAAACTATATAAATGGTTAATTTGACTAAAAATCAACAATTGCAGAATACGCTGTTTGCTAAACTATGTGATGAAACGGGTGAAAAGAAAAGTTCTCTTCCGTACAGAAATCAGATTGTTATCGCAGGGAATATTATTAACCGGTTATTGGAATTGCAAGCTAGATGATATTTTTTCAAGATACACAAATGCCATTCTCATTGCTTTTAAAGAATAACGAGTCGACGTACTTAGATGAAGTATTTTCACATTTAAACAACTTGAATGTGAATTTACAAGGATATGATGATAAAAACATTTTATTAATGACAAACTTCACGCTTTCATTAAGAAGCTTGATGTCGGATTATTCACCTTCAAAGTAAAAATTCTGATATGTTTCCAATCGCTTCTGATTACATTGAGAACGTTTGGATGAATAAGAAAGACTATCCACCACAGTTTCGATAGCATGAACATGCATTTGTGCGAGCTTTCAGGAAATAATTTCCTGGAAGATAAAAATGTTTTCATGAAGAGACGGGTACTGAATCCATTTAGTGAAAACATTGTTGCTGCTGCTAAGTTACTGGTTGAGATTCACAATCGGCTCATTGAAATGTGTGCCGGATAAAATGTTACGATAACAATTCATATCTGAAGATCTTTAGATACATCTTTGGCTTTCTCTGAAGTGAATATGAAAATTATGTCACAGAGGCGTTAAAAATATTAATCCCTTTTGCCATCCTCTCATTACTTAAAAATAATTTGCTTTTTTGTGTGTTTCTTACACATGTATGGAGAAACTTTTAAATGAAAAACAAATGTAACTGTCTCTTTACATGTGTACTTTTAAATTTAAAGATCTATAAATCTAGGTATAAATTTTATAATAATGATTTTTTTTTTCTCACAAAATGATTTTATTATTTACATGAAGTCTAATTTCACGACCCCCCAGGTTGAGAAACACCGGTCTAGGTTATTAAAATGCTGCTGCATGTTGTTGTCTGCTGAAGGAAATTATGTAAACAAATTGTGGTTTATATTTGAATATCTCTCATAGAATGCCCTTCCTTGTTAAATATAAGTCTATGTAATCAGTGAATTACAAATGGTTTTTGTGATTATCACTGAAACTAAGACCAAAGAATTTCATGCATTTTAAGCCAATGAATGACAAAATGTTTGAGTAGACAGTTTAGAAATCAAATACCAAATCAACAGAACCAGGGCAGAATTTCAAACTTGATAGAGCACAGCCCTAGTACCTAGAACACATGCATGTTTTTTTTTTTTGTAACCTCATAGAGTGTATCAATTTTAATCTAGCAGCTAATGCATATATAATTACAATGAATCACATCTTTATTTTGTTAGTAATGATAGAAAAAATTGAACCTTACTACATTAAACACTGTCAAAAAATTGATGATACTCAGTGAAACAATTTATAAAATTAAGAGGCTTTTGAGGGATGAAACTATTAGCAGATATACAAATTAAAGCTGTTATAACAATTTTAAAAACTGTCAAATTTCATTTGGAATGTCCGATGTACCAGTTGGCCATCAATATGCCAAAATCAAAATGTTATTAACAATAAGAACAGGTTGATAATGGTAAATCATCATCTTTTTGATAATTAAGAAGTTAAAGATGCCATTGAAAGCACTCACTATTTGACAGCCAGGATGATATTACAATGAAAGAGACAGCATAGCTGGAAGCCATTCCAGAATAAGACTACAAAACTATTTCCAGCAGCAGTGGAACTGCTGGGTTAACAAAAATTGGATCACAAGGGAATTTCAAAGGAGATTAGATTGGAAACCAAAAGCTAAAAGTATTTTTTTTCAAGTTCAAGAGTTGAACTTTTTGAACACACCATGTATTCACTTACGACACTTGACTAATATTTATTACACGACTGCCCAAATATGAGTGTAATGTATTTGAGGGTGTTTGTATGTATGTTGGTTTCACCAAAGCAGTTCAACGGCTCAATCGGTTTAGATATATGACCCTGCATTGGAATTCTTGTTTCTGGGAGTGTCATATAAATATATATATATATAAAATAAATTTAAAAAAAATTACACTACATACAAATAACACAGCAAGATCAATATATTCAATGAAATGAACAATGTCACTTCCAAGATACAGGCAACAGGAAGTTTATACCAGGTGGCATTTAACCAAGTTAAATATTTTAACAAAGTCATATCGGCATAAAGCCTTCATGGATCTAACAGCAATGGTCCAAAACTTAGGGGTTTCGCACTTCTATATTACACTGTTGTGTAATGATCTGCACTGATCATAGTACTGTCCTAATGATCAGACACCCTGTTTTTTTTGGCTATCATGTTTTTTTTTTCATTTTTAACAGATTTAAAACTTGTTTTTAAAATATAATAAAGTAGATAAAATGTAAATAATTGCAAAAATATTTTAACATTTAAAGTATTATAAATAACAGAGAATTAACTGATATATAGCAATCTGCACCATATTGCGCATAGAATTGCAGTGTAAACAGACCACATTTACCAAAACAAGCAGTACATCAGTGAACTATAATGGGAAAAAACCAGTAATACCTTTTTTAAATATTACTGAATGCATACATGCAGGAAAAAATGAATAAAAGAAAAAAATTAATACCAGGATCGATATTAGAATCTGTCATTTGTCTATTGTATGTTTCTTTTGCAGCTGTTCTAGGTAAACGTGGTTCTTCATCATCATCTGGAAACAATTCTGCCAACCTCTGAGGTAAACAAATTCCCATATAACAAGGACCGCTCCATGCAGTATCATCATCTGGAGGTTAACAAAAATAAAATTAAAAGATTGAATATTTTAATATATTTCAAGAGAAGTTTTAATAAAGATTCTTTATTTATGAAAAAAAAAAGAATAAAATATAACTCTCTTGGCTAAATTAATACAAAAATAGATTCTTATTTCATAATTGAAACCAGAATTTCACATTACAAAAATGGCAGTTTCATATGTCAAAATAACAGAAATTTTTATGCTGCAGGTCCTTCCTTAAATTTTACAGGAAACATAAGTTGTTTGTATATATCATAAAAACCTAACCAGACATAACCTACGCTTGCACACCTTGCTAAATATGCAGATTAAATGATATTTAACATTAATTAGATGAGGTTGGTGAGCATAGGTTATGTTGATATACATACAATTTATCAGTACACGGGAGTCAACATAATCTGAAGTGTTTGTAATTTTTATTTTTCATTAAAAAATGTACTCTTTCTACTGTAAATAAATGTTACTAATCATTTTCTCATGAAATCTGAAGAAGTTGCATCAAAAGAAGTGAAAAAAAGTGGCAGTACAATAACAAGCAAGTACTATTTATTGTCCTCTGACTTACTCCAGTTAATATATATTTTTTTTTTCATTTCAAATTAATGTTCTATTCCTTTAGCAAAATATTTTGGTAGATAATAACTTACAACATATGAAAAGTTAAATGACTTTTGTCAAAAATATTTTAAAGAACTTTTTTAGAGTTCGTTTCTGGGTAATGAAGGTCATTCAAGTATAAACTGGAATTTTGCCATGCGGACTGAATGAACAAGAAATATTCATAATGATAATATAAACATTTTTATAAATTAAGCAAATGCCAGTTGTCAGAAAAAGGGGAGGCATAAACACATCTATGAGTTACATAAATCATAAGGTTTTCTTCTACTAGTTTGTGACTGTGGACTTAACTGCATTAGTATAAAATTCATCAAAACAGCACCACTGATCGAAAATTAATTTAACAATTTCTCTATAATTTCATATTATCAGTATTTTTAATTATCTAATATTTCCTTAATTTTAAATTTTTGTTTAACTTTCTTTAATCCTACACAGCTTTGGTGATTGTTTAATAACATGATATGTTTGTTTTACAAAAGTGGTAATGTGCATAAGAAAATATTTTTATCTTGTATTTTCTAATCCTAATTATTATCAGGAAAGATAAAAAATATATAGAAAATTTTGTTTTCTCTATTTTATAATTAAACAGTAATTTTACTTAAATAAAATAAATAATTTTTTCACCTATTTTTAATAACTTCTTCAATATTACAAGTCAATTTGTTTACATTGTATTGGCATGAAAACAACTGCATATTTTCGTTTTTTTCAATATATTTTAATAATATACTCATTATTTTTATTATTCTACATTACATGTTTGTATCTTTTAATGAAACTGCATTAATCCTAGCACTCTGATCAAGAAAACAATAGAGATTTTGCAGGATTATTTAATCTTTGATTTTTTTTTTATTCTCCTTCGATTTCCCCGCCCCTAGGAGCTGCATCCGCAATTAAGAATAAGCTCAGCTCCAACGCGTGCCATCATCTCAAACTACCTTGGAAGAGCACAAGGCCCCACCCAGACAGTTGGGACTCGATCTTTCTTGCATGCTATGCCTCAAATGAGGGGATCACAAAGAGCCACTGGGACTCCAGTCTTAATGCCTCACTTCTAATGAGGAATCCCAAAGGGATCCCCCTCAGGATTACAGTCTTACTTTGTCTACCCGATCATCAAAGCTGAGACACCGGAGTCTCCCACCCCTCCCAGATGAGGCTGTCCCTTACAGATACCACAGTATAGCTGTGCACATATTCATGGCACTGGTGCAAGTGGGGCCACCTTACATCCTCAACACACAGGTGCAAATCCTTGCGATCTACGTCATGTAGATGTCACTGTCTGTCATAGACAGTGGGGTTCCTGTTTGCAGTCCCTCTTATGTGGCCGACCATACCGCAGTTAAAACAATGATGACTTTGGACTGGGCCAAGACAAAACTTGTCCCTATGCCCTGTAACCTAACACCAAAAGCAAAGGTCATCTGAGGCAAGTAGAGACACCAGCAAGCCACCCAGCCAATGCGAATAAGTATTGGCTGGGTGGCTTAGATAGTATCAGATAGTAGTTTCTCCACAAGAAGAGATGGCACCACCAAAGTATGTTCCGACTCGTAGACAGTTCTAAATGTAACTTCCTTATCAATTTTGACTCCTTTGCAGGATGCTGCAAAATTTTTCCATACAATAGTTAGTTTAATTTTTACTTCATAAACACAGAAATGCCTTTTTTAAGAGTATAATTTTAATGCTTAATCATTTTTTTTTTTATTTTAAGTTTACAATTTACATTTTACCTTGGCTGCATCAACAGCAATTAAGTCTAATTTCTCAAACTAGTGTTTGTTTTATTGAGTTTAAATATATCAATTTTCTCAAAAATTTGTTACAAAGTTTTATTTGTTAATTGGCAATCTAATAAAGTTATTTAATTAAAAATAAAACCAAACTATAATAAAACTAAAAAAGTTGTTTCTGACTTGCATTTTCTAAAATTTTAATGACTTTAAAAAAAAAAAAATATTAGAAATGTAGTTCTAGGGAACTTTTACCATAATTATTAGGGTCAAAAAAATTTTTGTTTGCGTTGTATTAATACATAGAGCAAAAAATATTTTGGCAGCTATAGTGTGAACAAAACATTTCTGGACCTATGATTATACTACTTTGTGAGGGTCAGTTTTATCATGTTTATTAATTTGGGATGTAGTCCAAGGTGTCTTAGAATTTTTAGCAAGGATTCTCAGTGGATGCAATCAAATGCTTTCTTCAAGTCAACAAATGTCATCACAATGTCTCGGCTTCAGTTTCTGTTATAATCCATTATTTGCTTGAGACTCATGATCTAGTCTGAACAGCTCCTCCAATATCTGAAAACCCCTGGTATTTTCTAGTTCTTTCTCAAGTTGTAAACCAATCCTGTTGATGATGATTCTTCAACGAATTTTGTATGTTTTTCTAGGAGTGTTTTCTTCATCCAGATGTTGACAAGTTGTTGGAGAGCGATCTTTGCTGGTCTTGCTGCATGTTTATATCTGTAAAGGTCTGATCTTCTTCCACCGCTTTGTAATTCTTCATCTCAACCATTAGCCTTGGTAGCCTTATTACGGGAGGATTGATGTTTTCCAATGGTGATGTTGCTATTGGGGTCCTGGTGTCCTAAGTTTAATTAAATTATGTTAAAATTTACCTCAGAAAGCAATTTTTTTTAAATGTAGTAATAAACATTAATGAAAATAATGAAACAGTTAACTGTAATTTTTAAAAAACAAAAATCATATTACTGCCACCAACAGAAAATCAAATCATTCTTAGTTACAAAAAATAAATACATTTTATGGTATGATACATAAAGTACACAAATACACACAAAATAAACCAAAATGAATTAAGAATATTTTGATACAGAATATTAAAAAAACTACATTAAAAAGAATATTAAAAAAATTCATAATTCCATCTAGAAAAAAAAATTAAGCAAAAACATCTTAAGTACCAGTGAGAAACTTAAAAAAAAATTGCAAAACTAAACAGTCCCAACTTATTACATTTTCTGAATGAAATTATAAGTTAAATTAAATTCAGATATTTAAATTAATAAAATTTTACATATTTAATAAATTTTACCATATTTTTACAAAAGATGTTTGAAGTGAATGCCCTGTGCATCAATGCACTATTGCGCTTGAGAGATCATACTGAGAGTCAACTGATGTAAAACATTGTCAATGCTGTTGCTCTCTTGTTGAATGTTTATTTTCAATTCACTGATAAAATCTATCCTTAAAATAACTCCCAAACGAATAAAAGTGAAGTAGAGAAATCTGGGGAATGTGATGGCCAATATTTAGACTTATGGTTTGTAAGTTCTTTTGAATTGTTTCACAGTTATTAAATAACATGATTTAAATCATGAAGAAACTTACAGCAAGATGTGTATTTTACACCACTTTGATGAGATAACTTGTGTATACATTTTTCCGGGCTGGCAGATTATTTATTAAATTTCAGTTCACATACATAACTAATATGCAATATAATACTATAAAACTGCAGATTGATGAAGTGGGATCAAAAAGTAATAAAATCTTAATTTCTATTAAAAACAATTTTCTTGTTCTTCTATACCGATAAAGTCCTCTTCTAAGTAGACGTGCAGAGATGTGACACACTTATGCCAGCGTTTCTTCCAATCCTAAACCATTTGTAGAGAAAGGTTTTTACATATTCTTAAATTGACTCAGTAATTTTTTCTTTATTTCAACTACTGTCACAATTTGCAGTCCTTAATCAGTCGGAACAAGATAGAGTTGCAGGGTGCCACGTCTGTATAATACTGAGGTTGCAGCACCAGTATGGTGTTATTTTTCATTACACAATCAGGAATTAATTGAGTGAGTGAGTTTGGAGCATTATCGTAGTGTCAAATTCAAGAATTATTTAACCATATTTATGGTTGTTTCTTCAGGCTGCCTCATATAAAAAGAATAAAACTGCTACTGTTTAAAAAATGGCATAAAACAAATACTGTATGTTTAACTACAATCATATGGAAGAATTCATAATGGACACCACTGTAATAAAAAAAAAAAATATATATATATAGTAAGGAGGAATTTAATATCGATGAAACTTAGTGTCCTTTTTTCATTTTTGGTTCTTTAGGAACTTCTACTGGGATAATTAGACCTTCCATTTCAACATAATAATTGTACACCCACAATTCATCACATATTATGACACGTTTGAGTAATTCAGTAATGCAAAGTCATCAGCTAACAACTGCTGCAATAGCTGCAGTTTTGAAAATTTTTAGTTTTACAAATTTAGCTACTAGTTTTATATTGAAACTGTCAAAAATTGTTCCACGTGAGCTATAACAAATTCCCAAATCTTCAGCAATTTCTATAATACTGATTTGATGAATATTGATCACTTGTCTTTCATTTTATCAATATTTTTATTGGTTGCTGATGCATAAGGCTATTCAATCCTTTTCATAGTCTTCTTGAAACTGTATGTAACCAGATGTCGACATACCATCCTGCCAAAAGCTTTTTGTAACATCTTCACCATTTCAATGTAGTGAAAAACTTCCATTTTTGCAAAATTTAATGCACATCCTTTGTTGATAAAACAAAATATTATATTAAATTATTTTCAAACAAAATAAATCTTCATATGTAGGAAAATACATTTTAATTAATTGGTAGCCAAATCTGAACTAAATGTTTTATATAGTTGAAAATTTAATTGAGTCATACTAAATGTATGGCAAATAACCATACATTATAGATATACTCAGTTGAAAGACAGCATACAGAATTGAAAAAGATACTTGTTATTTTTGATCACACTTTATATATAGTTGAAAAATTATTGCAAATGAAATATTCATGGTTATTTTCCACAGTAAAACCTTAGTATAAATCAAGCGACCACTGTTATTTCAATACAAATAACAGAATGAGTTGGCCATTTTGAATTTCTAATAAAGTTTATACAACCCTTTTTAACTTAAAATAATATATTTCACAAAATTATTTTAACACTAACTGAATAAAATTTACCTCTGTGAAAGGAATATCAAGAAAAAGTTCTTGAAGAAATCTCCTTGATTGTATGCGATGTGATGTTGATGACATTATATTGTAAACATCACAATATACACAAACATCTTGGAATACATCACTATAGGTTTGTTTTAAGCTGGAAAAAATTGCAATAAATTAAAAATTACTTACAAAAGACTGCTATATACATACTTTTATTTTCACACATAAATCACAAACTTATAAATTTTATAATAATTTCTTTTTTCATCAGTCATTTAACTGGTTTTTGCTTTTTCCCAATACTTCTTTTGGTTTAGCATTAGTCTTTAATCTTCTACATTTACATTCCCAAGTATGTTCTTCTATTATTTATTTTCTTGTACTTTCTATTTTCTTGAACATTGAGACAAAGAAATTTTGAGGAATTAGTAACCAGACAGGTGATTGAACATAAATAATCAATCATCTAGCTGTTAACAAGATAAATTGATTATTGCATTCTCTAGTGGATATGTATCAGCAAGGGCATATGGTTAAGAAATATCATATTGAATTTCTTCCATTTAAGCTAAGAAAAATAGAGGGCAACTTTCCCAGTTTTCTATGCTAAACGGAAAAAAGCTTTGTTTTTATACTTTTTTCTTCATCTATTCTAATTTCTTTTTACTCTTCCCTCCAGAAATAAGTAATCTAACACAGGAGCTTTAGTATACTGCCCACTGATAGTTGTACAATTCCATGAGTAATTCCTCTTTTCAAAATTTTGAAAAAGAGGCTGGAAGACGACAGCACAGTCATCTTCTGACCTCTGTGCTGTAAAGGTAGAGTCCCTTCCTTTTGTTTGGAAAGTTGAATTTGAACCTACAGTTTTCACATACAAAATACTTCACAGAACAAATACAAGTAATTGTGTTTTCAATCAGTAGTTACTTTATAATAAACGTTTTTAAAAAGATAGAGAATAAAATTTGATAATTTAAGTATTTTTAATACACATATACTTACTGTAATAAAGCTTGTTTGCAGGTTTTATATAAAACTGGATTAGATAATTGTTCAACAAATTTTAAAACATCTCTGCGGACCATCGAACGACTTTTTAAATTATCACTTACTGAACGCTGAGCAATACCTGTAAAATAAATAATAATTAAAGAATAATTATCTATTTACAAAAATAATAAAAACAATAAGAAATAACTGTTAGATTGATATTTTGTATATTTGGACTATTGGATATAATGATTTCTTTAGTCATATATACTGATTATTTGATTGTATCCAGAGGTAGGTTTAGTTGTTTGCCTTCATATACTTAATCAGTGTTGACAGCAAATATTGATTCTGCACAATAACCTATTAACACAGTACCAACAATGTATATTTGGTGAAACTGCAGAATTAGAAGTATTCTTTACAAATACAGATCAACCAGATTTAGAAATTATTTACTCATGCTGGTAATGTTTTAGTTTGAATACTACATTTTAATTCTAACACTCAATATACTCAATATAAAGAAATTTTCATTCTAAGAAATACTTTTACCGCAAAGAGGTAGTTAATGTATGGATTTGATCACTATGAGTGATTTTACCATACTGTTGTTATCTCCAAACAGAGTATTAATATCCATTTATAGATAATCAGTTGCATTTGTTCATAGTGTCTTCTAAAATAGTATCATAGCGTCTTACATATTAAGTAGAGTAATATTTGTATTTCAAGTACTTCATTAGAATTTTATCTAACCTTAATACAGATCAATTAATTGAATCCTGAAGCCAAAATATGAAATGTATTATAAATGTTCGGGTTACTGTACAATTCCATCAGAAACTGGATACTTCTTTTACACCAGAAATGTGGGTATTTAATTTAGTTACAAGTAAAATTAGATCTTTAGTTAAGTTTTAACCCAGATTTAACTAGATTACCCACATTATGCCATATTCATTATTTTGTTTATATTTAAACTAAATTTCTTCCTTAACAATCTGTCTAATATCTGTAACATGTATACATTTCTAGAATCAAAAAATAAACAATATTATTAAATAATTTTTTCATTTCCTTTTTTTATTTTTCTAAACCAAAAATTAAAAATGAAGTGCCATGTACAGGGCTATATTAGTCTTATTCCATTAAAATTGCTTCCTTCTCTACATTTCTACATTTACAGGAAAAACAATTCTTGTAAAAAATGAAAACAGTTTTCCTTTTTCTATAATTCAACCTTACTCTATTTTGTTAAAAAAATTATAAAAATCATCTTTCATGTTCTAGAAATGATCTCATGCAGTTGTACCTTTATGTTTTTTATTTTTTTTGTATAATTAATCTGAAAATTGAATTGTTTCTTGTGTACACCTGTTCTTTTCTGAAAATAAACTGGTCGTTAACTAGTTTGAGCATACGGTACTAAGGGCAGTTATAATGCCCCGGTAACAAAACGATAATGACAAAACATTCATTATGTCAGCATTCAGATTTGGACTCTTGGAAGGGATGCAGTGGTGATTTATTTTTGTTTAGGACAAACAAGAGGTTAGACATCAAACTGTGTAAGTCTTTTTTGTCCTGATTACATTATCTTGTATTTCAAACTGATTTTCAGTCGGTGGGCTCTGCTTTGAAACCTCTATGCCAGAGTTAGTTCTAGTCGGACTGATGCAGCGGACTAGATTTTAGACTCAGACAGCCTTGCCTAAAGTCTGCAATGGAGTCAATCCTCAACACAAAGTACATCACTCACAGAAGCCTCTCTGTTTCTAGTAGCTTCATAGACTCCCTTAAGAAGGTCATGTTGGACTTCAGTTGACTTGAAATGGTGGCAATGAATAGCATTAGATCTGGTTCTGAATCGTAAGCATACACAGGTCTTTGACAAGTATCAAGGTGACAGTTATATTGAATTAATCAGATTTGGGTTGAAGGGGTGGGTGTTGCAAGTGATCACACTTAACAGGCATTTGATTGCAGTGACACAATCATAGAGAAGCATGGAGCAGGACATTTTTGGTACAGCCTTACAGAACTAGGTCTTCTTTTCTTTCATTTTGTGTTTAGCCTCTGGAACCACATAAGGTATTACTTCAGAGTATGAATGAGGATGGTATGAATGTAAATGATGTGTAGTCTTGTACAGTCTCAGGTCGACCATTTCTGAGATGTGTGGTTAATTGAAACCCAACCATCAAAGAACACCAGTATCCATGATGTAGTATTCAAATCTATATAAAAGCCTTTATTAGGATTTAACCTTAGAACTCTCGACTTCGAAATCAGCTGATTTGTGATAAGTTCACCACTAGACCAACTGGGTGGGTCTACATAGGTAGCTCTATGCTCATTCATGATTCTATTTTCTATATTATAGATTCACAAACTCTTAAGAGTAGGCATTCTAGTCTTCGTTTAGCACAAAATTTATTCTAATTTTTTTAATCAGGGAAATGGAATTATTTTATGCTGTGGGTAAATTTCAATGAAAAATGTCATAATGAAATTTTAAGGCCAGTCTTGTTTATGCTCCAATGAAATAATACTCTTATTACTTACGTTTTCTCTTTACAAACAGATTAAAAATGTAACAGATTCAACCTTTTAGAGGCAGATCAACCAAGGAAAATAAAATCAGTATTATAATGCAAGAAAATGTATTCTGGAAAGAATATTTAAGAATTGCTTTATTTTCCTAAAATTACAGTTAAGTAACTATATACTTACCAGATTTAGTGTTCTGTGACTTTTTCTTCTTTCCAAAATTAAAAAGGTTATTAAGGGTTTTCATTTCACCACGATGATAAATAACTGAAGGATGCAGTGAGTTGTGGATTTAGGAAACACTGCCAACATTATTAATTGGTAGAATGAGAAGACTGGTACACAATTAGGAAAAATAAATAGCTGTAAAAATAACAACTGTTTATGAAAAAATAAATATAAGCTTTTGCAGCAAATAAAATCTACTTTTATGCCATATTTGTTTCATTTGACTATCTCTTGTGAGTTATAAGTAACTGTGCATTACATTTCAGCCACCTCTTGTATGCAAGTAAAATAATTTTCTCAAAGCCTGAATGTTTCCGTATGAAGTCTATCTCAACTATCAATCAGTAAGTGTTCTGAAAACATTTATGAAAAAGGTTGATGTGCCCTTTCATTCAGGAATCATACAGATATCCATATATTATGGTAGCATAAACTGGATGGCTATTTTTGCCTTCTTAAAGGCTTACAAAGAGATAGCTATCACCTGTTAACAACAAAGGTTTCACATGATTCCTAAGAGAATTACTAATTATATTAATTAATTATAATTAAAAAATAATAAATAAAATACTTACTAGTAACGTCAGTGCTAGAACTATCAATACTGTTTACACCTTCTAAACCACCTTTTGTCTGCCAAGGCAACATTATTGGGCTTTCACCTTCACCAGGTGCACCTCCATAACTGCTTTCGGTCTCTAAATATTAATAAAAGAAAGACATAACAAGTTAAAAAGCTATTAATATATATATATATATATATATATATATACATTGAGATCAGTGGAAAAAAAGTTTCTTCGTATTCTACCAGTATTTGCCTTTAGAATTGCATAACATATTAATCAAATCTATCAACAATTGTGTTTTGAAAGGTGACATACCACTGAGTATTTTTAGAAAGTTATGATTACATTATTTAATTATTTAAAACTTATTGCGTTTTGAAAATGAGTAAAGTTAAACAAGAAATTTGATACATTCTGAAATTTTATTACAAATAGTGAAGAATGTGACTCAGGCTACTGAAAATAATTGAAATATGTATGGTCATGATATACAATCAGTACATACAGTACAAAGCTGGTTCAAGTGTTTTCAATCTGTTAATTTTGATGTCAATCCTGTACTTCACAGTGGTCAGAAGATGACTGAAAATAGCAATAAAACTGAGCAAGACTGGATAATTAGTAATTAGTTAGGATATCAGTAATAAATTTAACATCAGCCACAAAACAGTTTTAAATTACTTGAAGAAGGCTGGATACGAAAAAAATCTTGATGTTTGATGCCACATGATTTAACAATGAAAAATTTAATGAACTGAATTTCCATCTGCAATTCATTATTTAAGTGAAAAAAAATTGAAGCATTTTTAAAAAGGCTGATTACAGACAATGAAAAATGGATCACTCACAGTTAAAATGTATGGAAAGATTGTGGTTGAAGCAAGGTGATGCTCTGCAAATGGCAGCAAAGCCAGGATTGAGGCCAAGAAAAATAATGTTTTTTATGTGTGTGTGTTGGGATCAGAAAGGAGTTCATTATGAGCTGCTGCCACAGGTTAACTATCGATTCTAACCTCAATCGATTGATATTTAAGATATCATTTTCCATCACAACAATGCCAGTCCATACACATTTTTGGAAAATTAAGAGAGCTTGGCAGGGAAGGAAGTTTTGATACACCACTAAATAGTCCTGATATTGTTTGTTCTGTTTGATTTCTACGTAACTCTCCTAACAGAATAAAATTAGCTTCAAAAGAGGCCTGTGAAAACCACTTATCGCAGTATTTCATTCAGTTTTTATAAGAAAATATTTTCTTATTTGATAAACTGATCTAAATGATTACTTGCATCTGTTTACCCAGACATACAAGAATAACCAAGCAATACTTGCACGATCCTAACTCTGACCGAAAAGTTCTCCATGTCTTATTTTAAAAAAGGAACAAATAAAGAAGTGTTCCTTCATAAAAAAATTCATTTTATAGTATTTGTAATCAATAAATTATAACAAAGTTATAATTTATTGATTATTGGTTGTGAAGGAAGCTAGCAGGCTTCCTTCACAACCTTGTTGCATAGACTTCTGCTGAAGTCGTCAATGAATTTTTTTGCAACTTGCATAGATATGCATATCACTTAGGATTCACCTTCAACTTTATCCAGTTTTTGAGTAATTTTTTTGATTTTTTTTGTCATCACTCCCACAACTTGAAGGAATACTGTGCAGACCGGTACACACAAAACTTTTCTCCTAGTGTTTAAGAAGTTACCTCTATTCCTAAAGCATTTAAACCATGTTTAATGACATAAATCATGAATAAATTGTGTTAATTTATAACTAAAATAAAGAAACATAAAATCTAATGAGATTTATAAGCAGCATTAAACCAGAATAATTTTACATGAATTATAACATCGGTTTTTAAAGAACTGCTCCAAATAACCAGTGGTTCTACTAACCGATGTTCATTGTATTTTCTCCATTTCCTATTTCTAGTACTTCAGAGGGTTTTTGTTGTCAAAACATAAAGGCCTTCAATTTGTACACAGTTACTTTCTTTAAATGGAATACTTATTCTACAGTACATATTATGCTAGCTACCCATTCACATTCTTTTCATTGTATATAAATAAGAAATAGATTTATATGTAATAGATTCAGAAAGTAATGACATAAGGATACAGTTTGATCCTGTTGTTTTTCAACTTGTGCATAGGAATAATTGTGCAATATAAGAACCACAAAAAAAAGAAATGTATAGATTTGATGATGAAATTGTACTTTTGGCACAAAAACAAAATAAGAATTAGAAGAAATACTGAATGGTATGTATTTATTATTGAGAAAGAAATCCAATCTTGAAATAAATTAAAGTAAAAAAAAAAAAAAAAACATGATGAAATGTACCAGAAATGAGGATAATAAGGATTAAGTATTAAAACTGGTGAAAACAACATACCAAAAATGTCAACTTTTTTTTTTACGTAGGTAATAAAGTAATACATTCATCAAAAGTAGATTGGCACAGCAAGAACATCTTTTGTGCAGAAATAATCTCTCCAATATCATATACAGATCTAATTAAAAAGAAATTACTGAAAATATTAGTGTAGAGTTTAGTAATTTTATAGTAGTGAAATATAGGTAAAAGGAAAAAGTAAAAATGAAAAACAACCTTTGAAATGTGGTTTTACAAGAAAATGCTGATAATTTCCTAGGTTGATAAAATCTGAAATGAAGACGTCTGGAAGAGGACAGAGATTTTTGGTGGTTTTATAAAGAAATAACAAAATTGGTAGATTACATATTAATATAACAAATTAGTAAATCTGATGACAGATGGATCATTATGAAGAAAATTATGAAGTAATTTTTAATCGTATTACCTGGTAAATTCAACATGAATTCATCATTATCACTTGTGCTGCCGGTAGTAGTAGAGGGATCCTTTGGAAGGTAAAAGATTCCACTTTTTCCGATCTAAAATAAAGCCGAGAAACTTTTCAAAACAGTATTAATATACGCTGAATCATCATAACAGAAATCTTTTAACAACAAAGCTGTGTACACAAGCAAATGTAAACACACAGGTGCATATACACAGTGAGCTTTCATGCCGGTTCCGAGATTTTTAATAAATCTTATTAAGACCTTACTAATTAAGGATAAAAATTTATACTTCCTGATTTTTGAAAGCTCAAATAGGAGAAATATGATTCCTGATGCGGGGGCGATAATCCCTTTAGAAGTGGTAGAGTAAATGACATGAAGTACTGCATAACAAATTCAGTAGAACTTTTCATTCTTAAAAATACAGAAAACAACCAGACTACTCCTCAGCAACAAATTTAACAGCAGTGGCTAAAAGAAATAGTTAATTATCAGATTTTTATTATTTTTATAATTAACTTCAACATTTGTTAGACACTGTTAACAGATATTATCTGAACCGGTCATAATTTTGCCTTTTAACTTCAAACAGTTGTTTGATAATGGTTTGCAGTTCATCGACTCAAAGAACTTTGATGTCTTTGCAATCCTATAGATTTTCTATGCCATCTAAAATATTTTTAAGCAAGGATATGGTTGAGATCATACTCAAACCTTTTTTAAAATTACATTATCATTTACAATTTAAATCATACTTTTTTAGAAAATTATACAGAATCTTTCCTTCAAACACATTAGTCGGGAGGGAAAGAAAAACAGAAGGGGGGTTCTTTTTTTTAATAAGGTTGCTTGCTGTATGTGTATATACAAAGGCAGCTTTGTACCAGCCTTTCATTTACAATGAATCATTTGCTAAGTATATGGTTCAACGAAAAACTTGAAGATATACTTGAATCGAGGACAATCAAGTACAGTAGCAATCATACCCTTCAGATCTTCTGAAAACATTAAAATATAAGTACATTAAATGTTCTTATGATTATATTATAATGCAATGTAATGAAATCTGAAGGTACATCAATGAATTTGTTGGCTATGAATGGTTGGTTGATGTTGGGTGTCTTGCATTTTACAAACAAAAATATTTTCAATGTTACATGTAAAGTACAAATTTCATACACTACTTTTCATCATTTTTTAATCTTAAATGATTAAACACAGAATAAATCAGCAATTTTATTTTAAGAGACACATTTTATATATATATATATATCACAAAGTTAGAATATCTAGAAAAAGAAATTTATTGTAATAAGAGTTTCCCAAATCCAGTTTTTCATCTATTTTAAAAGCAGGTTAAATGACATTAATGACAAATATCCATAAGTCATTGGACAAAATTTCATAATCAGTTCATCCAGTCTGAAGATAACAAAAACAAAATCGAGCTCACTACACCAAATCCCAAAATGAAATCGCCCAAATACACAATTAGATCATCATATTAACTAACAGTATCATCTAATAAGTAAAATGTGATTTTGAGCCCAGAAATGACAAAAAAAGGTTGTTTGCCCCCACCCACAATTTAAGGATATTTAAATGAGACTAAACACCATCAAAAAGTATCTTTGCTAACTAAGGGACATTAAATTATGTGAAAAATTTACACATAATCTATTTAGTAATCTATTAATTTTTGAGTAAAATTTTGATACACCTGTAAGGGCTGAATATCACTGCCTGCTTGACAGATTGTGACTAAAATTAACTATCTGAAGTTTTATATTAGTAAAGTATATGATTCTGCATAATAGATCCATCATCAATAATTAGACCCTAAGTTTCAATTGGTTCTGGTTTCGAACCTAAGGCACGCTCATGTTGTTTTAGTCCTGGAAGATGGACCGTGACATAGTACCATTGAGTTCTGGTATTTCTCATGTGGAAAGGTTCAGTTGACCATTTAAGTCTATTTTTGCCGTAATAAAAATGACTGATTCACCATCCGGACTATCTTAACTTTGTTCAAATGAAGTGTTGTAATCGCTTTCAATAACATAATCTTTATCAATGTCAGCATTATCTACATCACTAAGGTCTTCATAAAAAAAAATCATCCGCCAAACTATTTATGATTTCAGGATCATCAGTTGAAGCATTACTAACACAAGGATTACTATTCATCATATACAATTAAAATAGTTCCAAAATACACAACGAAAAATGTAATTATCTTTTATGAGATAATAGTTTTTTACCACTACAAAAAAAATATAACAACTTCTAACAAAAAAAAAGACTCATAACTTAAAAATAAAGAAAAGAGAATGAAGTAATTAAAAAATAGACTGTACAAAAAGAGGTACACAGAATCAACAAACATTAAAATATAGAAGTGTACAACATGATAACCAGTACAAGGAACTGCAGGATGACATTACCCTAACAAGCACTGAAGGTAACAAATAACAATGGCAACTGAAAGAAAAGAACACACGCAAAAGGTACTCGGGGCATTGGTGGGGGCATTGAAACAGTTTATGCGCAAGGGACACCATTTCAAAATAGTAGAGTGGTATGACATATGCCACCTTGTGAGTTAAGGGTTTTAATGGAATTGTGAATTTAGAATTCTTGCCTCAGGGTGAATCAGAGAACCATTCCTACCTATCAAGGCCTTTTACAATGGTTATGTGAAAAAATCCACAGGAAGAGACCAGAATTTTGATGAGACAACTCACAATTCCTTCACCGCAATAATGCATCTGCACAATCAGCTTTGTCAATTTGTCAGTTTTGTGTCAAAAATCAAATGACTGTACTCCCTCAGCCTACCTACTCGCCAGAACTGTTTCCTTGTGATTTTTTCTTATCTCTGAAATTATAATCAGTGATGAAAGATAATCAGTGATTATAATCAGTGATGAGTACCTTTTGAGAGTATTGATCACATTAAAGCAAATTCGTCATAGTCCTTACACATAGTCCAAACACGTCATAGTCCAAAAAAAGCTATCGAAAACTGCTTTGCAAAATGGTAACACCACCTGGAAAAGTTGTGAACAGGGGATGGGAATACTTTGAAGGGTACAAGGATCAATAATATGTAATAATACATATTATTACATATTATGTAATAATTTTTTTACAATCAAAGGTTAATAATTATTAATAAATCAATATATTTAAATTAAAAAAAAAAAAGTTAAAAAAATGGAAATGAAGTCTGACTCGAATCGATGTGCCTTCCCCTTGATCCAAATATTTCATTAATTAAAATTTTATTTGGCTATAACTCTAGAACCAATGAAAATAAGTACCACTTATGATATATTGTTGAAAAGCTGTCAATGAGCACTTATTACTGCAGTAAAGAAACAGTCCAAAATCCAAATTTTTTTTGGATCTTGGGCTTTTTTGGACACTCTTTCTTGGTTCAGTTGATTGCAATCAAAAAGGGAGGTGCACAACTAGATGTTCCAACAGTCCTAAATCCAAAATTTTAACATCCTACAGCTAATCGTTTTTGCATTATGCTATACATACGTATATACAGACGTCAGACCAAAACTAGTCAAAATGGATTCAGAGGTGGTCAAAAAGTATATTTTTGTTGACATCTGAAAACTGAAATTTTTCATGAACACAATACTTCCTTTACTTTGCATAATAAAGTAAAAATCAAATGGGATAAAAAATATTTAAATTCTATTTCTAACAAAATATTTAAAAAATATGATGCAAAGCAGTATTTGACTACTCATCTATCAATTAGATAGAATCAAATTTTTACAGAACTTTGTTAAACAGAAGCAAAATGTTTTTTATAAGTTGCAGTACATAGATATGTCAAGTTTCAATACAAATTTAAGTTAATACAACATAATGAAGTATCCTGTTGCTTTCAAATTAGGTATAAAATTGTGGTACTATAGGAGAATGTTAAAAATCAGACGTGTTGATAAAGTGACAAATGAAGAAGTGTTGCGGCAAATCGATGAAGAAAGAAGCATTTGGAAAAATATAGTTAAAAGAAGAGACACACTTATATACCACATACTAAGGCATCCTGGAATTGTCGCTTTAATATTGGACGGACAGGTAAAAAGGAAAAATTGTGCATGCCGGCAACATTTGAATATTTCGCAGATATGGCATTAATAACAGATCCATTTGAAAATGCACAAGAAAAAATCACAAAATTGCAAAAAAAGCATACAGCAATTTACCTAAAACTGAGACATTATCGAACAGTGGTTAGACCCAAAATAATTTGCGCAGCAGAAACACTTAAACTAACTGGAATTGGAGATTTTGAAAAATTAGAAAAGAACGAAAGGAGAATTCTCAGGAAAGTACTAGAACTTAAAAGTAACAGTGAATTCAAATTATGACCAAATGAAGAACTATAATCGAAAGTTGAAAAGCTGACAGATGTTATGAGGAAAAGACAATTACAATTCTTTAAACATATATATATATATTTTCTTAGGTTGGGTGATAAGAGACTTGCTAAGAAGTTACAAATCCTAGCCCCCCCATATTTTCCAGAAACAGAAAAAGACATGATGAACATTAGAATCAACACAGACATAGTAAATGACAAGATACATTTTAGACAGGTAATTCAGAAAGCAGGTTTAGGAAAGGAAGAGGACACTACAAGGAAAGTCACTTTCAATGGATAAAAGAAGTATGGTCACAAAGGAAGCATAACCAAAGTTGATTTATTGTACCCTCTAAAATGGTTATTCAAAAAAAAAAAAAGTACAGGTAAAAGTAAACTACATCAATTCTTACTACTGAACTGAATGAAGGCTAAACAATGTTCTGAGATAAAGTTCACATTAAAGAACAACTGATAAATTCAGGAACCATTTGTGTAGAATGTTTTCTAAATAATTAAGTCATGGCTCCTTTGTTCTTCTGACAACAAATTATTTATTATTTACTGTCTTTTTCAATGGTTTTCTATGTTTGAAATCCTGTATAGGTCAACAAATTTAGTAATTGAAATTTGATGACACTTCCCATTATCCAATCAAGCTGAAATTTTACACACAACTTTGGTTCTGATGACAATACAATAGAATATTTAATATCCTTCTAAATCCAATATGGCGTACATTGTGAAAATATATTTATTTGTTTACATATGGATAACAAATCATATGTTTTGGTACCTAAGGGTTTGTTATAGCAGCGAAATGATTTTGTTAAGATAACAAAATGAATTTGTTACTATAACCTATAGTTACTGATTTGTTACTGTAAGTTATCTGATTTTGTTATGATGATAAACCGATTTGTTATCATAAGTAAATGAATTCTGTTACTAAAACAAAATCATTTGTCATCCCGTCTTTTATTTTAACAAAATCATTTTTTGTAAATAAGTTCAATGAATTTTGAAAGTTTGCTACAAAAAAAAAGGAAGAATGCGACTAAGGCTGCCAAAAAAAATCGTGATGTTTATAGATATGAAATGGTGTCACAACTGGTTCATGTGTTTTCAATTTGAAAATTTTAACATCAATGATGATGCACCTTGCTCTGGTCAGCTAATGATTCAAAATGTTGATATAATCATGCAAAAAATTGAGAAAAACCAGCACAATAGCAGTTGTAATATTCGTAAGGAACTAAACATTGACCAAAAAAGTTTTAAACGTATACGTTGCTGTCGTTGGGTTTACTCACTTGATGATTTAAGGATTGAAGAATTTGATAACATGAAGCTTACTGGAAAAAACCGCGCAATAATGCAGTTGAGTTAGATAGAATGAGAAAAAATTATAAACCAATGTGAATGAATTGATGAGATTTGAATGAACAGTGCAGCCAGGGGACTAAAGAGTAAAAAATAAATAATTTAAATAAAAATTGAAAACAAAGATATTCTTTTAAAACAAAATTGCTCTAAGAAGTAGAAAATAATTTTTCATTGATTATAAGATAATCAAAATAATTTTCAACATTTGTAAAAAGAAAACCATTATGTGCTCATAAAATATTACTGACGAATTCAAATAGGTGTTTGTGAACATCCACAAAGATAAAGATAAAAATGTGAACGTAAATTAAAATGATTAGACAAGATAATATTTTATGAGTGTACAATGGTTTTCTTTTTACAAATGTTGAGAATTATTTTGATTATTTTGCACATATAATCACTGAAAAATTACTTTCTACTTTTTAGAGCAATTTCGTTTTAAAAGAAAACCATTGTTTAAAAAAATTTTTTAAACTTATTTATTATCAGTATATTTTATATAAAATTGCATAAACTCAAGTCGCCTGTCAGGGTTTTTATACCTGTAAGTCAATAAAATTGCGTATTACTTTATTACATGAGTGTAATAAAGTGCCTACTGCAGTTTTTATAAGAATGTCTCCCTCAAACAAAAAAAAATTGTAACTCATAACAGCACTCATGCAATAAATTAATATGCAATTTTCAATTTAATATTACAGTAAAGTAATAAACATTACACTATGTACATATTTCATTTTAATATTTTTAATTTTTAATATGCAGTTTAATTATAAATAATTCAATCCATTGAGAATGCAGGATCCCGTGAAAGCACTTTAATTATAAAATTAAGGTAAGATACTCTTTCTCAATATTCTGTACTAGGTGGTTTATACTATAGAATTTAATATATATATATATATATATATATATATATATATATATACACACGAGGTGCTACCCAAAAGTTCGGGAAATTTGAATTTTGCACACGAACCATTGCTGGTACGACCTGCTGCCGCTAGATGTGGCTAACAGTACTCTTTGTGAATCAGTGTACCAACAGCTGTGACGGTGAGAGGCTGCATTGTTGACTTTCATGCGGTTGTGTTTTACTGCTTCGGCGAAGCTCTAAATGGCAGATTTTAAAGAGCAAAGAACCTGCATCAAATTTTGTTTCATGCTTAAAAAAACTGGTGCAGAAACCCATCGCATGCTTGTGGAAGCATTTGGTGACAATGCTTTTATGAGTAAAAGTAAAACTTTTTTGAGGTACAAACGATTCAAAGGTGGACGAACGACAGTGGATGATGATGGGCGTTCTGGAAGACCAGCAAGCGCAACACCAGAAAACATCGCGAAAATGCGAGAGGTATGATGTTTGTGCAATTGTACAAACATCATATGGGTCAGTGCAACGCATCTTGTTGGACAATTTGAACATGAGACACATTGCTGCAAAATTCGTACCGAGACTGTTGAACAGCGACCAGAAACAAAATCATGTAGCTGTGTGTAGTGAATTGAAAAATTCAGCAAGAGATGACCGTAACTTCATCTCCAACATCATAACCGGTGATGAGACTTGGGTGTACGGGTATGACCCTGAAACTACGCAGCAGTCATCACAGTGGAAATCGCCAAGTTCACCACGGCCAAAAAAAGCACGCCAAGTTCGCAGCAACGTGAAGTCCAGGATGATTGTTTTTTTTGACATCAAAGGCATTATCCATAAGGAATTTGTTTCTCTTGGTCAAACTGTCAATGGGATGTTCTATTGTGAAGTTTTGGAGCGATTACTTGAAAGCATTAGGCGCAAACGTTCAGATCTGCGGGGTAACAACAGCTGGGTTCTGCACCATGACAACACGCCCGCGCACACATTGCTAGCCGTTCGGAATTTCTTGGCTTCCAAAAAGACGGTAGTGATTCCCCACCCACCCTATTCGCCTCACCTTGCCCCGTATGACTTTTATTCTCTTTCTGAAAATAAAGTTTCAATTTAAAGGCTATTGTTTTAACACAATTGAGGAGATTCAGGAAGAAAAGCAGAACGTGCTTCGAACACTTACACCTGCAGACTTCCAGGGATGCATGGATTCATGGGAAAAATGCTGGGATCACTGTATCAATGCCCAAGGGGATTACTTTGAAGGAGACAGTGGAAATTATAAGTTATGGTAAGCTATTTTATTTTTATGGTAAAATTCCCTGAACTTTTGGGTAGCACCTCGTATATATTATTTACTTTTTAAGTAAATTTACAAATTTAAGTACAAACCTTTTTGTTTCCCAAAAACACACAAAGTTTTGTGATTCCATTTTCAATTAAAGTTTATTTAACAACATTCTGTGGGTCAGTAAGAAGTGTAGAAACAGCCTGTTGTATCATCTCATGTAATGTAGCCAACTCACTTTCATAGCTATGTCGAGGTATTTCATTTGATTTTAATGTTGCTACTTGACTATGTTCTAAAAATCTGAAACAAAAAAATTATCAGAAAATAACTACTAATACAAAAGCAATTCTATTTAAAGTAATTAAAAGAAAAAATAATGTACAAAAATCAATTAAAAATATTGACATGTACTTTGTGCATTATAAATACAAGATTTTTATCTTATACACTTAGATAAGTATGTAACAGAAAATTAAGGATCAAGATACCTCGAGTGGATGCACATACACAAAAAGGAAGAAAATGTATTTCTGCAAATTTTCAAATCTAAACAATTTCCATAGAAGCAAAATTATTAGTTCACAAATTTTAACTATTAATTTTAGTGGCAGAGAGAATTACATAAAATGATTGTTTGTATTAAACCAAACAAAACATAAACCATAAGTTTTTTTTACTGGTCACAATGTTTCAAAATGGACAGGTAATCTACACAGTGAACAAGTGAACAGCCTGTAATTTATTACTGGCAATAATTTATAATTACATATTTAGGATGCAGTGTAAAATCTGTGTCTATCCATTACTTTTATCACTGTCATGTGTATTATGATGTACTGTTCACATGTGTTAAAATGTAGCCCTTTTCTGTATTATATAAAACATATTTCTTTCAACAGAATCCCAGAATAAAATATTTACTGATACTGAGTTAAGTAATTTTATCTATTCTAAAATAATATTCCAAAACCTGTAATAATATCATTATTGTAAATAATTTTTTTTTTCAAGTAGAATGTGTAATATTATAAACGTAATAACACAGTAAAACTAGAAATATTTTCTCTTTCTGTTATAATCATTTTAGATTACAGATTACATTTATTATTTAAAATTGTGCAAATTTAGTTTCTTCCAAACAATACGGAAGCCTTGGTCACATTTGTACAACAAATGTCTACTTCCAATGGAATGGTTTCTGATAATGGATGCAGTATGACTTTACACTTTGGTGACTGAATAAAGTCGCGTAAGGAAAAAAAATCATATTGAGTAAACATAACTTGGATGGAAATGATAGGTTTCAGAAATCTTGTCTTTCTTTATTTTACCACCATTACTGAATTTCTGTACAGATGTTTGGAAAAGCTGTCATTGGTTACATGTTATGAAAAACAATTAGAGAATGAACCACAACATTTCTGTCAACTCAAACAATTACTTGCAAGAAGTTTTCATTTCATTTAGTGAAAACTGTTAAATAACATACTCTGACAGCAGGAGTTGTATGTATAACAAAGCTTGAAAGGGAAAGTTTTGAAAAATTTAAAGTTAACCATTAGTACAATTTCATCAAGCCACAAACCTATGAACACTCAAAATATAAAGAGATTTGAGGATTGATAAAACAAAGAAATAAAACTTTTATCGAACTTCTTCAATTTCATCAAGGTACAAACCTGTGAACACTCAAAATACAGAGACGTTGTGAGGATTGGCAAGATGAAGATATAAAAATAATCCTGGATCAGCTATGTAACACTTAGAATTAAATCTAATAGAGTTCATGTGATGTTAACATTTAAGCAATTTCAGCACCAATTCATGATTTTTGGCCTTCATAGATTACCATGTAATATCATCATTGTTTGTACTACTTATTTCATAATTTCATTTAATAATTTGGTAGAAAATTACTTTAAATTCGAATTCCATTAGCAGAAAAGTAATGAACAGCTTAGTCATAATTAATATTCATTTATTTTTTATCTGTTTCTATGAAGCAGTTGTGAAATACTGAATACATATAATTAAATCAGGTTAACTGGCAACATGTTCTACAAGGCCTAACATAAGATAGCTTTAAACAATGAACAAATTCAACTAAACCAGCAGGAAATATGCGATTTGAATAATCATGTTGTATGATTAAATGTTGAATAATATTAAGTGACATATTCATGGTTCCTACATGCAGAAAAAGTCAGGTAATATAAAAGTCAGAGTTAGTTAGAAAAAATTGCAAAAAATTTCAGAGAATTACATTTTTGTTACCGAATTAAGTTTAATAAGTATTATTTCGTTAATAAATTATTTTTTAAGTAATGTCAAAATATATTTGATATACCTTTTCTGGCTTCTAGAATTGACTACCCCATTGCCCAGCACATTGCAATTACGTGCATCAAGAGCCACTAACATATCCTGTTCTTACATTCCCTAATTAATTTTTTATATCAAAGGAGGAGTATTCAAAGTTAATTTTTCAATGGTGAAATTTTAACAAAAAGTTGCCGCTGAAAAATTTATAGGTGTTAACTGGTTAGATAACTTACACCCACAATTCAGTTGGTTGAGAAGAGGTAGAAATGTGTATCATGCTTATCGTGATGTGTGTAAAAACCACTTCGGACTGGGCAATATGGGCTGAAAGGCAGAGTGAATTTTCATAGTACAGGAAAGCAACATAATGAAATAATTAAGATATGGAATTCTCAGCCTGCACTGAAACATTTTTATCTCCCAGTGATACTTTAACACAGCAGACTAAAACTTTGATCAACAGTAGTGAGAATGGTGGTTGTGATACATCTGTGTGTTCTTTGTCTGGATCTTCTGGTCACAGTAATAGCATTTCAGCAGCAAATGATGCATTTGAATCCCTGACTTCATTTATGCAAAATGGGTGGAGATTATGTGGGTTCTTAATGTTGTACAAAATAAGTTATCCTTAAGTTCATGTGAATATACTGGTCCAACTTTTAAAATTACGTTTCCTGATAGTTGTATAACATCAAAATTACAGCTTGGAGCTACTTAATATTCTCATGTCATCAGTCATGGCTTGGCACCATACCTTTGATGGCATTCTGCAAAATCAGTTGCCTTCTTGTGTTAATTATGTGGTATACTTTGTTTTTTAAGAAACATTAAATAGTTCAAACAAGGTATTATAGCGGTATATTTTTGGGTAAGTTAACTGCTCAACATCTTCTCAATGGTTTCATAGAAGATATCTATCTTCTACATAAAAAAAAGTATTATAAATATCTATGGATGAACCAAATGTGAATTTAAGCTTTTTAAAAATCCTCTATAAGCTGATACAGGAATGCCCTGAAGGAAAGTGTTTGGTGAATATTGGTGTTTGTGGTTTACATGTTGTAAATGGAACCCTGAAAACAGGAACTGAATCTGTAAAATGGAATATTCATTCCTTTTTAAAAGATCTTTACTTAATGATAGCCCAGCACGGTGTGCTGAATTTACCTCAACACAGGAAATAATAAATTTCTTTTAAAATACTGCATGACTAGATGGTTAGATAATGTAAAATGCTTAAAACCAGCACTGCTAATTTTGGATGATGTAAAGAAATTTATTGGCAAGTCAAAGAAACTTCACTCTAAGCCATACACCATTGTAAAGATAAATTCCAAAAATGTAAATTGGCATTTTACAAAATGATTTCATCTGACTGTGACCCTTTTTAAGGCAGCCCAGATACTCTTGCTCCTTATTTATTTTCACATCTTAATGATCTAAAAACACTTCTTAGCCATGTAATTAAATAAAGTAATGTAGGTGTTGTATACACGCTTCAAAACTTACTTCAATTGATCTTACTGACTTAGAAAATATATGTGAATTAAAAACTGATTTTGGATTTCAAACTACTAAAGATCTGAAAGAAATAAAAACATCAGAAATGATGAAAAGAGGTTTCATAAAGAGGGCCAAACTTTATCAATTAGACTCATCTCAAAGTAAGTCAGTTGAAGGAAGTCCTTTAAAATATAAAGTTGTGAGGGTATATCATCATTAGATCAGCAGTGATCCTTCATGAGCCTGACCTTGGTTGTGACAAAATGAAGTCTTTGTTGGTAGCATTATATGAAGCTAATAAATTTACTGAAATTATATCTGAAAAAGCTAAGAAAAATATTCTTTGCTTTGCATGGACGCTAAAGGAGCTCTGAATAGTGAGTTAAAAATATTTTCATCAAATACTGAAGACTATGACAGTAAAGAATTGAAAGATAAGAAGTTGGATAAATCATTTTCATTTATTTTAGCAAAGACTCCAAAACATGTGGACCTGCAGAAATTAGTAAAACTATGCCTAATTTTTTCACATGGAAACACAACAGTCGAAGATGGTTTTTCCATTAACAAATCTCTTCTTGTGGAGAATTTGCATGAAGAGACAATAATTTATCAATGAAAAGTTTTTATGCAATTTTAGATGCTGGGGGCAAGGATAATGTTTTCATTACCAAATAAATCCTCACTGCAGTGAGAAACTCTATAAGATGATATGAAGAATGTCTTGCAGAAAAATGAAAAAAAACTTTTTTCAAGAAGAACAGAATAAAGCCCTGAAAAGGAATATGCAAACAGAAATTAAAAATCTGGAGGAAGAAAGTAAGAAGTTGAGAGCTACAATTTTGGCAGAAGAACAGATAGCCGCTAAAATGAAACTTTTAGAAAAGGGCAAATCATTAAGAAAGATATTGAAAAATTGCCATGTGTTTTATACATACGTACATAATAATACATATGTACTGAGATACCATTACTTTTTTATATATATATATATATATATATATATATATATATATATATATATATATATGTATATATATATATTTTGGTGTACATTAGAATAAGAATGACAAAATATTTTTCAAGTAAATGTTAATAATGTTTCCTTTCTGAAAAAAAAAAGGTATTCTGTTGTAGTTTTCTTATCTGTATTACTTTTAGTTTCAGTGATTTTAGTTTTTTATGTTGTGATCATACACATACTCTTTGTTAAATCGAAATCTAGTTTTTGTGAAAAATTTTTAAGCAATCTTAGGTATGAGCCAATTATTTTTAAAAATTGCTTTAATTAGTTAGTTTTTATTTCTTATCAGTGTTACTTTTAGTTACCATGACATTCATTTTCATGCAAGAAATTTATTAAATATTAATGTTTTTTTTTTGTACTTTGCAATCTAGTTTACTGAAACAATTTATAACAAAAAATAGCCTAATTTTAAATGTTTATTGTAAAAAATCATTAAAAAATAAACTTTAAAAATGAAGGGTAGTAATAAATAATAAAAAAAGGTGTGGGTTGGGCAGCTATGGGCATGGTGGAGGCTGCAAAAAAATAAAATATATATATTTTGTAGAGTTAACGGCAGTAGCATAATATTACAAGTCAGGAAATTTTTAACAAAATTGGTCAAGAAAAGTTAGTAAAAATGTATCTTAAAATTTGGTGAGAACCCTGATACTTTAAGGCATATGTGTAATTAATAAGACTGGAACTAATTAATATTCAGAAATTATAAAAATATTAATTCTCAACAAACAAAAAGTTTAGGAAGCAGAGTTAAGTGGAAAAGGAAGTATTTCATTTTTCTACATGAAAAGCATTTTCTTTTTCTAAATTATTTAAAAACAATAATCAGAATTAGAATAAAACAATTTAGAGATTATTTAGAAGTTGATCTTTTTCTTTTAAAAGTAATAATATAATTCTATGAAGTTAGTTTCAAAAATTATCTAATGCTTGTTGCATTTTAATTTTGTGCATAATAATGAAGAGTAGCAACTGCATAAAATTCTGCAGCAAGCTCTTAGGTGGCAGCTCCACCACTGGTCTTACTCTGCAAAGCATTGGTAGCATTTTTAGGGGAACTATTTCTTACTCACAATCTTCAAGCAGAAAATCAGGAAAGGATAACAATAATGGCAAAAACAATAACCACAAACATAAAAACAAGAGATTAGAGAAAGCAGATAAATTAAAATTAATTACGTGGTATGTATATGATTTGGGAATAAAGAAGGTTAACTAACTGAAATGTTGAAAAGTTAATATTACAGCGGTTACTGAAACAAAAAAAAAAACTTCAGAGAACTGAAGAATGTGGGGATTATACTATAATTTACAGTAATGTAACCAGAGTAGAAGAGCTTGCTGTGGAGTAACAATATTAAATAACAGGAAGTGGAAACAGAAGCTGCAGAGTTATGAGTTTGTTTATGAGAGACTGGTGTTAGCAAGATTCCAAATTGATAGAGATCACCTAACTATTGTAGGAATATAAGCCCCAGAAGATGGTCAGAGAGAGAATATAGAAATATTCTATAAATATCTGCAGAAACAATGTGAAATTAAAACGCATATTTAATCATTTTTGCAAGTATTTTTATTAAAATTGTTTTCTCTTTAAGAAAAATTGGCCTATTCTTGGTAAGGTGGAATATGTCAGTTCATAAAAATCATAGCAAGACATACAAAAAAAAGAAATTAAAGCTAAAGTCTTAAGCTTTAAAACGATTTTAATGTAGTTTACTGATAAAAATTAGTTTCTCCCATGCGCTTGATCAAACACAAAGAAAAACTTTCAAATTTTTAAAACTTTTCTTCTTGCTGATTTTTTTTTGATGATTTTCGAAATCTGAAGGTTGCAAAGTTAAAGTAGTTTGAATACAATAATTTTTTATCATAAAATATAGGTGTCCCTTTAATTTTTTGCATTAGTATAGTAGGTATTTAATTTTAGTTTGAAATATTAGGAAAGCATAATTTTTGCCTTGTTTTTTAATCAGCCATCACCTTCCTAGACAGCCTGCATGCCCCCAATTTTTTGTGGGCCTTCTACTGCCCCTCCTGAAGGCCTCCAACGCCCACAAGGAGGTGTTATTGCCCACTCTGAGAACAAATGGTCTAATCCTTCTGCAATAAAACTTCTTGACTATAAGATATGTGTAGACTTTCTAATGGCTCCATAATTTTAGCCACAATATTACAACTAAGCACAAAAATGGTCAGCTGAAAATCTAATAAGTACTATGCTACATCATTACATCCACAAAATGTTGGCGAGTGGTGTGCACTGTTGAAAAGCCAAATCATTGCTGCAATAATCTTGAAAAACACAAGTGCAGCAGAATTACAAGGTGTATGAGAAAAGTAGTGAGACTGACTTTTTACTTATCAAAGTTTTTATTTTTTTTCAAACAACAATATTATCCCCTTCAAAGTAGTTCCCTTAGGCAGCTATACACTGGCAGAGTCGTTGTTCCCACTCCTGGTAGCAGCGCTGGAAGGCCAACTGGAAGGGTTTTTAACTGGTCAGTCACAGTCTTTTGAATGTTCTCCAGAGTTCCAAAATGACGTCCTTTTAAGACATGTTTCAATTTTGGGAAAAGGAAAAAGTCACAAGGACTCAAAATCAAATCAGGTGAATAGGGGGATTGAGGAACCATAGGAATGCGTTTTGAGGTCAAAAATTCCCTGATGGAAATGGCCGTGTGACACGGGGCATTGTCATGATGAAGCATCCACTTGTCTGCAGTATCTGGTCTCACGCGAATCACTCTTTTCCTGAGCCTTTCAAGGACACCTTTGTAACTTGGGTGACAGTTTGTCCTGAAGGAACAAATTCTTCATGCACAATACTCCTACTGTCAAAAAAGGAAATCAGCATGGTTTTAATCTTTGATTTGCTCATTCGACATTATTTTGGTAGAGAAGATGACGGAGTGTGCCACTCTTCACTTTGCAGCTTTGTTACAGGATTGTACTCAAATATCCAGGATTCATCACCTGTGATCACACAATTGAAGAATTCTTGGTCATTGTCAATCCTCTCAAGAAGATCAACGTACATGTTTCTGTGATTGTCCTGTTCCATTGTGAGGTTTTTTGGCACCAATTTCGCACAAACCTTTCACTTGTCCAAATCGTCTGTCAAAATTTGATGTTCGATGAGAGTGTTTAGATTTAACTGTTCACTCACCATCCTTATTGCTAAACGACGGTCTGATCTCACAAGAACCCTGACACGCTCAATGTTTTCATCAGATTTTGAAGTTGGGAAGGTCTCCCTGAGCGAGACTGATCTTCAACATGTTCTCAGCCTACCAAAAATGATTTGTGCCAGCGGAAAACTTATGCTCCTGATAAGCAATGTTCCCCATAAGCCTGTTTCAACTTTTCAAAGGCCACACTTGCAGATTCCCCAAGTTTAACACAAAACTTGATTGCACAACGTTGCTCTAAATTGTGATGCTCCATTTTCATAACATACAACAAAAACACACCTTTACTGATGGCGCTGTCAAAAATAATGTGTTGGCTGAACAGAGTTGAAACTCGTACTGAGCATGTGGAAGGGATGAACAAACTGGTCTAGCACAGACCGGTAGACACAGCATTGCCAGATCGCTTGCAGTGTTACCAATCTCATTACTTTTCTCTCACACCTCGTATATAAAAATATTATTTTTTATTTTGTTTTCTAATTAGACAATTCAAAGAAGTATTATTACCTTCAACAAGATTACATACATCTGTAAATTACATAAACATAGAAGAATTTACTCAAAGAGGTTTTGCAGAGAATTATCGATTTCCTCAAGCTGGTGGTCATCCTACAGTCAAAAACTTTAAGGCAGATTTTTCTTTTGTGGTGCTCTGAAGATTAAGGTATACCAATAGAGTCTGAACAATCTATGAGATTTGAAAAGGTGTAATGATGAATTCAACAGAATTTTTTTATAAGTTTATTTTGATACTTCTGTAAGCAGGTTGATTCCTGTATAGACAGTAATACTGGTTGTTTTGAACACTTGTGATGAAATGTTAATAAAAATATTCATTATTTTTTTTTAAATTTAAATAAACATGTTTTAACTCATACAACAAGTTTTATTATAAAATTTTAAGTGAGTTTGTTTTGAAATCTCTCTGCACAATATTCCAATGCTGTAAAAAGGAATAGAATTAAATGAACAGATTAACCAATCTAATAATCTCTGAAATTTTGAATTTAGCATCAAAGATAACATTGTATTTTGAAACTAACTCTTTATAAACACTTCCATTTTAACTTTAACTGCTTACAATTCCTAAATTGACCAACTAACCAAAACATTAACATTATCAGTAATAATAAAACAGGAAGTAAATACGAGGGTTTTTTTTTTCAAGGTCCGATCGGTCGCGAAATAAAAACCCACGGAAACATCAGATGACCATTACGAATATGTGTTGCATAGCGTCTCTAGTATGGCCTTCAAATTCGTCGCATCACTTCGTTTAGTTCTGAACATGCAGCTAGCACGTAAACATGTCTACAAGAATAGCATTTCCTGTCAAGTGTGAAGTGCGTGCGGTAATTCGATTTCTTCAGGCTGAGGGGTGTAATGCAGCTGAAATTCATCGACGAATAAGTAATGTGTACGGTGAAACTTCAATGAGTGACAGCAAAGTGCGACAATGGTGCAGAAACTTTAAAGCAGGACGTACAGATGTTCATGATGCAGGCGGTCAGGGAAGGAAGCAAGTGTCAACCGATGATCTTGTTGAGCGAGTGGATGAGGCAATTCAAGATAATCATCGGTTCACAATTTCTGTATTGAGTGATTAGTTTCCTGAAATTTCAAGGTCAGCTCTCTACACCATTGTGAGTGAAAGACTTCTGTACCGCAAAGTGTGTGTGAGATGGGTTCCCAAGATGCTGTCCGACCATCACAAAACAATGAGAATGGACGCCTCCCTAATATTTCTCCAGCACTACTACAATGAAGGAGAAGATTTTTTGAACAAAATTGTCACAGTGGACGAGACATGGGTCCATTTTGAAACTGAAGAAACAAAAGAACAATCCAAACAGTGGATGCATTCTCATTCTCCCAGTAAACCAAAGAAGTTCAAGTGAACCTTTTCCAACAGAAAGTGTATGGCTCCTGTGTTCTGAGACCGGAATGGAGTTTTCTTGGTGGAATTCATGGAACGTGGCACGACCATCACTGCAGCCTCATACTGCGTGACTCTTCAACGTCTACGAAGGGCAATTCAGAATAAGCGGAGAGGAATGTTGTCATCAGGCATTGTCTTTCTCCATGACAATGCTCGGCCGCACACTGCAGCTGTAACAAAGAAGCTCCTGCAACGTTTTCGTTGGGAAGTGTTTGATCACCCACCATACAGCCCGGACTTGGCTCCATCCAATTTTCAGCTTTGCTCACATGAAATGCTGGCTAGGAGGACAACATTTTGGCACAGACATCGAGCTGCAGACCAGCATAGAAACATGGCTGAAAACACAGGCGGTTCCGTTCTATGACGAGGGTATTGGAAAGTTGGTACCATACTACGACAAATGTCTAAATTGGAGTGGCGACTATGTAGAGAAAACTATGTAAGTACTTCTTACAAATAAAACATTTTTTATTTTCACTGTGGTTTTAATTTCGTGACCGATCGGACCTTGAAAAAAAAAATAACCATCGTATCAATATATACAGAATTTAAACAGTTACATGCAGGCTGGCTGCAACCTTTCAGATCATTATACTTTATTTTAAAAAAGTTACAAACAGTAACAATAACTATTGTTAAGTTTATAAAAGATATTCTACCAGCTTCTGTGATGGAGTGATAGTGTCTAAGCCTTTCATCTGGAAGGGATCAGGTTTCATATCCTGGTCAGGCTTGGAATTTTTCATTGTGCTACAAAATTATGTATTATTCCTTCACACAAGTTTCAAACTTACATAGCAAATTAATCAACTAAAAAAAGGAAGAATTAATCTAGTTGGCTCATGGCAGTTCCAAGCAGTTTCTCAGATCAGGTTAATTAGGTCTCTGGAACTAGAAAGTTAAATAATTATCTTTGCAAGTAAAAATAGTAATTAAATTTATAAATATGGATTATATACATAAATAGAGATTATACACAAAAGATATAAGAAAGGAAAATTAATTACCTGAGAGCAGTTTCAGCAAGTTGTGCAATATCCTCTGGAAATGCAGTTCTAACAATAACAGCTTCATCGTGAGCAACCTTTAAAAAAAAAAAATACAATTTCAAACAAAGTAAAAAATGTATTATAAATTTTTTTTTAATAAACTACAGATTACCACAAGTAACAAAACAGTTAATTGAATTATGGACTGTTATACTCTTATCTAAACACAACAAATTTTTATGCCTTTCTTTCTCTAAAAAATAAGAACAGCTTCCTTTATTAAGGTCTTTCTACATCATAGATGATTAGCTTTTTTACAGCCTCATTACGATGCTATCAAATGTTTTTGGTGTACTTAACCAGTGGCAGAATAAATAACATGAAAAACAATAAAGATATTTTAATTCTTCATTAAGATCTGTTGCTTCAAGAATACTATCAGCACTGGAAAAAATCTAAAAAAGTCAAGTCTTTTGACATCCATGACATAGATGTGACAATGTTAATCAAGCTCTTTTTTTGGCAATTATTAAACAGGTTATTATCAGACTAATACAAGAAAAAAATCAGAATATTAGAATAATTCCTAAGATTATACCCTAAAATAATTTTAACTATAATATAAAAAAAAAAATTTTATCTACTTTCTTTATTCTAAATATTCACAAATATCCCTTTATTTTTATTCAGAAAATTTAAAAAGAAAATTATCTTTTGCAATAACAGGTGGAATTTTTAAAACTGCATAAAGCAGGTAAGCAAGCCTGTCTGACTACACAATTGTCAAACTAAGTACCTTCAACATTTTTTGCTTCTTTTCCCCAGTTAATTCATTTTTATTCTCACTTTTCAGTCAAAATTTTAAAATAAAATCGTATGTAGTGCAAAGCAAAAGGCACATTATACGGTAAATAAAATGGCTGATTAAAGGCAAATTAAATTATTGATTCCTACCTATTTTATGATCATTAATACTGAATCTTATGACAAAATGATGCACAATATTCATACCTCCTCAGTGAATTTATACGTATCAGAATATGCAGCAGATTGTACAGTACTGTAAATGTAATATCTTTACAGTAATTAAATTAACCATATATAATAAAACACTAAAAAAAAAGAATTAAAATGGTTAAATAAAAATAATTACATAAAAAACAAAATATTAATATTAGTAAAATAAAAAATAAATAAATAGTAAATTAAGTTGGTAATTGGTAATTACTGAATCGCTGAACTTTGCACAATACATAATTCTAAAAATTCTAACTTACATTTTCAATGGTAAAATAAAACATTAATGAAGAAAATTCTAAAACAAACATAGGGAGATGCATTGCAAAGCATTAGATTAATGCATAATACATTTTACTGTACAAAATACTGCGTTGTTACAAAATCTTCAATCGGTACAAGAAAAATCAAGTTTCAGAAAGCTTAAAGAAATAATATCATCAGAAGAATAGAAACAGGACCCATAGTGTCTAGGTATAACCTAAATCACTGCTTTTAAAATATATTTCTAAGATAGATAAATTTGCTAAGATTTACAGTAAATTAAAAATTTTATTGAGTGATAAGTCATGCTATCCATTAATAAGCTGCTTCAACAATAAAAAAAATGTATAAATATAAATATGTGTTTCTGAATACATAAGAAGAGAAAGCTAACAACAGTATAAATATCTATTATTCAGAAATATAAATTATAAGGCAACTTTACACAGTTGCATTTCTCATCTATTTCAACAATCTACAAAATGCTATAGAAGGTGCCTGTGACACCTTTTAATAATTAGTAATATAATAATAACCTGGATCTTTTTGGAATATTTAAAAATTTCTTGTAGAAAAGTTAACATTTAATTAATTTTTTTAAAACAATAAATTTTTTAAGTTTAATTCATATATATATATATATATATATATATATATATATATATGCAAATGTAAAATAATAAATCTACTACGAGTGTAAAAAGTAATTTAAATATGACTAAAGAAAACATTTTCAAATTTGATAGCAAACAAGCATTACTTAATAAGTAATAAATAACTAATCATAAAAAAGAATCAAAATATATTGTAGTATTACTTACAGAATTAAGTCCAGGAAGAACGTATTCTGGAAATATGTTAGTATCACTTGGTGGAATATTATGAATCAATGATTCTAATGAAAGGCACTGTGTCAGAGTATGAATTGCTAATATTTTAACTCTAGGAACTGAATCATGTACAAAGTAAAACTGTAACACAAATTAATTTAAAATGATAAAAATGCACATCATTTACAAACAGAATATAACATATTTAACAAAAATCATAATAAAAGAATGCAATACAGTACTAAAAGTAAAAAATTATAGCTTCAAAACTATTACATCAATTTAAACCAAATTTTCAGCAGAAGAATCATCCACTTTTTCCCATCTCCAATCTATGTCTTTTCTTGTACGCTTCACTTGTATATCAATATCGTCATCACTATTGCCACTACTTTGTTCAGGATCTTCTTTATTGTCATTACGATTTTCTGGCACAAAATCTTTATCACTTTCGTCACTGACAAATTCACTACCAATATCAAATATTCTAATGTTACTGTCACACGTCTCATCTAAACTTCAATAATTTGTTCCGATGTAAGATTACGCGATGTGCTTGACCCAGCCATTTTCATTTACTCACAGCTGACACAACTGATTGAAAGAAGAGCATTCAACTTTGTAGAACAAAATCGTATTTCATCACCGATATGCAATCCTACGCAGTTATAAATACACGGAGGGGAAGAACAAAGCCTCGTGATAACACAGAGCCAGTTGTTCAAATAAACATTACGAGATGGCAGTGTTATGAAGTTTTGAAGCAAGCACTGTGCACTTGAAGACTGTCACGTCCACCCGCCGATACATACAACTTAACATTCACGTGCTCCCTGCCTGAAGGGTTAATTTTGGATCAACTCACTATTTGTGTAGATGCAGACTCATTTCTGGAATCCTTTTGGTTATTTAATTAAAACATTTTAGGAGGAAAAAGGCTTTACTTCATAGGCAATACAGCCTAACTGGTGGCTTATAGTACAGTACTGAATAGTAAACAAGAGTTCTCAGCACAAACCATAGGTAAACTCCAAATAAATCGCACTAAGAATGCATTGATTCTACAGGTCCATGCTGGCATCTGCAGCTTGGAATTGTAGGGTCATACCTACACACAGGGAATCAAAACCAGGGATGAATGAATCAAGGACAAGGGCAATCAACCGTCACGTTCTATAGTACAAGACAAACAACCTCAACAAGAGGAAAGCTTAGTCATAGAAAATACTGAAGCCCATATTATTTTCCAGTAAAATTTGAACGTTAATCTAACTCCTAAAAGGTATAAGGAAATTTATTTATTTTTTCAATTATTAAAAAGCTGATGACTTTTCATTTCAATTGTAATTCTTGCCTGACAAAATACCTACTACAATCCACAGATCCATTAAAATATTCTGATAACATATTTCCCAATAAATGAAATACCACTACCCATAAAACTATAAATGAAGCATGTGACATAAAAATGCTGTAGGAAAATCTAACTTGGAATGAACAAACACCAAAATAATGAAACACTCACAAATCAACTGAAAATGCAGTCTATAGAGTTATGACTACCAATTGAGAGCTCTGTCTCATAAATATTTTTTATATATATAATTATATAATATATATTTTTATAAATTTATTATTTATTTTGATGTATTCTATGCACAGAAACTTATGGAACCCTGTATACAAGTAGTTCTCAAACCTTTGCTCATAATCATTCTTACAAAAACATTTGCTTGAATGTAGGGATTATATCAATGGTGAGTGAAAAAAAAATTGCTGATCCCAAGCAAGCCAAAAATTACATCTTGGATTTCAGTATATCAATCAGTTGCAAAACACACTAAGCTACCAACAACCAATAAGTTTACTTTTACAATGATGTGGAAAATAATGTGCTATAACTATACTCAAACAACATAAAAAAAGTCAAAGGAATGACAACAAAACTGTACCAGAAAGTGGAGAAATATTACATCAGATAACTATTGCAGTGACAACTGTCAGAATAACCACTATATATTTAATAGTGTATGTGTAAGAATAACTACCTAATGGACAAAACATCAACATAACTTTACCTTGATAATCTATATATCCGTATAATAAAAGAATATGTTGTGAGCTATTCTTAATCAACACCCAACAAAAACTATTTCAGATAAATTGATGAAAATTTGTATACATATTCTTCTTATAGTGTAAATGCACATTAAGAAAGGAGTTTTTGAAATTTCGAGTTTAAAGGGTTAAAATGGGGTAATAATGAAATTTGCTATTTTTAGAATTTTTTGGTAACAAATAAAGATATCAACTTTGTTTTTGGTGTGTACAATCTTCATGTAAATATCTAAAAAGCAATTTCTAGATATTTTAAATTCTTAAATAAAGATGTCAACTTGATTTTTGGTGTGTATAATCTTCATGTAAGTATCTAAAAAGCAATTTCTAGATTCTTTGAAATTAGACCTTGAAAGGAGTGAAGAAAGGTAAAAAAAAATTTTGAACAATGATAGGAAATTTTCCCCATTTCCAACTATACTAAACGAGATATTCACACAATTTGGTCTTGAAAATACTCTTCAGATAAATATCTAAAAATCATACAGCTTTTTTTTAAATTTTAATGTATTAAGAGGTAAAAAACTTAAATTGTTTTTTACATTTTCACAGTTTTATGCTACCACTATTCGATCAATTTTTATGAGATTAAGTAAATTGTGATGGTAATTAATGTTTGGAATTCTGATTATTTATTTCACGAGTGAAGCCGTGACAGGAAATCTAAAAACCAATTAATTGGTCATGTACCGACCTAACTGTAGCTCTGAACAAATTACAATACTGATAGTTTTTATAAACTGAACAGATTTTAATTTCTATTTATCATTATTATTCTCAAGAGCGTGAAATTAATGAACAGGAAATCAAGGAAGCACAGCCCCTTGCTAGAAGGGAAGGGTGAGCAAACAAGCCTTAACCGACAAGACCGCAAAGGGAAAAGCAAATTCTTGTAGCACATAGTTTGGGTGAAGCCACGACGAGATGCTAGTAACATTATAAAGTAATAAAACATTAAGTTCTGTATACTTATTACTCGTTTTAAGAATAACACAATCCTTTAATTTCTATGTTGCAAAAATTATGTCAAAACAAAAATATAATCACAGAAAGATTCAGATGCAAGAAGCAGATTATTATTTTTTCATTATTATTAAAATAGTATATTCATTTTAGAAAAAAAAAAATATATATATATATATATATAGATTACAAATAAACTAAAATAAGACAATTGTATTTCTAATAAATATATTATAATCTGTCTGGGAAAAATAGTTCCATGATTAATTGTAACAACCCTTTCTATATTAAGTAACACATAATTAAGATTGTTAATTTTGTTTTGAATCATAAAAACAAATCAATCATTTGCCTGGTATGAAGCTATTTTCTATTCTTTCTGTTCTATGCTTAAGTTTTTACTATTTAAATTTTATCCTACATTCTAAATATATATCTGTTTTACATATTCCAATATTTCTCTCCCTCAAAGTTTTATCTTCTAAACGTCTCTTTATTATCAACTGGATGTCAGAGATATGGCTCACCAACACAGTTCTTCTCATTTATAAGATTCTGCCAAAACTTTCTCTTATCCATCAAAGATTTTTTTATTTCAAATTTTACTGATTCATCACATCGATTCAAAGGCCTCTACTCTTTTCCTATTTATTTTTTCATGTTTCACTGTCATAAAGAACTACACCCAACACAAATAGATATTTTCAAGTTTAACATCCATCGGACTATTTTGGCCTAGAATTCTTAAATCCATATTTGATACTAATAGACTTTTTTTTTAATGAATGCTTTCCTTGTTTGTGCCTGTCTACTTTTGATATCTGCAGCACTTCATCCATCCAGTGTAATTCTAAATAGAAAAATTCTGCCATTTGTTTATATTCACCTACATTATTATTTAATTGGTCTTACCTTCCTTTTATCATATTTCATTTCTTTCTAATTTTTTTAAACTATTAAAATTTTGTTCCATTCTGTATGACCAAATGTCTTCTCCATATCTGTCATGGAAAATGATAGTGGCATGTAGGTGGCTTTAATATTTTTAAATCAACCTTCCAAACTTAACCTGAGGATCAGAATGGTCTCTCTTTAATCTATGTTTTTTTTCTTCTAAAACCAATCTTATCTTCATTTAACATACTTTTTATCAAATATTCCATTCAAATGTAAACTATTCTAGCAAGTATTTCCAATGCATAAGGTATTAAGCTGATTTAATTTACTAAGGATTTGGCACCGTTGGTATTAATACAATTGTATAAATTAAAGTTCCACTCAACAATTTTAAAAGTATATATCCAAATACTTTTGGAGCCATTACCCCATCATCAGGGATTTACCAAAAGATGTTAATTCAAATGTATAACTGTATTTAAATTAAAATTGTTACGTTCATAATAGTCTCGTAACAACTATTATGAACGTAACAATTTTAATTTAAATACAATTATAATTATAATTTGAATTAACATCGTTTGGAAAATCTGTGATGATGGAGTGGCTCCAAAAGTACTCAGATATATAAATTAAAAATTGTTGGTAAGTGGAACTTTAATTTATACAATAATATTAAGCTGAAGTTATGAGAGTTCTCACATAAATCTTCTCCTGTTTTTTTTTTTAATATAGTAAAAATTATATTCATAAAATATGCTGATATTTCTCCAGTTTTATAAATTTTGTATACTAATTCAAAAAGATTATTCTCCTTCTTCTGTAGGCAGCATAGTAATTCAGATGGTATACAATCATTCCCTACTGCTTTATTCTTGATTAATCTTTCAGAGCCCTATTCAGAGTTTACTTTGAAATCATCAACTTCTTCCTCTTCCTCCTCTAGTACAATCAGACATTTTTCTCATTGCACAGTCCTTCTATATATTTCTGTTATTGTGATCTAACATCTATCTTAACTCTCTTAACAATCTTTTTCCATTTGCACCTCAGATGTTAATTCGGACTTTATTTTCCCAAGATTTTCCTGTATTTTTCTACATATAACATCTTTTCTTCCAGTATTCATAATTTTCTCTATCTCAGGATACCTCTTCTTTAACCATTCTTACTTTCCTACTTTAACACTATCTATTAATTCCATTTTTCATATACTGATACAATTTTCTTCATTACCTTTTCTGTTTTCATTCATTACTATAAATAAATTTCTTGCATCTATAGTTTTCTACCTATTGTTAATGTTGTATCTAATGCCTGTTCTCCTAGATTTTAACTTTACCCATTTGCTTTCAAAATTTTGTCCTCTGATTAGAAAATATTATTTCCTTAATTAATATAGTAAGAAGATTTTTCTAATGTCTACTTCATTAAAGACAAACTGAATTGAACAAAAGAATCTTATATCAGTACTTTACTAAATTTATATCTCAACAGTCATATAGAAAGTACTTAAATCTCAAGTTTCTATTCAAAATAATGAACATGTGATCGATATCCCTAAATTTACTTATTTTTTGGATTACATCTATCTACATCATTATACAAAGTTAGCAGGTTATTTCACAAAAGGCCAATAAAACTACTCAAATAAAAACCATTATAATCAACATATGTTATTTTAAAATTGAACTTAAAGATAAAATTCATTTTTTTCAACAATAGCTTGTTCTCCTTTTTAAAACCCTATTGGAAAATTTGTTGATGATTAGTATCAGTATTATAAAAGTTTTTCTTTTCATCATTATTTTTTTTTGTTACTTCACTGTACAAATATGTACATTTTAATATTCATAACATGGTAAATATTTATATCTGGGGTTAAATCTGCGTTGTATTAATAAGTAAACATCAGATTTAAATATATAAATAATATATTGATATAAGAAGAAAGCCACAAACACAGTGGATGAAACTATATCACCTATACATGTATTTACCAAAAAACCTGTATTCCCTAATTATAGTTTCCTGAAATTTCCTTAATTAAGGAAACCTGTACTCCCTACCTGGTATGTGAAATGAATTTTTAGTATATAAAAAATGCCAAGTCTGATGAAGATTTGAACTCCAGATCCTTCCAGAGGAATGCAAAAACTCTATCCTATTTCATAAAGGTCAGCATTGATATATTACTTTCATTTTAACTAATACAAATGAGCTCATGTAACCAGTTTCATAAAAAGAATATATAAATACATTTTTGCTGACATAGTTCTTCTACATTTATTTTTATAAATTTATTAACTCTCAATCAAGTAAATATAGATTGATGCTAAATTATATTGCTATACTGTTTTTGAGATGGAATCAATAAATTTGAAAAATTACAAGGACTGAACACCCAGTAATCTTCCCAATAAAACAGAACAGATGTTGTTACTACACATTGAGCTATTTTGTTACCTATTAGTACTTCATCATACTGAAAAGTACAAAATCAAATTCTGACTTTACTTTTCTAAAATATCATCTTTTTCAATATCGGATCCACCTTACTTTTAATCTTCTAATTTCCCATGCAAATTGGTTAAATACTTAATAAGTACTACTATAACATATATAACAGATTTTTTAAAATAATACTAACTATATATGGTATAAAAACCAAGGTCAACTAGTCACAGTAATTTATTTGACATTCTACATAAGACTCCCTCTACGAATCATGAGACCATGTTGATGGTGAGGGGGCTCGAGTGCTCAGTGATACAGTGTAGCTGGACCGAATGTGCAACCATATCAGAGAGGTATCTGTTGAGAGCCATAGTAAGGAATGATTCCTGAAAGAGGGCAGCAGCTCTTTCAGTAGTTATAAAGGGCTTACGTCAGGAGGACTTAAACAGCCATATAAAGATCACACAATCTTCTGAGTACTGTGCAGCTGAAAGCTGTGTAGCAACTATGGCTTTTTTTTCCCAAGAAAATGTAGCACTCTGAATTTTCATGTAACAAAGATGGAGGCGCCTTCCTTGGTAAAATATTCTAGAGGTAAACTAGTTCTCCGTTCAGATCTCCGGGTGGGGACTACTAAGGAAGGGGTCACCAGAATATTAAAAAATAACATTCTATGAGTCGAAGCATGGAATGTTAGAAGTGTAAAAATGGTTGGTCAGTTAGAAAATTTAAAGAGGGAAATGGATAGGTTAAATGTAGATGTAGTGGGAACTAGCAAGGTCAGAATAATTAATCTCAGGGTTCTATTTTTCAAATACGTAGACGTACATATTACAGTAAGTAAAACAAAAACTATTGACAATAAATTACGTCATATACAACTTAATTTTTTTTTTTCTTGGAGTCTTTTAATGGTTATTTTTGGCAAATTTAGGTAAGAAATTTGGCTAGGATTTTTAAGCTAAATTTCTTCACTAATGCCAAAATGCAACAATCACATATTTAACATCCATGTACCAATCATGTCTGATGTTACTCAAATTAGTTGTTCAAGTGGGAACCAGTTCAGGTGTAGCAGACTTATTAAGTACAATATTAATTTTCAAATATAAGTAGACTTGAAAAGTTACAAACTTCAATATCAAACAGCAGTAAAAAATCAATCAAAGAAATAAATAAAAATCCATACCTTGCGCATGAAGTAACAAGTGATGTTATAATTATTAAGGCTTCATAACACGGTTTCTCTTCCCCTTTATCATCTTTGCATTTAGATAACATTTCTATTACATCAGAAATATCCTTTCTCAATCTGTCAAGAGTAAGAAACATATATAAAATTTAATAAACAGATTACAAAAAAATACCCCTAAATAAAAATTTGTTAACACTTCAATCAATAAACAGAAAAATTTATAAAATCCGATTTATCAAAACTAGGTAAATAGAATTAGAAAAAAGCTGTAGCATTAATTGCAATTTATTATTTGAAAGGTAAAACTAAGTTAATATTCTGAAAAAATGTTTCCTATCCTATTATAGCCATTTCAATACTTACTATCTTTAAGTTTTCCTTTTTTTAATAAAATTCATTGAAAAAAACTATCATAAAAAAAACTATTTCTGCAGAAGAAAAACAGAACCCCAATTTGAAATTTCAAAAAAAAATATTTGAAATGTTATTTAAAACTCTACATGTTTTAATTTTGATGCCTAGAACATTTGCATTAAAATGCATCATATATGTACATGATGAAGAATGTACAGAATGGTCCTAAAATTCATTACAAACTGAAATAAGACATCTAGAATGGTACTTAAAAAATTATAATTTGAAGATAGCCTAATGAAGTTTCTTGAATTTAATTTTCACTATTTACAGATATATAAATGATAAAAACAGAATATACTATGGACATACCTCCGACTAGTCACTGATATAAAGGTCCCAGAAATGGTGTTTACATATTGTTAATAGAATAAATTGATATTTAACACAGGCTAAACTGTCTATAATCAATTTCAATCAATTATAATTTGTATTTTTTTTTTAATTTTCAATTTTATTATTCAATTTCATAGTAGAGGTCAATTTATTAAATTCAGCATCACATGAGCAAGTACCAAGGCTCATCACAGAACTATTAGTAACAATGGCACAAAATCAAAATTTGTCATGATCACAAGTATTTAATAATGGGGTAGTTTCCTGAACTAAATTTTTCTTAAGATACCTGTAATAAATAAAAACACATATCTGTTTTGTATGATAAACTGTTACTTTTTCATAGTTTGACAGTACAGTTCTGTGCTTATTGTTGGGCCTTGTGGCTTAAATTCCATTAAGAAAATTCTTCAATGTTTAGTACATATATATATATATATATATATATATCGCACTATTCCTTAAGTGGAGAAAGGCTGACTCTCATTTGAACCAATCTTCAACAGTTACAAAATATGATTTTTAAAGAAGTCACTAAGCCCATCCAAAAAATAAGCACTGTTTGGCTATTAAAAAATTAGACAATTGGAAAAAACCAGAAATTTTATTACCTTAATGTATATTTTATTATAGTTCTATTTCACTTATCTTAAACTAGTGTGAAGACAATTTATTCATGAAATTTGATTTCCAGTCATCCTTTCTAGACATTCTACTTTGTTTCATCATTAGTGCTGAACTTGCTGGCAGCAAGAAATTTCTGCTGCCGTGAGAAATTTCATGTGTGTGACGTACAGTTAAGTACTGCTATGCAGTTACATAATTCCAGAACTTAAGAGGGCAGGTCTTTGATTTTGAATCATACATTACTACCTTTCCATAGTTTGACAGTACACTTCAATATTGATTACTGGGCCTTGTTGCATAAATATCATTAAAAAAAATTCTCTGAGTGTCCCAGCAAACATGAATATGATTTTTCTAGCAGAAAGAGTTGCTCTCAATTTCTTGACTTTTAGAAACTAGTATGCCACCATTGCAGTATTATTATTTCTCTTTCTACTGCTATCCAGGCAAATCTACAACACTTCATTCCCTTTGACAACCCTTTTATTAAAACAGCAACTTCTTACCTGTTCATATCACTAAAAATATTCCAAGACTACTTCCATACATTTTGTTTAGTGAATGTCTACTAACATCCAACTTGAACACAATTTTTGTAGTGGAAGTGTTTAGTCACAGTATAACGGAACAAAGATCTTGAAATTTCAAGAAATTGAGAGACAAATCAGAGATTGTCAATAATCTTTCAGAACAAATCTTCTCAACATTATGTAGCCCAACTTCACTCACTAGAGATGGACACAGTGACTATGGTTCTTGCATGAATGTCCTTCCTTCCTTTATTAAACATCCAAACCTATTTTCATAATAACCTACCACATTTAATCTGTAGTTTCACAAATTAGATAGTAAACCTGATTACAGACCATATTTCATAACTGGTGAGTTGACTGGTTTAAGCATCATAACATTATTTGAACTGATATTCAAAATAGAGCTAAACAAAAAAGTTGACCAGTTTACTTCATTTTTGAGTGGAAGTAAATAAGTACACACATGAAATCTTAACATCTCCAGTATGCAGTCGATATGCATAGACATTTATGAAAGTCTCTTGTAATATTCTAATGTTTTTAAATCAACAGTTTTTATGAACTTCAATATAACTGATTGAGAAAACGGATCAGAATAGTCAATGTTCAGAAAAACTATCTTTATTATTAATATAATACACAGAAAATAATAACAACTACATCAAAAATAAAGTATTAATTCTTATAAAATATGTAACTTTAAATTACTAATGATAAAAGCAAAAATAAAACTAATACTTCTCAATTTTCTCATCAGCAGAAAGCATCGGATGACTTCCAGAAAATATATTAATATAAGGATGAAGAAAGCTATAAAAATAATTTGGGAAGACTCTATCCCGTTCGTGAAAAATGTTTTGTACTGTGCATCAGAAATTCTCAACAGCTTCACCAAACACCTCTTCACAGCCTGAAAGTGACTGTATGGTGCACTCTCTTCACTGTGGGGCCATACTTTTTTTGAAGAGAGTGGCGTCATTGTTACTGTGACATGGAAAATGTCCTCCAGCCCCAATTGACAGAATCTTATGAAGATGATTCAGAGGACTTCTGGTTTCAACAGGATGGGACCACAACTAACACTATTCATTGCTCTTGAGCCATTTCGCAAGAAATGTTTCCAGGACATCTGATTTTATTACGGGCAATATTCAGTGGCCACATTCCTATCCTGATCTAAGCTCCTGCAATTTTTTTTTTTTGTGGGGTATCTGAAATGTGAGCTCTACAAACATCATTCCCAAACCCTTGAACAACTTCAGGATGCAATAAGAGAAGTTATCACTGCTATTCCTTGACATATGTTAGAAAGTGGCACAAAACTTCCAGGAACAGCTTCGAATATATGTTGCTCATGACATGTAACCATTCTAAATTTTGTTGTTTACGAACGATATATATATTATGCCATAAAGAAAAAAGTTTCAATATTTTCAAAAGTAGTTAATATTCATTTGGCTTAGCTGATATTAAAAACAGAAAATAGGCAATAGTATTATATTATTTTAATAGTTAAATAAACGTAATTAGTTTGATAAGAAATTGTATTACATAACTTTGTTTTTTGATGTCTGACATGGTCTGGATAGCCAGACGGTGATGTCATCGTGGACTGGTGTGAGCATATACATTCTCAGAAAAAAGTGTGTACGTGCATAAATACGAACGGGCGTCTGGCGGGGGAAGCCAGACTGACATTCTTTGTTTCGGGGCTAGTGTGAATTTAGCAGTCATGGAGTGGAGACGTGTTTTGAGTTGGCTCGCACGAAAGTGGTGATGTGTTCTTGGTTTGATGAGACAGGACAGTGAGACTGGGTAAATAGGTGTATTCAATGCGAGGTCATCATTATTTTTTATATGTGCAGGAAAGTATCCTTATGTATATGAAGAGAAAAGTTAATGATATGAATCAAAATATATGATTCCATATAATTCTGATATAAATAATATGTTTAACTAATGTTAAAAAAATTATTTTCTTGTATTGTTAATGTATTAACATTAACAATAAATTAATAAAGTAATTATACTTTATTTTATATTTTATTTAAAATATGACAGACGAATAGTGTGGAAATGTGTTTTCTATGATTCCATATATATGATTCAAAATATGATTTCAAATAATTTTGATATGCTTAATATGTTCTATTTATGTTAAAAAAATTATTTTTCGTATTGTTAATGCTAATTATTTTTAAAATTTTAATAATATACATGTGATCAGACTACACAGCCCTAGTACATTTTTTCGTTGTTCCCCCCTTGATTTGAATTGTTTTGTGATTGAGCTTTTACTTTATATCGAATCAGTTGAACTTTTCAAATTAAAAATTTTCATTTTTTTTAATTTGGAAGAAGCTCGCAGACGGCCACCATAAATTTTAATACCTAAGTAAATAAAACTTCTTATATATGCTTTTCAGAAAATAAAAGGTTTTTTCATATCTTTTACAACTTTTCTTTCATTAACTTGTGAAATGTGAGACTCCATTCTGCGGCACCCATATATATATATATCAAAGACAAAAGTATAACACAGTTTTCCACCAACCATAAAGAATTCAATAAAGCCTCTAACCTTATGCTTACTGTTTTTCCATTTTAAGAACATTTTCGAGGGTTTCCCTCATTGTCAGTTAATAAAAACTTTTTAAAATCACACATTAAACTCAAAACTTTAAAACTGTCGCATTATAAAAATATGTAGTCAAAAAATTAAAATTAAATATTTCAAGTGGCCAGCCACACATACAATAGTGAGTACAGTACATTTCTAATGTGTTTAATACAAATAGTGTATAGAATAAAAGTATTTCATAGTATAAAATAAAAATACACATATTTATAGTATTATTTCCAATACGTAAATAATAACTCATTTCCCTGCCCTGAATACTCTTCTCCATCAGTATGCTTCCTATATAAAACCACAGTATAACGTGTAATTGCCAAAGTTGCCTTTTAGAACATTTCCAGTGTCCTCCAGCCATTCATATGACATAATGTATTATTGTTTACACCATGTCTCATCTATATAAAATATTTTCTAATTGGAAGCTAACAAGTTGCATATTCTTTTGAGGAACCTGTAATGAATTTCTGCATAATTTATAGACTGAAACAGTATTGTTTTTAATGAGTTTTTTAAATCGATATCCAACGTTCTTCCCAATTTTCCACAAATAAAGATACAGAGCTCAGATTCCTTTTCTACGTCATATAGTTCCAAAGATAAAATGTTTTTATAAATTGAATAACAGTTCATAAATGGTTAAAGGTAAAGAACTGACATTTAAAAGGTGATGTTAATATAATGAGTGAAATTAGTGCAAAAGTTCTTTAAGGTCATAGGATCAAGATCAAGTTATGTGACATAGGACTAAGAAAATGTTTTTTCCAGTCACACAGCACACACATACTTTAAAAAATAACATTATATAAGTTTTAATAAAAGTTGTTGTAGAAGTTGTTTAATGGAAGTTGGGTAGTAGTTTGTTTATTTGTCTTCAGACTCTAATGCGTATAATTTCTATACCAGCAACAAATAGGAAATATTTTTTTCAAAAAATACTGATTGTTTAAAATGTTTTTTTTTTATACAATTTTAGGTCAAATACTCGTACATAATGCACATTATTCATATGCATATTGTTTTGTATGGAATTCCTATATGTAACATGCAGTCTTATCGAGATGTTCTTTAGTTTATCTAAACAGTAGATTGTTATATTCTTTGATTCAAAATTTGGTCTTGATAGTTTAGTCTTGAAGGAAAAATGGTTTCTATAATTTTCATTGATTTTATAGCATAATAACATAATAACTTTAGAATGGAAAGCCACAAAGAATAATAAATTAGTTTATTTTTGCAGACGAAGTCTTACTTAAATATTGATGAACTATGAATGAATGTTGCTTAGACATTAAGTTAAAAAGAACTTGAGGTTACACAATTAAATGCATTACACTAAGCAAAACCAATTATTTAGTGTCTATTGGGAATTTACTGATGCTAACACAATACTAGCTTATCACTGTCTCTCTTATCTCTTAACCTGAGACTTGTAATGACAGACCACTGACCAGTCAGTTCTGAATGAAGTAGGTCAAAGGCAAAACGACCTAAAAAGAAATTGCTAAAAATTAAAGAAGAAAGAAATAATAAAACTATATCAATAACATTTAAAATATAATTTACTAATATCCCAAAAAGATTTACCTTTCTGGTGCTATATAGCAAGTACGACGTCAAGATGTATCAAAAAAGTATGAGAAATCAGCAGGATTATCTTCAGGCAGATGTGTCGGTTTAAAAGATGCAAAATCTGATAACATAACCCAGCGCCATGATGTAACAAGTATATTTTCCAACTTAATATCTCCATGACAAATCTAGAAAAAAACTTACTATCAAAATCCAACATGAAATAAATTTCTTTTATAACTAAAAAAATAAACTTCTCCAAAAGAAAAAAATTGGAAAAAATTCAAAGTTTGTCCAGATTTGCATAACTTATACCATTCCCTACACAATAAGCTAAACAATGACTATGTTAAAAATTAAGACTGTATTATGAACTTTCACTGTTAGTGTTTAATATGTGTATGCTTTGGCCCAATATGGATGACATCTTATGGTTTCATTAATCACATCTGACATTTTATCAATTATTATCTTCGTTTATTACACGGTATCATCCATAACCTTTGTCCAGGGATCTAAAAAAAAACACAAGACATAATGTGACTGCAACTGTGTTTAACTTTACTAACTTGTTATAATGTATTTATTTAAGTTACGCCACACCATTGACTTCCTGAAAGCAAGAATCTTTTATCAAAGAAATGAAATGTGTCTGCATCCCACTACAGCATGACAAGTAGTTATGTAATGTGACATAAGGGTATTGTTAAAATACTGGTTGGCCCATTCTGCAATCATCAGATTCAATAGCACTCTTGAGAAAACCCTTAAATACTAAGCTAAATTCAGATCAGGAGATCCAACTAAACATTCAAAATTTTCTGATTTAATATCACTCTTCTGCAATGGTTCTTGTGAGGTAATGGCATTCACCTTGAAATGTAAGGGTTTCTTGAATCAGTATAACTGACATCTAGTAAAAGTGGAATTATGTTTTCTGAAAAAACATATTTGCCACTTTCATGAAAGCTCCATTTCGTTGTTTGATAATCCCACTTCATGATAATTAACATCATTTCTTTACTGAGAGGTAAATTAAAATGAAATTTTCTCATCATGCTATATATTATTTTAAAGAGTAATCGAACCCTATCTCTTTGATAATTTAATCTCCACATAATGAACTTCTCACTTGATAGGTTCATGGATGCAACAAGTCCACTTTAACCCAGATTCTTAAGAAATTAAGACACCTAATCCTTAGTATTTTAATGCTAATTCATAAATTTAAAAACAATTTATACTCAGAAATAATATTCATGAAAGGGCTTTAACCCCACAAGTTTTAAGTGTCTGAAAATAGTTTGATAATATATGTGTTTTGCTAATTATAATTCAATTTCTTAGGTATCAACCTAGTTTTTTCAATCCTGTTTATCACTGTTGTCTTTGATGATTTTCCAGCTCTCTTGTAAGAATTTTTTCACACATCTTTCAAAGAATTCATCTTAAGCTTTCCATAATCTATCTTCCAATTTCTGGTAACTCAACAGTTGCTATGCCACAATGTAACAACCTTTCAGCAATACACTCATAACTGAGTTAAGTTATGAAGTTGCATCAGCAGTTATCAAACTGCTGATGCAACTTCTCACATTACGGATATTCCATTTTAATTCAACAAATTTTCAAAACTTTTATTGCATTACTATTTTTGATTTTGATATTTGGTATATGACAACCTTGTAGTGGCCAAAAAATATTTGTTAATATTTCTAAAAAAAAAATTTTCTAACTTGGCAACAGATAAAAACAGCCATTTTCATTACTTTTCCCATGAGCTGTAGCATTCTTATTTTATATTGTACAGAGGGTGAAAAAAGGCTTTTTGGAAAAAGTAAAAATGAAACTTCATCTTAGTGTACTCAAAATTCATTTTGTTCTATAACCAAATCTTGTAATGTTTACTGAAGTTATGTTTACAAATTGTTGTTTTTTCAAATTTTGGGCCCAAAATAAATAATGAAGGGCTTATGGTAACAGGCCTGTTTTCTACCTTTTAACTCTTAGGTACTAGTAATACTTATAAAACAAAATTTGACTGTTACTGAGTGTCCTTCATTAAAAAAAATGGCCGCCAAATTGTACGATTTTCAAAAATGTCTCGTTTTTGGGGCCCAAAAACCATATGTGGGACAGGTGGCAAAAATCTGAAATGTTTACAGTAGTACTTTTTATGTACTTTAAAACCAAATAAAATTTATTTTGTTACTCGAAGGGGTTAATGAGTAATGAAGCCATCAATACCACTAAAAACACTGTTCTTTCTAACCATGAACAATGAATCCAAAAAATTCACAGCATGTATTTTTTCTGATAATAATGTAGGCCTACTATACAAAATATTTTGATATGAGTATAAAGAGGTAGCTTATATTCTAGATAGTTTTTCCTTAAAGTATGGCTTATACACAAAAACTCATCTTTAAACACGCAAGTGAATAGACATGCATGGACATGAATGTTTGCATAATCCTGAATGTAAACATTGTAGAAGGCTCAGTTATTGTCTTGATTTCGATTTGATATGTTGTATTGTTGCTAGTGTTAATATTGTGGTTAGATAATGTACACTTGTTTATAAAGTAATCTTATTAGCAGCAAACTTCTCTTTTATGCGATATCTTTTATTTTTAATATTATTTATTAGAAAGATTGTTATTTTATCAGTAGAGAAACTGGGATAAGACAAAGTGAGGTGCAATTGATAATTTTATAATTTATACTAATTGTAGTATTGTTATTGTAAGAACAACTGCTATTAACGTTTTGAATGCTAAAATGTAATTTAATAAAATGTAAATAATATAGGTTAGTTGTTAGTAATATGTATTAAGTGGTGGGGAGACTCTCCCTCTCATTGCGCCAGTCGACTAACGACAGCGGCTCCGCACAGATGTGTGTAAACGTGTGTTAAACTTTATGTTATATTAAACTGTTAAACTTATACTTCATGTTTAACTTACACTAGTCGACTAACGACAGCGGCTCTGCACAGATGTGTGTAAACGTGTGTTAAAACTTTATGTTATGTTAAACTTATACTTCATGTTAAACTTATACTGTATGTTAAACTTATACTTTATATTATACTTTATACTATGTCAAGCTCAAATCAACTGTGGATCTTATTCCATATTTGCCTATTTTACTAACAACTGCATTTTATAAAAATGGATTATGGAGTGTTCAAACTGGCATTCACCCTGAAACAGTATGTCACAAATTGGCTTACAATAAATCTAAATGCTAAAATGTAATTTAATAAAATGTAAATAATATAGGTTAGTTGTTAGTAATATGTATTAAGTGGTGGGGAGACTCTCCCTCTCAGTATTGCACAATATTTTAGAGTTTACTTAATGACAAATAACATTGATATCTGTTGATTTTGTACTGAAACAAAAAGTATCTGTACGTTTCACGAAACCAAATATTTAGATAAATATTTTTGTATTAATGGGAAAAGTTGCTCTGACCCATTTAGCCGTCACTGTAAACCAGTTAAGAAATCTCTTTGACCCTTTCAACAAGCAATCCAAATTTAAAATTAATTTCAGGCAGAGCACTGTGTACAAAATGCTTTAACAAAATACAAAAACCTCAAGATGATACAGAAAGCGAACCAGAATGTCAAGATATATTTGGGCCTCAATGTGTTATAGTCGAGTCCATGAATAAAGCTTGTTCAGTACTTGGCATTTATTTCGTTAACGTTAAAATATTATCGAGCAGCACAAAGGAACCAATTTAAAAAATACGGTTACAAAAATAGCCAAGTCAGTTAGTTACCAGTAAATTAAACGATTCCTTTGATTTAAATATTTCTACAGGAAAAACCAGTTTAATACCATAAAATTATGTGGATTTAGGTAGGGAATATAGGTAGGGAGAATTATCATTAAAATGAAAACAGTTACATCAACTACGGAAAAAATTAATATTTTAAGTTTATTACCAAGCAGCTGGAGCATTCAAAAAATTCAAAATGAGTTTAATGTTAGTCAGTATTTAGCCCGTCAATACCAACAATTAGTTAAAACAAGTGGAATTTTGCTACAAATCGGCAAAAAGAAACCCAGTCATGTAACTGATGATAATGTTAATAAGTGTCAAAGATTTTTACCTGAATGATGAGCACAGTAAAATGATGCCACGCAAGAAGGATTGTGTCTCTGTAAGACAAGCTGACAGGAAGAAAATTAATAATCAAAAACGGATCATTTAATGTAACTTATAAAAATTGTACACAGCCTTCAGAGAAAAACATAATTTAAAAATTGGTTTTTCAAAATTTGTTGATTTAAGACCTAAATTTTGTGTTCTGGCTGGCAGGTCAGGTACTCACTCTGTTTGTCTGTTTGTTTTGTGTATATGTGTCACCCACCAAAGTGTAAAACTCATGTTATCTGCTCTAAAAATGAAATTTGATTATAAAATTCTCCTTTCAACCATAGTATGTGATATAGAAAATGAAACATGCACGCTGTCAGAGTGTGAAAAATGCCCAGTCACTAATGAAGTGCTCAGATTGCTGCAAGAGAGCTGGGATGATTTTGATTCTGAAATTATCTTCAAAAAGTGGATTTTTGTTGACTGTTGTGAACTAACTACTCAAATTTAAATAATCTAAAAAGGCATCATTTTGTTGCAAAGAAACATGCTAATTTCCTCAACATTAAAAAGGAAAAGTTGTTGAAGAGTGAATGAATTGTAATGGGACACTTTTCTCAAAAATTTCCTTTTTTGATACAGGATGAAGTCGTCATATCACTGGTCAAAAACTTATGCCACAGTACATCTATTTCTCATATACTCGTATTTTAAAAAAGAAGGAAAATTACAAAGCCAAAGCTACTGTGTGATTAGTAAGTACCTGAAACCTACATCGTTCTTCTGCTTCCAAAAGCAAGTTATAAATAAAGTAAAAACACTGTTACAAGTTAAACAATGTTTTTATTTTTCTGATGGCTCCTCAGCCCAGTATAAAAACAAACAAAATTTCATAAATTTTAGTTACTATCAAGAAGATTTTGAAATCACAGCTGAATACCATTTTTTTGCCTCATACCATGGAAAAGGACAATGTGATGGTATTGGTAGAACTGTAAAAAGGACTGTGACTAAAGCAAGCCCTCAAAGGACAATCAACAATCAAATTGCTATACCTTCTGAAATGTAAAATTACTGCAAAGATAATATAAAAGATATAACATTTATTTTCTGTTCTAATAAAGATGTTCAAGAGACTGAAGAATACCTCAGTTCTTGTTATCAGGTAATCACAACAGTCCCAGAAACAAGAACCTTTCACAGTTCTGTTCCAACAAGTCAGAAATGTATTAGTATAATCAAACACTGGTTCAAATGAAAAATATTTTAAAGATTCTCATACCTTCAGAGCTCTTTCTATCAACTACGGGAACAGGACACAACATTACACCAAAGATGAATGAGGACTTATCAGTTCTACTCAATAAAAAAATGGCAGGATAAGTTATGTTAAGTTTGTTATCAAAAAGTGCAAGATTTATTCATAACTTCCACTAGCAGGAGTAAAATAAGGTAAAAGTGAATTGAACAAGTTGTTAATGTATTTGAATTGTTTATCATTTTGTAATTGACTATTTATTAATTATCAATTTATTAAATCTAATGAGTTTAGTTGTAATTTTTATAATCTAAAAAGATACATAACATCAATATTTGAATACACTAAGATGAATTCCATATTTACTATTTCCAAAGAGCCCTTTTTGACCCTCCGTATGACATAAAATAAGAATGCTACAGCTCATGGAAAAAGTAATGAAAATGGCTGTTTTTACCTGTTTGTGAGTTAGAGAATAGTCTATCACTCAAGAAAATTTTTTTTTTAAATATAAAAAAATATTTTTTGGCCCCTAAAAGGTGGATAGTTATTATGTACCAAATATCATAAAAATCAAAAATAGTAATGCAATGATCATTTGCTGAATTAAAATTGAATACCCCCATTAATAGTTACAAACATCTTACAAACATGTCGTTACAGTCTTATTTATGTATGAATTAATTTTATTCTTGACAACCAACTATTAGTTGGTTGTTGAAATTATGAACATAATTTATAAACGATTATTAATCTGAATTTAAATTAGCATCTTTTAGAAAATCTCTGAAGATGGAGTTACAGCTCCGAAAGTACTAGGATTTACACTTTTTAAATTGTTGGTAGTGGAAATTTAATTTATACACTAACTCATTAGCTTGCATTTGATTAATAAATTACTGTTCCTTGCTGTTATTCAGTATGTTTGTTACGGTTTACACATTACAAACAAAAAAATGCTATTGCTTAGAATAATTTCAGGTGCAATGCACATCCAACTTTCTTTTGTCCAGCCCCTTGAACTAAAGTTATGAACAATTTTTAAATCTCATTCTCTTTATCTTCTAACAATGTGAAGTATCTTGCTAGTTTAATATAACTGACACTCGATTTACTCTTTATCCAAATGCAATTAACTGGTTTTTTATATCTGTGTTTTAAATGTTGCAATCTTGTTAAAAACCAAATGTGATTACTATGTTTAATTATGTACAGAGGGTGATTTTTTAGTCCGGTTACCCAATTGTTAATGTCTGGTAATTTTTTTCTAAGAAAGGGAAGTTTTATTTTGTGACACGAAGTTGGTAACGCTACTCAACCGGTATAGATGCGGCAGTGTGAGTTGATTCTCCTTGAGCTATGTAAACTTTTGTGCCGTTTCCGGTTGTGTTACGAACAGAATGTCTTTTACCATAGAACAACAAGTTTTCATTCTTGAACAATATTTTGCTACGAAATCGTACGCGTGTGTAAAAGAATCATTTCAAATTAAATTTGTTGGTGTTCCTCCGCCAGAAAAAATGTCACTTTCTATGCTAGCAAACCGATTTCGAGAGACAGGTAGTGTTTGCAACAGAAAACGTAGTGGTCAACCAAATAGCTTGACAGATGACGTTTTAGAGAATATGAAAAGAAGTTGCTCAATTGTCCATGGAAAAGTTTACGTAAAATTTCCACGCAAGTTGGTTTGTCATATTCGAGTGTTCAGAAAGCTGCTACAAAATTCAAATTGTATCAATATCGCGTACGATTAGTCCAAGAGCTTAAGCCTCCAGATTTAAACAAGCGATTGCAATATTGCTGTTGGTTTAGGTCTCTCATAAATGATAGCGGAATCAAATTTTTAAAGAGTGTTCTTTAGTGATGAAGCTTGGATCCATCCCGATGGTTATGTGAACAGTCAAAACTGTCGAATTTGGGCGGTTGAAAATCCTAACACTTTACAATACAAATCTTTGCATCCTGAAAAAATTGGTGTGTGGTGTGCGATATCTCATCATTGTATAGTCGGACCCATATTCTTCCAACAGACAGTAAATGGTGAAGTATACAGGAATATTGTGCGCCAATTTGGCGCACAATATTCCAAATAAAACCAAATAAGCAAATAATGTACCGTATAAAAAAAAATGATATATAAAAAAAAGGAAAAAAACAATGGATTTTTATACTCAAGCAAGATGCCTGATTAAAGGATTACTTTGATGAAGTAAATTAAGTGAAACCTCACTCATGCTAAATTATAAAATCCAGAATTAAACTGAAACTAAAGAAATCAAAATTCTTAATGCATCACACATCCTTTTACAAAAAGATAAGCTAAATTAAGCTTATGGGTTCATACCCCATCAATGAATAAATTCTCATTTTAATTAAAATAAATTTATCAAAAACAATATTTATCACAACAATAACCGTAAGAATTATTATAACAATATCCTCCAACAGAATAATATTCTCATGAATATCTATAGAAATCAATTTAATTTCTTTTCTACCCCTTTTAAAAAAAAGAAATAAAATAAACGAACAATCTATAAAATATTTAATTATTCAAAGAATATCATCATCAATTATAATAACCTCAATAATTATTAATGCTATCATTAACTGCCCCATTAATGAAAGAATTTTAATAATAATGAGAATTTTGATAAAAATAGGTATAATCCCATTCCACCTATGAGTATCAAGAATCATACAAATAATAAGATGAGAGATATGTATAATAATGACAACTATACAAAAAATCATTCCTACAATTATTGCAACCCAAATAACCAGAATTAAATTAATAATAACATCAATAATTATATCGATAATCATAGCACCAATCTCAGGAATAAAACAAACATCACTAAAAAAATTAATAGCATATTCATCAATTTCAAATTCACCAGTAATATTCTTTTCATTAATAATTTCAAAACAACAATTCACTCTTCTATTAATTATGTATATCATAATCAACTTAACCATGATAAACACATTAAAGAAGAATAACATCAATTTTCTAAACCAAATTAATACTCAAACAAATTTAACAAAAATATCCCTAATAATTTCATCACTATCAATAAGAGGTATACCTCCAACTACAGGATTTTTAATAAAATGAATAATTATAAAATCAACAATTTGTATAGCACCAATAATTCCATTAATTATACTAATTTCATCAATTATGTCAACATACATATACTTAAACATAATAATCCCTACAATAACCAAATCAAACAAATCAAAAATAAAAAAAATAATAAAAAAGAATCAATTATCCCAATTATCTTAAATTTAATAGGAATTCCAATAATAATAATTTTTAAATTAAACTAAAAAGAAGGATTTAAGTTAAAAAAACTATTAACCTTCAAAGTTAAAATTATTATTATAAATAAGCCTTAGCAAGTAATGCACCTCTATATTTGCAATATAGAATCATAATTGAATACAAGACAAATAATGAGAGGTTTAATACCTTAAATAAATTTACAATCTATCACCTAAATCAGCCATCCCATTCTCAATGAATAAATGAATATTTTCAACAAATCACAAAGATATCGGAACTCTTTATTTTATTTTTGGGCTCTGAGCTAGATTACTTGGAACAATAAGAAGAATAATTATCCGATTAGAATTAATACAACCAGGATCAATATTTAAAAATGACCAAATTTATAACACCATCGTAACATCACACGCATTCATTATAATTTTCTTTATGGTAATACCAATTATAATTGGAGGATTTGGAAACTGACTAGTCCCTATAATAATTGGTGCACCAGACATGGCATTCCCACGAATAAATAATATAAGATTTTGATTATTACCACCATCAATCACACTTTTAATTGCAAGATCAATTGTAGGGTCAGGATCAGGAACAGGATGAACTGTTTACCCTCCTCTCTCAGCCCAAATTGCACATTCAGGACCTTCAGTAGACTTAACTATCTTTTCTCTTCACATCGCAGGACTAAGATCAATCGTAGGAGCAATTAATTTTATTTCAACAACAATAAATATACGACCAAAAGGAATAACTATAGAAAAAATACCCCTTTTCTGTTGATCAGTCCTAATTACAGCAGTTCTACTACTAGTATCATTACCAGTATTAGCTGGAGCAATCACGATACTATTAACAGACCGAAACTTTAATACCTCATTTTTCGACCCCACAGGAGGGGGAGACCCAATCTTATATCAACACTTATTCTGATTCTTTGGAAATCCAGAAGTATATATTTTAATCCTACCAGGATTCGGATTAATCTCCCACATTATTACTAACGAAAGAGGAAAAATAATAACATTCGGTCATCTAGGAATAATTTATGCAATGCTAGCAATTGGTATTTTAGGATTTATTGTATGAGCACACCACATATTTACTGTAGGTATAGATATTGACACACGAGCATACTTCACCTCTGCAACTATAATTATTGCAGTACCAACAGGAATTAAAATCTTCAGATGAATGGCCACAATACAAGGAATAACAAAAAAAAAAATCACCCCAAATGATTTGATCTATAGGATTTGTATTTCTATTCACTATTGGAGGATTAACAGGAGTGATTCTAGCCAACTCTTCAATTGACGTAATTTTACACGATACATACTATGTTGTAGCCCACTTTCATTATGTACTATCAATAGGAGCAGTATTCGCCATTATAGCAAGAATCATTCACTGATTCCCACTAATAACAGGTATAAGAATAAATAAAAAAATGATTAAAAATTCAATTTTCAACCATATTTTTAGGAGTAAACGTAACATTCTTCCCACAACACTTTTTAGGTCTAGCGGGAATACCACGACGATATTCAGATTACCCAGATAACTACATGACATGAAACATAATTTCATCCATAGGATCATTAATTTCAATAATCAGAATTATAATATTCATATTTATTATATGAGAAGCCATAGCATTTAAACGAATTACAATCTTTAAAAACAATAAATCATCCTCAATTGAATGATTTTCAATTACACCCCCCCCTGAACACTCATTTAATGAATTACCACTAGTATCTAAGCCATTCTAAGAGTGGCAGAAAATTGCCATGAACTTAAAATTCATTAATAAATTAAAAAGTAATTTCCTTAGAAATATCATCATGAATAAAATTTAACATAATAAATAGAGCCAGACCAATTATAGAACAACTATTAAATTTCCATGATCACACCATAATAATTCTATTATCCATTACAGTAACAGTAACAATTATAATAGCAACAATAACAAAAAATAAATTATCAAATAATATATTAACAGAAAATCAAATAATAGAAACAATCTGAACAACAATACCAGCAATCATTTTAATTTTTATCGCTATCCCATCAATTAAAACCTTATACCTAATAGAAGAAGTAATCAAACCATCAATTACTATTAAAACAATTGGACATCATCAATGATACTGATCTTATGAATATTCAGACTCCAAGAAAATAGAATTTGAATCATATATAAAACCACAAAATGACTTATCAACATTTCGACTAATTGAAGTAGATAACCGAATAATTATCCCATTCTCAACACAAATCCGAATAATCGTATCATCATCTGATGTAATCCACTCTTGAACAATTCCATCAATAGGAGTAAAAATAGACGCAATCCCAGGGTGACTTAATCAAATTAGCCTAATAACTAAAAACCCAGGAGTATTTTTCGGACAATGTTCAGAAATCTGTGGAATAAATCACAGATTCATACCAATCACTATAGAAAGAATTAATATAAAATCATTCATTAAATGAATAAAAACATAAAGCTAATAAACATTAAGTGACTGAAAGAAAGTAATGGTCTCTTAAACCAAAATATAGTAAACATCGAATACTCTTAATGAAAGAAGCTAGTTTAAAAAAAACATTTAACTGTCAAATAAAAAATACATTTTATGTGCATCTTGATTCCACAAATATCTCCTATTATATGAAACATCATATTAATAATAACAACAGCCACAATCATAATAAACATAACAAAATTATTCTTTATAACTAATCTAAATCCAAATAAAAAAATAAAAAATAAAAAAAAAATAAAAATACATATTAACTGAAAATGATAACTAGACTATTCTCAACATTTGACCCAACAACTAAACTTTTACAAAGAAACTGAATAATTATAATAATAACAACAATAATTTTACCAAAATGATACTGAACCAAAAAATCTCGAATAAATATAATAATAAAAATAATAGAAAAAAACTAATAAATGAATTTAAATTAATAACTCACCAAAAAGAAATTTTAATCATAGTAATATCAATCTTTACATTTATCATAATCAGAAATATAATAGGATTAATTCCTTATGTATTCACATCTACAAGCCATTTAGTAGTATCAATGTCAATTGCATTACCAAGCTGAATCATAATTACAACATACAGATGAAAAAACTTCACAAATGAAATATTCAAACACATGCTACCAAAAGGAACACCCTCAGCCATTTCACCAATAATAATTCTAATCGAAACCACAGGAAATCTTATTCGACCAATCTCACTAGCAGTTCGATTAACAGCAAATATAATTACAGGTCACCTACTAATAACCCTATTAGGGAACACATCATCTATTAAAATCTTAATATTCATTATACCAATTCAAATAACCTTAACAGCATTTGAAACAGCAATTTCAATAATTCAAGCATACGTATTTGCCACACTTGTAACTCTTTATTCTAGAGAAGTACCCTATGAAAAAAAATCATCCATTTCACATAATAACAAAAAGACCGTGACCAATTATGCTATCAATAAATGTAATAACAATATTAACAGGAACTGTAAAATGAACCCAAACAAGAGAATATAACTTAATACTATTAGGATTAACCTTATCAACAATGTCAATAATATTATGATGACGAGACATCACACGAGAAGCAACATTCCAAGGAAATCATACAAATAAAGTAAAATCACTAATAAAAATAGGAATAATTATATTCATTATCTCAGAAATAATATTCTTTGTATCATTTTTCTGAATATTCTTTCACTCAAGACTAGCACCATCAATTGAAATTGGAATAAACTAACCACCAAAATCCATTAAACCATTTAATCCATTAGAAGTTCCTCTACTAAATACAATTATCTTAATCTCATCAGGAATCACAGTAACATGAGCACATCATAGAATCTTATTAAATAAACTATCAATATCAAATAAATCATTAATATTAACCATCCTTCTAGGATTATACTTTACATTCCTACAAAAATGAGAATATCAACAATCAACCTTCACAATAGCAGACTCAATTTATGGATCATCATTCTTTCTAACTACATGATTTCACGGTATTCATGTAATTGTAGGAACAACCTTCATTATAATCTCAATGGTACGATGCATAAAGATACATTTCTCAGCCAGACATCACCTAGGTTTAGAAGCAGCAATCTGATACTGACATTTTGTAGACGTAATCTGATTATTCCTATATCTTTCAATTTACTGATGAGGAAAATAATAATAATCTTTTTAGTACAAAAAGTATAATTAGCCTCCAACTAATAGATTAAAAAAAATTAAAAAGATAATCAAAATTACAATAACAATAATTTCACTAAGATCAATCATTATTATAATAATAATATTCACAATATTAATCTCTAAAAAAAATAAAATAAGACGAGAAAAAAATTCACCATTCGAATGCGGATTTTCAAAAATATCATCGACACGAAAATCATTTTCTACTCACTTCTTTTTAATTGCAACAATCTTCTTAATCTTCGATATTGAAATCTCAATAATCATACCAATATTCTCAACAAAAATAATAATTATAGAAGAATGACTGATTTCATCAACAATTACAATCTTGATCTTAATTATAGAACTTATACATGAATGAAAAATAGGAATACTAGAATGAAGAAATTAAGGAGAATAGTTAAATATAACATTTACTTTGCAAATATTAAGAAATGCTATAAATAGGAAGTGCAAACTGGCGAAAGAAGAGTGGATTAAAGAAAAGTGTTCAGAAGTGGAAAGAGAAATGAACATTGGTAAAATAGACGGAGCATACAGGAAAGTTAAGGAAAATTTTGGGGTACATAAATTAAAATCTAATAATGTGTTAAACAAAGATGGTACACCAATATATAATACGAAAGGTAAAGTCGATAGATGGGTGGAATATATTGAAGAGTTATACGGAGGAAATGAATTAGAAAATGGTGTTATAGAGGAAGAAGAGGAAGTTGAGGAGGATGAAATGGGAGAAACAATACTGAGATCTGAATTTAAGAGAGCATTAAAAGATTTAAATGGCAGAAAGGCTCCTGGAATAGACGGAATACCTGTAGAATTACTGCGCAGTGCAGGTGAGGAAGCGATTGATAGATTATACAAACTGGTGTGTAATATTTATGAAAAAGGGGAATTTCCGTCAGACTTCAAAAAAAGTGTTATAGTTATGATACCAAAGAAAGCAGGGGCAGATAAATGTGAAGAATATAGAACAATTAGTTTAACTAGTCATGCATCAAAAATCTTAACTAGAATTTTATACAGAAGAATTGAGAGGAGAGTGGAAGAAGTATTAGGAGAAGACCAATTTGGTTTCAGGAAAAGTATAGGGACAAGGGAAGCAATTTTAGGCCTCAGATTAATAGTAGAAGGAAGATTAAAGAACAACAAACCAACATACTTGGCATTTATAGACCTAGAAAAGGCTTTCGATAACGTAGATTGGAATAAAATGTTCAGCATTTTAAAAAAATTAGGGTTCAAATACAGAGATAGAAGAACAATTGCTAACATGTACAGGAACCAAACAGCAACAATAACAATTGAAGAACATAAGAAAGAAGCCCTAATAAGAAAGGGAGTCCGACAAGGATGTTCCCTATCTCCGTTACTTTTTAATCTTTACATGGAACTAGCAGTTAATGATGTTAAAGAACAATTTAGATTCGGAGTAACAGTACAAGGTGAAAAGATAAAGATGCTACGATTTGCTGATGATATAGTAATTCTAGCCGAGAGTAAAAAGGATTTAGAAGAAACAATGAACGGCATAGATGAAGTCCAACGCAAGAACTATCGCATGAAAATAAACAAGAACAAAACAAAAGTAATGAAATGTAGTAGAAATAACAAAGATGGACCACTGAATGTGAAAATAGGAGGAGAAAAGATTATGGAGGTAGAAGAATTTTGTTATTTGGGAAGTAAAATTACTAAAGATGGACGAAGCAGGAGCGATATAAAATGCCGAATAGCACAAGCTAAACGAGCCTTCAGTAAGAAATATAATCTGTTTACATCAAAAATTAATTTAAATGTCAGGAAAAGATTTTTGAAAGTGTATGTTTGGAGTGTCGCTTTATATGGAAGTGAAACTTGGACAATCGGAGTATCTGAGAAGAAAAGATTAGAAGCTTTTGAAATGTGGTGCTATAGGAGAATGTTAAAAATCAGATGGGTGGATAAAGTGACAAATGAAGAGGTATTGCGGCAAATAGATGAAGAAAGAAGCATTTGGAAAAATATAGTTAAAAGAAGAGACAGACTTATAGGCCACATACTAAGGCATCCTGGAATAGTCGCTTTAATATTGGAAGGACAGGTAGAAGGGAAAATATGTGTAGGCAGGCCACGTTTGGAATATGTAAAACAAGTTGTTGGGGATGTAGGATGTAGAGGGTATACTGAAATGAAACGACTAGCACTAGATAGGGAATCTTGGAGAGCTGCATCAAACCAGTCAAATGACTGAAGACAAAAAAAAAAAAATATATATATATAGGTGAAATAATATTTATGAAGAAAGTTATTCTTTTTTAAACTAAGTGTAACAAAAACTCAATTTATCAGTTTACACAAGATATGATAACAGTATTTTGTAATTTAGGGGGCCAGGCTTTATTTAATAAGCAGTTCAGTCACAAGGCTTCCTATGAAGCCACTAGACAAAACAGTTGCTGGGTTGGTGGTCCACAGCAAGCCTTCCACTGGATCACAGGAAGGGTATGCTTTGGAGGTCATGTATCTTTAGCATGGATCTAGCAGATTAAACCTAAACCCAGAGAACTAAAAATTGGATCCGAACTGGCTTACTATGAAAAAACACTGGATAAAAAACAGACAGACCAGTCCATGGGTTGTCCCATAGCAAGCTCCCACTGGATCACAGGAAGGGTATACTTTACAGGTCATGTATCTTAGGCATGGATCTAGCAGGTTAAACCTAAACCTACAGAACTAAAAATTGAGTGCGAACTGGGGTATGAGAAAACTCTAGCCTTGGAGAAAACAAAATATGAGACAAAATAATCCAACGGAAAGGTAAAGACCTCTTCTTCTCTATGATGGACAACTTAAAAGTTTGTTCATCCATACTTACACAACCCTATGTAAACTTAAGCAATTAAGAAAAAAGCTTGCTTATTCCTGGAATTGTGAACCATACGCAGGTTTGCAAGTCTGAATTACAAATTGTTCATTTAGAAACCCTCTAGTATATACACGTAGTAAGTTAGTATATTACTTTGGTTTATTAAAATTAAAAAAACTGAATAAAAAATATTGTATTTATAATAGTAAAATATTCAATAATTCTAGAGCTCAACAAAGAATTTACAGTAAGATTTTTGTTCAGCTCAATTATTGAATAACTATGTTCCTATTTAAACACTATGTTCTATGTTTCTATTCATTAACTATGTTCTTAATTTAACACTGTATTTGTTATTTCAATAGCTATGCTAATAACTTACTTTTTTCCTTTATCACCTTCAAACTGTTGTTTTACATCAAACGAATGCAATACTTCATTTTCATCACAAGAATCATCATTGAATAATTTGCTTTTCTTATCATAATGAATAACTTTTTCAGTTTTATGTAAATTATCAACACTTTTATCATAATCAGTATCATCATCATCATCATCATTAAAAACAATCTTTTTGTTCAAATTTCCAGAATCCTAAAGAAAAGATCATAGAGATGTTTAATTACTTATAATAAAATTATTTCATACTCCCAAGATATTCATCTAATTAAAATTTAATAACGTACGTGTACAAAATATCATACCTAAAACCTCAAAAATAATTTTCAGTTAAAACACTACTGAGATTAAAATAATTATTTTAAATTTCTCAACCAATGTTTTTAATTTAATTTTTTTCACTATCTCTAATAAAAAAATCAAATCGGAAACAGCTTTGCAACAATGATTATACTGATCAACATAAAATTTGGAATTGAAAAGGGAGTAGGTGTTCTATATAGTATTTGATATGCTGAATCTGAATATGTATTCTGAAAAAAATCATCACATAACATTTGTAAGTTACAATCCCTTAAATTTATTTGTTCAATATAATACAAATAAGTTAGTACATCTGTATGCGTTTGCTTATTGTTAATAATATTCTTAATAATGTTAAAACCTACTTCCCTAATATATTAAGAAAAAAAACCATATGCAGGTCTGAATCACAAATTGTTCAGTCAGAAACCCTCAAGTAAGTTAGCAAAAACTCTTGATTTAATAAAATTAAAAAAAGCGGAATAAAAAAAGTATTTAATACTACTAACAAACAGTTTCAACTCAAACCTTAAAATAACATTAAGTCATGAAGTCAAACAAAACCAATGCTAGAAAATGGATATCGACAATTAGACTGCTTTGTATCTAATTCATAGCTTATCAAAATATCTAAACATGATTTACAGAAAAGAGGAAAAATGTATTTAGGTTTTAAAAATGTATTAATACAAAAGAACAAAATTAGGAGTTCCAAAACAAGAGGGTCTTACGATAATTTAGAAAAGTGAGTAACTTTTTTTTGTTTTTAAGTCAATTTTTTTATGGTTTCGTTTGGTTTTTCAACAAAGATCGATATAAAACATTTTACGAGGTGTGTGAGAAAAGTAATGAGATTGGTAACACTGCAAGCGATCTGGCAACACTGTGTCCATTGGTCTGTGTTAGACCGGTTTGTTCATCCCTTGCATATGCTCAGTATGAGTTTCAACGCCATTCAGCCAACACATTATTTTTGACAGCACCATCAGTGAAGTTGTATTTTTGTTGTGCGGTATGAAAATGGAGCATCGGAATTTAGAGCAATGTTGTGCAATCAAGTTTTGTGTTAAACTTGGGGAATCCGCGAGTAAGTGTGGCCTTTGAAAAATTGAAACAGGCCTATGGGAAACATTGCTTATCAAGAGCACAAGTTTTCTGCTGGCACAAATAATTTTTGGAAGGCCGAGAACACCTCGCTCAGGGAGGTTCTTCTTTTGGAAGAACCTCGCTCAGGGAGACCTTCAACTTCAAAATCTGATGAGTGAACAGCTAAATTTAAACACTTTCACCGTACATCAAATTTTACAGACGATTTGGACATGTAAAAGGTTTGTGCGAAATTGGTGCCGAAAAACCTCATAAAAGAACAGAAGGACAATCAAAGTAACGTGTACGTTGATCTGCTTGAGAGGACTGACAATTCAATCTTGTGATCACAGGTGATGAATCCTGGATATTTGAGTACGATCCTGAAACAAAGCAGCAAAGCAGTGTGGCACACTCCAGCATCTCCTCGACGAAAAAATGCTGAATGACCAAATCAAAGATCAAAACCATGCTGATTTGCTTTTTTGACAGTAGGGGTACTGTGCATAAAAAATTTGATCCTCCAGGACAACTGTCAACCAAGTATTTTACAAAGGTGTACTTGAAAGGCTCAGGAAAGAGTTATTCACGTGAGACCAGACATTGCAGACAAGTGGATGCTTCATCATGAGAATGCCCCGTGTCACATGGCAATTTCCATCAGGGAATTTTTGATCTCAAAATGCATTCCTGCGGTTCCTCAACCCCCCTATTCACCTGATTTGAGTCCTTGTGCCTTTTTCCTTTTCCCAAAATTGAAACATATCTTAAAAGGACGTCTTTTGGAACTCTGGAGAACACTCAAGGCTGTGACCGACCAGTTGAAGCCTTCCAGCGCTGCTACCAGGAGTGGGAACAATGACTCCGTCGGTGTATAGCTTCCCAAGGGAACTACTTTGAAGGGGATAATATTGTTTGAAAAAAATAAAAACTTTGGTAAGTAAAAAGTCAGTCTCATTACTTTTCTCACACACCTCATATTTGATTTTTATTGACTTTAATTACATCAATCAATTTTCTCAGAAATAAATTTTGTCTCCAGTTTTTTGAGCTTTATAACAATTCTCTCAGATACAGTTCTGGGAACAATTTCTATTTTTCATGTGAGATATCATACAAAACCATAATTATTTTGCTCAATAATTGTGTCCGTTGAGTTTTAGTATAGAAAGAGCATGAATTTGTTTTTTTTTTTTTTTTAAACAGCCCCAACAAGGCAACCAACTGGTCTTCACCACCAATCATAACATACATGGTCACCTCAAAGTATCATGGCAGCAGTCTCTGCCCTTCCTATCTGGCCTCTGTTCTAGAGGTTCACCCACTGGGGTCCCCCCCGCATCATCGGAGCACGCCGACCTCCATTCTGGACAGCTGACATGTTTCTCCGCTAGGGAGCCACCCTTCCCATATGTAACCTATTAGCTCCTGACTTCAATTTGCATGCCGGGAGCTCCCCTGTGACCTTCTCACACCTTGAGGGTCCTCCATACCATCATCAAGAAGCACCGACCCTCCCACTCTTGTGTGTGTGTGTGTGTGTGTGTGTGTGTGCGAACCAGTATACCCTAGGCGTGGAGGCTACCTCCCTTGTACCACACATCACCAAGTTTCGCCCCTTCCTTTTTTTCTTTCATCCTTGTCAGATAAGTTCCTCCCTTTTCACAGAGCGTGCTATCTAACATAGCAGTTACTGGCACGTTTTCCACATACAACTTAAGTAGCATCCCCTCTATACAAAAATACCATTTAAATATACAAAACTAAAAATATTAAGCCTGCTATACAACAGGCAGCACTGGATGGTGCGTCTAGCACATAATTATTAAATCCAGTTACAAAACTCCACCAATCAGACTCCTAATTAACTATGAACTATTACAGTATAACTAGAGGTGCAGATCTGGCAAGAATACAAGATGAAAGTAGAATCAAACCACTCCATGTCATTTTACAATACAAAATAATACATTAGTGTAAATACAAGATTGAATTTCTTAAAACTACCACGATAAATATAGAATGAATCTAAATGTACTTTACTGCACTATAAAGAAAACAACAGTTTTCTGTGTTTTCCTAAACAACACAAAAATTAAAAAAAAAAAAAAAAAAAAACCACTTTTTTAATCAGGGTTTGCTACCTTTAATTATTTTTATGTCAAATTTGTAAAAACCTTATAAAAATTTAAAATATATATCTTTTAGAAAATTTTTATGTAAAAAGAATTATAATTTCATCTTAAAAATAATACAACAGACCAAAAATTGTCTAAAATTACAAGAAAAAAATACTTATTTAACACAGCTAATTAATGTAATCTTACTTAAAAGTGGGAGAGGGCTTCCTGAATCTTATGATGTTAATATAGATTGGGAGGGATAAAAAACCTTAAAATTTTACTTATTAAATTCAAAAATGCATCTTACTTAAAAGTGGGAGAGGGCTTCCTGAATCTTATGATGTTAATATAGATTGGGAGGGATAAAAAACCTTAAAATTTTACTTATTAAATTCAAAAATGCATCCTCATGCTGAATTTAAAAAAAATATTTTATTACTTAAAACAGTTCTTTTTAGATAAACATTAATATAACAACAGCCATAGAAAATGTACACGTAACTACTTACCACAGAAGGTAGCCCCTTTTTAATAGTTTGTTTTCTTTGATCAATTGCTTTCTTCATTTCTTTAATAGATTTCAATCTTTTTTCATCAGCGTTTATAAAATTTCTTGAAAATTTACTCTCTGAACCATTATTTTTTTTATCTATATCTGAAAATTTGTTACTATCAAGAAAGTTAAATTTTTCTTTAGAACCAATAATTTTTTTAGGGAAGACATTTTCATGTCGTCATTAACTGTAGTTGAAAAATCAGAACTGTCATCAAATTTTGTAATTTTTCTTCCACTAAATTCATCACAGTCTTTCCAAACATTACTAAAATTTTCCAGTTTTGTTAGAATATTACTGTTACTTTTACTATTAAAATTAATTTTAGATAAAGTAGAAGTTTTAATATCTTCTATTTTTACTGACTCTTCATTATTTTCAAATAAATCACCATTATTTGATTCAAAGCAACTATGTGGCATCTTAGTTGCATCATTTGTCTTTCCAGAAATGTTATCCTTAGCAGCTCTTCTTTCATTTTCTAATTTATTCAATATACTCTCTTTTGCAAATTCTACGGTTATTTCTTTTCCAAGCCACTTTTTTCTAGGTAATTTTTTTAGACCTGAAACAAAAATGACACACATCAGATTTTGGTCTTCTCATGTACTTTTAAGACACAGATAATTTTTTCTTTCAGAAACAAAATCTATTAAAATATTACCACACAAATAACTTATATCACATATTAAAAAACCAATTAACACATTAATTGAAAAACTATATTTCATTAACTACAATTTTTAATTTTGCTAGAAATGTACTTAACTTTCATACAGATCTTCAATAACCAGAAAATCGAATGAAATGATATGAAAATTAAAAAAAAAAGATAAAACTTTAATTTCTCTTTAAACAATGACATATGACAGCAATAATACCAAATCATTAATTGCTAGTATCAAAAGGATCTTTGTTCACTGAAACAAGCAGTTTCAAAAATATTTTATTAAATATAATATGCTACGCTGAGAGAAAAAATAACCATCCTTCAAAACCTGATTAAAAATAGGCAGGTAAATTGTGGGCTAAAAAAAAATTCATATGATAATTGTAGATAATTCACATTATTTTACTTAAAAGGATATAAAATAATCAAGATTGTTATTAACTACAATTTAATATTATTAATTACAATATAATTAGGATATTTAATTTTTCTAAACAAAGATTTAAAACTGCTGCATAGAACTGTTTGATCTTAGTTCTTTTATAAAAAAAAAATAATTGTAGAAATAATTATCGAATGATTTTTGGAATATTCTCAGAGATTTTAGATTATAAAACAGAAGTAAAAAAGCAAAATATGCTGTTATCGCATTTTATTTCTCTGAATTCATTTCAGCAAAAATAAATATTTATAGAGAAATATAACTAAAATAACTATAAATGACTACTTTTAACTACTTCATTTCAATATCTAAGGAACTAGCAAAGAGAAGGCTAATATCATTATTTAGCTTAAGAAATCATAAACAAAATTATGTTAGCTCATAATAACATCAGTAAGATCAAGCAAAGTCTGTTCTGTGAAACCTGAAATACTAATTTTCAAATTTCCATTTTTCCAATATTTTTTATATAGAGATTAGATTAATGACACTCTTGAAGAGCTATCTATAAGAAACTGGACAAGAACAATGCCAAAACTCTAAAAACCAATGATACAATCTTGATTAGATTGGTTTTATATAATGGTATTCAGAAAAGGATTGTGTATGGTTAAATATAATATTTACACTTGCCAATTAACAGAGCTGTTCATAAATAATTATGGCTGATGGTTGGTTCATGATTGCATAAGATAACTTCTCAACTAAGTATGCTTGTTGCCAATTATTATGCAGAATAATTTTAAGTAAAAACAGGATGATCACAATATTGGCACTTGATTTATAAAAATTATTAATAATGTGTTTTAATGTCAATAATATTAAATTTATAACATACATACATGCTGAAAGTGACTCTTGAGAACCTTGCAGATTTACAAAAGCAAACGTAGAAATTATCTCATTTTGATCCAAACCACTATAACAAAATTTAAGTTCAACGGATAATACTTCACCATATTTAGAAAAGCGACTTCTTATAACATCTTCATCAATTTCATGTGGCAGATTGCCAACAAAAAACCGTTTCTTTTCCATGCTAATCTATCTGTGAGTAACAAAGAAAAAAATATTCTGATAAGCAATATACATATACCGGGTGATACTATGGGTGATAAGTATGGAAACAGCTTTATACTGTATACTGAGAAGTATCTGGAGTCAGAAAGAAATGGGTTTCTACATAGGTAAAAAAAATCTGCGTTATGGTGCGTTTTTAATTTTTATTTACTATATTGAATCAAACTTAACTTTTTTAAATAGGAATGTAGACATATGACACATCATTCCGATTTAAAATTTTACAAGAAAAACAATGGTGAAACCTGTTTTTCTGTTATGCCTTTGTTATTGGGTTATAAGCATTCAAAGTTGAATGCTTATGTTTTTCTTATTATTTTTGTTTGTCTTATAGTGTTAACAAAAAAACGAGGTAAAACGCACTGCATGAACAATTTTATTGCATTTTACATTCATCATGCATACAATAATGAACTTTAAACAGTGCTATAATATTGATAATAATAAACAATAACTAATAATTAACAACAAAACAGCAATTTAAGTGGCTATATAAACTGATATTATTTACTTTACATATTACAATATTTATTTTACAATTTTAAATAAATGTTTTCGAAAATTACTGATGAAATAAATTTTGAAAGCATACCATTCAACAATAAACGTTCAAAATGCTTCACCTCTACAGCTTGGCAATGTGCTAAGCTCAAGTAATATCAGTTTATAAATTGTTGTATCATGTCTGGTGGTAGACAAGCAAATTTTTCAATTATTCTTTTCAATTCATCAAGGTCTGCAGGATTTTTTTGTAAACATTATGTTTCAGGCATCCCTAAAAAAGTAATCCATAGAAGACAGGTTTGAGGACCTGGCAGGTCTACGACCCATCCAGAGATTTGAAAATTGTTTGTTTAAAATTTCCCATGCCCTGACATAATAATGAGGTGGTTTCCCATCTTTCTGAAACTATTAGTATTATTTAATAATTCTTGTCCAACATTTTCCCGGATGTTTGGTAACATCCTATCAGCTTACAAGTTGCAGTAAACATCTCCTGCAGGATTGTCATCTAAAATAAAAGATCCTTCAATACAATGACCAAAGATTCCCGCCCAAACATTCGCTTTTTGAGGGTACTAAGTATGAGCCTCCATATTCATCTGGGATTATGATTGCTCCAATATCAACAGTTTTGTTTATTCACATGGCCATCTATTTAACTTAAAAAACACTTCATCAGTAAATATTAATGAATTACAAAAATTTGCGTCTTTATCTAATTTTTGCATTATAATATTACAATACTCAACTCAGCGATCTGAAAGTACTTGCACCAGATGTAGCTTTAAGGGTGAAATTTATTTGTTTTAAGAATTTTTAGAACTGACAAATAAGTTATGTCATGTTGGACAGCAGCTTTCTGAACTGATGAATGACGGTCTTCAACAAAGATCTGCATGCAATACATCTAATGACTTGGCATCAGTTGTGAAAGTTCTTGGTCTAGCGGTGCGAGGACAATTATTTACAGTATCAGCTTGAAACCCCTGTACTGTCTTGATCACAGTCAATTTACTTATTGGTTCTCTGTTTGGAAATCTATTATTAAATAAATAAATCCTCTTGTAAAGGCCAAACTTTGTCACCATACTCATACATCAACAGATTTGTTCTTTCAGTTTAACTTAAAAAAGGTATTGTTGTTTGAAGATTTAATACAACTAAATAAATGAATGAGGAAACTAATAATAAAACACTAAGAATCAAGAAAAAACACTAAGAATACTAAACATTAACTCACTTCAGCAACCATAAAAAAAAAGAATGATATGCAGCTAGTATGAGATTTGCAACAAAAACCAGCAAAGCATATTGCCTCTGAGCACATAGCATTACATCACTATATTCAGGTTCTATTTTAAAAGTTAGATTTCTTTATGGCAGACCTATTTGAGTTAATAATATAATCAGTATAGACTGTAGAATCCAGTTTATAGAGCATGAACATTTTTTAATGATATATTCCTTTCTAAGATTGGCAGTTCATTTTTTAAAAATCTTTGTATAATGGTATCAAAACGAATTTTATCAGTAACTGTTCTGCTTTGTGTAAAGGAATACAATTACATACTGCATTAAGCTCTTTTTCGCTTTGTAGACAAAGGACCTCATAATATCTAACAGGTCTTTTTATTTAGTAGTTACAGAAAACTTGAATACGGATAGTCTTCAACTACACTAAAATCAGCTTCTATACCAATAAGTTTAAGCAGCTTTGATTTAATATAAAAAAGAACAATCAATGTTAAAGATTGTAATATTGTTTTTAAAAAAGTATATTTTGTTTTCCTGATACAATGAAAAATTTGGAAGTTGTCTGTAAAGGTAAATCTAAAACTGGACAGTAAGTAATTGACTTAAAATGTATGTAGTGAACAGTCTAATTATTAAAAAAGAATTAATTTGCCTACTGTAAAATAATAAAATTCTGTATGAAGAAAAACTTAAAACTAAGTAAATACTGCCAGTTTATGACATAAGCTAAATATTTGAGGTTTTATTATTTAAAAGATACTGACTTAATGTTTTTAACAAATATACACCTTTAAAGTAAGAACTTGACCAGCAAAGGTACGGTATGTTGTGGTGCAAGCTGAATTTGAACTTTTGTACACTAGGTTAAGAACCAAATTATTTGGCAACTTCAACATCGAAATTATATTTTTTATACTAGAAAATAACACTGGTAAATTATTAAATAAAGCACATATACTGTACCCTTAATTCAATATCATACCATATTATTTATAATTCGAGCAATCTACCACGTGCAAGTAAACCACATTCATAGTACGTAACAAATATGTATTTCAAATTCATTCCGCAATGTAACAACTTAGTAAAATGTTTACTGTAACAGTAATGAATAGACAACACTCACTTTAACTTCTAAAATAAATACTAACTTACATAATCATAATATTTTCAGTGCATTTAAACTAACCTAAGCGCATTCTTAGTGTTGCACACAGTCTATCTGAACTACTCTCAATGTACATTTTGAAAAAGTAATCTAAAAGTCGTACGGTTAATTTTTAAGACTGATTTTTAACTAAAAATATACGTTTATCAGATGCCCTTTTAACATTTAATACATTATACTTTAGAAGACCACTTTGGGTAACATAATTTATTTAAAATTGTAAAGTTTTGAAACTACTGCTTTTTCAAAAATATAAGTTTTATTACCGAGCATCTCTGTCAAAGAAATAGGAAAAATATTGTAGTTGATCCTCATTTGCTAATAACTCAAGACTAAATAGCATTGATGGTTACGAATATAATGTGAGCCCTTAAGGGTTCTGCGAGCTCTGTCAAACCACGTGCCGTATTTCCATCCTCTCACACAAGGTGATCATAAGCAAGGGCTGATCACTTTCATTCCTTGTTTATGACGACAAATCTGAAGAGTTCATCACAGTTGTCACCATGGTAGACTAAAGACGATTCTCCTGCCCTTCTCACATCGCCATTGTTTGTGAAATAAGATTTAATAGCGTTCATCACCTATGTCTTTTGCAGCTGCTGATCAAGATTTAACACGAATTCTGTACTCCAGCTCAACAGACGCACAAATCAACATTCTTTGTTTCTAATGCGGGTGTGGAGTTGATTCCTTTCAGAGTATTTTCAACTTGAGGAACAACCAGATTCAAAAAGAATAATGTCGGTCAAGATACATAGCACCAGTTTAATTATCTATCTTGTATGCAGCTCCAATGTGGGGTGCTTCGCTGCAAATAAGAAGAAATTTAGAAAGAGTTACTATAGTTCATCGTAGGGCCTTGCTGGGAGTTGCCTCGGCTTATTGTAGAGTCTCATATGCTGCATTGTGCGTGATTACATCAACAACGCCAATAGAATTAGGAATGCAAAGTTGACGGGAGTTTACTTCTCCCTACTTATCGCAGAACCTGGACAGAGTCCCTTGCTGCTGGGTCATTCTAATCAGGCTTGTTTTTTTTTAAAGGGTTACGTTATATAGCGGGTCTAATTTTCTCAAGTTTTGGTTATTTTTATTTAGTTAATTTAAGACGGATTTAATTGCATTCCAATCCGTTGTTGAACCAGCGTTATCGAACCCATTTTATGGGCCGACCGCGGAAGGCTAGGCTTATGAAGCCTGTCCTCCAGACGCAATTCCCCTTCAGACCGTCTACTGAAGTTGTTTTAGTGCTAACGCTTAATAGGCTAGCAGGAATACGCCACAACGGGGCACTAACTGTAAGGAGGGAGCAATGCGATCCCTACTCCAGAGGAGTCGCAATTGCTGGTTTATTTTATCTAACTTGTAAGTTTTGAAAAGGAGAGGATGTGTAGAAGCTCTTCATCCGCTTGTGGTATAGCTGCCCTTCAGGACACATCTCTGCTGGGCTATGTTCCGGACTCCAGTCCGTGATGTTGAGACGAGTGGTTGGTCTTCCTTCTTCTTCATCTTCTTCTTCTTCATCTTCTTCTTCTCCCTCTTCTTCTTCCGAAGACCTCTTCGTTCTTCTTTGGCCTGCACTTTCCAAGAATTGGTAGTAACGGAAATTACAGACCATTACCCTTGAAATTCCCGAGGCCCCGAAGGGCTGAACGGGAAAAAGTGCAGGTTTCTTCGTTCTTCCGTGCTGTCAGTGGCTGCTGGGCAGGAAGCTGCTGGGCATTTAATTGTTCAATCATTTGAGTGGTTTCATGCAGCTTTACAAGATTCTCTTTCTAGTCCCAACTCTTTCATTTAATTAACCCATTTATATCTTTAGCCTGTAACAATTTGTTTTAAATATTCTAAAACTTGCCTACTTGAATAATATGAATTCAATCATTTGACTGGTTTCATGCAGCTTTACAAGATTCTCTTTCTAGTCCCAACTCTTTCATTTAATTAACCCATTTATATCTTTAGCCTGTAACAATTTGTTTTAAATATTCTAAAACTTGCCTACTTGAATAATATGAATTCAATCATTTGACTGGTTTCATGCAGCTTTACAACATTCTCTTACTAATGCCAGTTCTTACATTTAATTAACTCACTTATATCTTTAGCCTGTAACAATTTGTTTAAAATATTCTAAAACTTGCCTACTTGAATAATATGAATTCAATCATTTGACTGGTTTCATGCAGCTTTAAAAGATTCTCTTACTAATGCCAGTTCTTTCATTTAATTAACCCATTTATATCTTTAGCCTGTAACACTTTGTTTTAAATATTCAAAAACTTGCCTACTTGAAAAATATGAATTCGATCATTTGACTGGTTTCATGCAGCTTTACAAGATTCTGTTACTAATGCCAGTTCTTTCATTTAATTAACCCATTTATATCTTTAGCCTGTAACAATTTGTTTTAAATATTCTAAAACTTGCCTACCTGAATAATATGAATTCAATCATTTGACTGGTTTCATGCAGCTTTACAAGATTCTATTACTAATGCCAGTTCTTTCATTTAATTGACCCATTTATATCATTAGCCTGTAACAATTTGTTTTAAATATTCTAAAACTTGCCTACTTGAATAATATGAATTCAATCATTTGACTGGTTTCATGCAGCTTTACAAGATTCTCTTTCTAGTCCCAACTCTTTCATTTAATTAACCCATTTATATCTTTAGCCTGTAACACTTTGTTTTAAATATTCAAATACTTGCCTACTTGAATAATATGAATTCGATCATTTGACTGGTTTCATGCAGCTTTACAAGATTCTCTTACTAATGCCAGTTCTTTTATTTAATTAACCCATTTATATCTTTAGCCTGTAACAATTTGTTTTAAATATTCTACAACTTGCCTACTTGAATAATATGAAATCAATCATTTGACTGGTTTCATGCAGCTTTACAAGATTCTCTTACTAATCCCAACTCTTTCATTTAATTAACCCATTTATATCTTTAGCCTGTAACAATTTGTTTTAAATATTCTAAAACTTGCCTACTTGAATAATATGAATTCAATCATTTGACTGGTTTCATGCAGCTTTAAAAGATTCTCTTACTAATGCCAGTTCTTTCATTTAATTAACCCATTTATATCTTTAGCCTGTAACACTTTGTTTTAAATATTCAAAAACTTGCCTACTTGAAAAATATGAATTCGATCATTTGACTGGTTTCATGCAGCTTTACAAGATTCTCTTACTAATGCCAGTTCTTTCATTTAATTAACCCATTTATATCTTTAGCCTGTAACAATTTGTTTTAAATATTCTAAAACTTGCCTACCTGAATAATATGAATTCAATCATTTGACTGGTTTCATGCAGCTTTACAAGATTCTATTACTAATGCCAGTTCTTTCATTTAATTGACCCATTTATATCATTAGCCTGTAACAATTTGTTTTAAATATTCTAAAACTTGCCTACTTGAATAATATGAATTCAATCATTTGACTGGTTTCATGCAGCTTTACAAGATTCTCTTGCTAGTCCCAACTCTTTCATTTAATTAACCCATTTATATCTTTAGCCTGTAACACTTTGTTTTAAATATTCAAAAACTTGCCTACTTGAATAATATGAATTCGATCATTTGACTGGTTTCATGCAGCTTTACAAGATTCTCTTACTAATGCCAGTTCTTTCACTTAATTAACCCATTTATATCTTTAGCCTGTAACAATTTGTTTTAAATATTCTAAAACTTGCCTACTTGAATAATATGAATTCGATCATTTGACTGGTTTCATGCAGCTTTACAAGATTCTCTTTCTAGTCCCAACTCTTTCATTTAATTAACCCATTTATATCTTCAGCTTGTAACAATTTGTTTAAAATATTCTAAAACTTGCCTACTTGAATAATATGAATTCAACCATGCAGCTTTACAAGATTCTCTTTCTAGTCTTATTAGCTATATTTTGTATTCTAATAGCTTCCGACTGATTATAAAAATAAATTAACTTACTTTTATAGCAAGTGAAAAAATGCCACACTTGCTGGGGCTCAAACTCACTACCTCCAGATAAACTAAAAAATGTAGTACTCCACCACAGAGATCGGTTTTTAAATATTAACGACTTTGTTATTATCATTTACTATGGTGTTTCTAAAAGTTCTGGCAATATTTCACATGATCTCATTTGACACTCTTGTACTATAGACACCTATAATTTACAGTAATAACAATAATAATTTTAAACAATTTTTCATTTTAAAATTAACAAGAAACTTTAAAATTTAATCTCGATCTCAGTCACATTTTACACCTTTTGCCCGGTCCAGAATCCTTAAAAAAAACTTCGATTCTCCAGGTTCCTAAAATTATTATCCCGTTGAACGATTCCCTTATAAGAGATATTTAAATTAATTTCCCAATTTAATATTAAATCTGTTGTTTAATAATTAATTTTGTCACAAAGAAGGTGACAACAGACTTTTTTGTTAAAAAATCAAACTAAGTTTATTTGAGCCGAGTTGAGGGCGATTCATGATTGATTTTATTATAATAAATATAATAAAATAATAATACTGTTATAATCCTTTTACTTATTCCGATATTAATACGGTTTATCACCCAAATTCAAGCATGAAAGTTAAGGTCTCACAGATTCTGTTATTCAAGCCAGCAACATCCCCAATTACCTTGGTTAAGTGAGGCCCTACTGTATAACAAACAAATCATAAAATACTACCGCTGTACAGAATTTCAAGTTATGATGCTACCGTAAAAATATGAAATTTTAAATCGCTAAAAGTGCCCTTTCCCGTGCCTAATTAAATTCCAAATTTACTGGCATCATCGATGCCTCGTATCTACAAATTTAAGTTTAAATGTTCAGGTATTCCGGAGATATTTATCAAAATGCAAGCGGACATATGTACACATACATCCATCTATAATCTTTCCTGTGATTTTTTAATATTTCGATTAGAGGCGGTTATGAAACGGCGACATCTGGAAAAATCCCAACTATCAACATCTTGATCGACCTCCGTACTCTAAAATGACACAAAATTTAACGGGATTAACTTTCATAAGTCATATGCTGTAAGAGAATGCTCAAAGGCAATCTACATGACAAATTAAGGTAATTAAAAAATAATACTGCAATCCTCAATAACAAGTATTCCATATAAAGTTTTTTGGAGAAAATAAATAATAAAATCATTTCACACCGTCTAATTAACAGAGCCAAACTTACGATTTGATAATCCATATTGTCATTGTGTGAACGATAGTTATACGACTGGCACCTTCACTCTGTTCGCCGCAGACATTGGCTGTATAATAAACGTTATTATTTTCAGAGAATACAATCGGACTGTGCCCGTTTTACTTCCGATAGAAAACAATGAAAATCGAGTGGTCCCTCCCCGTAACCTGTTAATACAGATGTACCGTAAAATTAAACTAAAATATTTTGTACCCGTTTCTGTATCCTAGAAACTTGTTCCGACTTTTTGAAGGAGCCACAATAGATGACATATTTTAGACAGGAATATTTATAAACTTATTTTAATTTATCAAGACGACAAGCTTACAGTTTTATTAAGATGTTTAAAAGCAAAAGAATAGATTTTATTTTGTTTACGGCAAAATCAATTTGATCCTAAGAGGATTTGCCATCTAACACCCAGAAATTTCCCTTTACGGGCAATGTTACATATTATCATTATCATTAATATTAATGGGAATTCTACTCGTACAAGTAACAATGTTATATCTACCTTAAAAGCATAACGCAACGGTTTATCTGTAAGTCGGAAAATAATTATGCCCCATCAATGTGCCATTTAGTGTATCCTAACCGCATAAAAATACTTACTTTCATTTCCACTTTACTAAGGTAAACTCTCATAAAAATTAAGTAAATAAATCCTTATTCTGATCAGAACAAAATATAGCATACAGATCGCATCAATATACGATAAATTATTAATATAAAAACAAATTATAAGACAGGTGTGATTTGTCCGTATTAATTATTTAAATACATGAAACGTGTGAAATAATAAAGTAAATACATTAAACAAAAGATTACCGCAAATTAATTCACAATTCAGAAGCTACTATTGAAAATTAATTTACGTTCATGTTAAACAATATGCAGATAAATCAATTTTTTTTTTTAATCTTTTAATTAGTATTATTTAAAAATGTATTACATAAAAGGAAATCCTTCAGCTGTATTTTAAATAAATTGGTGGAAAGATTTTTCAAATTCGGTAAAAAATCCAAAATGACAGTGGAAGCATAATATTTCTTGTAAACTGAAGCGTGTAGTTATAAGAAAACAGTTTTATTGTTTTCTTGAAGTGTAAAATGGGACCGAGATTGAGATCGAAGTAGTAGATTGATTCTAGAATCGACTGATAATTTTGTATTTGAATTAAAAAAATTTCTTTTATTAAGCCCCTACTTATTTGAGGAATTCTTCTAACGGCAAAATTCATTCTTCAGTTCTCCAATTTTGGTCAAAGTCGAGTGATTATTATTGTCGGCAGTACATATGTTATGATAAAAATTAATTTGCAAAAGTTACAAAGTCATTCTCCTTTTAAGATAAACTATAGATCTGGTTTTCAAAACTTAACATTATCATTTTATAATTTGAATAGGAATTAACAAAGAAAAGAAAATAATTTGCATACAAAACTAACATTTTCATTCGACCGATTGTAAACTAACAATTTAGTCACGTTTGATGATTTGCGATTCTCTTCTGTAGGACTTTTATCCTCAACAGACAAAGCTGACCGAGGCCTTAAGTTTGGCGGTTTTTTCAGACGGCCCACCAAGCATTATAAGAATTTCACGCGGTCTAGTAATTTGTTCCCGCTAGTACCGACGATACAACAGACCACTCCAGTAGAACGCACGCGTACTGAAGCTAGAACTACATTCAACCGGGTTCGTCCTAGCGACCGGAGGACTTCACTAGAGGCCCACTATGTAGAGTCTATATATATATTTCACTAAGTGATAATCATTTTTCGAGCTCTCTACACACCTTTTTAAAAAAAATTACAATATGATGAACAAAAATAACTATAACTTATTGTATACCAATTTACACAGGAAATTCTAAATAACATGTTTATGTAATTGTGAAAATTACTTACCTTTATTCTGAGAATACTCCACTAAGAAAGTAAAAAAATTCTCTTTTTTTTAGATTTTCACTAATTCTAAATAATGACTGTTTTTTTAATATATCACAATGGGGAAATGTAAAAACAATTTAATTTCAGTCACTTTCCAGAGACTTTCCTTTTCTTCCCTTGTTCTGTCGGTCGCCAGAAGTGTTCAAGTTGATGATAGCATGCAGTATGAACCCCACAATTACATCCTGGACACCAACATGAGCTGTGTCCTTGTTTTTTTATATGGCCACACACTGCACTTAATCGCTCTTGATGACCAGGAAGGTGGACAAGCGTTTGTTGGACATCATGTTGTGTTAATTATCTCCATCCAACTGGAATAGCTGGATTGTACAGTCATCTACTAATGCACCAACTATAATAACTATAAAATCCCTGCAATTCAATGGTTTGTCAGTGTTTCTTTCGTACAGCGGGTAAGCATTCAGCAGATTCAACTCCAAAAAATTGGTGAAAATGTTTTCCAATATCTTTTGGTAGGTCTGCTGCAAGACATGATAAATAGACTTATCACTATCATCAACACCACCCGCTGATAGTTTATTTCTATTAATAACTTCAGGCTTGACTGCCTCGTCCACTATGACTGCGGATCTTCTTGTCCTCAGCATTACATCCTGTTATAATCAGGTAAACAGGTTTCTGTTTTTTTTTGACTGCTTGTCGCCTACAAGCAATACCGGTACCTTTCTAAAATAAGTGCTTTTTTCTATACCAAATTTGTCATTTACCACTTTCTTTGACAAATATTTGGTGTTCTTATTTACAGTTCCAGTAACTAAGGTTTTGCAGCTGTACAACTCCTCTGTTACAGGTAACTTAGTATAGAAGTCCATAAAAAAATGGTAATTTTTGTCCAATAGATTGGCTTTCATCATCAAATTCATAACAAATTTTTGCTCAAAAGGTCGTTCGTTCTTCTTGTTGTAAAAAGTCTTTACCGCTATATAAAGAGACCTGCAGTACATAACTTGTCTTGCTATCACATATGTGATAACAAGACACATATGTCAAACCTCTTTATTCCATATCTAGCATGTCTCTTATTTGGAATGTATTGAATGAAGACACAACAATTCTTCATGCCTATCGTGATTTGATCAAGGGATAAATTTTGATATAGAATAAAATGAGCACAAAAGTTTTTATTCAGATAATCAACAAAAAAATCTCACTTTGTACCAAGGATCATACCCTGCTTGGCCCTGGTTTACCCTTTCTTTTGGGCTAATGTGGAGCATTGGAGTAAGACTTTGAAATCTATTCTTCGACATTGTCTTGGAATAAAATTGAATAAACTATGTGGTGTCAGTGTCCCATTAACTAACAACAATTTTTTATCATAACTGAAATAAATTTTTTAATTTCTGAAACGCTAACATCAACCCATTTTTTCAACCTAGAATATTTTTTCATCAACCCAAAATCACTTTTATTTTTTATTTGTTTTGCTGTATATTTATTCATCTCATTTACCAACAAATTCCAAACAACATTTGTACAAAATAAGTAAAAATATTCGATTGGACTGCTATTCATAGCAGGACAATTTTGAATGCTGGGTTTTCTTACTTTGAATTCCTTACTAATATCTATACTAGGCACAGGAGGATAAACTCTTACCCGTGGAATTAGATCGTCGTTATTGTTATTATCATTATTTTAATCTTCAGAAGAAACATCATCCTCACTTTCGTGGATACAAGTTACACCACGGTCAGAAACTATAATATCACTGTCACCATCATCGGTCGAAATGTCATAAAAATCAGATAATACACTTGTATTTAATAATTATTCAATTTTACTAGAACACGGATCGCTACAAATCATATAAATGAAAACTGAACTTAAAATAAAGAAAACTTTCATGGCACAACAATAGATGAATATGTAACCAAAACACTACACGGTTATGAAAGCATTACGGATAGAGTAGGCAACCTAACCAAGTAAAATAATAACAGAATTATAGGTAGAAACATTCACTATCGATCGGTTATACATATCAATAGGATCGGATCTTGTTTTATTGAATTTTATGTACATTGACCGGTTTGCCGCTATCGGTTAAGGATCGGATTATACCGTCAAAATATCGATGTTTATCATTTCTAGGGTTAATACCTCTCGGTATTTTAATAGCTATATAATATTTTAATAGAAGTTGGTTTCTCTGCAGAAACCAACTATCAAAGTTGGCGATTATTACCGATCGCAACAAATTAGAGTATCCTTTCCTGTGAAAAAATACTGCATTGTTATAATTAATTAGTGTACTGAATTAATATAATTCTACTCAGTAAGGGGTAGGAGAAAAATCAAACATAAAAATTGTAGTCATACCATGGTCTGTTTATGATAGAAGCTCACAGTAGTTAAAGAGTTAAAGGTAGCTGTGATTCACCATCTACTACATATGCAGGAAGTGAGTTACAGCGTTTAGTATTTGAATTACCACGAGAATATTCAAAGCTTTGAGAATGAGAAGAATTCAAATTTTGAAAAATATACTAGGAAAAGATTAATTATTTCAAGTAATTTCAAGAACCGATTAGGAGACTTGATTAGAGAATCGATTAGGAAAGGAAAAGAGATGAATAAAATGGATATGTTAATTTAGAGAAGAATAAAGGAAAGATATTTTGAAACATGAACTGAAAAGTAATGGATTCCATATGGACTAAACACAGGATTGGTTGAAAGAACATAATGAATGGTTGAAAGAATCTAACTACGTTCAGAGTAAGGATGATGAATATTATCGTTTTAAATAGTATATACAAATAAATAACTACGCTAAATGATTACTGAAATAAATTGGAAAATAACATTATAGTCAAAAATTGTTTATAGAAATTTTACTTAAAATATACACCTAGATGGTTACCTTGATCGTTAAAAAATCATCAGCAAATACTGCAGAAAACGTTGAAACAAAAAAATAGTAAATAAATACATGAAGAAAAAAGAAGTAATAAAAATTAACTGACAAAACTATAAAACAACTGCTGTCTATTTCAAAAATAAAAATAAAAATTGTAAATTCAACTTTAAAAAATCTAAACCTTTAAAATGGTTTAGATTGTATCTTTGCAGCCAATTCAGGCTGAAGTGGCATTACAACAGTCTTAAATGACATCCCTTTTTAAATTGTTAACTTGATTCTTTCAGACTTGATAACCTAATTTGTTTGTAATTTCAAAAGAAAGTGTAAATTTAGCTTAAAAACATCAAAACCACTTGAATCTCCAATTCAAGCTGAATTGACCTTTTTGAATTTGGAGGTTTAAATAATTTAGTTTCTTTATGTTATAAATTCTTTATATGACAAAAAATTAAACAATACACCTAACAACAAAAAACATGAAAATAACACAATATGATAAATATAATAATAAATATGAACACAACATAAAACAAAGCCACTAGTAACCTCTTTTATATCAATCTCCTATTTTGATTAGGGCTTGTAAGCAGCAGTTCATAAAACATGGAATCTGTTTTTATTGCTTCCACCAATGTGAGGTGCATGGTATGATTAGCCATAATAAGGATACAATATTCACCGATGACTGTTTGATTTAATGATAACATGAGTATCAGCATTATGAGAAATACGTGCTTAATATTAAAAGAGGGGCGCATAGATATCTGCAGTAAGGAAAAATAATGATAAACAGTCTTGAGTGATAAACTCAATCAAGCACAGTCAAGCTGAATAAACATCGCTTCATGATTTCAAAACTATCAAATAAATTTTCTCAAATTCTGAAAACAACTTGTAAAGGACAGATAAACTGTGTTTTTATAAAATCTGATCAAGGTAACAACTACAACAAATAATTGACAAACACAATAAAAAGAGAAATATCGGGTAAAAATCGGTTGACTCTAAACATGAGTCAAGTTTGTAAATGTAGAGATGAAGTAATACGCCTAACAGTAGCTTCAGTATTCACCAAACAAGCTAAAGGAAATTCAAGAAGATAATACTGAACTAAAATAATAGCTAGTTTTTTGGGATACAAGGGAATGTTGTCAATATAATTATAGTACCAAACAACAAACACTAAACTCAAGTTTTTTTAAAGAATAAATTCAAAAGACACAAAGGTTTCACAAAGGATGTTTAAAACTCTATGTAGTCCACTAAGAAAATCGTACACAGACTTTATGGAACTATTCAAATGGAACTCACAAAGATGAAGATGATAGTGAAATTCATCAACAAGAGTACAAAAGCTTACACACATTCAAGATTTTTATCAGCGTAGGTAACAGAGTTGTTTCAAAGTCACAAACAAAATATGCAAATCACATGACATTAACAAAACACACACTGGTATTCAACACAACACCAGGGAGTATGAATGTTAAACGATAATGATTATTCTAAATACTATGTCGGACTGACAAGGTATACGAGTGACACAGACAAATGGTAATTTGTCTACAGATACAAAAAAAAAAACCAATTACAAGCAATATATACTTCAGAATTAACTTCGTAAATCAAGTTATGAAGTGTATTGCATTTGGAAAATTTGTTAATCTCAAAAAAACAGGCGACTTTTATTTAAACAATTTTCTTGTATAACTTACCGTTTTGGACCTGTAGCTTGTGAAAGTGTGAAAATGCTGTTTTTAAAACTTTTTTGCAATTCATTTATATTTAGCATAAATATATATGCATTTAGGCCTTTATTAAACTAAACTATAAAAGCAAATTTCTGCATTGTATTTTTTGTACCATATTACTGATCTCTTTTTTTTTTACATTGTGTATATATATATTTCAGGTTTCTTTTTAATTTTATTGGAACATGCTTATTCTTTTTTTTTTTTTACTTACTGTTACCAATTTTAACATTAGAATATGACCAATATAATATGAATCACCTTTTTTAAATTATCCCTTCTAATTATTCAGATATGGGCTTGGAAAGATTCATCTGGATAATTGGTGTTCCACTTTATACAAATTCAAAATCCTTACCACTTCATTTTCAATTTAAACATTTTCTGATTTAACCGAGTTGGTCTCTTCAATTTCTAAAGGATCTCTTTCAATATCACCATTAATAATATCCACCGATTTCTCTTCCATTGCTGTAATAAAAAATAAAAAATTAATGCTACAAAGTAAATATGTATATTTTGTATAATTTATAAAATAGAAATAAACTGTACCTCCAATTCACTTACCACTCACATTATTATTAATGTCACTATTATTAATTAATTGTCACTATTATTAATAACAAATGGTTCCATAAGCTTCATAAACAATAATCAACTACTTGTTGTTAAGAATTATTTCAGAATTATTATTATTATTGCAAAGTATATGTATAATACCCTGATTTATTATTGAATTATACTGTTAAATTTGAGGAAGCTCTATTTTTAGACAATTTATACACTACGTAGAAGTATGTGTATAATCACTTCAAGTTAGTTCATTATATATTTTTCATTACATCACATGATAAGAAAAGTACATAAATAGGTTATTAAATTAATTTTTTGTCAAATTTTATTGCGTAAACAAAAATGTGAAAGAAAAATAATTGGTAAAATGACAAAGGTTTAGTGGAAAAAATCAAGGGCAAAATAATATAATTTTCCACTAAATAAAGAACTGTTAAGAGATTAAAAACAGTATTAAAAATGATAACATTAAAAATCTCGGTCTAAATGCAAAGGAATAACAGAAAAATCTGAAGACAAAAAAAAAATATATATATATATAGGTATTTTATTTTCTTAATGTGTACTTTGCAATTTGTTCGACAAGTGAGCAATAATGAAACCCCACCATGACAATGTGTAGTCTTGTACACTCGGGGATACCATTCCTGAGATGTATGGATAATTGAACCCCAACCACAAAGTACATCATTATCCACTATTTAGTTTATAAATCTATATACAAATAACTTTTACTATGATTTGAACCTGAGAACCTTCGACTTTGAAAATCCATTGTTTTTAACCGATTTACCATGAGTTAACACTAGACCGGCCTGGTGGGATAAATATAAATACGCACACATGTGCGTACATGCGAGTTAGGAAATGAACTGTACGAAATCCAAAATTTACATATTATGTAAATAATAATGAAAACATAATACAGTGGGACACCAATTTCCCAGATGTCCAACTAACTGGCCAGTTTAAATTCTCTGACTAGGCAATTTAAAAAAAAATACAATATTTGAAAAATTTAAACACTATTCAAATAAATCTTTGCTTCAAGAGGAAGTTTTTTTATCGATCTTATAGTACTGATTTTTTTAACTGACTTTTTTTGCAATTCATTTACATTTAGCAATAACATATATATATAAGCCTTTATTAGACAAATTATAAAAGCAAATTCTATACATTGTATTTTTTGTACCACATTACTGTATCTTTTTTCTTACATCGTACATATGTTCCAAATTTCTTTTTAATTTTACTGTAATACATTTATTATTTTTTATTTTATTTATTTATTTTTTTACATAGTGTGTTATCCATTAATAATTAGAATATGTCCAGTATAAAATGATAACCTTTCTTAATTATCCTTTACAATTATCCTAATTTGGCTTTGCAAAGGTCCATTTGAATAACTGGTGTTCCATTATAAGCAATATCTAACACCCTTACCTCTTCATTTTCAACTTTAAAATTTTCAGATTTAACCCAGTTGGACCCTTCAATTGTTAAGGATCTTTTTTAATGTCACCATTAATAATTTTTTTTTTTTTAAATTACAGCATCATTATTTCACAACTATTTATTACAAACATTGTAGCATCATCAAGAACTGTTCTGTTGTCAGTTTGCAATTCATACTTGTTATTCACAAGATGTATTAAAACAATCAAGAACAAAATCAGCTGATTGGAACTTGTTTTTTAAATTGGGAAGTGACCCTGCAAAATGAAAACATCTAACAGGTGGAGACTTTAGCAGATAATATATTTATAATTTTTCAGTTAAGTGATTTTGGAACGGACACCTCTATAAATCACATATCCAAATATAGTTGATTATTAATAAACATAAATCAAGTAATACCAAAAATAGATGTTTTTGTAAATTTCATATAACACATGAGATGTATCAATGTGTCCAATCAAAACAACAAACTAAGAATGACCCCTAATAATTCATTTCCATTCATAACTAAGAATGTTACAAAATAATTATAATATACTTACATATATTATATACATTTTTTTTTTCTTAATAACAAGGACCACCATTAGGTATTGCTTCAGAAGAAAAGATGAAATGGCAATTCTGTAGTGTGCGAAAATGCCACTGCCTTACCAAGATGAAGTTGGAATTATAGAAAACTGAATAATCATCTTAGAGAATCAACAAATCAACTTACAGCAGCACTAGCCATATGGTAAAAACATTAATTTCTTTCTCCTAATCATTATGCAATAGCAATGTTATCATGATTAAAAATCAATCATTTTTTTTTTTGGAGGATGAAAAACGCCTACATGTTATCATTGCCCGGAATTTTTCTTTTTTTTTTATTATAAAAAAATAATGGAAAAGACTAGTCTAAAAAAATAAAACCTTACAACTAATATCACAGCCAAAATCTAAAAGAAAACTAAAAGAAATAGAATTTAACAAAGTCCAAGTTGTAAGGGGCCCATTCTCAGATAACAGAAAATCTAAAAAAATTAACACTAAACTAGGTAAAAAATTATATAATAAAAATGAAATGAAACTTAAAACTAATAAAAAGTATATAACAAAAACTAAAACTAAGTTAAAAATTAAAAAATAAAATAAAACTAAAATCACTAAACACTTACAACTAATATCACAGTTGGAGTTTTAAAAATACAATAAATTTATTTAAAAGAAAACTAAAAATAAAAATAACAAAAACTATATAAAATTTAACAAAGTCTGACAGGGAGTGTAAAAGGCTCCCTAGTTGGATAACTGAATCAAAAACAGAACAACAAAGATTAAAACAAAAAATAAACTTATTAAAAACTCTTCCAGTACAAAACATATACGCAACAATATTAAATATATAAACCCAGTACTATGCGAAAATAGAAATATCCGGTTTAAAACTTTGTTATCATTGCTCAAGACACCACGGATGTTTCTGGGCAGTTTAAATTTATGACACAACGCTGCATAACATATGCAATCTATAAGTATGTTTTACGTAATTAATAAAATCAGAAGTAGCAGCACGAGAGGTGAAAGGAAGTTGATTATATGCTTCTTTGGCAGCGGAATTTGCATGTTCATTACCCAGAATTCCTACATGGCTAGGGACCCAGCAGAAACTTACTTGTGTGTTGCGATTGTTCAACTCAATGATTGCGTTGTAGATTTCAATGACGATAGGATGTCTGGAATAAAAGTTTTCTAAGGCTTGGAGAGCACTTCACGAGTCACTGCAAATAAGGATATTTCTGTACTTAGGGTTAATGATATTAAGAGCTTTATTTATAGCGTATAGTTCAGCGGTAAACACACTTGTAATACCAGGGAGACCAAACATATAAGTTCTACCATTGACAACAACCGCACAACCAACGGTATTGTTCTGTTTCAATCCATCCATACACTGTGTCTAGGTTCATCTTGGAGAGAACACACTGAAACATTTGCTAGAACACAGTAGGTAGTGTAGATTGTTTATTGTATATCATAAGTTCAAACATAAAATTTATAAGGTTTATTCCCCAAGGAGAATGTGAGCACGGATACATTGGAAAGAATGAAGGTGTGTCAATATTTATATGGTGCAGTAGACGTTGGGTACGGACACCTACAGGTGCAGTACAATGTGGATGGTCCTCATACCTTTCTAAATTGGGATTTCTAAGGACTGAGTCAAAAGCCGTGTGATTTGGCTGTCCTTTGAGACAAGCAAAATAAGATGCTAAAAGCTGATCCCATCTACCCAAAGTGATTTGGTTAACTGGCATTTCTCCCACCAACACCCCATTCGGTCGCCCTAGAGCATAGACCAAATGTTCCGTGCCAAAAACGGCTACTGTGCCTCTAAAAATCAGTTTAGCAACCTAAATCCTAAATGCTCTTAATGATCTACCTAACATGTGTGAGTGAATTAAGCAAGGTGCCGTACAGCACCTGCTTTAGTGTCCCAATCGCTCACTTGTCAACCATAAAACTAAATCGGGGAGGCGTTTGTGAGCGTCCAAGTTTCCCCCTGACCTCTAAGTTCCAGGGTGGCTCGGTCTCTGCCCCCCCCCCCACCACAAGAGTAGGGCAGTCACACATCATATGCACATTCGACCATCCACCACCAGGCGAAACCGAAACAGATATTGGTTCAAATTTACATGGTTGGTGAGCACCTGGGCACCCGACGCCCTTAAAAACGAACTCGAGGCATACCATCCCTCCATAGGCATCCAAGGCTCCATAGTCTCTTCCGCAGACGGGAGATGGGCAACTAGACGAAATTTTGTTCCGGTGCATTGTGATCACCGTTCCGCTCCGGTTCTGGCCCGGCTCGAAACCGCATCCCAAATGCCTCGGCCTCCCGACCTCTTTGCAACTTCCACATGACGGCCCGAACTTTCACCACTAAATCGATTGGGAGAGCCTTTCCCAATACGGTAGTAGCCTCGTAGGAGGTTGTTTTAAATACACCAGTGCATACAATCATGGCTCTGCGCTGGGCATTCCTTAAATTTTGAAGCAGTGCTCTATTTCTTTCCAACCTATGCGCCCAAACTGGCGCCGCGTATGCGATCATACTTTCGAAGACACCTCGGTACACAAAGTACATTTGGCGGCCCGACAGCCCGTAATCCTTCCGAGCAATCCTTCTAAGTTTGTGCATCACAGAGACAGCATCCGCCGCAACTTGCTTAATATGGTTACTAAAAAGCAACTTATCATCAAACAAAACACCTAGGTACTTATGAACCCTTACTCGGCTGATTACACAGCCTTTATACTTAATGTGGGGGTTACGACTGCATGATAATTTGTCTGCGCCCTTTAGAAGCATAAACTTCGTCTTGGGCACAGAAATCCTTAAATTTTGCATGTCCATCCAGCCTTCGGTGGTTGACAAAGCCGCCTGCGCACTACTTTCTAGCTGTGGTCGTGAATCTCCACGAACTAAAAGGAGACAGTCATCGGCGAAAGCCTGGGCCGTGACTCCTTCTGGGAATGTCAACCCCAGAAATCCGTCAAACACCAGGTTCCACAGCAGGGGACCGAGAACGGAACCCTGCGGGCTTCCCCTGGTGACGGATTTTTCCACAACTAGGTGCGCATCCTTAAACAGAGCCGTACGGTTAGACAAATAGTCTCGTACCACGGCCTGTATGGCTTCGGGAACATTGCGGCGTTCCAAAGCATAGAGGACAGAATTCCAACACAAGGAAGGAAATGCTTCCTGTATATCAATAAAAATAGCAAAAACATATTTGCAGTCGGCCCTTTCCACCTCGGTAATAGCATTTAAGATGCAATCCTCGGTGCCAACCCCTTTCATGAAGCCATACTGGCCTCGATTTAGAATACGGCTCATATCAATGCTTGCTTCGAGCCGTTCCACAACCAGCCTTTCAAGCAACTTGCTGAGAACCGGCAAGAGGCTGATGGGTCGATAACTGCCGACCTCACCACGATCCTTTCCAGGTTTCAGGAGTACCCTCACAAAAGCCACCTTCCAGCAACCCGGAAAGCAGCCCCAGCTTAGGCATTCCGTGAACAGTCTGCCGAGCGGCTCTCTTATGACAGGCAATAAATGGTGGAAACTATCCGGGTCAAGTTGGTCAATCCCCGGTGCCTTCTTTAATGCCATTCGAGAAACCACTCGGTCTATATCTTCGGGTTCCACGGTCCGAACGCCAGGGAATGGTGTTTCACCCGCCCTAACGCCGATTTCCGCTTCACCCTCCGGAGCATCTGGAAACAGAGTATACAGGAACGCCCGGTAAGTCGCCACAGATGTTACAGTGTGGTCACGATCACCTAACCCGCACCGAACACTGGACAACACGTGCAATGGCTTCGGTCGGTAACAGGTCTTAGCGAGTTGCCAGGGATCGCGCTGCAACTCGCGCATGGAGTCTTTCCAAAGCTTGAGTTTGGCTTCCTTGATGGCGTGAACATATGTGTTACGGGGACGCCGGTAGATCCGAAGACGCTCAGCGCGCACGTGGTTAACGATATTCCCCGTTAGGGGGCAGCGCTGGTACCTTATCCGCGCGGACCGCACTCTTGCGCGCAGCACGCTAAGGTCAGAGGACCACCATTTCTTGCCGGGGCTCCGTCTGCCTTCCACAGACGACCCCCCGGAAAATGGGGCCATGACGGCTCCAGGCACGCTCAGATCAGCGGACTGGCCGCTTGTGACGGGTCCGTCCATTGGCCTAGGCCGCCGTAGGACCTCGTCGCAGCCAGGGTTGATGGCCCAGCCGATTAGCTCCGCCATCAATTCCACCTCCTCCCTAGACTCCATGCTCCACTGCAATCCCTGCAATGCAGCATCGCATATCCGCCTCAGCCTGTGTCGATCCAGGCCCCTTAGGTTGTAGCGACCTGGATTTGGTGCCCTTAGACCACCTCCGTAAGCAATATCATAGGTTATAAGCCTATGATCGCTCACACTAGCCTCGGGCCAGACAGTCCAACTACCTATCCTCTGAAGCAAGTCACCCGTCACCAAAGTGACGTCAATTTAACTTTCTCCCAGTTCGCCGGAGAAAGTTGGCGGCTGCTCCGCATCATTAATAAGGTAGAGGTTCCTGGCTTCGGCGAACTGTTCGAGACCAGCGCCTCTGGGGTCTGTGAGTGGTGAACCCCAGGCGGTAGACTTGGCGTTAGCATCCAGGGCAACCAACACTCTGGTGCCCGGGAGACTGTCCAGAATCCCACCCAACTTCGTCAGCAAGTCATCGATGCTCCATCCAAGCTGGAAGTATCCCGACACGAGTACGACATCATGCTTAACCCTAGTGATTCGCACGACGGTGAATCGCTCATCAGACCACTTTGGGGCATCCAAAACACACCCAGAGCGTCTGAGCTAACCACGACCGCAGAGAGCGGCCGTCCCCCACGAGAATGAATAACTTTCACCCCGTGGAAGCCAACCACCCTATCCGCGACCGTGTACGATTCCTGGACCAAAAGGACCTCGAGGTCGTACTCCTCAAGGAGCCTCATGGCCTCGCTCGTGGCCGCCCGGGAATGGTGCAGATTAATCTGCCCCAGGCGCAGGCGTTCGAATGGGCGGAGGTCGTCCCCAAAGGCTTCCTGCCGTTCAGGCGTCGCCATAGGTTGTGTTCTTAACAGCTTTAGCCCGTGCCATCTCGTACGCCCTACATTGCCTACTCCCGACCCGGTGTCCAGCATTACTGCCTTTCACCTGGGCACAGGCGGCACAGTTCACGGGCGACGATTTGTGAGGGCAATTGGCTGCCCTGTGCCCCGAAGCGGCACAGTGGCCACACATCTCCTTTTGCGCTCTGCAACGGAGAGCGGTTTGTCCATAGCCCTGACACTTGAAACAACGGGCTACCTCTACATGGTCGACTACCCTACAGGCAGTCCACCCAAAAAACAACCTTCCACCGGCCACTAGGACCTGCCGGATCTTAGGCGAGGTCTCGAGTACCCAGTGACTTCTCTGGGAGTCCTTTCTCCCCAACTGCCGGACAACCTTGGCTTCCCTGAGGAAGTCTTCGACAGCCATATTCAACACAGGATTTTAGCTGTGAATCGCCCTGAGGATTTCGGGCTCCTCTACCCTCGTTGGCGCCGGCATATCGTAGACCAATATCTGCGGTCTACGCTCGGCCAGCAGCTGAGCATTCAGCCCGTTCTTAGCAAGAACCGTGGCCTCCAGCAGTTGTTTAGCCTGCTGCTCATTTACTACCTCCAGGACCAACCCGTGATCCTTTGTTTTGGTGACCCGGGAAATTTGGAACCTTTCTTTCCTCGGGTTCAGGATATTTTTTAGGGTTAGCTCCATCATTGCTGATGAAGCCCCCTGATCAGGCTTTATGGGGACCACAGTGGCCCGCTTAATTTTACTTGCCGGCACCTGGGCTGGCGGCGGCGGACCTACTCGCTTAGGCGCAGGCGCGGCCGTCACTGAGGCGAAGAGATAGGTTTTTTAACCTTCTTCTCCACCCTGTTTATAGATTTCTGGAGTTCACCCAGAGCTTGACCGTTAACCGGTTTAAAGCTCCGGACTCCCTCCACAACCTGAACCACCTTGCCCGATAGTCGGCTCACGACTGAATCTAGGGCAAGGTTAGCGCCCTGGAGGCCTTCGCATTTAATTGCCAGTCCCTTTTTTTTCTTTTTAAGCACCCCTATGGTAACCGGTCCCCGCCGTTAAGCAAACACAGTTCCCATAGGCATGCCGTGGCAGCAGACTACCACCCCCTAGCTTGGCCCTTCTAGTAGGGCTTCTCCCAACGGGGTCCCCACGGTATTTGGTTAACTGGCATTTCTCCCACCACCACCCCATTCGGTCGCCCTAGAGCATAGACCAAATGTTCGTGCCAAGAACGGCTACTGAGCCTCAAAACGGTTTAGCGACCCAAATCCTAAAAGCTCCTAGTGAGCTACCTAACGTGCGTGAGCGAATCAAGCAGGGCGCCATACAGCACCCGCTGAAGTGTCCCAATCGCTCACTTGTCAAACATAAAACTAGATCGGGGAGGCGCACCCCTTGTACAATTTAAAACTATACGTCAAAAAAAAAAAATTTGAAAGACAGAAATTTTGGCTGCCACGCCTCGGTCGCTGTATGCCAGCTAGTACCTGTCCACCATTTAACAGCGCTTGGAGCTGATTTGGCTGATGGCCAGCCCTATTACCAAGGTTGGTTTCCAGCAGCAAAGCTGTAGGAGTCCAAATGCAATTACATTTTAGAATCTCTTAAATTTACCGATGACGGTTGAACATTGCAACCTCATCGAGGAACTCCCACACGGTCCGACAGTGCGGCTCTCGCCACACTGCCTCACCGCTTGTGAGCGGCCAGGTTTCCCCCTGACCTCTAAGTTCCAGGGTGGCTCGGTCTCTGGCCCCCCCAAGGGTCGGGCAGTCGTACATCATATGTACATTAGACTGGACCTCCCCGCAGACACGCAACTCATCAGCCAGCAGGCGAAACCGAAACAGATATTGGTTTAGATTCACATGGTTGGTGAGCACCTGGGCACCCGACGCCCTTAAAAAGGAACTCGAGGCATACCATCCCCCCAAATCCTGTATAAAATTATACAAGGATCTACCCTTAGTCGTGGTGTGCCATTCAAGCTGCCATGCCTCCGTCGCGAGGCTTTGTAGCCTTTTCCGCAGACGGGAGATGGGCAACTGGACGAAATTTTGTTCCGATGCATTGTGATCACTGTTCCGCTCCGGTTCTAGCCCGGCTCGAAACCGCATCCCAAATGCCTCTGCCTCCCGACCTCTTCGCAACTTCCACGTGGCTGCCCGAATTTTCACCACTAAATCGATTGGGAGAGCCTTTCCCAATACAGTAGTAGCCTCGTAGGAGGTTGTTTTAAATACACCAGTGCATACTATCATGGCTCTGCGCTGGGCACTCCTTAAATTTTGAAGTAGTGCTCTATTCCTTTCCAACCTATGCGCCCAAACCGGCGCCGCGTATGCGATCATACTTTCAAAGACGCCTCGGTACACCAAGTACATTTGGCGGCCCAACAGCCCGTAGTCTTTCCGAGCAATCCTTCTAAGCTTGTGCACCACAGAGACAGCGTCCGCCGCAACTTGCTTAATATGGTTACTAAACAGCAACTTATCATCAACAACATAATAACAAAATACCTAGGTACTTATGAACCCTTACTCGGCTGATTACACAGCCTTTATATTTAATGTGGGGGTTTCGACTGCATGATAATTTGTCTGCGCCCTTTAGAAGCATAAACCGTTTTGGGCACAGAAATTTTTAAATTTTGCATGTCCATCCAGCCTTCGGCGGTTGACAAGGCCGCCTGCGCTCTGCTTTCTAGCTGTGGTCGTGAATCTCCACGAACTAAAAGGAGACAGTCATCGGCGAAAGCCTGGGCCGTGACTCCTTCTGGGAAAGTCAATTCCAGAAATCCGTCAAACACCAGGTTCCACAGCAGGGGACCGAGAACGGAATCCTGCGGGCTTCCCCTGGTGACAGATTTTTCCACAACTAGGTGCGCATCTTTAAACAGAGCCGTTCGGTTAGACAAATAGTCTCTTACCACGGCCGGTCGGAGCGGAAACCGCTTCTCGAACCTGCCAGAGGATCAAAAAATATTCTGGCCTCACCAACTACGAATACGGAGACACGTTGCTTCAAAGGAAACGTCTTTGTTTGGCCGACAGCAGCACTCCTGCAACACACTACGCCGCCGCTTCGTCTGAACTCCACAGCAACGTAGGTTGACTAACCGCTGCTGATCGTTGTCGGCCCCGACGACGAGAACGTAGAACGCTGTACTTCCAGAATCAAGTTTAACGCACCGGTTGCAAAACACAAGTTATACAGCACGGGGCCAGAGGCCGAGAAGCGATGTTCCCCAAAGTGATGGCTCACCACAGTCTACAAGTACGCTTGCGACAGGGCTTGATCTAAATGCTCCTGTGGAACGAAAGCATGATGTACAACATCCAGCATTTTAAGCACGGTACGATGAGCTGAAGAGTAGGTGACACAACCATTATCTAAACATGAATGAACAAAGGAACAGTAAAAATGTATCATACATAACCGATCGGCTCCCCAATTGGTGTTACTAAGGACTCGCATCATATCTAAAAGTTTGGAACATTTTGTTTTTAATTGATATGTTTGAGCGAGTACGACGGCTATCAAAAAATAAACCTAAAAACTTGATGTGGGGAGAGATAGCAATAAGCTCTTTGTTCAGAAAAACTTGTGGAATAGAAGGGTTCCACAGCTGAGAAAACACTACACATTTTGTTTTTTCAGATGAAAACGTGAAGCCAGTAACCCTCGACCAAGCTTCAAGGTGAGACATAGTGTTCTGTAGAAGTCTCTCTGCTGTGGGTGTTGAATGGGTCGCAATGTAAATAGCAAAATCTTCAACAAATAGAGAACATGAGGCAGGTGCCTGCAAACATTTGATAATACTGTTTATGGCTACAGAAAAGGTGGCGCTTAATACACTACCTTGAGGCACTCCATTCTCCAAGATGACACTACCTAGAGAATCATCCACACAAACACGAAATGTTCGATGATTTAAGAAACCCCGGATAACATTAGCATAGTGTCCTTGATTCCACATTCTTTGAGGGTGTTAAGAATACCACATCGCCAGGCTGTGTTGTATGCCTTTTTTATATCAAAGAAAATAGCGACAAGGTGCTGGCAGTGTAGGAAAGCGTTTTGTATGGCTGTTTCCAATGACACTAAATGGTCAATGGAAGATCGTCCTTGTCGGAAACCACACTGTTCTGGAGACAGAAGGCCATGTCTTTCAAAGTACCATGTAAGCCTGCGGTTTACCATTCTCTCCTTTGCTTTGCACTAAACGCTTGTTAAAGAGATAGGGCGGTAGCTTGAGAGGATGGTTTTGTCTTTACCAGGTTTAAGTACTGTTATAATAAAGGCTTCTGACCAGCCGGGTGGGAAGACTTATTCAAAGAATAAATCATTGTAAATGTTCAATAGGTGTTGTAGCACTGAATTAGGAAGTTGTGAAAGCATATAGAGGCGAATGTTGTCTGATCCAGGGGAAGTGTCACGTGAGTTTTTAATTGTGTGTGGCAATTCCTTGAATACAAATGAGGCATTTAATTCGCCAACCGAATCACCAATGTTTAACAATAATACTTCTATCTGTATCTTGTACCTTTGAAAATCATTTTCCTGGTTTAACCAGGTTCCTTGAGTTAATAATTTTTTTATATTCTCTGCATGACGCCGAAAAATATAGTTTCTGCTCAATAGAAATTCTAAGAACTGCCTTTTCTTTCTTAAAGGTTGGGCAATCTCGGGAGCGAGCTGTGTGCAAACCACTGCAATTAACTCATTTTTCATCTTGGCATTTAGTATCATTGTGGCCTTCCTTAGCACATCTACCAAAGATCTCTATTTTTCAGCAAGATATTGTCATGTGACCATACCATTGGCATTTGAAACATCGTCAAGGGTTGAGAATGAAAGGTCATACTCGAACTGAAAGATAACAGTTTTTATTTTTTCGGTGGGACTGGAAGGGTGAACATCAGTATAAGAGAAGGTGTTGGTTCTTCCATTTCATTTTGCCTTTTCATTATACGCGTTACTTCTACAACATCTTGAGCACGAAGCTCAACAGTTCACCTCTATATCCATAAGATCTATATCCACACTTATTTTTATACTGCCCATTTCAGACAAATCTAATATTTTTAAAATTCAAGTCTAATGATTTGCAGTTCTCTTCAGTAGGACTTTTATTCTCCTCAGACAAAGCTGACCTCTTCACAAGACTAGGTTTGGTGGTTTTTTCAGATGGACCACCAATCATCGCAGTATTTATAATCGGAACTGAGATTTTGGTCCCACGAGTACCAGCGATAAAATGGACCACTCCAGCACAGCGCACGCATATAGGAGCTAGAGTGAAATACAACTGGGTTCACCCTGGTGCCCAGAGGACATCATTCGAGACTCACTATAGAGCCATTCACCCATCGGCACGATAGTTCCCACCTTGGGTTACAGTTGCATTTCATAAGATGTTGCAACACCACCGAGTGTAAATGTAAGAAATATCAGTGTAGGATGTTGTTGTGTAGTTGTGCAAGGGTATATGTTGTAATTTATGTAGTGTTCTTGGTGTAATATATGTGTATAGTGGGAAAAAAAGTTGCAGGGTCTAGGCCCGTGGGGATTCCAACCCCCCAAGTCTTAAAGAATAAGACACCCTGTTGGGGTTAAAAAAAATCAATAACCTAAATAGCTATATATATAAAGGAAATATTGCAATCTATAATTTCATACTAAGATAAAAACTATAATTTTTTTTTTTAAATAGACACCTCTTAAGGATTATTTACGCATAAATTTTCGTTTTCCTAAATTTTTGTATTTTTTGCCTTAAATTTTCTCTTATTTCTTTGGTAATATTTAATAATTGTATGTCTTTTTCAGTATTTTTGAACCAGATTATTTTGTGTTTTTTTCTTCAAAAAAAAGTTAAAATTTATTTTTGTGTATGTAGTTTTTTTTATTTCTATATAAGAAACTATAAAATTTGAATGTTCTTTTTCTCATATATAATCCACTTTTTCATAATTTAGATAAATTTCTGCTTGTTTTCTTAATTTAAAAATACTATCTTTGAGTTCTGGATGGTGGATTTTTCTTAAAATTCTTGTTTTTAACCCTTTTCCTAGAATTTTTCCTAAACATACTAAGTCTTCTGCACTATATAACACTTTTTGAAGTAAAACTAGAGTTTTGTAGTGTCTTATTTTTTTTGTTTTTGGATAAGGATTTTTCATTGTGAATGTTTCTTGCAAACTGATAAGCTGTTTCCTTTTTTTCTAATACATTCGGGGTAATTATTACACTTCAACATTTACATTTCAATCTTTTGATCTATTCTGAAATTTTTCATTATTTGGGTATTATTAGCAAACAATTTTGTTAATTGTTATGAAATTTATAGCAATCTTGTTTACACAATTTTCTAAATCTTGAATTTTGATTTTCACTCCTAATGTCTGTTGCCAAAATTATAAGGTTATGAACAAATTTTAATATATTTATATTGTAAATTAATTTTTACAAAAAAATAATGTTTCACTTATTAGAAAAAAAAACCTAATTCTTCAATGTTTGTTTTAATTTATTCATAGCTGAAAATATTCATCTACATATCTACAGAAAGAAACAGACTACGAGAAATCTCAATTATTTTAAAAATGGTTGAAAGAAAACAGCAGTAGTCTGTTGACTTAAAGTAAACAATCCCCAAAATTCATTTCATTTCAAATCTTATTTAGCTGGACTTACAGGCTGTACAGGTTAATTCATAAATGTTTTACCTCCACTACACAAATGCATCCCCAAGGGTCATTTTACAATATTACAATTAATATTAGTACCTCTTGTCCTGATACAGAAAACCCAAGAATTCGCAAAAATCTTTTTAATCTTTCAACAATTTCTCCTGCAATTTGTTCACATGTATTATTACATACCACTTATAAATACCATATATTACATACCATAATACATACCACTAATGTATTATTTTTTAGTTATAGGTAGTGAAAAATAATCATGCATTTAAATTTTGTGGTATAGAATATGAGGAAAAATTAATTGTTTGCACATGACTCATGTAATTATTTGTTTGCTAAAAAAAAAAAAAAAAAAAAAAAAAAAAAAATTGCTAACACATTGTCACAAACTTAATTCTGAGAAAATTGATTTTTTTAAATCAATTTTAAAAAATATGGGGGTTGTTCAGGAAATTCTTGGCCTGACAAAGAAAACCAAAGATTTCACAGAAATTTTTTTAAACTTTCAACTTAGTTCGCTTACAATTAGATTCATTTATTCAGATTTTCCAACTTTTTAATATTTTCAGTACGATGTGATTTGTCAAACTTTGCGAAATAAGCAGTTATCTCCCCTTTGCATCATCTGAAATGAATCTTTGTCCAATGAGCCATTTCTTCAGATTTGGGAATGGGAAGTAATCAATTGAACCCAGGTCAGGTGAATACAGCAGATGCTTCCACATGTCATTGTCAAAGTGTAAATTATCATGGAGTGTTGCAACTACTATCAGAGACATGTATACCGGCACATTAATGTGGTAAAAGAACAGTATCTTTTTGGCCAGTGTGGCAGTACATATCAATCAGTCTGGTAAAACATCAGAACTGTAATGATCCTCGTACTTATAAGTTCAACTTTTAAATTCATGTATTACTAAAGAATAAACCAAAACATGGTAAAAAAAAATGCAATGAAGTCAAATTAAAAAATCAACATTAAGTGCATACATAAAATTTCATTCATATAACTACTCCACTAAATACACTCTGAAAGGGCAAGTTAAACTTCATACATCACTTTCATTATAAAATAATTGCACAATAAAACTTACCGCTTCATTTTTAATTTTATGAACTTCAGATTTAATTAACTTGTCTTCTCAATCGCAAGAAGATCTGTCACATTATCAAAATTATCATAACCATTACTGAGCGGCTCCTCTTTCACTCGCAAAGATCCACTTTCCTGAAACACAAAATCAATAATTTCATGTTATAGTTTAATGGCACGGTAATACTTTCCATATGACACAAAAAAAAAAAACAAAACTTAAATCAAATTCTACTTACACAAACAGGTGTAATATCATCTTCAATAGGGCGACGTGGTAAAATCAAGCATAAAGTTTCCTTTGTGGTATCATCTTCAGTTTCTAGTTTGATACTGTTAGAGGGCAGAGTTTCATACGTGTAGCTTTTCTTTACAGGTACATCCATTACCTTCGAAAATAAAAACACTAGTTAAAATTTAAGCATTTATAATGAAAACAACAAAGTCACTGCAAGGTGTAAAATATTTCATCGATTGAAATTTTTATTTATATTTATTTGTATTTTTTTTTTTACCTGAATATTTAAGAACTGAATTATAGTAATAATTTGTAAATATATATATTATTGAATATTGTCAAGCGAATGATTAAACACGAGACTTGACATTAGACACCAGTCGCTAATAAAAGAAAATGGCAGTAGTCATTCCCAAGAATAAAAACAATTCTATACGTTTTGAGAGAAGAGTTTTTGTAATATTTTCTTTACGAACCAAATATGTACAATAGTGTTACATAAACATGATATTACCACTGAAATAAAGGTGATAATCAGCCATACACAAGCAGCTCAATTTTTACCACACAAATTTACATACAATGGACATCATAACTATCAGAGAACATTACCATGACTGTGCCCAGATGTACTTCAGATGCTTTATATGAAACAAAATCATACATAAAAAAAAAATTATAGTGTAAAGCAACCGAGTAATGTGCTTCTTTTAAACAGAAAATTATAAATTATATAATGTATGACTCCATTCACTAAAAAGACTGGAGCTACAATTTTGATAATTTTTCTACTTTATTGTATACCATGTTCTTTAATCAATGTTTTTAATATTTGAGTTGTAATGACTTTTAATTACATTAGACCACTTATGCAAGTGAAGCATGGACGAAGAGGGAGAGGACTGGATTGAGCCTTTTTAGATGTAGATAGTGAAAATATAAGATGGATGGATAACGACAGGTATGAGAAAATAATGAACAAGATTAACAAAGCAAAAGTGATTATGCAGACAGTACACAAAAAAAAAGAATTCGTTAAGGATAGAACATATTGGTTATAGGAAGCACAATCTTGACAACCGCATCGATAGGGTCAGTAGAAGGAGAAAAATAGGGAAACCACAAAGAGACAAAGGAGAAGGCTTGGAACAGACCTGCTGCTCGATCACCAGATCTCAATTTCACGGGAAAACCAGTAGAAAATGTGTAAGCTTGAATTGAGAAAATGAACTTTAGTTGACTTTGTAGAGTAATGTTAGTTAAAACAATTAATTAAAATAAATAATTTATTTGAAATAATAATCTTTATTTTGATAACCTCCTGACAGGATAGAAAGCCTGTCTTCAAAAATGCTTTTTCTAGTTTTTGATGATCTTAAAAAATTCAGTTATAGAAGTTAAACAAATTGGCCGAATGTTTTGCACTTTGCAATTTTGGCAAGATTCCCAATGACATACAAAAATTACTTTCCTTTTATTTATTTCTTTGATTACTTTTTAATACTTTTTCATGAAATGTATGTGTTGAATTGTTATGAAATTGTCTCTGGAAACATATATGCCAGGGTCAATCAATTTGAAGTGACTCAAGGGTGGTTGCTAGATCAATTAAAAAAAAAAATTGAAACTTATCCTCTTTTTTCCTACATGTCTCAGGACTTTAAAACTATTTTTTTTTAATTTTTTATTTAAGCAGTTTCCCTGTGGCGGCCATGTTTGTTACGTGCGCATACCTATTTTTGTGATTATAAGGGTTTACAGAAAAAATTATAACTAAAAACCTATTAGTCCTGAAAGGATGACACAAAGCAATAGATTCATATTTTTTCAAGGTAAAAGATCGGCCCAGTAGTTTATTTACCTATCTCTCTTCTTTCTATGAAAAAGTACTTTATTGGTGAAGTTGAACTAAACTTTATTGATAAAGCTGAACAAGAAAAACTGTGAAATTTCCTTTTGATAACTTTTTTCAAGAGGCAGGAATGGTATACACAGGTTGAATTATTTTTTTATATGTAGGTATATGTTAGTAGTTTTACCATAAATAATTACAATAATAATAATGATATATATATATGAATGTTTGAAAAATAATTTTCTTTTTAAATTCAAATTTTTGTTTCAAATAACTCTGATGATAAAAATTTCTAATTTGCACAACTTATAGTGTTTTTGTAGACATTTACGCCAAATAAGAAAGTTTCTTGTGAATTGTACTAATAAAAAAATTATAACCTCTCAAAAATCAAGAAAAACCTATTAAAAGTGATACCATTTTGACTAACTAAATAAGTACTCCAAGGGGGTTTCTTGTCTTCTTGGCACTTTAATATTTTTATACTTACTATAGTTTAAATAGACTTGTTTGAACCATTCAACTGCAGTGCTCATGGTATAACAGGCGGTTGAAGTCATTTCCAGTCATCAGGAAAATTCATGTTGCAAAATGCTCATTTATGCTTGTTCCATCATTTGCTTTGCAGTTACTGCAAAGTAACTGCAAAGTTAGACTGGTGAGTCTGACATTAGTCAGTGACCTGTTCACATCTTTACCAAGTGTCTAAAATTTCATCCTGTATTTGGAAGTGTTTATTAAATAAATAAGTTTTACTTAACAATATTATATTATTATTTTCAAGTAATTTCACATTATTTTTCAAGTAAAACAATAGAAGAACAATGTTCAATAGAAATTTATGTGAATGAAGAGTGTCATAAAACAGTGTATGGTACAGTGCCAAAAGAATTCATTAAAATTTGTGAATTTGGTGATGAAAACCAACAACTTATTTTTTTACGTGTTAATTCAGATCTCACTAGTGTTTTTGTATACATCATGAAAAAACGTTTTTGTCAAAATTCAGTCACCTGTACGGACAGTTCTCTTTTGACCCTTTGAGAACTCATAAAAAACAGTTAAGAAAAACTTGAGGCAAATAACATAACAGCAAGCTGTTAAAGAACACATTTATCCAAATTTAATTTATTTCCTGGAAAGTCTCTTGTGTTAACTGTTTCAAAAGTATTTTTTCTCAGCAGAACAAATAACTATATGAGTAGGAGGACTAAGAGCAATACATTGCCCCGCATCACAATATTGAACAATTTGATGCTGCTTGTAGCATTTTGGGTGTACCACTTCCATCAAAATTAATTAAAAATTAAGGTATTAGAAGCTACCACAAATATGTTCCTGTGTCAAGTATTGTACCACTTTCACTTGAGGAAAAAGACTACTGTTTGTGTGTATGACGATCAGTGGTGGAAAAAAGTGGTAGATATTAGCCCAGAAAATATGATGTGCGGGTTCATTTTTCCATCTGGCTAGACCCACATACATCATTTCAAAAGTCTGAACAAGACAGCGTGGGTACCGATCTGTCAAGTCCTGAGAAAGTTGACACCACTCGAACTAAGTACAGTGACGGATCATTCTCACACAATTTCAAGCAAATTATCAGAAGAGATATCACAGCCACTAAATAATAAACTTCCATTGCTACAAAAAAAAACTTTTTCATTGAAGAATAATTAAAATTTATTTTTTCTTCGATAGTGTTCACAAAAATAAACTAATATAAAAATAAAAACGAATTCTTGTAAAAATATGTAGGCTACTCACTGAAATCTCAGTTTGAGTAAGTTTTACAAGAATTTTTGAATCAAAATTGTATTAAGTTACTGGTGTTAATTAAGTTATTAAATTACAACCTACCATTAATAACTTTAAAAACAACTATTTTAAAAATATTGAAAACTTCAACCTCAACAACATAGGAGTAAGTATAAAAAATTTCAAGTGCAAAGAAGACAAGAAACCCCCTTGGTGCACTTATTTGGTGAGTCAAAATGCATTTAATAGGCTTTTCACGATTTTTGAGAGGTTATAACTTTTTTATTAGTACAAAGCACAAGAAAATTTTTTACTTGCAATAAACATCTACAAAAACACTGCAAGTTGTGCAAATTTATCACCAGCCCCATCACAGTTATTTGAAGCCAAAATTAATTTTTTTTTAAAAAGATTAGTTTTCAAAAATTCATAAAACTTTACAGGTAAGTATATCACCATTAATATTATTTATGGTAAAACTACTAACATATACCTACATTTAAAAAAATAATTCAAACTGTATATGCCATCCCTGCCTCTTGAAAAGAATTACCAAAAGTGAAATTTCAGAGTTTTTCATGTCCAACTTTATTGGTAATTTTCTCACTGAAAGAAGGGAGACAGGCAAATAAACCACTGGACAAATTTTTTACCTTGAGAAAATATGAATAAATTGCTTTTTGTTTCATCCTTCCAGGACCAACAGCTTTTTAGTTATGATTCTTTCCGTAAACCCTTACAATCACAAAAATAGATGTGTGCACCGTAACAAAAATGGCTGCTACAAGGAAACTGCTTACATAAAAAAAAGAAAAAAAAATAGTTTTAAGATCCTGAAACATGTAGGAAACAAGTGGGTAAGTTTCAGTTATTTTTTAATTGGTCTAGCAACCAGCTTGTTTTTTTGGGACACTTCAAATGGATTGACCCGCCTTCAATTTTTTTCATACTTTAATATACTATAGTAGATAAGCTTAGGAACAAGAAAATACAAAAAAATTTATGTTAAAAATTTATATGACGCAAAATTTTCATCTGCTAGAACCAAAACTGGGGCAATTATTGTTAATGTTATTTTGTCATTTATATTTGATGTGTTGCATTCTTGGGAAAACATTAATTATGCAACAGTAACGATGGATAGCTCAAACAGAGGCAAGGTAAAACTTGTTCCGATTGTTGTAAGATATATTAGTCTGGAGCAGAGAATTCAAGTTAAACTTTTAAACTTTGATGTAGTGTTAAATGAACCTGCTCAAATTTTGACATGGTTTCTTTTGCAGTGTGTGAAAAAATACAAACTTGAAGAAACATTGGTTTGTTATACTGCTGATAACAACGGTAATTTTGGTGGTGTGAAGAGAATGGGGAATGAAAATGTGTTCAGAAAAGTTCAAAGTGATTTAGGTAAACCTATTTTAGGAATTGGTTGTTCAGCCCACATTGTACACAATTCAGTACAAACAGCAAGAGATTCTCTACCTCTGGACATAGAAGTTATTGTTATAAAATTTTATAAATATTTTCACGTATATACAGTAAGAGTAATGAAACTCAAAGGAGTTTTGTGAATTTGTGGAAACATTACAAAAAAGTACTATCTCATAGCAACACAAGGTTCCTAAGTTTGTTACCTGCATTAGAAATAATCTGTTTTTGATGGCCTAAAATCATACTTCTTATCTTTTGACAAATGCCCAAAATTATTATTTGTTTTTTGGTTTTTTTTGTAAATCTAGAAAGTGAACTATTTTTGAAATTTTTATATGGTATTTTTATACTCTACATTTATTTAATAATACAATTCTGAAATTGAAAGCTAATACTATCACAGCAACAGAAACATTTCAGGCATATTCTGAATTAATTTTTCAATCTCAGGAAAGAAAAACCCACTTATTTATACCATCTTCTATCAAAGAATTGCTATGCACTCTAAAAGAAAATTATGTTGAAAACAAATTTTTTTTTCAAGTGTAGACAATTGTTATAATTGTAGTATCAAATACTTAAAAGTTGTGGAGAACCAGTTTTGATAAAGTTAGTAAGTTTCAGTGAAACTGAAATTGCCTGGTCTGATTTAAAAGAGAGTGCAGAAGTTGTTAATGAAATTATAAAAAATGTCATATGTATTGATGACCTATTTGATGAATGTGCATTGGTGAACCAGATAATTCAAAACTTAAGGGTGGAAGGTTGTGGTTCAAGTTTTAAAAAAGTACCAGGTACTATTGAAGAGAAGTGAAAGTAATTTTTAAGGTGTTTCAAAAGACTGATATTTCATGCTGCAATATTTCTGAAATAACCATTTCAGAAAGAGTAGACTTTCAGTATCTACCATTAAACATCTGCTAAATGTTAAAATATAACAGAACTTTCTTGCTGTAAATTTTATGATGTAATTAAACTAAACAAACAAACCATTTCTGACAAAAGTCAAGTCTAGTGAAAAATATAACTGAATAAAAGTTTAATGCTTCAGTAAATTATGAAGACTTTTAAGTAATTCAAAAATATGTCCTGGATTGGACCATAAAAAACGGTAAACCTATATATAACTGTTTGCTAGGATAAAACTATTGTTTATGGACTTATTACATACTTAAAAAGAAAAAAAACAATAAACGTTTTAAAATACGTTGAAGGGGAAATTATTAAAAAAATAAACTATTATAACAAAATAGATGAACTTCTTTACATTTTTTTCTTTAAAACTATTTTTAAGGAACAGAAAATCAAAAACCAAAAGATTTTAGATAACCTAAAAATTAATATTTTACATTTAAAAGGGTGGTCATTAAATATTTATATTAGCATAATTACTTACATCGGATAAACAAATAAGGAACACCAACGATCAACTACAATTAAATTAACATAGTTTTTAATTCGATCAACACAACTTGCAAATACACTACACCGGTTGACAGGATCGATAATGCCAACATGAAAATTAGCATCAATGTAAATGCTAAAATATAAAATAATTTTTTTTTAGTACAACTTGCACAAAAGCTAATAAAATTATTACATTATAAAATAACGTTCTAAATAGTTTAAAATAAACAGAAGAAATTAATAAAAAATGTTTAACAGACTTACCGGTACTGTTGTGTGGAAATATACTTATAGAAGAGAGAAAACATTCTCAAAATGACCCATCTTTAAGAGATAACACAAGTTTTAAATCTGTTAAAAATTAATAAACGCGACTGCCAAAAAAAAATGTCCGGTCAGCGTAGATCAATACATGACAGTGAAATGTAGAAGTGCAGAACCCCACGACTGCCATTGGATTTGTGAAGGTCGTATGCCAATATAAATTACTTTTTCCTGTTGAGCCTCTAGGAATTACCGTCAGGTATTATTGCAGAGGATGATATTTATGAATGTAATTGAAGTGTAGTTTTGTGCAGTCTCAGGTCGACCATTTCTGAGAATGTGGTTAATTGAAAACTCAGCTACCAAAGAACACCGGTATCCACGATCTAGTATTCTAATCCGTATAAAAGTAACTGCTTTTACTAGGACTCGAACGCTGGAACTCTCGACTTCCAAATCACCTGATTAACGAAGACGCGTTCACTACTAGACCAACCCGGTGGGTATGTCAATATGACCGAATCACTGGAATAATACGCAACACAAGGTGAACATTTTGAACAATATTATTAAGCTCAACTACATTTTGGCGAACCACAAACAGAAACATTTTGCTGAACTTTATGTAACGCTTCAGTTGAGAGGGCGTAAAACAGATACTCGTCGGTTTGTAATCTCCTTTTGATACTCATTACCCTTGATTTGAAGTAGTCAGGTAGAATTACGGACACTGACCAGTATTCGCCGAACTGGAAACAGTTTGACTCATGCCAATTCCTCTGTCCTTTATTCTCTCATAATGCTGATGGTAGGAGCTGTTTTACGCTTCAACTGATAAATAGTTTCGGACAGTCGTCGGTAACATCATAAAATTCATTTTTGATATATCGGTGTCAATTAGCATTATACAAAAGGTAATGATTTCACTGCCATATATATTATTAAGTAAATCGTCACATTCATTCTCATAATTTGCAACAATTTGCACTTATGTTCCATGAACAGTAGAAATTGGGCTACTTGCAGTCACCAACGAAGCAGATACTGTACTGATGGAAAATTATAGATCTCTTGCGTTCTGCACTTGTAAGATGAACAAAAGGGTCTGCACAGCAATAAGACTGTTGCGAAACATATCAGCATTGATGTTTCTTTTTCACCTGCTACAAATCCTTTTGGCTCCCTCAAATGGATGTCAAAGGTATATAAATGAGCATTGTCCTTAAATATAGCAAATGAGTACTGGTTTTGACAAGTCACGATCCCAAGCCCATGACTTTGGAAGAAATTCTCTATTGCTAAAGCAGCTCTCTAGTAATTCTTTAGGCACAGTGGGCTTGATAAGTCCATCAACTACATACAGTTGAACTTGCATGTTCACTGACAGTCACACGGACAACAATTCTTCAGTATTCTGGCCTGCCTACCTACCAAGTGCACCAAGCACTGTAAGAAGTAACTGTCACTAGCTAGCAAAACTTTGTCCAATTTTGATAACAACCATTCAGGTAGAGGCTTCAATGCAAAATATGCAATGGAGGTTGCAGCATTTACTGTACATTGGCAACTGTGTGGTACTGCTCCAAATCGTTCACTATTTTGGTTAAAACACTTATTTTGGTTAAAACTTCCCGTTACCTTGTTAACTATTGTTAATTTCGTTCGACATATTGATTCTGCTGTGTGGATAGAAGTGGATATTTTTATCAGAAACACTTCTGAAAAATCATATTGAATAACTGAACTTCCAGTAGGACATAAAAATAATAGAAAATCAGTATATTAGAGTTCATCAGTAAAGTACCAGTTTGACAAATAGAAAGTAGAGAACATTGTGAAAAAGAGGAAGTGAGACAAAAGAATTTGCAAAAAAAGAAAAATAATACTGTATATAAAATAAAAATAGAAAAATTGTTTAAAAAACTGTTTTTAATTTTTAATTAAAAAAACAATAAAAATGAAACAAAACCTTTTTTATTTTTATATATAAATTTCTCCCTTTTTTATTTTGTAAATAAATGCACCCTGCACAGGTGTAATAAAGTACATCAGTACATGTGTGAAACTCAGAACACTTCACATTTCAATTTCTTATCAAATCATGTTAAGTTAAAACTCTACACATTTCTCTTTACCGGTATGCATTTATACTTATATTCATTATTTTAAGTTTACTAAATTACATAGAAGTATCACTCTGTCAGATCTTTGTCGTCGTCTTTGCCTCTGTTTAGTCGCTGCTGCTTTCTTTTCATATATTTAAAATATATTTTGGTACAGAAATTGCAAGTTGTAATGTGATTTTCAAGAAAATGACAAAATATCATAATTTTTTCTTTTTAATACAGAAAACAAAATTCATTACAGGAAATATTTCATTGCAGGCTCATTATAACACATCATTAAATTACAACAAAGTAGTTTTACTCATTTGTACTGTTGAATAAGAATTGTGTAATTAATTCCAATTGAAAAAAATCATATATATATATATATATATATATATACACACACACACACACACACACACACATTCACACAATTATTATCAGCACTTTTTTGTGAAGTTTCTACTACATACATTCAAAAGGAAAATGGATTAATTATTTTGAATGGCGTGGAATCTGATTGCTTCTCCATGAAAATGTAGAAAAAAGAATAGGATACATTCATTACTGATTGCAGTAAAATTCATTGTTCAGAAAAGTTACTATTTACCAATATACAAAATCATTAAAAACAAAACTTTATCCTCATCCAAAATTCATAATGATTCCAAGGGTAGGGAAATATTTATGATCAAAGAATAAACAATGGTAATTTTTTAAATGTTTTAATGTACTTGAAAAAACCTAAAAAAATTATGTATGTTAGGAAAATAGATCATCAGCAGGTATAGTTGATATCATTAAATATTTTTTTATTTAAACTAATATGAACTAAAATATCATATATTTAACTTTTGAAGCAATAATCAGCCCATCATCAATGAGGGCGGGGACTCCTGGCAGAACCACAAGGAGGAGTAAAGACCGAGATCAGGTGGCGAAGGCATTGTAAAGACTGGAGTCCTGGTGATAGGACCCCTTCAGGGATCTCCTTACTAGAGGCATGACACGAAAAGACTGAGTCCTGACTGCCTGGGTGGGGCCTTGGGAACAGCATAGCCGGGTCCAAGGTTACTGCACAGGTGGTTTGAGACAGTGGCACCTCCCGGAGCTGTGTGAATGCAAATCCGGCTCTGGGGGCCAGGCAAATAAAGAGGAAAAAACCTAACCAATCCTAGGGCCATATTATTAATTAAATTAATAGGAAATGAAAATAAATTACTTTATAATTAAAGTACAGTATAATTATTTTTAAACTGCATATCTTTCATTTGGTTTTAAATGAAAGACATCAGATAGATGTTAATAAAGTATGGGCAATGGTAAATAACTTTACAATATTAAACAAATATTAAAAACAATATATTTTTTGATATGAGATTATACTACTTGAAATGTACTGTGACATTTTTGAAAATAGTGGTAAAAATATTTAATATCTGGAATATCTTAAGGGTTATCATAACCTGAATTTCCTTTATTAAAAAATTGTTGTTTCACAATGACCTTTAAATTGTTGTCACAACCTTATACCACACTTTGATCCTTCTGATTCATATAATCAAAGTTGTTGTGATTTGAATCTGCTTTAAACCGGTGTCAAGTGGTTACCTTCCGCCGATGTTGAATTCTTACTAAGGCTTTAATAGCATTTGTATGAAAAGCGTGTAACGTTTATGATTTGTTCTCCGGGTTCCTCGTTGGTATCTGGTGTTTGATTTAGTAGAGCATCTGCCTCAGAAAGGGCCTTGTAAAGCGATCGAGTTTTTATTTTACAAGGCACGTAGCGAAGAAGTGGCAACGGCTACTGGTGTAAATACCCTGTAACGAGCAATAGAAGGACTCGCTATCCTATTTGTGCTTGCCTAGGACTACCTGTACTAAACACCTTAGCAGAACTAAGGCGATTAGTCCTGCAAACGCTCTTTACAGAGCGGGAACCGTAACTAGTGTTTTCGTAACTGCTTTCACTTGTGTATACTATCCAGCAGTGGCTAAGAGGTACGAAAAGTGACATAAGGCCTTCGAAGCTCCTCTGCAGCGGTTCGCACACAAGTGATCCCGAAACTTAATGAGTTTAGGGAAATGTTCTCTTCATTAACGAGTGGATTTGAGGCGCTTGCCTCTAAGCCAACTAAAGTCAAGAAGGTTATAATTAAGGAAAAGAGATAGTTTCCGCCCCGGTACAGCTCCCAGCGCTTGTGCCTATTATGATGAAGCGGAAACTCTACTTCTAGGTGTTTAAAGGCAAGCTTAGCTCGCAAGCAGTCAGAAATTATATTCCTAAACAGGAAGGAGGGCTACACAAAAACAATTAAGGAAATTAGAAAGGAATTTCAGGCTGCCCTTCAGAGCAAGAGGTCAGATTTGAAAATTAGGGACGTAAAGAACAGTAGGAAAGGTCTGGTTGTTATAGAAGATGACAAAGAGACAGTTAGACATTTCAGAATCTGTCGTTAGTAAAACGTTGGTGATTAAGGTGAATCAGAAACGTAAACGGAGGCCCCGAGTCATTGACCACTTCCGAAAGCGGAGTGTGAAGAGCAGAGAGAGAAGGGTATGTTTTTATTAGAGGCTTATTCAATTTGTGAATCTGTTATTTTATTTTTAAGTAAATCAAGAAGACTTAGAGTAAATTGAATTGTAGGACAAAACTGTCGTTGCAATCAACACTTGTTTTGTTGGCATGAGGATGGTTTTTTAGGTGTTTAAAAATCAAAAATGATTTGAGTGCATAGTGTAATTGAGGTTAGATATAGGGAGAATGTTTGGGCGAAACCTTAGTTAGGAACGGAACGCAAGGATGTCGGAGGGTGCAATACCCTCCTACTTTCCGCAGTATACGGACTTCCATCCTTTGCTGCTGGGTGATTCTAATGTACTGACGGTTATTAATAGTGGCTGATGTTTATTCGTTTTGTGAAGTTTGGATTGCGTTCCGATCCAATGGAGGGTTTGTCGGTAGGGGCCCGACGGAACGATTTGCTAATAAGCTTATCTTCCGTGACGCGCTCCATTTCAGCCAAGGATTGGCTGAAATCCTTCATTTAAGGGGGCGTCCTCTCTAGTAAGGAAAGGACGTCGGAGGCGATTTTTGGACCTACACTTAATTATTTACTTAATTCAATTCAATTTAACTTGGTTTGAATTAAGGAAAAGTGGTTGGATGGATTGCTCTGGGGCGTTGCGCCCCAGAGCTATCTCAGTCAGTAGAAGTATGGTTTACGATTTACTATTCTGAGCGCGATACACCTCTATTAAGGATTAGATGTCTGCCCGCCGTAAGGGCAGGCAGGAGAGATATACATAACGCAGGTTGTTTTTCGTGCGCCGGGGTGGTGACAATTTTGAATAAGACGCCCCCCTATTATATATAAATTTGAACTTGATGCAGCTGCTGGTCTAGCCCTACAAAATATAATGATCCGCGGAGGGTTTGGGGGGTCTGGTCCTTAGTTAGGGAAGGCGCAGGCCTAATATATACCCTTTAAAAAAAATATATTATGTCTGGAAAATAATTTATAACTAAATTCATTTTATATTTACAAATTTTCATTGATATTAACTGAACAATTAATACCTTTCTCTGTCTTAGGGAACATAATATTACCACTTTTTTTTTCTTAACTGAAAAAAATAAGTCCCGACGCATAAAACAAAAGTTCAGTTCTGTAAATAACTATTAATTTTAAATAAAATCTGTTAATTTTTAACTAGATTGGCAATTCTAATGAAGTAATGTTGTTTTTATTAAAAAATATTTTAATAGAGGTAAAAGTAAAAATAATCATTTTGAAATTGATTCCTTCTTTTTATTTTAAATTCAAATTTATATTTTAAAGCGATTATTGAATATTAAGAGGGAGTCATTAGAGCGAGTAAACAACTGTAATATGATTGACCGGTCAGAAACACAAAAAAGTAATTAACTTGTTTTTGATTCTTTTAACAAAGTTGTTTGTCATTTCTTTTAACGTTGGACAATTAAGATACATTACGAGGGAGTCGCTCGAGTCTCGAGCGAGTAAGCAAATGTAATATTATTAACCAATCAGAAACGCAGAAAAGAAATAAAGTTGCTTTTGAATCATTTAAGCCGTACCATGCAACGTCGCTCAGTGTCATCGAAATCGTTTACATGTGGCGTCTCATTCATATGATAACTTTGAAGAATATTCTAGAAAGGAAAAGCAGACAATTTAGGACATTATTTTAAAGTGAGAAACATTTGATTTATTGTTGTATATAACATAGATTTTTTTTAATACATCGGTTTTAAATTAAACATTTATTTTTTAATTTACAAAATTTAACGTGGTGTTAAAAGAACATTGATAAACTTTATATGATTCACTTTTTTACATGAAATCTCATTTTTAACGATTTTTTTTTTGTTTAAATTTAAAATCTATTCTAGTTAAATAATAATCTTTGGTTTACAAAATTTGTTTTATTCAAAAAAATAAGGGTTATGTAATTTTTTTTAGGTGGATACATCAATATGGCGAAATTTTTACAAAATTAATTACTAATGATGAACTAAAATGAATTTTATTCAGAAATAAGTATATAATGTATTAATATTTTCAGTAATTTTATAGGAATTGCCTAATTTTTATATTACATCTGGATACACTATTTGTATAAATAGTAAATGTAATTTATGTGCGCTTTGCTACCTTTAATGGTCTATTGAAAATAAGTAGAAATACCTTAGTAGAATAAATATCTCACTGGAACTATCTAACTTTACTGTTTTATGTATCGAATACTTTAATGGATTATTGCTGAAACAGGAAATATTTTTTTCCTGTTATCATATTTAAAATACACTTTTTTAGTTAGTATACTTTATTCACATTGTATTTTTATTAGTACTTCTGGAAACTTTCACTAAATTCCAGAACATACAGTAAAGAAAACAAGTAAATAAGTTGAGCAGTGCTAGTAACTGATTATGTACATCAGAACCAGTGGAATCTTACCCTTGAGAATGTGGATATCTTGTTCATTAAATTGCTACATAAAATTACTTATAGTTCAAGTTTTAATTTTAATTTGTCAGTTTATCTTTATTTTAAAATTATAATAATTGTAGTATCTCCCACTAGAACAATCGGAATCTTTTTATATACAAAATCATTGAACCAAGTTTATTGGACATCCACACATTTTCACATCTACATTGTTCAATTTATTTTTTCTGTAATTCTCTAGAAAATTATAGAAATAAAAACCATTGATTATTCTACTAATATTTTTCATTATTGCAGATATATTCTTTATTTATTTCTCAAGAGTTAAAGATAATTTAAAATTTATTTTTGTTTCCCATATTTCTAAATTATTCCTGGAGTCAGTTGTAGTTAACTGCATTCATTTCTGGGTCTATCGATTGTAACCTGATAAAGAAATATTTTGTAAAGATGTTTTGTCTCATAATCAACAAATTCTGTTTTAGATATTTTGTCTACTCATTTTATTTTTTTTCAGTTTACTAATAATATCAACAGAATATTCAAATTCAAATAAAAGTTGTTCTAATTCATTTTCACGGTTTGATCCATTACTATGTTTAGTGAATTACTCACACGCACACAAATTTCTGAATACTGTAATTCATTTAAAAAGGTTTAATCATATTTTTTAATTATTTTCAAGTGAGTACACATTTTTTGTTTATTTCTGATTATACAAATGACTAGGTTGAAAAAAAAAATAAGCGCATAATTTTTTTAATTACTCATTTTTATTCTGTTTTTTTCTAAGTGAATTTTAGTCTATGCTTTAATATATTTTTTTATGTAATTCTTAACTTTGTTATGTTAGGTACTTTGGTGGTTAAGGTACTGATGTCCTGTACCTTCCTTGTCTGCTAGATTCATATCAAAAAGCTAGCTAATTATTACAAACAAATTTTTAATTGAATTTCAGTTAACAATTATTTTATTGAATTTATTTCATTATGTGCGTAGCCGTTTGAAAAACTTCATATAGGAAGAAATATACAATTCCAGTTTATATTCACTGCTTTAAGCAACTAGTCAAATGACCATATACTGTAAAGGCTCAATTTATTTTCATAACATTAAATTTTTTATTGTCAACATCAATACATTCTACCTATTTTTAAGTAAGTTCTATTTCTAATATTACCAAACAACATCATAAAATGTGAAAATTCTTCAAAATTATTAAAAATATTGAAGTGTTTTCATTCAAAGATTAATAGATCATTAATATTAAACTGTATTTTTGTTCTTTGTGTGAATTCTCAATTTTTTTAATATATTGCAAATAATAGGATTTTTCAAAAATATTAATAATCATTATTTAATCCTATTCCTAACCTTTTAATTAAATATTAACTTTAACCTCTTTGGAGAGACATAAACATTTTTATTTTATATTTCATATATACATTATATGAATGCAGAAAACAGTATTACAGACGATATAATATTACATGTTATATTTACATGCTTTTTATGAATTATTTAAATTTCATTCATTTCATTAACAGAATTGGTCATTTGCTTAAATATAAGTTCAAGAAACTTAAAAAATAAGTAATGATATAGTTGCAATTTCTTGATTAAATATAGCTTTAAAATCTGGTTCAGAAATTTATTCTACATAAGCTTTTATTAAGTTTTTTTGGTAGGTAGTTAGCCAAACTAAAGGTTAGAGCATATTTATATTTATCTAATTTCAGTCCTAAAATTTTTCTATTTATTCTTTTATTTGAAATATTTTAAATTTTGAATGCCACTTTCCTTTCCTTATTCAGCGTTTAGCCATCTGCTTCAAAGAAGATGCGCTTGCATCTTAGTTTAATTTTTTTCAAACCAGGGTCAGCTGATTTTAGAGGTGCCAAATACACAATCTTGTTTTATTCACTAATTTTTGTATTAAAAAAACAAAAAAAAACAATGCTACATAGGCTATGTCTTAGCATTTTTTTATGGCAAAAACTTAATTAGAATGATTATTTGAAAATATACATCTAGCATAATAGAAATTCAAATTACTTCAAAATTTAATCATTTTTAGATGTAATATATTTGTCTTTCATATTAAAAAGGCATGAACTGATCCTGATTTTTATAGCATAATTATTCTGTCTTGTATATATTTTGAAATTGTGGGGGAAATAGAATGATTCGTGTAACTAAAATGTGAAATTGAAGTGCAATAAAGATTAAAGTGTGAAATTAACATTACTTTCTTCACTATAAAAGTATACAAACTGTAAATAAAAATAAGACAAGTAAAACTGTACAGTTTACCACATTGTATTCAAGATCTTGTCAACTTTTTACTTCATGCTGCATCCTATATCTTCAGAGTACCAGATTGACAGATTCTTTCAGCTGCTTGATGGATTTCATCTTTAGATTAGCTGCGGTGATAAATGTAAAGCTGTGTAGCCAAATGATAAAATATTAAGGTACTACTAATTCTTTATTACATTATATATATATTTCATGATAATACTAGTATTTATAAAAAGATTCCATCCATTTATGTAATGTTTAGCTTCAGTTAGAGCAACCAAGTAATGGCACTACTCACTCTGTAGCTTTAACTAGCCATTATAATTTACCTTGTACCAAGGGCCAGGGTCATGGCATTAGCCCACCTGGGCTAGTCTAGTGGTTCACTAGTCATCGTAAATAAGCTGATTTCGAAGTTGAGAGTTCTCTATTTTTTCTGTTTAGCCTCTGGTAATTACTGTTCAGATAATACTTCAGAGGAAGAACAAGCATGATATGTATGAGTGTAAATGAAGTGTAGTCTTGTACAGTCTCAGTTCAACCATTCCTGAGATGTGTGTTTAATTGAAACCCAACCACCAAAGAACACCGGGATCCACAATCTAGTATTCAAATCCATGTAAAAATAACTGACCTTACTAGGATTTGAACGCTGGAACTCTCGACTTCTAGATCAGCTGATTTGGAAAGACGTGTTCATCACTAACCCAGTGGGTTGAAGTTGAGAGTTCTAAGGTTCAAATCCTAGTAGAGGCGGTTACTTTTATACGGATTTGAATACTAGATTGTGGATACCGGTGTTCTTTGGTGGTTGGGTTTCAATTAACCACATATCTCAGGAATGGTCGACCTGAGACTGAACAAGACTACACTTCATTTTCATTCATATGTAAAATCATCTGAAGTAATACCTTACGATGGTTCTAGAGGCTAAACAGAAAAAGAGAGGGTCAGGGCATTAGTTTACCCCAATTTACATCATCGATAGGTAACGTTCTCTTTTGATATTGCAGTTACTTTTATTACAAACTTCTTTATATTTTATGAATATCTGACATTAAATATCATAAATGAAATTTTGTGTGGCAAATTACAAAGTATTTGCAGTAAAGGTAACATCAGTAAAATAAAGGGAAGAAATTTAGTAGCATTACATATCAAGAAGTGCCAATATCTGATCAATGCTTAATTAATCTGATATATATATTTTATATGAAATATAAACCACCAAAATACAGATTTTAGTTAAGTTAAACTTGCCATATTACTTTCCACAGACTGTTCATCGCAGTATCCTACATTTTCAGTCAGTATTAAATTCTATTTTTATTACATTAAAACTTATTCTTTTAATGATTTCTCTTTTTTTTTCATAAATTATAATGGTTTGTATTCTGGAATTTTAAATGATATTATGAACTTAAACGTACTTGTAAAGTATTATAATTCCTAAAAAATAGACAAGTCAATAAAAAGAATAAGTTTTAATTTAATAAAATAGAATTTAATACAAACTGAAGGTGCAGGATACTGCACAACTAGCCATTGGAAATAAATGAGTAAAGTTTAACTAATCTAATTACTGTATTTAGATGGTTTATATTTCATATAATATTAAATTCTATTAGCACAGTGGTCAAAATGTTACTGAATTAAATGAATATTAAAAAAAAAAAAATTACTGCAGTAAAAACTTTATAAACTTACCTTGTACAATTCTTAGCTTATGGTATTTCAAGAAGGCCGTTATTCATATTTTGAAACTTTCCAATAATATTTTGAGTATTTATCAGATAACAGTACATCACTTGATTTTTCTCATCATTGATAATAAAATTGAAATGTAACATATACTTATTCTTTAAATAAATTATTTTTGTGGCTGATAATTATTTGTTTATAATGTAAGGAATAACCATGAAAAAACCTATTGATCTTGTGAGATTTCATCATGTAAAATATATGAAACAAGAATCAAATTATTATTGTGCCAGTCATTTTTTCACCTAGACACCCCCAAACCTGTTATAATAATAAAAATTAATTTTGTGTACATTTACAGATAAAGAATGGGTTTTGATAGATGAAACAAAGCGATATCTTCAATTAACATATTATTAATAGAAGATATACTGTGTGAAAATTTAGAAGTTTTTTCTTTTTTGATGTGGAAATTTTGTTTAGTCCTCTATTGTTTTGCTTGCTTTGGCGATATGGTTAATGAATCTCTCACCTGGCAGTGGATTGAATATATAAACAAACCACGCTCGCATCTCTTTATCTAAAATTGTTATACTTACAAACTAGAAGGTACATAAATATTTCATGAATTTTAAATACCAGAGCAAAGCAAGTGAAAGCCTATGTACAATTGTAAAAATAACAGGAAAATATATGATGCAGTTTATACTACAAAAAAATTAAGTATGATGTAAAAAAAAAAGAATACAGTAAAAAGGAAGATCAGGTGGTGTAATGATATCCTGTATCGATTTTTGTTATCATCAAGCATTATACGTAGCCGGGTAGATTCATATAACACACATTCCTGGATGCATTATAGATCTGTTACAATCTATATCAGTGGAGCATAATTCAAAATAATTTTTCTGCTGCTCTTCTTAGTAAAAGCACTCTTATTTTGTATGAAAAGAATCCCTGCTGCTTAAAATGGGGCTTAGAAATTTCTTTGAGCGAGTTGTTGCTTTGTTTAGCAGTCCTTCTGTGGATTAATCCTTTCTAACTTACACTTTTTTCCTTTATTTTCTTTCACCTTGATCTATTAATGTGGTGTTTTTGGCTGAATTTTCACTGGATATTTAAGGATGCACGGGATGTTAAAATTTCATTGTCCTTATTATCTATCTAGTCTGGAGGAGGGTATAGTTTTTCTTATGAACCTACCTAGCTAGTGACATTTTTACTTATATTTAATAAGTAAAAATGGACCACCTAATCATTCCTAACAAATGTTTTTGTTAAATTAATTTCACACAGCTAATGGAATTCGTCTTATTTTCTTTTGTTTCAGGTAACTCAACAGTTCATTTAATAATATAAGGGAGAGCTGCTATGTAAGTGGCTCTCCTTACATTGTGGTAATCCCTTTTTCCTATAGGATAATTTTTTACTAAAGGTACTTAGTTTTGTTATTATTGTTTAATATTATAAATTTGCATGTTACAATTAAGTCATGTAGTATAATGCAAGTTGATAGTATAATAAGATAAAATCACGGTAGGTCCCCAGTCTCAGTAAGGTCCACTGATGGAACTTTCCTGTAGGGATCTTTTTAAGTGTACTTTTGTGTATGATCCTGTTTCAGGTTCAACATAAATTTTACATTAGCAGTGTAGATTAAGTTTTATGAAAGCAGATGTAACATTTTGTATATGCTATGTATGTTTTTTCAGGTTCAACTTAAATATTAGTTTATTATTATTACCTAGTTAAGTCGTGTTCATGGCCCCAATCCCTAACAGGGTCCCAGTAGGTTTTTTTATTGGTAGAATATGAAAAGTTTTATGAAAGTAGTCGTATTTTGTGTATTGTGTATGTTTTTTTTTTTTAGGTGTAACATAAATTTTACATTAAGATTACTTAGATTAGAATTATAGATTAAGTTTTATGAAAGTAAATGTAAAATTTTGTATCCTGTGTATGTTTTTTTCAGGTTCATCATAGATATTATTTTGTTATTACTGTGGTCCTAAACTCTAATAGGGTCCCATTGATAGGATATGATTTTTTCAATGTATTTGTGTTACATGGGCATGCCTTGTGGTTAGGTCCAGTTCCTGTTTGATGAAGGGGGAGGTTTTTTGTTGGTGAGAGCCTGATACTACTGTCTTTTGTGGGCGCGGATGGTGGCTAGTAGAGCTTTTTCCTCCTAAGCAAAAAAAAAAATTAAACATATTTTCATATAATTTTTTTATTTCTTTCTTATTATCTACAGTACTAATCTTTTTGACAAGTGATTTTGAGTTATAGGTGCTGTACTGGGAGTACTTTTCAATTCATGGAACAAAAAAAAATTATTACCGATTACTCATATATAATGATGAAAGTGGAAAATGATTATGAATGCTAAAGAAAATTATAGTTAAAATAACTATATCACCGTAGTTTCAAATCTGGGTTGAATAAAAGTAAGTACCATTATTGACTAGTAGAATTTTTAAAACGCAAACACAAAACATAAAAAAAAATTATGTATATCTGCAATCGTACATTGTGATTTTAACTAATTTTTGGATGCTGAATTCAAAAATTTTCAGAATTTGTGTAATACTCATGTTTTTAGATATACACGATTTAGTTACCAATAAATGCATAATCACTATGAAATCAATATTCTAAATAATTTATTATTTATGTTTATTCATTTAAAATTTGTTAATTTCAATTAAATTTTTATTTATTCAAACACACATAAATTGAAATACATTAATACAATTTAAAAATAAAAGTTTTTAAAAGTGTAAATCATTGGAATTTAATTTTTAAAATATGTTGACAAACGTTTTTGCTTGTATGATGTTTGTTCAGTTTTTCTAAATAAAAACCAACAATAGTAACCTATCATTCAAGGATCCCATCTTCCTTAGTACTGATGCTCCATGGTCAGAATATCCTGACATAAACCTTCTCCTTACCCATTGCTGGCAGAACCCAAATTTTCTGGAAAAAAGTCTTGGTCAGAGTGTAGGAAATGAATTTTTAATTACATCCTACATACTAAATGTTTGTAGTTTTCTAACAGCTTTTTAACAAAAAAACAGTTTTCATATTTTCTGTTGCCTAAAACACAACCAACAATGTTTTTGAAGGTCCATGTAACTAATTTACATTCGCAAATGTACTCTCATTGAGCTTACCATGACTAAATTTTGAAAATTTATTGTTAAACGATTAAATTCTCATCTATCTTTGTCTAATGCGTTACAAAATTTTCCATTAGTCCAATTTTTATGTGAAGTGGCGACAGTATGATTTTACAACTCTTAATTAATGATAAATGTTTCACATTTTTTTCACCAGCCATAAAGGTTTGCCATAGTGGCTAGTTCTTTACTTAATAATGACTTTTTGTATCGTGACTAGCCCAAAGATAAAAAAAAAATATATTTCATAAACCGTCCTCATGAACCAAGAAGTATCACTAAAGCTTTCAGATCGCTGTAAACTTGCCGCATATACTCTTTGTATTTTATTGCTTCTAATATTGATGCCAAAAGTTTCATATATTTCTTTCATGTAGATCGCATGAGCTAATGAAATAGATGGTTGTTTGTTACAATTATGCAATGAAACTGCTTTCATGCTAACTTTAGAAGAGTAAATAAAAAGATGCCATTCTTCAGGAATATGCTGAATTCAAAGCTCTTTCATCAGGCCATCGACATCAGTACAAATACACATTGATTTTTTCATGGTAAAATAAGTTGAAAGAGTTTTATTTCGTGTTCTATGTGTAGTAAATTTTGTTTTTCCTGCTAAAAGATCCCACTGTTGCAACCTAGATCCCAGACATTCAGCTTGCTGTTTAATAACCTTAAATCACAAACTAAATCATTAAGTTCATATTGTTGAATTAAGTGAAGAGATTTCTCATCAGATATGGAAGAAATTTTTCAACATCCACTAATCATCTGCTTCATTTGCAGATTGTTTTTCTAGCAACGTCGGATTAGATGGTGGTACAGGTATAGGTAACTCTTTTCCATGTGGTACTGGCTTTAGAGCTGAGGATACATCAGCATATTTTATGAACTCTCTGTTTTTGACTGAAAATCTAAGTATATTTGTCATACAAAAGTAGCAGTTTGAGAAGCAATCCTTAGGATCACACCAAACCATCAGTAGAGCAAATACAATGGCTCATGGTTTCCCTTCAACCATTCAGTTAACATTTACTGGGCACGATATGCAAGTAAGATGAGGTGCCCAGATTTTATCTTGATCCCTGAGTGTGTAATCAAAATATAATTTATAAGCTGTTTTTATCAATTCAGAAATACTCTCTCTCTCTCTCTCTCTCTCTGAGATTTATGCGTAAATTTACCTCAAAACATAACAATAATTGTCTGGATGATTTGAACATCCACAAACTTTTGTAGAGGTCATTTTGTAGCAATTAAAAATGAGAAAAATCACTTTTGTATTATAAAAAATCTATGAAAATATAGCAAAACATTAATAACTGTGTAAATACAACACACAGTTTAGACAAGTGAAGCTAAGCTTAATAAGATTTTAAGCTCTGTAGTAAGCAACAACAGATGACTTGTGTGATTTCATCTCAAACAGACATGTTTGTACATGTCTACTTCTGATGATACAGTTATAATTTATTTTCTGTTTATTAAGCATCTATGAATGTTGTTTAAAAGTAAAATACAGAAACTATTCTTATTTGTCATTAGTAGTTGATCAAAAGGAGTTTAAAACCTACACATTTATGATTTATGTAAAACCTATACATAGTAACACAATTCCAATAGTATATTTGAAATCAGCGCCCAAATTTCAATGAGAAAAGTTGTGTAACATGTTAGATAAAAATTTTGTGTTGACAGTGTTATTTCAATATCTGACAATACACTGTTATTGTTATGTTGACAGATAATATGCTAACATTTAGACAATGTTTTAATTACATTTAAATAAACATCTGATTATTCAAATGTTTATTTAAAAAGGATAATTCTAATAAACTACTTTACATCAGTAATGATATTATGAGATTAGAAGAATTAATTAGTGCCTGTGACTACCTTTTTTAGTAAGTAGAAGCAAAGTATACAAATCACATCTCACAGTTGGAAATAGCGATATCATCATGTCTTTCATCAATTGCTCCCTTACCAGCAGTAAACAGAATGAAAAACTGGATGAACATGATAAGATTATAAATTCCTGGTCGGTGATTACTGTGCTATGTTAGGTCATGTAAGATATAAATGATTATACAGTAACTGTATGATCACTGAAAGTTGATATCTTTAAATTTATGATGACACTATATAGTTATTGTGATGAACAGAGTAAAGAGTCCAATTTCAAGGCTGAATATTGGCTTTACTTTGGTCAGTATCATGTACTGATGTGCAATAATTTTTGTAGAAAAGGCATCAGAAAAACACTTAAAATGCTCATTTTACTCGGTAAGCCTTACTCATGATATTGAGTTTTCATTAAGAAAGGCTGTGTTTTTTTGGAAATAGATAATGTGTCATGTTGGGTTATCTCTTGTTATGACTCCTTTAGACATAAAAATATTAATTATCATTATTATTGTGAACTAGACTCCTTGAGTTGAGTGAAATCCCTTATTCCTCAAATAGATTCCATGAATATCAGTTACATCTTTGGGCTTTGTCTTTGTTAAAACTCTGGATTTATCTTTCTAAGCTGAGGAGGCAGAAGTTACCTTTTTAATGGCCCATTTATAGAGTGATATCTATCTGCTTATGAGACTTATTTCTCAGGCAAATTATTATACGAGGGTTATTTTTTTTCAAGGTCCGATCGATCACGAAATTAAAACCACAGTGAAAATAAAGAATGCTTTATTTGTAACAAGTACTTAGATAGTTACGCTATTTCTCTATATAGTCGCCACTTCGATTTAGACATTTGTCGTAGCGTGGTACCAACTTTCCAATACCCTCGTCATAGAACAGAGCCGCCTGTGTTTTCAGCCATGTTTCTACGCTGGTCTGCAGCTCGATGTCTGTGCCAAAATGTTGTCCTCCTAGCTAGCGTTGGGAGCAAATGCCAATCCGTGATCTCTCATCCACTTGTCAGTTGACGCAAGTGCGATGTTCCCTCCGTGCTGCTCGGTCCTACCGATTACCAGAACCACCAAATCGTCCGCATAGGCTATGGTCTCCGTATACGGCGGTAGCTAGACTCGCAGAACACCGTCATGGACGATGTTCCATAGGAGGAGGCCCAACACCGACCCCTGTGGAACCCCTCCGAACATCTGAAAGCTGAGCCGACCCCTCAGCGTCTCCGCTGTAGCCAATATATCCTTAAGATACTCGCTCACCTACTTCAAAAGATAGTTGCTGATGCTCTTCCTGGTCAGGGCAGTCATAATAACGTCCCAAGGTAAACAAACGTATTTCTAACATCGAGCAGCACCAGCATGGGTATTCCCCTGATTCTCCAAGTGCCACATCCAAATATCCGCTGCCCAGCTCACCAGCTGCAAGACTTTTTTCTTTCTTTCTTTTCCTGTTTAGCCTCCGGTAACTACCGTTTAGATAATACTTCAGAGGATGAATGAGGATGCTAAGTATGAATGTAAATGAAGTTGTAGTCTTGTACATTCATAGTTCGACCATTCCTGAGATGTGTGGTTAATTGAAACCCAACCACCAAAGAACACCGGTATCCATGATCTAGTATTCCAATCCGTGTAAAAATAACTGGCTTTACTAGGACTTGAACGCTGTAACTCTCGCCTTCCAAATCAGCTGATTGGGAAGACGCGTTCACCACTAGACCAACCCGGTGGGTCACCACCTGCAAGACTGCCTGTATGGAACTTCACCCAATCTGGCCTAATCTAATCTAACTGACGCAGATGGACATTTCCCACTCACGTAGGCTGTCCCCATCCTATTCACCAGGACCTGATTCCAGCAATGATGCTCCTCACCATCTCAGAGACCGCGTTCCACATCTCGGCGCTAGCGAGCATGACACCGATTACTCATCACTTGGCTCATTACTTGGCCAAGTAAGCAAACATGCTTAATAGAGAGATGATATTTTGAAACGGTATTTATAAGACATGACTATTGAATTTTTTAAAAAGTATAAATGACATTTTCAAAAAATACAATATTTTTCACTGATAAATCTCTATCCAAATCAGGAAACCAGTCTTTAATTTTGGAAATAGGAACACAAGATTATCTGTAGTACAATTTGAAAAACTGCAGTAACTGTCAAAATTCTATAAAAAAGTGTGAGAAAATGCGTTACTAAAATTCAGTTATAACGTACTACTTACGATTAACAAAACTAAGACAAGCAAGCTACATGGGCATAGGGTCTTCCTGAAGATATTTTTTAATTTTTTTATTTTATTTAATAAAATGACTACGTATTAATGTTTACGTTTTTAAATTTTGATTATGTTTTTCCCTTCATGTCTTCATTTTATTTAAATTAATGTATATGTGTTAACCATTAGTTGACCGACGGTACTTACAAGTACCATCTACTAAATTGCCTATATTTTTTTAATGGAATCATTTTTAACTCTTTTAAGACTGTCTGTACTTACAAATACATCGATAGAATACGATAAAATATTTCTATTATGTTGGCAGTATCAGTTTTAAAATGTACAGTTGAAAAATAGCGCGTTGTCAGCCTTTGTTTACTTTTGTGTGTGTGTGTGGTTTTTAGTTCGAAAATTCTTGTTTACTTTATTCAAAAAGATATTAAAACTCCTTTAGAGATACAGCCAGTTATTATTACTCAAATAGTATTTATTATTTTTTGTAAAAACTGTTCTGGACTCAAGAAGTACCGTCGGTCTGCAGAGAGGTTAAATCGTCTTTTGTTTGTTAGTTGTAGGTTAGTACTGTTGTATTTAAAATTTATATGATTTTATTTACTTTTTTCAATATATACGATTATTTTAATTGTAATTTATAAAACAAAGTGAATTAATTGATATAATGAACACCGATTTTCTTCTGGAACGAACAGTTTACCGATATTAAAGGTGTAATTGATACTGACAATGTAAACAGTCATGATACTTGTGAAGGTAGGCCTGGTGTTTCTGTTTTTGATAAGTTTTTTTGTGATGAATGTTTACACCAATGCGTAAAGTAGATTTGCACTAGTGGATTCAAGGTCCTCTCATAGTGTCAAGTTCACCGTAATTTTCTATTTTGTCTGCTGTGGAATAATTGTCTGCTGTAAATAGGAATTGTTTTTAATTCTTAAAAACAATTCCTATTTACCCAACACATTCAAAATTTAACCTCTATTCCATTAAATGCTAAACATTTTTGTATTAATTTCATTGTTCAATTTTCTGTTTTATTATGTTTTAATGTTTGTATTTGTTCATGTTTGTTCACATTAAAAACTGATGTTTTCAAGGTGGGTGGTATGTTGGATTTCTAACGCAATTCATACTTCCAACAAATACACATATGTTTATCGTTGCTAAGGGCAGTTGTTTTGGCTACGGTAGGCAATAGGAAAATCAGTCCACTTTTAACTATTAAACTATTCAGTTCAGTACAAGCTTATTGTATCATGTGTTACACTAAACGTTAATTATATTAAACTTAATTTCTATTTGTTTTTATTGCGTGCATCTTATTCATCTGCATTTATACTAAACATAATTTTGGCAAACCCGACGTGACTCAAGAGAAAGCATTAAATATGTTAAACGTGTTGGTGTGTTTAAAACATGAACTTTTCGTATCATTTAAACCTGCTCAAGGACTAATTATCTAGTAAAAATTCATAATTAGGTTTAATTCTGAATTTTTACTTAAGATTAATGAATAAACGACCATTGCCGATGCAGATGCTCCATTCAGTTCTTGTATTGAAGTATTAAGTAACATGCAGCTGGGACTAGATCTACAAAGTTTTTTTTGGTTTTCAAAATTACCGATTTTATTTCTATTTTTGAAGCATGATTTATCACAAAAATACATGGAAAATGGGTATGTTTAATGAACATTTATGTAATGCGTCAAAAACATTTTCATACGAAAATAATATACTGCTTTCATCTAAATTAAGTTCCATATCATTACATATTGTGTATTTAATATTGTGTTTTATATATTCAGATTTAGTTTTTAAATAATCGAAATCAGTTTAATTTAAAGCTTTGTCAATCTTGTCAATTTTATAGATTTCATTAAGAACTGTATTAATTTTGTTTTTTATATATCTTACTCGAGAAAAATTTAGTGATGGAGTCAGTGCACTAACATTATTAATAATAATAATGAAACATTATAATTAAATACATACATACACAAATGCAAGTTAATAAAACATGTACAATAATATTAACTGCATGAAATTTAGATGTGATTGATTATATTGTAATTAACTTCCTTTTTTATACTGGAATGTATTATCGTGGCCTTGTAATTTTTTTTCTGTAACAAACTAGAAATGCAAGTTTTAATTATTTATTGATAAGTATGAAGATGTTCATAAATCAGAAAAGGCCAGTGCCAATGATAAGAATTATTGTAGTTTATTTTTCTAAGTTAATGACATTCGTTCATTGCTAATTTTTTTATTATTACACAATATGTCAATAATCAACAGTTTTCCAGTTATACTATATTTATTGATGTTATGTTTCTAAGTATATGATTGTGAAAAAAAGGTGTTTTAAGTTCTTTTGTTTTCAGGCTTTGTTAAATTGCAGATTTTATTATTGTTTGCCTATATTCAGTTTATTTTGTGTGATAAATTAAAGTCCAATACTTTTTGGCAAACGAGCTATGTTTAATTTTTTGTAATTTACCCAACATAGCTGACAAGCATTGTAATCTATGTCTGTCAAAGTAAGCTGCTTATGTTTGCAGATGTCATCTCATTGGTTTTAATAATAGTGACAGTATTCTTGCAGATATTCTATTAAAAACCTTTAGTATATTAAATAACTGGCTCTAGTCAAAACATTATCATTTATTCCCATCAAGTTGAAGTCCAGCTGATTTTAACTTCAGGAAAACTACAATACCTTGTTATTTACCGGCATTATTTTTATATTTTTCTTATGTTCTAAATTTTTTTAATGTAACTACAATAAGTAAATTTTTGACTTCCAAATTAGTCTTAAATCACATTGACTACCTTCTAAATAAAACTTACTTTATGATTTATCTTTGGATAAGTAAGTTATTACCAGATTACCTTGAAGCACTAGGTTTACTAATACGCATCCACTCCTTTTATATGAACTTATCTTTTGAGGAAAGTCACAACATTTTAGTTACACAGTAAAAATCTATACAAAACAAAACAAATTTAAATGTTGTAACCAATTTACATTAACTATTGTCTTTATTTCCAATCCTCAATGTTTAATCATACTATTTGCTCGACCCATAATTTTTGTTGTATTTATGTATCCAGTTGTATAACAGCAATAGTGATACAAATACTTATAATTTTAAAAATTCTTTCCTATTTTTTTTGATATTCAAAGTTAAAAAAACCTGAAAAATTAAAAATAGAAACAAGTGAATTGTAGTATTATAGAAAGTTTTTTTAAATTAACCCTGTTGATAAAGTTGAAAATAAAGAGGTTCTGAAGAAAGTCAGAAAAAACCTTGTACAAGTACTTAGTAGAAGACAAATAAAGTTTGTAGATCGTATATTTAATCCACCAGTTTAATAATGAAATATAGTATAGAAGGTAAAAGCTATAAGGGAAAACAAAGTTTAGGACACAAAGGAAGTACAAGTAACTTATATATGCAATTACATAATGGTTAAAACTTTACTGTGATTAAAAGGCTAAGAAGTTGTAAATAAAAAGTAATAAATAAGTGCATGAAACCAGTTAAAAGATGAATGAAAATTAAATTATTGTCCTTTTACACATAACTGTTCTAGAAAATCACTGATCTCTATTTGTGAATAACCTAAATATTTTAACTTCAGTCATTTGACTGGTTTGATGCAGCTGTCCAAGATTCCCTATCTAGTGCTAATCATTTCATTTTGGTATACCCCCGACATCGTACATCCCTAACAATGTTTTTTACATACTCCAAATGTTGTCTGCCTGTATAATTCTTTCCTTCTACCTTTCACTCCAATATTAAAGTGACTATTCCAGGATGTCTTAATATGTGGCCTATATGTATGTCTCTTCTTTTAACTATATTTTTCCAGATGCTTCTTTCTTCATAAATTTTCCGCAACACCTCTTCATTTGTCACTTTATCCATCCATCTGATTTTTAGCATTGTCCTATAGCACCACATTTCTAAAGCTTCTAATCTTTTCTTCTCAGGTAGTCTGATTATCCAAGTTTCACTTAAATGTAAAGCTACGCTCCAAACATATACTTTCAAAAATCTTTTCCTGACATTTAAATTAATTTTTTATGTAAACAAATTTTATTTCTGATTGAAGGCTTGTTCTGCCTGAGCTATTTGGCATTTTACATCATTCCTGCTTCGTCCATCTTTAGTAATTCTACTTCCCAAATAACAAAATTCCTCTACCTCGGTAATTTTTTCTCTTCTTATTTTTATATTCAGTGGTCCATGTACATCATTTCTACCACATTTCATTACTTTCATTTTGATCTTGTATATTTTCATATGGTAGTTCTTGCGTAGGATTTCATCCATGTTGTTCATTGTTTCTTCCAAATCATTTTTACTCTCAGCTAGAATTACTGTATCATCAGCAAATCCTATCTTCTTTATCGTTTCACCTTGTACTGTTACTCCAGATCTAAATTGTTCTTTAACATCATTAACTGCTAGTTCTATGTAATGACTAAAAAGAAACTTTGATAGGGAACATCCTTGTCAAATTCCCGTTTTTATTACGGCTTCATTCTTATGTTCTTCAATTATTACTGTTGCTGTTTGGTTCCCGTAAATGTTAGAAATTTTTCTTCTCTCTGTGTACTTGAACCCTACTTTTTTTTTAATGCTGAACATTTTATTCCAGTCTACGTTATCAAATGCCTATTCTAGATCTATACAAGTATGTTGGTTTGTTTTATTTTAATCTTCCTTCTACTATTACTCTGAGCACTAAAATTTCTTCCCTTGTCCCTATACTTTTTCTGAAATCAAATTGGTCTTTTCCTAACACTTCTTCTATTCTCCTTTCAATTCTTCTGTACAGAATTCTAGTTAAGATTTTTTTAAGTAATTGATTAGTTAAGATTTTTATCTTTTTTTTTATGATACCGTGCAGTATCACCTGATTTTTTCTATGTGCATATTATTCTATTATTATTTTTACTTGATTATATCTTCATTTCTTACAAAACTATCGTGGTTCTTGTTGAAATTTACACCAACATTGAAATAAGTGAGCAAAAAGAGGCTTATGTTTGACAGTTTATTATGACCTGCATGAGCACATTGAAAGTGACAGAACTTTTAAATATTATTATATTAGTGTTAAACGATATATTCATAGATAAGCCTGTAAAACTAAATTCCATTGAAATTTAATAGAAGTTAAGGATCTTTCATCGGAAGAAAATGAAAATTTTGACTTGTTTTAATCATAAGTGAATTTATTTTATTAAGTGAATCTTCTATTAGGACAAGCAGTCAACAGTGACTGTTTTTATAATGCTACTATCATATTCTGCAATATTTAAAAAATGCAGTTTATCATAAAAGACTAGCATTCTGTGAGAGTGAAAAATAACTTTGTCGTGACAATATACTTACTGACTCGTGCATCATAATTTAAGTTGAGCGCATTCCACAGGTTTGTCTATCCCACTCTATTTATTGGATCGTGTTACTTGTAACTTCATTCTATACAATGATCAGATGACATCTTATAATAAAATAATTTCAGGATACTGAGAAAACAAAGCTAAAAATAATGAGGAGCTGTTCTCTTTTAATAAAGATAATTTCAAAAAACGCGTTATGCGTGAAACCAATACTAAATTAAATTCACTGTTATGTATTTTTGTATTTTATAAACACTTTATTATGAAATGAGAAATTAATATTTATTTTCAATTCTTGGTTTATACTGCCTTACAATATACCTTAAGTCTAATTACAGTTCAACAGTTGGTATCATCCTATTTTAGATAAGCAATCGTAGTTATTTGTAACGTTCTTAATCTGTTTCCCAACAATTGTTTTATATTGTTATTATTATAAACAATTTTAATAAACAATGCAAAATAATTTAATATTTTTATAAACAAGGAAGACCTTTTTGACTTTTGTAGACTTAGAAAAAGCCTTTGACCAGGTGGATTGGGAATTGCTATTTCAAACAATGAGGGAAATAAAACTCGACTGGAGGTATAGAAGATTATTTCTGAATCTGTATAAAATGCAGAAATTGGAGATTGAAATCAACGGTTTAAAGAAAGAGGCCAAAATAAGAAGGGGAGTCAGGCAAGGTTGCTCACTGTCACTGTTTGTGTTTAATTTATTTATTGAAAAAGCTATCGTAGAAATAAAAGAAAAAACAAAAGGAATCAGAATTAATGGAAAATCCATACATTGTATCCACTTCGCAGATGATATTGTGTTACTGCCGGAATCAGCAAGAGGAATGGAGATTATGTTAGAAACACTAACAAAACTTAAACTGAAAATTAATAAGGAGAAGACAAAGATTATGATTTTAGGATAAAGAAAGTAAGGTACAGACTTTGATATTAAATTAGATGGTACTGTTGTAGAAAAGGTTGACAGTTTTTGTTATTTGGGAAGCACTGTCACTAGCGATAATAAATGTGCTACAGAAGTAAAAAGAAGAATAGCGCTGGCAAAATGAGCTTTCCAGGATAAAAAGAATATACTGACTGATAATCGTATGAATATGCAAATGAGGAAACAGTTCGCTAAAACTTATATCTGGAATGTTCTAACTTATGGGTGTGATACATGGGCGCTTGGGAAAGCAGAAAGGAGACTGGAAGCAGTGGATTTGGAGGAGAATAACAAGAACAAGCTGGGTGGATAGGAAAAGAAATGATAAAGTGTTAGCAGAAGTGAGTGAGAGGAGATCCTTGCTAAATGTTATACGAAGAAGAGTGAAATTGATAGGACATGTAATACGACATGATCAATTCGTGACAAATATATTTGAGGGCAAGGTTTTGGGTAAAAAAACCTAGAAGTAGACTGAGAGTAACCATCATCAATAATGTTAAAGAAGAGATGGGCCTTGGTTCATATAATGACTTGAGAGAAGCGGAGATGAGAGTGACGTGGCTAAATCGACAAGGCATAGCCTTTAGTGAATTATTTTTGTTTTTATTTGTTAGAAGAAGGAGTAAATTAAGTTAAAGACAGGCAATTGCTGAATTGTAAAGAGCTGTTGTAGTAGCTGAGAATAATGATTGTGAATTATTAGCATCAGAAAGAGCAAAATTGGAAAAACTAGTTACAGAAGCACAAAAGAAAAGTAGTTGAAGATTCAGGAACTGTTAGTGTTTCACATAATTCTGATAACATTTGTAGTCCATGAACATTAGCTACTACACAAATTCTTTTAACCATTCAATAGGTATCTCAAAATTTTCTTAGAATTAGGTGATAGGATATTTTGTAGAATCTTTTTTAAGATGCTTAAAGTTGTAAGTTATAAAATTATAAAGCTAGAAAGTTAAAAAATTCAAGTATTTATAGTTGTAAAATTATTCTGATAGCCATTTTATAATCCTTTAATATAATAGTTAAAATAATGGTCGTAACTGTAATAAAAAAAAAAAAAACAATCGATAGTTTAATGAGAATAGTTGGTTTGATGACAATTAATAGAAAAATGCTTATGTTAAAACACATGAAAATAATATTAATCAGAAAAAAGAGCACACTTATAAAATTGATTGATATAATATTTAAAAAGAAATAGTGTTCAATTAAAAACAGATAATATTTGTCAAATTTGCCTGTTAATTTCATTTTACTATGCTTTCTTCACCGTTCTTTTTTTTTTCATGTAAGTAAATAAATCTTTTGATCCGATTATAAATGTAATACATTATATAGACCACATATATATAACCCTACTCGGTGTTAAAAAAAGAATTGCCTGAGAATTAGTCTGAATTGAAAAAAGGAAAGTCATAGTAAAATTTTGATAGTTTGTTACGTTTTTAAAAGTTTGGGATCTCTCGAATCTGGATTATTTGGATGACTGGAGTTTCTTCCAAGAACTGGTTAGCAATTCGTATTGAAAAAAAAGTTTAAGAAGGAAAAATTTTCCTTTTCCTTTAAGCCTCAATGTCTATCATCTGTTTTATTCACCGGTGGTATTAACGTTATTTCTTTTCTTTGGTTGTTAATTGACTATTAATGAGAAATTAGTGTGAAATTAAATTAGTAGTTAATAAATGTATTGTATGCATGTAACACGGTAATGTTATTTCTGGGATTTTGTCAAAAAATGAAAATTGTGCAATTTCTTCCATCTCTTATTGTAGAAAGATGCAAGAAATTTAGTTCTCTGCCGTTGTTCAGATTTGTCTTTGTTGAATGCAGAATTGTGTTTCTACCTTACTTCAAGTTCTAGATAATTCGTAAATGTCTGTCTGAAATTTGTTCTACCTTTGGAAATGGTGGTTTTTATGTAATTAATATTCTGTTAATAATTAATTTTTTTGGTAATATTTATTGTTTAGAAGAAACGATAAAGTAGAATGGAACTATTCATTTTTAAAGAAATTTCAATAATTTTTTAAACTTTAAATGTGTAAATATATTACAATAATCACTTGATTTGTTTTTTAGCGGTATCCTGTTATATGGTGAAGGTTTTTGGTTCTGAAAAATGATAAGCTACAGTGCAGATGCATTTTGTATAAGGTAGACCACATGTTGCTAGGGATTCAATACCTTGCGTTTCTGATGATTCTACTCCACCTCTGCGTATAGCTCACAGAACTGACACAGGTATTATATTTTTTATTCTTTTGTGTCTATTTATAATATTAATTAAAATATTGTAAATAATAGCGCATGATAAATAGAATACACAGTAGTTAAAGTGGAATAATAAAAAAAGTATTTATTATGGTTTGACAACAAAAGTATAGTTCCTGCTGGTACTGTATTTATTTTTACTTCCTTGTACAATGTAAAGGAAGTATTATTGTGATCGTGAAAAATCTCAGTTTTCCCAAAAATATCCATTTTGACTAGTTTCGGTATGATGTCTGTATGTACGTATCTTGCATAACTCAAATATGATTATCCGTAGGATGTTGAAATTTTGGATTTAGGACTGTTGTAACATCTAGTTGTGCACTTCCCCTTTTGATTGCAATGGTGGGAATCAAAAGTGTTCAAAAAAGCCCAAGATTCCCAAAAATTTGGATTTTTGACTTTTACTTAACTGCACTAATAAGCCCTCATTGAGAGCTTTTCAATGATATATCATAAGTGGTACTTATTTTCATCGGTTCCAGAGTTATAACCAAATAAAATTTTAATTAATGAAATGTTTGGATCTTACAAGGGGAAGGCACATATCGGTTTGAATCAGACTTCATCTTTTCTTTTTTTTTAAATTTTGTTTTTATCTTTTTTTAATTTAAATTTATTGCTTATTAATAATTATTAACCCGTGATTGTAAAAAAAATGTTACAATAAATAGTTATTCAATAATAACAATTTAAAAAAATAAAAAAAACAAAAGTTATTTGTGAAATAAAATTTTATGTACTTTTAAAAATGTGGATACGTAATTTAATAGGCATTAAAAAAAAAGTATATATGTAATAAATTTGATGGAACAGCTGGTTATTTAATATTAATTGAAAATTATAATATAGAATCGTATTATTTTTTAATTTTCTAGTTTAATTTTATTTAATTATACTGGAATTTCTGTTTAATTTTATATACATTAAAGTTAACTGCAGAGTGACTGAAAAATAAACCCTCACAGGAACAACATATACACTGAGGTATACATACCTGATCTTTAATAAATTGGAAAAATTCTTTTAGTTCATTACTTCTCTGATATTGTTGGACAATAATTCTCCCTAGGTTGGAGTTGGTTATCACTTTTGTTTATTTGTTTTTTGTTGCCAATAATTTAATCGCTCTTTAGTTTGATATAATTCTTTTGATCTTAATTTGTGTACACGTTCTCTAGTTTTCAAATTTTTTCTTTCTCTTTATATTATCATCTCTTATTGTTTTTATTCTTTCTTTGGTTTCAACATTTTCATCTTCATTTTATTATCCTCCTCTCTTAATATTTTTATTCTTTCCTTCGTCTTAACGTTTTCTTCCTCTTTATATTTATCATGTTCTCTTAATGTTTTTATTCTTCCCTTGTTCTTAACATTTTCTTACTCTTCATATTCATCTTCTTGTCATTTTTTTGAGATATATTTCTTCATATTATCTTTCTTTTTCCTGTCTGATTGTTTCTTTTTCATTTTTGATTATTAATCAAATAATAAAAACTAAATATTTTACACTGTAAGGTCGAAATTACCATTTGTAACCGGTATACAGGAGTTCACTAAACGGAATAGTTTAATTGTTGTTAACTTTTATGTGCATGACATACCAGATATCTGAAACTTTTGTTAATCAGCATCTGATGAAGATAAGAATAATACTGATCAAGTAATATGAGTAATAAAGGGAGTTTTACTCTATCCTAATATTTCATGTAAGATTGTTGAATTAATAATTGTATTAATATCTGATGTTAATAGAACTAATATATCAGGAGTGGTGCAACTGTCTACGTTATTAAAGAATTGTTGGATTTTATTTGACTTTCAAATTATAAAAGTTTAAAAAATGAAGTGCAGCAAAAAATGTGGATATGTAATTTAATAGGTGTACAAGAAAGTCATGTGATGTCTACATCAGATTTTTTAATTAGTTTCGATTAGCAGTGACATGTACACAAGATTTTTGATGAATAATATTTGTCATATTTAGTTGTTATTAGATTTTATAATTTATTTAATATTAATGTAGTCATGATATTATACTTTAACATGGTTGGAAAATTTAGAGTTTTCTTTAATCTGTTATGATAAGGCTGCACTCCTGAAAGTAATATAATCTTGGCAGAGCAGTTATTTATTTATTAGGTAATATTTGAAAATCTTTATTTTTTACTTTGATATTGGCTGATTTGTTATGTTTTTTTAAATTATTTTCGCACATTTTATGTTTTTCTAAGGTAACATATTTCATAATGTTCTACTGAGTTAAGTTGTGGCCACTTTTTTGTTGTTGATATTCTTAATGTTGTTGTTTGATGGCCACAGGGAGAGTTAAAATAAATAGAATTTGATGTTTACAAAAAAATTAGTTTAAAACAAATTGTGGAAAATGAACAGTCTCTTTATTAATTTTAATAAATGGTTATTTATATTTATTTATTTTATAAATATAATTTAACCATTTATTAAAATTAACAAAGAGATTGTTTTGAATCTATGTTCAACTCTATATCGGCCCATTTTCCACCGAAATCCGATTGACTACTTTGTTTTTAAATAAAGCTATAGCTGCGGTGGCGTTAATAGATAAGTACCGATATAAACATTTTGTGAAACTTCTATTGTCGACCATATTATGGGAAAAAAATATTACAAACAATAAATTTCTATACACTTTGTTGGAAAATTATGTTACCAAAACGTAAAAGAGCTCATAATATTTTTGTTAGTGCTGCTGATAGTATCAATTATTTTAAGATTGTGACAATAAATAAAATAGATGCATATTTGGGCTTGGTTTATTGTGATTTTCAAAAAGCACCATTCTATGGTATTGGTGGTAAACTTTGACTTAAAATATCAATATTTATGCAAACAAAATTCCTTGTAAAATGCGTGATCATCTTCTGAGTTTGTGCAAATGTAATATTTTCCTTCCAGACTGCTTGTTTATTCATTATTTCTTGTTAGTGTGTGTGGAGTTAGAGATTTTCAAACAATTACATAGTATTGAGAATCTCAATTGTTACAAAATGTTTTTAAGTTGATCTTTTTGAAAACAAAAGTATGGCTAAATTTATATGGAGTTTAATAAATAAATTATGATTTTTAAAACCGTATTTTGTGTACTTATAAAGAATTGTAAGCTGGTATGTATTTTTTAGGCAGCTTATTTTATATAGTCAGCGTAATTTATTTATTTCTAAGGCAAAACATGGAAGTGCTCACTCTAATTAGAGAATGGAATTCCTCTGGTGTTGGGGCCTGGGCGCTATCCTAACAAATGCAGGTTTTTCCATGATAGTATTTTTCAGTTAAAGAGAAGGAACCAGTACAGATTTCATTAGTATTAGAAGAGATTTACGATTCTAAAGCCATCTACCAGGAGAATATGAAGAAATTTTTCCCCAACACCAAATGAATATGTAATTATGCTGAAAACAAGGGAAGAAAAAAATTTATGGCTATTTATTTCAGAAAAGTGTATGTAATATTTGATAAATAGTTTAAAAATCTATAATTCAATTTGAGAAAAATTGTTATTTGATTATTAAAAAATTAAGTTTTTAATAACTGATGTTAGTGTATATTTTGAAAACTGGTTTTCTATATGTAATGGACTGATCAAAGGGTTCTGATTTTTTTTTATAGATGGCTAATGAACACTGTATGCTTTTAGCATTACCATATGGTCGCGATCATATTGTTACAGCAATCTAACAACCTACAGAGTGGATTTATTACTTATTTACAACAGAAACAAACTGCAGGAATTGTTAACATTGCCGCTTCTAGTTTTTAACAGGTAGTTTTTTAATTATAAATGTATTTAGATGCTCACCGATTAATTATGCTTGAAAATTGTCCATTTGAAATACAGAGTTTAATTTTTAACAATAATAATGATGATGAAGTTAATTTTAAAATTTTTAGTTTATCTAAATTTTTACAGGATAATAATTTCATGGGTTTTCTGTATTAAACCCATCAGTTCAAGTGTTGTAATAAATTAATTCCAACTTGTCAATAAAATATAAATTTGAAGTATATTTTTTGGTTGAGATCAAGACCTGACATCATATTAGCTGTACGTTTCCTCCAAGTGTCGAAAACTTAGCCTCATGCAGTAGTACTTTATACGTGATGTTAATTAGTTTACTATGTGTTCAATTTTTTATTTTTATTTTTCCATACATTATGTTATGGCTTACAATAAACTGTACAGTATAAATGATTTGATTTTGTCAGTTAAATATTTATATTTTCGTAGTATATTATAGGTTATGCACAATAGAAGGCATCTTGATAATACATGAAAATTCAATTAAATAATCAGTTATATCAAATAAAAATATTTTCTTTTGCTGTTTAGGATGATATATATGATTGTAAATGAAGTGTAGTCTTGTATAGTCACAGGTTGACCGTTTCTGAGGTGTGTGGTTAATTGAAACCCAGCCCAAAAAGAACACCGGTATCCACAATCTAGTATTCAAATCCTAATAAAAGTAACTGCCTTTACTAGGATCTGAACCTTAGAATTTGCAACTTCAAAATCAGCTGATTTTTGACGATGAGTTCACCATTAGACTAATCTGATGGGTCTAGATACTGCGTACACTGTAAAAAAAAAATAAATACATAAAATAATGGATGTACAATAATAAGGTATACCTAGTATCTAATCTAGTGACACTATGAAACAAAACTATATATATTTATATATAACATATTTGATTGTACATGTATATTTATATGGAGACTTAAAATGGTCTACTACTCGAAGTAGTTTGCTATATTAGGGGTTTTTAGTAAAGAAATTAGGTTTTTATAATTTTAATTTATTTATACTTCTAATGTTCAGGGAATGGGAATTCTAATGTTTAACAGGGAAAAGCTATGTATTATAAAAAAATAACTTAATGTTACTTTTTTGTGGAAGGCCACCTGATTTTTCAAAAATTAACATTAATTGTCATTGTTGCTATGTAACCAGCAGCCAGAATGACTTTTCGTAACTGAAAAGTAGTTGTCTTTGTTCGCCGACATATATTTTGCCACTGAATATCTATTGAGGTGGAAGTATGTGGCCAACATTATTCTTTATTTTACTGAATAAGATCACATAAGATCACAGTAATCTTGACAATTTATTTGGCACTGATTGTAATACTAGGCTGCTTGCTTAGTGCATCTGTAAACAGTGGCTGTTCCAATCTATTGTTTTATAGTAGATTTTAAGTGAATTTTCAACCGGTTATCTAAGCTCACGTTTACCTTACCTTCGGAGGGGTGCCGCAGGGATCTGTCCTTGGCCCAACCTTATGGAATGTTTTCTATGATAAAATCTTCAGGCTGAACTACCCCGAAGGGGTATCGATAGTAGGATACGCGGATGATATCGCAATATTAGTAGAAGACAGAGATATTAATGAACTGGAGAACAAGGCAAACCAAGCGCTTAGAACAATAGATGAATGGATGGAGGATAACAAATTAGAAATAGCTCCTAATAAATCCTGTTGCCTGGTCCTCTCGGGTAGAAGACCATTAAGAAGTGTGAATCTAAATATCAGAGGACAGAGAATTGATGAAGTAAAAGAAACAAAATACTTGGGGGTACTTCTGGACAAAAGTTTAAGGTTCAGCAAGCATATTGATATGATTTGTGGGAGAGTTACTCCTGCTGTAAAGGGATTAAGAGGATTATTTCAAAACCACGGCACACCTAAAATGGTTATTCAAAGATTGATAACCGCGGCTATCACTTCGGCGGTACTGTATGTGGCTCCCATATGGGGGGCGGCAATGAACATACAGCGAAATAAAAAGAAGTTGAGAAGTGTCCATAGACTGGCATTGCTGCGTGTAGCTGCTAGTTACTGTACGGTATCGTATTACGCGCTGTGCGTACTGACCGGGGTCCTACCCATAGACCTTCAGATAAAAGCCAGAACCCTCAGACACAGCGGTATGTCGAAAGAAGAGATGGAAGGGATTATAGAACAAGAATGGCAAGAAGAGTGGGCAGGGTCCAGAGTGGGAGAATGGACCAGACGCCTAATCCCTAATATTAAAACCTGGAATAACAATAGACTCGGATATGTCAATTTTTACATGACACAATTACTGTCGGGGCACGGCTCTTTCGGTCAGTATCTGTATAGGATCGGGGAGAGAGCCACCCCGCTGTGCATCTATTGTCCAGAGAACGACGATGCCGAACATACGTTGTTCATATGTCCAAGATTAACAGGTTAACAGAGGTCAAATAGTAATTAATGGTCTTACACCAGAAAATCTCATAAACTGGTTGGGGTACAACAATGAGAACTGGGAATGGTTCCGCAGGTTCGCCGGGGAGGTCCTGCGGGCCAAAGAGGATGAAGACAGAAGAATGGGAGTATAAACAGTAGGGTAGGGCGGACAGTCACTCCATGGAGGGCCTGTACGCCTTGGTGTGCGGGTACCTGAGAAGGGGGTGAACTCCAGGGGAGTTTGAGTTTGGGTTAAAATAAAAGACCAAGTCCCGGTCGGCGGGGTCATCCCTGCGGGAGCCTAGGCTCTTTGTGGACCCCACAAATCGACAGCGCCGACCCGGCGCTGTCGATTAGAGGCCAAAGGCGTAAAGACCGAGTCCCGGTTCTCTGCTGAGGCGCTGGGGGATGGCATAGCCGGACCTTGGCTCTAAAGCGGGGGATTAGAGGCAGGCAATGTAAAACAAAAGATCCGAGACCGGGGAGGCCAACCTGCCGTGCCGGACGTATAGCCGGCGGGTGGGGGACGCCTCCTTTGAGAGTAAAAGGACACTCTCCCCGACTGAGTATACTTAATTGGATATCCGGTCGGGGAGAGTAGAGAAAAAAAAAAAAAAAAACCTTACCTTGTTATTGGCATAAATTGAAGCATCAGTACACGTTTTCCCAAGGTAAACCTTCATATCATGACAATTTCTACATTTCATAGCAGCAGATAGAATTCCACGAGGGAAGCACTTGCTTTTTCTTCGCTGTTGGGCAGACTACAATTAACCAACAGTTTTTTAACAACACTATACTGAGAAAACACTCGGTAACATAATACTTTCATTGAATAACAACTGAATGAATTATGAAATAAAGCGAAAAAAGTTTTTGCATTGTAAACAATAAACGGATAGATGTTTACCTGTTGTGCATTTTCAGCTGTGCATTTATTTTAATTATCACAGATTGAAATATTATAAAGTTGTTCCGTATGCCTTAAAAAAAAAGAAAGTCATGGAAAATCAGGTGGCCATCACTTATATGTAAGCACCCAACAATCGCTATTAACTGTGAAGTATTTACAGTTAAAACCATAAAAATCAAATTTTTTTTTTCAGTCATTTTACCGGTTTAATGCAGCTTTCCAAGATTCCCTATCTAGTGCTAGTCGTTTCATTTCGGTATACCCCCTACATCGTACATCCCTAAAAAATATTATTACATATTCCAAACATTGTCTATCTGCACAATTCTACATCTCCCACCAGTATTAAAGCAATTATTCCAGGTTGCCTTAATATGTGGCCTCTCTTCTTTCAAGTATATTTTTCCAAATGCTTCTTTCTTCTTCAGTTTTCTGCAGCACCTCTTCATTTATCACTTTATCCACCCATCTGATTTTTAACATTCTCCTTTAGCACGTTATTTCAAAAGCTTCTAATCTTTTCTTCTCAGGTACGGAATTAATCATCCAAGTTTCATTTCTATATAAAGCTATGCTCCAAACGTATACTTTCAAAATGTTTTCCTGACTTTTAGATTAATTTTTGATGTAAACAAATTATATTTCCTATTGAAAGCACATTTCGCCTGTGCTATTTGGTATTTTATATAGCTTCTGCTTCATCCATCTTTAGTAATTCTACTTTCCAAATAACAAAATTCTTCTACCTCCGCAGTCTTCTCTCTTCCTATTTTTACATTCAGTGGTCCATCTCCATTATTTCTACTACATTTCATTGCTTTCATTTTGTTCTTGTTTATTTTCATGCGGTAGTTCTAATGTAGGACTTCTTCCATGCCGTTCATTGTTGCTTCTAAATCTTTTTTACTCTCGGCTAGAATTACTATATCATCAGCAAATCGTAGCATCTTTATCTTTTCACCTTGTACTGTTACTCTAGATGTAAATTGTTCTTTAACATCATTAACTGCTAGTTCTATGTAAAAATTAAGAAGTAATGGGGATAGGGAACATCCTTGTCGGACTCCCATTTTTATTACGGCTTTTTTGTTATGTTCTTCAATTATTACTGTTGCTGTTTGGTTCCTGTAAATGTTAACAATTGTTCTTCTATCTCTGTATTTGAACCGTAATTTTTTTAAAATGCCAAGTATGTTGGTTTGTTTTTCTTTAATCTTCCTTCTACTATTAATATGAGAGCTAAAATTGCTTCCCTTATCCCTATACTTTTCTTGAAACACATAGGTCTCAATTCTTCTATAAGAATTCTAGTTAAGATTTTTGATGCATTGTTAGCTAATTGTTCTGTCTTCTTCACATTTATTTGCTCCTGCTTTCTTTGGTATCATACTATAACAGTCTTTTTGAAGTTTGATGGAACTTCCCATTTTTCGTAAATGTTACACACGAGTTTGTATAATCTATCTATCTATCCGGCACTGTGAAGTAATTCTTCAGGTATTCCGTCTATTCCAGGAGCCTTTCTGCCATTAAAATCTTTTAAAAGTTAAAAAAAATGATATATCACTTAAAGTTGTTTAATTTTCTCTTTGTATGTTATTAAAACTTAGATTATTTTGTCTACAAAAATTACAGTTGAGTACATTTTAAGCATGGGAATAATAACATTGGTTCAGTACATTGGGATCCTCTCGTTACCATATGTGCATAAATAACTGTTTAGTTTACGTAATAAACTGCCCTATTATGACCTATATTGTATGTCTAGTATTTCTACTGAGCATAGTAATTTTTGATTTTGAGCATAATAAAATTAGATGTAGATTTAAAAATAGGGTACATGAATATAAATGTCATACCTTGGTTATTAATAACAACTGTGTCACTCATAATTTACATTTAACAATGCATAATTGATTACTGATATTATGTATATAGCAAAATGAAAATATACTGTGCTATTAAATGTTACTGTTACATTAAGTAAAGAATGGTTTCAAATAATAATTGATGGTTTTTTATTTCTGTTTGTATCGTGGTTCACATGCATATGTATTCTAATTGATGGGAGAATGAATATACATTTTTATTTACAAAGGAATTTAACATTTTAAATTTAGAATCTTTTAACGCTTCAACCTTTTCCCAAGATAGAAAGTTCTTTGAGATGTCATCAGTTTGAAGTTATGAATTATATATCGTTTATTTAAATTTTTATTATGCATAAGAGTGAAATTTTTGTGGTGTCAAGTAAAAATTATTCAAGGGCTTTGTGGTTTTTTTATGGTTATATAATTAAGTTAGCATTATTTATTTATTTATTGATACTAGTCATGATTATAATTATTATTATTGTGCTGATCTTCATGGCGAATTAATAGCTTCTCTGCTTTTCATCCAGAGGTTTCAGATTCGAATCCTGCAAGACATTGCATTTTCCATACCTACAAGTTCATTATCATTCACGGGCAACTGTTATTGCTGTTGAACAAATAAAAAGTTACAAAACTGAGGCTCTAAAAACGGTTTTTAAAAGATCAGAAAAAAAATTATTTTTATTCAAGCTTCTGTATAGCCTTTTTTCAACATGATTATGCAATGTTTAGATTGGTTGTAAATGTTGTCAAAAATCCCTAGTCTTCTTTTAGGATGCTTGTAACGCTTTCTTTTATGGCATCTATTGACTTGTATTGCTCTCCCTTCACAGTTCGTGTGCAAGTTCACGCTGTAATCTTCTTCCTTATGCGGTAAGTTTCTTCTCTCTGTTATTAACAAGCCTGTCGTGAATATTATCCCACTGATGAGTTAAAGCTGTGGCAACAGCTCATGGAAAACACAAGTTAACAATATTCTCTTAATAATGCTTGTAAAATATTTACCTATCAGAATGTTTTTTAATCTGGAATTGTATCTTCATTTTTATATTTCAACTTCTGTTAAATCTTTTTATTATTCTGCTTTTCTCTTTGTTCTCTATATGGTATAATTTAATGTTATAATCTTTCAATAACGAAGATAGTCCCTTATTTTTCAATTCTCCATCTTTATCTGTAAGTAAAAGATTAGTAGTAGTAGATTAATATAAATAGTTTGTCATAAAGTTGTTTATGACCAACTTCAGAAGCTCTTTTGATAATTATACGAAAAACTGTAACAAAATTTTTCCCTCTCTTTCTTTTTAAAGGTCCTAACCAAGCATGTTTCAAGAAAGTATCAATAACATTCAGCACATACTATAGATATTTATATCTGTCATTATCAGAGTATTTATCCGTAATTCCTAAACTTGCAGCCCACAAGTCATCTTAGCACGAGTTATAATTTTTCTTTTCAGAAATTTTTTGATTGTTGGTTTATGAAGTTGCTGAACAGTTTACACTGTAAACATACATTATACCAAGAACATTACACAGAATTACATGTACTCTTACAGAACTACACAACATCCTACACTGTATCTTCTTACACTTATAATAGGTGGTGTTGCGACACCTTATGAAACGCAACCGTAACCCAAGGTGGAATCTATCGTGCTAATGGGTGCACGGCTCTATGTAGTGAATCTCAAACCGTGTTTCTGGGTACCTCAGTGTACCCAGTTGTTTTTTTTTTTTTTTTTGTCTTCAGTCATTTGACTGGTTTGATGCAGCTCTCCAAGATTCCCTATCTAGTGCTAGTCGTTTCATTTCAGTATACCCTCTACATCCTACATCCCCAACAATTTGTTTTACATACTCCAAACGTGGCCTGCCTACACAATTTTTCCCTTCTACCTGTCCTTCCAATATTAAAGCGACTATTCCAGGATGCCTTAGTATGTGGCCTATAAGTCTGTCTCTTCTTTTAACTATATTCTTCCAAATGCTTCTTTCTTCATCTATTTGCCGCAATACCTCTTCATTTGTCACTTTATCCACCCATCTGATTTTTAACATTCTCCTATAGCACCACATTTCAAAAGCTTCTAATCTTTTCTTCTCAGATACTCCGATTGTCCAAGTTTCACTTCCATATAAAGCGACACTCCAAACATACACTTTCAAAAATCTTTTCCTGAGATTTAAATTAATTTTTGATGTAAACAAATTATATTTCTTACTGAAGGCTCGTTTAGCTTGTGCTATTCGGCATTTTATATCGCTCCTGCTTCGTCCATCTTTAGTAATTTTACTTCCCAAATAACAAAATTCTTCTACCTCCATAGTCTTTTCTCCTCCTATTTTCACATTCAGTGGTCCATCTTTGTTATTTCTACTACATTTCATTACTTTTGTTTTGTTCTTGTTTATTTTCATGCGATAGTTCTTGCGTAGGACTTCATCTATGCCGTTCATTGTTTCTTCTAAATCCTTTTTACTCTCGGCTAGAATTACTATATCATCAGCAAATCGTAGCATCTTTATCTTTTCACCTTGTACTGTTACTCCGAATCTAAATTGTTCTTTAACATCATTAACTGCTAGTTCCATGTAAAGATTAAAAAGTAACGGAGATAGGGAACATCCTTGTCGGACTCCCTTTCTTATTAGGGCTTCTTTCTTATGTTCTTCAATTGTTATTGTTGCTGTTTGGTTCCTGTACATGTTAGCAATTGTTCTTCTATCTCTGTATTTGAACCCTAATTTTTTTAAAATGCTGAACATTTTATTCCAATCTACGTTATCGAAAGCCTTTTCTAGGTCTATAAACGCCAAGTATGTTGGTTTGTTTTTCTTTAATCTTCCTTCTACTATTAATCTGAGGCCTAAAATTGCTTCCCTTGTCCCTATACTTTTCCTGAAACCAAATTGGTCTTCTCCTAACACTTCTTCCACTCTCCTCTCAATTCTTCTGTATAAAATTCTAGTTAAGATTTTTGATGCATGACTAGTTAAACTAATTGTTCTGTATTCTTCACATTTATCTGCCCCTGCTTTCTTTGGTATCATAACTATAACACTTTTTTTGAAGTCTGACGGAAATTCCCCTTTTTCATAAATATTACACACCAGTTTGTATAATCTATCAATCGCTTCCTCACCTGCACTGCGCAGTAATTCTACAGGTATTCCGTCTATTCCAGGAGCCTTTCTGCCATTTAAATCTTTTAATGCTCTCTTAAATTCAGATCTCAGTATTGTTTCTCCCATTTCATCCTCCTCAACTTCCTCTTCTTCCTCTATAACACCATTTTCTAATTCATTTCCTCCGTATAACTCTTCAATATATTCCACCCATCTATCGACTTTACCTTTCGTATTATATATTGGTATACCATCTTTGTTTAACACATTATTAGATTTTAATTTATGTACCCCAAAATTTTCCTTAACTTTCCTGTATGCTCCGTCAATTTTACCAATGTTCATTTCTCTTTCCACTTCTGAACACTTTTCTTTAATCCACTCTTCTTTCGCCAGTTTGCATTTCCTATTTATAGCATTTCTTAATTGCCGATAGTTCCTTTTACTTTCTTCATCATTAGCATTCTTATATTTTCTACGTTCATCCATCAGCTGCAATATATCGTCTGAAACCCAAGGTTTTCTACCAGTTCTCTTTATTCCGCCTAAGTTTGCTTCTGCTGATTTAAGAATTTCCTTTTTAACATTCTCCCATTCTTCTTCTACATTTTCTACCATATCTTTTTTACTCAGACCTCTTGCGATGTCCTCCTCAAAAATCTTCTTTACCTCCTCTTCCTCAAGCTTCTCTAAATTCCACCGATTCATCTGACAACTTTTCTTCAGGTTTTTAAACCCCAATCTACATTTCATTATCACCAAATTATGGTCGCTATCAATGTCTGCTCCAGGGTAAGTTTTGCAGTCAACGAGTTGATTTCTAAATCTTTGCTTAACCATGATATAATCTATCTGATACCTTCCAGTATCAAATACAACCCAGTTGTATTTAGCTATAATTTTTATATTATGTACAGTTATTTTTTTTAATTTTTATATTATGCGATATAGATTGTAGTCATCATTATATATTAACGCTTTTATTTTTCCAGAGTTGAATGTTTAGTAATAGACCACCACACCAGAAGCACTCGTGGTAGGAGAGAATCATTTTAAAGGGCATGAGGGATAAATAAACATTTTGATATAAAATGCATCAAACTATGACAACCTTAACCAAAATGACCATTTAATATTTTTCATTACTAGTTTTTATGGTGTCTCTAGTATCTCTTAAATAACAGCTCAACAGTGAAATATTAAAAATGAACAATTTAGCAAATGGCTCTACCTCAAAACGGTATTTACATTTCATATATCAAAATGATTAACAATGAAAATTTATAATTAGTTATCCTTAAAACAATTTTATTTTTTAGAACTTTTATAATTTCATTTGGTTTTTATGATATAGTAATCTCAGTATTGTAATCAGATATAGTAATCAGTATTGTATCTGTAAGTTCAAAATGGTCTCAATTTTAGTAATTTTTAATGATATATATATATATATATATATTTAGTTTTATATATATATATATATATATATATATAAAACTAGTTGTCTACGGCTTTGCTAGCATGGATTTTGGATTTGTACCTATAAGTTTTCAAAAGAAAAATTAGATTCTTAAAAAAAGTTCTACCATATCGATGTTTTAATGGGCGTATGGGCAAATTGAGAATTTTGATCTTGTCAAATTGTTTCTAGTTGTTGGCATTTTCCTGGGAATGTTTGAACATTGTAGACTTTGCTGAGTAGCAATATTTAGTGTTCGCGGATGATGCTGTTTTAGGTGAGAAGAAAACACTACAAAATATCTATTTAGCACCGCTTTATAAACTAAATTAGTAATTTTCCCTTCAGATGCAAGAATCATGAGAGAGTTAGGTGAGCTCACTCTGGTTTAGGCATGTAAAACTACCCGGAAGAAAAATAATTTTCTCACTGGTCAATTAGGCCATCTTCAGAGTCTGTCCCTTTGATTCGTTGATTAGTCATTGCAAAACACAGTTTTGGAGGAAATTGAAGTCAAAAAGAAACTTTGACTGTATAAGAAGTATTCGTGAAATAAATATCGATTCCCTTTGATCACAACCAGAATACAATCATTATTCTTTATATGTTGTTGAGATTTAAAATTTTTATTCAAAATTTTTGCTTGTCCCCTGTTGTTTGCAAATTGGAGTTTTGAAAAATGGTGAAATGTGTCTTTCTTGTTTTTAAAGAAAAGTCTAAATATCAATTTTCATGACCGTAACACTTTTAGTTTCATGAAAAACTTTATTCCGCCTTTGTCATCCATCAGTTTGAATTTTTGAAAAATTGAGAGATATTTATAATTTTGATGTAATTTACTAAGCATTTGGCACCGTTTGTATTAATACAATTGTATAAATTAAATTTCGACTTGCCAACAATTTATAAAGTGTAAATTCTAGTACTTTCAGAGGTGTTACTCCATCTTCAGGAATTTTCAGGGATCTTAATTTAAATTCAAATCGGTAATTATTTTTAAATTAGACTGTTATGTTTATAATAGTCGGTTGTAATGAATAAAATTAATTTGTATATCAATAAGACTGTGTTACGTCATGTTTGTGAGATGTTTGCGACTCTTATGATTAAATGAAATGTTACCAACCTATTAATACTTAATTATTGTATAATTTGTTTACGTAGGGTATCATTATCGAATCTGACCTGTTCATTTATCAATTTATTATTATTTAAATATATATGAAAATTTTCTAAGATACTGGTTTTATAATATTTAGTATTCTAATGTTTTAATATATTTGTCGGGGCTATAATTATGTCCGGTTTCTAGATTGTGTTTGGCAAAATTAGATTTTTCTTTATTATTTTTAATAATACAGTTAATATGTTCTTTAATTCTTATGGCGAATGAACGATCTGTCATTCTAATATATTTTAAGTCACAATTTTCGCAACTCGTACTATGTATTCCTTATTTTTCCAAATTATAATTATTATTTTGATTTATTGTAATAGAACGGTCTTCATTATTTATGTGTTTTATTATTTGTTCTATATGCTATTTTTAATCTAAGTTATAAATATTTTTAAAAAAAATTTATTATAATTTATATTATATTCAGTTTTAAAGTATTAATTTTTTATATTATTGTTTGTTGGCTTTAATTTGTCTTTTATGTGTATTGTATTTTTTATTGTTGTGTATAATTTATTAATGTAGTATCAATTATTTATAGCTATGTATTTAATATTAATTTTGTTATTCAAATTTACGTTATCATATTTTAAGTATTTTAATGCTCGATAAATTATTGAAGTTAAAGATTGCTATATTTGCCAGGTCAGATTTGAATGATATCCTTTATAAACAAATTATGTAATAATTAGTTATTTATTTAGTGCACGGCACCAAAACATAACACCAATTATAGTCAAAATTACAAACAAAGATTTAACAAACTAATACAGGGTGTCCCATATAAAACGCAACCCGACCTTATATTGGTAGGTATTGAAATAATAAAAAGGCATGTGTAAATGTTAATGTAATTTTTATTATTACCTTACATTTAGAGTAAATGTTGGAAGTGGCCGCCATCTTCTTGAATACAAGCTTCAATTCTTTTTACAGCGTTTCTTGCAACTTTTTTCAAAGTTTGTGGCTGGATATTTAATACAGCTTGTTCAATATTGACTTTCAAGTGTTCGTGGTTTGTTGCTGTAGGCTTTTTCTTTGAGGTAACCCCGTAGAAAAAAATCCGCCGCAGTCAAATCTGGAGATCTTGGCGGCCACAAGCCTCGACCGATAACACGATTACCAAAGAATTCCTCGACGAAATCAGAAGTTGAACCTGCGTAGTGCGATGTCGCACCGTCATGTTGTAGCCGGCAGTGTCTATCTTCCTCTTCCAAGAGTGCGATGAACCGAAATAAAATATCCTGATATCGTTCTGCATTAATGGTGTACTTGAAAAAAATAAGACCGATTATTTTCTTCCGCGATATCGTGCACCACACGCCCGACTTCTGGGGGTGTAATTGTTTTTCGTGATAAACGTGGGGATTTTCAGCGCTCCAAATTCTGTTGTTTTGGCTGTTTACGTAGCCGTCCAAATGAAACCGTACTTCATCTGTGAAGTACGAATCCATTACATTAATTCCCTCGCGCAGAAATCGACGGTACCGTTGAAAATATTGTAGCCGTTTTTCTTTGTCGGGCTCAAGAAGTCGATGAACCGTTTGAATGCGATAAGGTCGTAATTGTAATCGTTTGGTCGCCCGATGAACAGTCGATTTAGACAAATTAATTTCAGCAGACAAACGTCTGATCGATTTATTTGGCGAGGCGAGTAATCGGTCTTTGACTTCAGCGACTGTATCTGTATTCAACACTGACGCAGATCTTTTGTGTTCCTGGTTATTAACAGAACCGGTTTCTCTAAATTGTGCGACTGACCTTAACATTGATGTTTTGTGTTACGAGCTGGTTTATCTGGGTATCTATGGCGAAACAAATCTTGCACTGCAACTACTGATTTCGTACTAAAGTACGACTCAACAATGAAAACACGTTCATCTAGCAAAAACACCATCTTGTCTCTAGCAATACACTGAACGTTATGATTGCATTGTTGTTACCATCGGTAGTGTTCTACTGCATGGGAGTAAGCTTGACTTTTGAAATTTCATGGATGAGTGATTGATGGGTTGCGTTTTATATGGGACACTCTGTATATGCTAATGATTCTGGAGTCGCCATCAGGAAATCTTCAGGACTGCTTTTTAAGCTGTCCTAGGGCAAACTTCTGTGATGTGTCTGACAGTTTGATTTTCACCACTCTCACAAATGGGCGTCGGTGTTTTACCTCATTTATACAGGAAATAGGCGCACCTACTATGCTGAATCTGTATTCTGTTTAGTGTTGACCATGTATTACGTGGCAAGTCAAAACCCGGCAGCCTTTGAGTAATACATGGGATTTGGTTATTCTGCTTTGTGGTCCATTCTCGACGTCAGGCGACAGTTAGGTTAAATCCATCCTCTATGGCAGCAATTGCTGTTTTGATAGGTGGCTTTTTGGATCGAAGGCGAACACGATTGGCATCCTCAATGTCCTCATGTATTGGCAGGTTTCGATTGTTAATAATCTTCGTGTACTCTTTTACAAGAGCGTTCATACGGCGTTGGTTCGGGGGTGGTATGTGGCTCAATACCGGGAGCCATTCCACAGGAGTAGACCTGATAACCCCGGCAATCATTCTCATAGTGTTATTAAGTTGAGCATCAATTCTATGAACATAAGGGCTGTTAAGCCACATTGGCGCACAATATTCTGCAGCCGAGAAGACCAGGTTCAGAGCTGACGTGTGCAAAGCGGAAGCTAATGCTCCCCATGTCGTTCCACAGAGCTTCTGTACGATGTTGTTTCTCGCTCTCAATTTCCCTGCAGTTATTAGTTATTAATAGATTGGTAACATTTCATTTAATATTAAATCTATTTCATAATAGTCGCAAACATCTTACAAACATGACATTACTGTCTTATTGACGTACGAATTAACTTTATTCTTGACGAACGACTATTATGAACATAACAGTTTAATTTAAAAATGATTATTGATTTGAATTTAAATTAACATCCCTGAAAATGGAGTAACAGCTATGAAAGTAGTAGGATGTACACTTTTTAAATTGGTGGTAAGTGGAAATTTAATTTATACAATTTATAATTTTATTTTCAAAGTTGTGGCCAAATAGCGAATTGTCAGGGTTGTAATATCTTCAGTTTCTAAGATATAGATTTTTCATTAAAATATTGGGACTACATTTACAGTCCCTTATAGATTGAGGTTTCCAAAATCCTTCCTTAGTAGATGGCTTTGTTACAAAAATATTGTATCCTCCAAAATTCTAAGCTAAGAATTGTTACATAACAAGCTATGCATTGATTAGTCAATCAGTTGGGACCGTTTGTTTTATATATATATATATTTAAAATTATATTTATTTGATCAACCTAAGTATAGAACAATGAATAAAATAGGATGACAGTTACCTATTTTATCATATATATCAAAACGTTTTCACGAATTTCTTACATCATCAGTTGTAATACATTTTTTTTTCAAATTGTTCTCATCAAATTACATATTACACATAACTATTATAAAATAACTAAAAATTATTAAAATTTCATTAATATGAGTTAAATTTAAAAATTTATTAAAAGTTATGTATATAGAAATATGATGTCAGTTGATACAAATAAAAATAAACTAAAAACTTATAGCATAAATAAAATAAATATACAGTGTTCTAGCTAGCTAATGTTAGCATGACTGTGCAGACTTGAAAGAGAGTTATGCATTAAGAATATTTGAAGAAGTGCTGCCCTCTATTGCAGCTTTTATAATCTTGTCATCCTCATTCTTTGTTTGAAGATTGATCAAATTAAATCTACTTTTGTATTTATATATACAGAATCTTTCTAAAATGTCTAAACTCTTATTATTTGTATTCATACTACATTTTTTAATTTCCAGTATTTCCAAATTTGTTTGAATATCTGTTATTGAATGTGTGTTATTAACAAGATGGTGAGAAACATTAGAGAAACCCAGTTTTCCATTTTTATAACGTGTAAAATGTTCAGAGAATCTAGTTTTGAAAGATCTAGTGGTTTTTCCTATATAAATATGGTCGCAATCATTAATTTTATTTTATTTTTATATGCAGTAGATGCACTAACACTTCTTGTTAATGCATAATTTTATTTCAAGTCTGTACAGTATGTAAAATTGGCTAGCGACCACATAAATATTTATTCTATCAAATTATTTATTTTTATCAATTTTATGAATAAATTTTATATATATTGATAGTAAACAATTAATTACACTAATAAACAGTTTTTGGAACATGAAAGTTTTACTGTGCTCCTAATGTAAATTTTTATGCTGAATTGAAAAAAAATGCAATCAGAACTTTACGTCATCCAGTTTTTGTATAATAACATTTTTAAAGCGTTACAACTTTTGCAATATTTTTATTGAATTTATTATTTTTTAACGAAAACTTATGTACATAAAATTATATTTTAAATGTTTTCTAACGAAGACTGTGTACAACTTAACATAATGAAGGCAATTACTGTTTACACATGATGATATTCATTTGCTGTAGGTTTCCGACATGTCAGCACAGAGCAGTCGTCTGAATCGTATAATTAACGCACTGGTATTGTTTAAACATTCACTTTGTGTGCAGGTATTATGGCTTCATTGTGTTTTGCGATTTATAATTATCAGGTCAAGTTTGTTGGGGTAGTGAATAAATATCTTAAGCAAGCGCATAGATGATCTAGATAATATCTTTTACGTGTCTGGGGATTTGACATTTAAAGGACAGCGAGAAAATTTGATACCAGTAGATAATGTTATACCCGCCGGGTTGGTCTAGTGGTGAACGCATGTTCCCAAATCAGGTGATTTGGAAGTCGAGAGTTCGAGCGTTCAAATTCTACTAAAGGCGGTTATTTTTACACGGATACCGGTGTTCTTTGGTGGTTGGGTTTCAATTAACCACACATCTCAGGAACGGTCGACCTGAGACTGTACAAGACTACACTTTAGTTACACTCGTACATATCATCCTGTGAAGTATTATCTGAACGGTAATTACCGGAGGCTAAATAGGAAAAAAAAGAAGCAAATAATGTTATGAACTGTATTTTAATAGTTAATTTGGGGATCAAGATGTGAAACACCTGACAGACTGAATTAGGGATAATCATGTGAGTTCTGCTATACATAGTGTGGTGTAAACCGCAAGACCATTTGTCAGACTGTCATTTCTGTACTACAAAGGTAAAAGGAATAAGTAGTAAATAAAACCGCAGTATAGTACTTAAATTTATCGTCTGCTAAAGGTCGGTACTTCATCATGCGGTACAGGACTTACCTGTACCGCATGCTCCTGCAAATCTAATTTTAGAAAATGAACCAGAATATGAGGCGGCTAGAATATGCGGTGAAATATGAAATTGATTCTACTTTTGAAGCGCAATCCTCTTCCCTTGAATCTTATCTGATAACTCAAGATGAGTTGAATGACCTTGTTCGATGTTTGAACTAGTCAAAGAAACAAGCAGAGCTTTTAGGATCTAGGCTAAAAGACCGGAATCTTCTCCATAGTTATATTAAAGTGTTTTTCTTTAATAATTTTCAGGAAAAGTGTCAAGATTTATATTGTAAATAGTTCGGTCTACTGTATGTAACATTATTTTTGCTGTCATGGATGTTTCATCATGAACAGTTAGTTATACTCATGACCTTTCATCGATTCTTTGAAACTTAGTTTAAAGGCTGTTCTTTTGCCCGATGACAACAAATATCCTTCTGTGCTATTAACTTAGGCAACTAATATGAGATGTATGAAAATCCTGTTAGAAAAAAATTCATCGTTGTTATTCTATCATTAGCGATCACAATACTTCCTTTAGCATATAAGGAAGTAAAAGAAATTGGACACCCGTTCTTAAAAAATAAAATTATCCACGTCAACAAAACCGAGCTACAGAAGTATTTATATAAATCGATACTACTATTCTTTGAACTTGAGGAAAGCGCTTATACTTCCTTTGGTATTCTTTAAAAATACCGAATTATTTATAAAATCTTCCCACCAATTTATTTAAAATACGATTAAAAGATTTTCTTAAACAGAAATAATATTTCTGTCGATGAAATTTTAAATATTAATATAAACAAAATGAAAAACTATGAATTATTTTTATCCTGTTCAACTTGTACATAAATATGTGATCAAAAATCTTTCATTAATACCTTCTGAATTCTGATTTTTTTTTGCTATTAATTTTTATATTTAGAATATTCATGTATATAATTTTATATTATTTAATATTTTTATATTTTAAGTAATTATTATGGACTTCATTTTCATCTGCTTTTTTCTTCTTGTGTTGGCCAACTTAGGACCAGAATAATATTTTTTTTTTTGTCTTCGTTCATTTGACTGGTTTGATGCAGCTCTCCAAGATTCCCTATCTAGTGCTAGTTGTTTCATTTCAGTATACCCTCTACATCCTACATCCCTAACAATTTGTTTTACTACATATTCCTGTAAAATTATTACTGTAAATGTTATCAATTGTTCTTCTATCTCTGTATTTGAACCCTAATTTTTTTAAAATGCTGAACATTTTATTCCAGTCTACATTATCGAATGCCTTTTCTAGGTCTATAAACGCCAAGTATGTCGGTTTGCTTTTCTTTAATCTTCCCTCTACTATTAATCTGAGGCCTAAAATTGCTTCCCTTGTCCCTATACTTTTCCTGAAACCAAATTGGTCTTCTCCTAACATCCAGTCTCCACTCTCCTCTCAATTCTTCTGTATAGAATTGTAGTTAAGATTTTTGATGCATGACTAGTTAAACTAATTGTTCTGTATTCTTCACATTTATCTGCCCCTGCTTTCTTTGGTATCATGACTATAACACTTTTTTAGAAGTCTGACGGAAATTCCCCTTTTTCCTAAATATTACACACCAATTTGTATAATCTATCAATCGCTTCCTCACCTGCACTGCGCAGTAATTCTACAGGTATTCCGTCTATTCCAGGAGCCTTTCTGCCATTTAAATCTTTTAATGCTCTCTTAAATTCAGTTCTCAGTATTAGATTTTAATTTATGTACCCCAAAATTTTCCTTAACTTTCCTGTATGCTCCGTCTATTTTACCAATGTTCATTTCTCTTTCCACTTCTGAACACTTTTCTTTAATCCACTCTTCTTTTGCCAGTTTGCACTTCCTGTTTATAGCATTTCTTAATTGCCGATAGTTCCTTTACTTTCTTCATCACTATCATTCTTATATTTTCTATGTTCATCCATCAGCTGCAATATATCGTCTGAAACCCAAGGTTTTCTACCGGTTCACTTTATTCCGCCTAAGTTTGCTTCTGCTGATTTAAGAATTTCCTTTTTAACATTCTCCCATTCTTCTTCTACATTTTCTACTCGTACCTTTTTTATTCAGACCTCTTGCGATGTCCTCCTCAAAAATCTTCTTTACCTCTTCATCAAGCTTCTCTAAATTCCACCGATTGTTCTGACACCTTTTCTTCAGGTTTTTAAACCCCAATCTACATTTCATTATCACCAAATTACGGTCGCTATCAATGTCTGCTCCAGGGTAAGTTTTGCAGTCAACGAGTTGATTTCTAAATCTTTGCTTAACCATGATATAATCTATCTGATACCTTGCAGTATCGCCTGGCTTTTTCCAAGTGTATATTCTTCTATTATGATTTTTAAATCGGGTGTTGGCAATTACTAAATTATACTTCGTGCAAAACTCTATAAGTCGGTCCCCTCTTTCATTCCTTCTGCCCAGCCCGTATTCACCCACTATATTTCCTTCCTTGCCTTTTCCAATGCTTGCATTCCAATCTCCAACTATTATTAAATTTTCATCTCCTTTTACGTGTTTAATTGCTTCATCAATCTCTTCGTATACACATTCTACCTCATCATCATCATGGGCGCTTGTAGGCATATAGACGTTAACAAACGTTGTCGGTTTAGGTTTTGAATTTATCCTTATTACAATGACTCTATCGCTATGCGTCTTGAAATACTCCACTCTCCTCCCTATCTTCTTGTTTATCAAGAAACCTTCTCCTGCTTGGCCATTATTTGACGCTGAGTTAATTAATAATTAAGTTAATTAAGAATAATAATAATTTAATAATTAATTTTTATAATCTTATATGATATCTTTCATTTTTATTTATGTTGTTTGTAGTTGTTGTTTTATATATGTTATAAGATGTTTGTTTGTCCCGTATGCGTTTCTTTACCATTCATCCGATTGCGATGAAACTTTCCTGATTTGTTATCCGCACGCCCGTGAAGGTTACTGAATTAGTTTCGACCCGCTAGGTGGCGCGGGGGTCGAGATAATTCAAAAAAATGTATTTACGGTCTGATTTGGCTCATATTAAGAATATATATTACTTTCTTTTTTCTGTTTATCCTAGGGTAACTACTGTTCAGATAATACTTCAGAGGATGATATGTATGAGTGTAAATGAAGTGTAGTCTTGTACAGTCTCAGGTCGACCGTTCCTGACATGTGTGGTTAATTGAAACCCAACCACCAACGAACACCGGTATTCTCGTTCTGGTATTCAAATCTGTATAAAAATAACCGCCTTTACTAGGACTTGAACGCTGGAACTCTCGACTTCCAAATCAGCTGATTTGGGAAGATGTGTTCACCACTAGACCGACCCGGTAGGTTCAGAATATGTTTTACTAACGTGAAAATAAATATTTTTGAAAAAATGGAATCGCTAGGTGGCACTAGGGTTGAGATATTTAAAAAAATTGTATTTATCAATTGATTTGGCTCATATTAGAATCGTATATTAAAAAGAATGTCCTGACTGATTCACTGATTCATAATCAACGTACAACCAAAACTATTATAGGTAGAGACTTGAAATTTTCAGGGTACCCTCGTATCTTTAAGTACGCGTGCACCAAGAAAGGATTTTGCGAAATTTTGATTTTAAGGGGTTCAAATCGATTAAAAACTAAGTTTCGCGTTAACAGCGCTAACTGTTGGACGTAAAAGCAACGTACGCTCTACTAAATATTTTACGATTCCATTGGAATGTTTCCGATATGTGTGTCCGCTATAGACTAAAAAACTACTGGACCGATTTACGCGCGGTGAAGAAGGAAGAAAGGGAAAAATCGTAAAAGGGAAATAGGGAAAAATCGAAAAAGGTAAAAGGGAAGAGAGTAAACAGGGAAGAAGGGGAAAATGGAAAGGGAAAAGAGATAAAAAAAAGAAATAGGAGGGGAAGAGGAAAAGGGAAGTAAGGGAAAGAGAAACGGGAGAAAACGGGAAGGGAGAGCGAAGCGAGCCACGACACTCTGTTCGTGACGGGAAGCGCAAGTAACTATAGAGCACGGGCGAAGCCGCGATGGGGATGCTAGATTTGGGATTGTAATAAATTTTTGTTTATCTTTATTGGACTTTGATATTGAACTATTTTAATACATTCATAAAATGGATCGGACCAACAAATATTGTTCAATTTTGTTATCTTCCTTTTTTCGTTTTCCTTTATTTAAGTTCTGGGCAACAATTCATTGTTTATCGTATATTCATTCCTTCAGTATTTTTCATAAAAATTTTTATTTACCGTTTTATCAGGATTTAATGAAAATCTAAATATAATATTGTAGATTTAATATTTTTTATTTATAAAAAAAATAAATTTTCTATTAAAAAAGCATTGCGAGTGAAGCTAAATCTATATTGTGGGTGAAGTCGTGACGGGGTACGCTAGTATGCTATATATTAGTTACGTGAAAAGTAAAATCTTTGCAAAAACTATGTCCGCTAGGTGACGTCGGTGTAGGGATATTTACGAATCGAACAAATATACAAACAGACTTTTTCTTCTTTTATATAAAAGAGAATATTGGTTGTGTCCGGTGTACATTAAAAGACTAGTGGACCGATTTACGCGCGGTAAAAAGGGGTAAAGGGAAAAAATTAAAAGTGGAAAAGGGTAAAAAGTGAAAGGTTACATTTTGTGAAGTTCGTAATGTTCATTTTTTTAATGTTTTATCAAACTTTCAATTGTGTTCATTTAATCTATATATATATATATATATATACACACTCTGAAATCTAGTAATAGCGAAGTATTGCCTTTTCTGCTAGTTATTTAATAATAAACCCACCGGGTTGATCTAGTGGTGAACGCGTCTTCCAAATCGGCAGCCGATTTGGAAATCGAGAGTTCCAGCGTTCAAATCCTAGTAAAGTCATTTATTTTTACACGGATTAAAATTTTTTCCCCATACCTAGGAGGGTGGTGGACCGGGTAATGCATTGCACACCCTTAGAGGTTGCATTTGCCTCTAACCTACCGAGAACCCGCGGGACCCGGCTATGCCGTTCTACGCGGGGGTCGTTCACCCAGTAGGCCGGGACCGGGTCTTTATATGCTTGCCTCTGACGATACCCGCTCCCTAGGGAGGGATCCAGCCGGGTTTCGGTATTTTTATTACCCCCGAACTCGGGGGGTGCCCGTTCAGTCGTCAAGAGTAGTCCGCCTTAGCGAACCACCCTCTCATGAGCAGAGCTGAACCTGTAACACCCTACCTCCAGGTTACCCCGTTTCAATCAACAGCGTGTCGTTGCTTAGTCTATAATATTCGTGATTAAGGTTGCTACGGCGTTCCGTTCACGATGTCCCTTTAACGTATATTGTACGGTATTATCCGGTGTCAGTCCTTGAATAGACCATGCGCGTCTCGCTTCGAATACTAATTTGAATACTAGATCGTAGACACGGTGGTGTTATTTGGTGGTTGGGTTTCAATTAATCACGCGTCTCAGGAACGGTCGAACTGAGGCTGTACAAGACTACACTTCATTTACACTCGTACATATCATCCTCTGAAGTATTATCTGAAAGGTAATTACCGGAGGCTAAACAGGGTAAAGAAAGTTATTTAATAATAAATAAATAAATATTTTTTTTCTTTTGAATTCCTTTCTTCAACGGTATTTCTTCATTGTTTCTCCGTGTTTTCTCTTCACTCCTTGTGCGGCAATTTCTTTTTCTGTTTTTCTTGGAAACCGTTGTTTTCTAAAATAATATTTGTTAATTCATTTCTATTTAAGTCTATTTCTTCCACGATATTTTGTTCCTTTCTTATCCTTTAATGCTTCATTAAACCAGGTGATTTTAAATTTTTTGATCGTAAACAAAATTAAATGTTCTTTTAGTCGGATTATTTTCTTCCGTTCTGAAAAGAGGTCCAAAAAACGTTCTTTTTCATATAATATGTGAAAATCTGCGATTAAATTTATAAAGCGCATCATTTTTTCTAATCTTCCATTTATTCTCTTCAATTTTAATCGGTCCAACAATAATATTAATAAAAAACAAATTTATTTTTCTCGCTAAGAAAATTAATTTTTAATATTTGTCTTTTCTTTCGACTTTTTTTTGTCGACAAGAAATAATTTCCCGACAGTAGAGAAATAAAATACAAAAGTATAAAAATATTTATAATATTAAAATGAAATTGTTTCAAAATGAATTTTCTTTAGTCCTGAATAGAAGCCAATAAGAAAAAAAATAAATAAAAATAAGCGGTTAACTTCAAAGAATTCAATTTTCATAACAAAGTTCTTCGAAAAAAGAATCAATTGGCTGCAAACAGTCCTTAACCGAAACAAGCTACGCTTTTTCTTTCCAAGAACATAAACGTCTGCATGTATACACATGTCATCCACTTTGTTACGCAACGGGAACACATGTCATTTCCATTCCATTTTCTTATGGAACGAATGGATACACAACTATTTGTAATAACTGAGAAATAAAAACAAATTATTCCCGCTCCCCCGCTATGTATATGATTACCAAATTAGAAATGAATATAACTTCAATTTTTGGTTATTTTACAGTTAATTGATTTAGCGGGGAAAATTGAAACGGTTATTTAGAGATAAAAAATGAAAAATATTTTATACATTTGGGCAGGAATAATTATAATATTTCCAGGAAGGTTATATAATTAATTAAATAAATAATACGTTATTCTCATAAGTAAATAAGAAATAAATCGATTCGCGAAAAAAAACAAAATATTTTATTACCTTTAAATATTGATATTTGTCATTCATTTTTAATATTAATATTTATTATTAGTTTTTAATCAAAAATCTTTGTTATTCACACTTTCAGAATTATTTTTTGTTATTACTTTTTAATAATATTTTCTTATTATTTTTTAGAATTAATTTTTATTATTAAATTTTAAATTGGGGCTAAGGACAGCCCCCTGCGGAGCCATCATGCGTCTGCACTTGTGTGGATGGGCGACGGTGATGAAGCGCGCGCGCGGATTGTGGATCCTTGGACCCTAAAGGTACCTCCTGAGGTCGCGCAATGCTTAATTACAGGACCGGCCCCGGAGGGGGAGAAACGGTGAGGTAGGAGTTTTAGTCGAAGGTTGGTCTAGTGGTGAACGCGTCTTCCCAAAGTTGATTTGGAAGTCTACAGTTCCAGCGTTCAAGTCCTAGTAAAGGCAATTTTTTTTTTTACGGGTTTGAATACTAGATCGTGGATACCGTTGTTCTTTAGCGGTTAGGTTTCAATTAACCACAAATCTCAGGAATGGTCGAACTGAGACTACAAGACTACACTTCATTTACACTCATACATATGATTCTTATTCATCCTCTGAACTAATACCTGAACGGTAATTCCCGGAGGCTAAACAGGAAAAAAAAGGAAAGAAGAAGTAATTTTAGTCGGTAGGGTGCCCGTACACATAGGCTCTTAATAACATCTAGCCGAACCCGTGCGAGTCCGATACTCTCCCATTTATGGGAGGGGGTGCGTAAATGGCATTTTTTAGACTTATCTATAAGAAAAAAAAAAAAAAAACGTTAAATATAAATTCAATTAACTTTTATAAATTATTTCACTTAATCATTTTTTATATTAATTTTTATTATTTCAATTTTATTAATTACTTCCTTCCAAAGGAAGGTAAAGTCGATAGATGGGTGGAATATATTGAAGAGTTATACGGAGGAAATGAATTAGAAAATGGTTTTATAGAGGAAGAAGAGGAAGTTGAGGAGGATGAAATGGGAGAAACAATACTGAGATCTGAATTTAAGAGAGCATTAAAAGATTTAAATGGCAGAAAGGCTCCTGGAATAGACGGAATACCTGTAGAATTACTGCGCAGTACAGGTGAGGAAGCGATTGATAGATTATACAAACTGGTGTGTAATATTTATGAAAAAGGGGAATTTCCATCAGACTTCAAAAAAAGTGTTATATTCATGATACCAAAGAAAGCAGGGGCAGATAAATGTGAAGAATGCAGAACAATTAGTTTAACTAGTCATGCATCAAAAATCTTAACTAGAATTTTATACAGAAGTATTGAGAGGAGAGTGGAAGAAGTGTTAGGAGAAGACCAATTTGGTTTCAGGAAATGTATAGGGACAAGGGAAGCAATTTTAGGCCTCAGATTAATAGTAGAAGGAAGATTAAAGAAAAACAAACCAACATACTTGGCGTTTATAGACCTAGAAAAGGCCTTCGATAACGTAGATTGGAAGAAAATGTTCAGCATTTACAAAAAATTAGGGTTCAAATACAGAGATAGAAGAACAATTGCTAACATGTACAGGAACCAAACAGCAACAATAACAATTGAAGAACATAAGAAAGAAGCCCTAATAAGAAAGGGAGTACAAGGTGAAAAGATAAAGATGCTACGATTTGCTGATGATATAGTAATTCTAGCCGAGAGTAAAAAGGATTTAGAAGAAACAATGAACGGCATAGATGAAGTCCTACGCAAGAACTATCGCGTGAAAATAAACAAGAACAAAACAAAAGTAATGAAATGTAGTAGAAATAACAAAGATGGACCGCTGAATGTGAAAATAGGAGGAGAAAAGATTATGGAGGTAGAAGAATTTTGTTATTTGGGAACTAGAATTACTAAAGATGAACGAAGCAGGAGCGATATAAAATGCCGAATAGCACAAGCTAAACGAGCCTTCAGTAAGAAATATAATTTGTTTACTGCAAAAATTAATTTAAATGTCAGGAAAAGATTTTTGAAAGTGTATGTTTGGAGTGTCGCTTTATATGGAAGTGAAACTTGGACAATCGGAGTATCTGAGAAGAAAAGATTAGAAGCTTTTGAAATGTGGTGCTATAGGAGAATGTTAAAAATCAGACGGGTAGATAAAGTGACAAATGAGGAGGTATTGCGGCAAATAGATGAAGAAAGAAGCATTTGGAAAAATATAGTTAAAAGAAGAGACAGACTTATAGGCCACATACTAAGGCATCCTGGAATAGTCGCTTTAATATTGGAAGGACAGGTAGAAGGGAAAAATTGTGTAGGCAGGCCACGTTTGGAATATGTAAAACAAATTGTTGGGGATGTAGGATGTAGAGGGTATACTGAAATGAAACGACTAGCACTAGATAGGGAATCTTGGAGAGCTGCATCAAACCAGTCAAATGACTGAAGACGAACGGTTTTGGTATTTAACCGTTCAACGAAAGTTTTTCTTGTCGATTCGTCGTCTGTCATGATGTATCAGTAGTCAGCGTTAATTATTCGCGTCGTGGAAACAGATATGGTGGTATATGGAAAATAAAAACTGGAAAATAAAACTGGTGCTAAATTCAAATAAAAACAGCAATTAAATTAAAAAATTGTATATATGATGTATTTAAAAACACTAGAATGAATTTATATTGTAAATTTGTTTTCTTTATTTGACTGTGAATTTTGTAAATAATATTTACGGAAATAATGTTTTATTTAATAATTACAAAGATATACGTACGATAAGAAATGTAGATGTATCGATTAATTAGCATAATATAATTTAAAAGGATCGACTTTTAAACAACCGTCGTTATAAAGTTTCAGAAGAAAGAACTGAAGAAATAGTGAGCAATATTTTTTTGGAAGTAGTTAAATAAAACAAAACTATTAAACTTGAACGTTTAGCCGCTTTCAGTTTTTTTTTTGTTATAAATATTGAATATGCAAACGGTAAGAGAATCAGAGTGACCGGGAGGGGGGGGGGAGTGATTGAGAGAGGAGAGAGTGAGTGAAACGATCCGAGAATGTCGTTCGCTCTTACAGTATCATAAGCAGTTGTTTGCATGGACAAATAGATCGTAAAGTTAAGCTAATTTCAATAGATTTTCGGTTCCGATCGGAGACCAAATGTATGCAAATTTCAACTTTATAAAGATAAAGAAGTTTGCGGTATGGTATTCACCGATATAATCTTTAATATCTTCCCTTCATTCGCTATTTAAATATATTTATATATCGTAACAAGATTTTGACTCCTATTGAGAGCCTCAAAAGAATTTTATTTTATTATTTTTTAATTATTTTTCTTTGTTTTTTTTTTTTTTTTTTTTTTTTTTTAGTTTAAATTGTAATATTATCTAAAAATGTTACAATGAAATTGTAAACCGTGCGGTAAGAGTCTCACAGATAAAATTTCTTCCGCTTAAAAAAAAAACAAAAAAAAATTCGTAATATAAAAACTGTTTTTAACAAAATGATACTGATATCAAAAAAAAGGTAAAATGCTAACATTTCTATTATCAAAATCTGTTATTAATTTAGAATTATCTTTAAAAAAAAATTTATGTTAAATATATATAATAAACGATGTTTAAGCGTTCCATATAATAAGCAAACAAAAAAGAAAAAAATTGTTACAAAATTCTTATCGGCCCGATTTCGTTTATTAAACAACGAATAATCATAAGAATTGTAATATTTCTGTAAATGTGACATGTATTACATATAAATGAAATCGGGCCGGTAAGAGTTTTGTAACAAATTTTTCTATTTTTTCCTTATTATATGGAACGCTTAAACATTGTTTGTTATCTATTGTCTATTACATATATTTAACGTGTATTTTTTTAAAACAAAATTCTAAATTAATGACAGAGTTTGATAATAGAAATGTACTGTCTTACATTTTTTGATATTGCGTAAATGGGTCCAGTAGTTTTTTATTCTATAGCGGACACACATACGAACGTTTCCTTTTATATATATATATAACAAGAAAATCTGTTGATATATTTGGTTTTTGGTTTCGTAAATATCTCGACACCGGCGCCACCTAGCGGATACAATTTTTGCAGAAGTTTTTCTTTTCACGTCACTAATACGTATTCTGATTATGAGCCAAATCGGTTTATTAATAACAATTTTTCTAAAAATCTTAACCCCAGTGCCACCTACCGGGTCCATTTTTCGCAAAACATATTTCTTTTCACGTGACTTATATACAGTGGCGGTTCGTACCTAAAATTACTGAGGATGCTGCTCCAGAAAAATTTTCTTCTGGGCCTTTTCAAGGTCACGGTTAAAGTTTTCTGTAAAATGAAAAAAACTAAAAAATTACCTTCCACCAGCACGCCAGGGTAGGCACTGCAGGAACGACAGTGCTTACACTCTCTCCCTAGCAGCCTTGCGTATAGCTTTCTTTGTGCGCATGCGGACAACGGTCAAACACAACGCTGCTGGAACTGTGAAGCGCACAGTTCAATACAAAGATTTTTGTATCTTTTTCATCTACTGGGGGATGGCTAATAACATTAATCTTAAGGATTATGTATTGTACAAGTATAAAGTAAGAATTAAAGAACAAAAGGACTCGTTATATTAAATGTTACCGATAATATCAAGTGTAAATTGGGGTGCTGCAGTTCTACAGTGTCTATACGCGAGCCACCACTGCTCATATATATTCTGAATATGAGCTAAGTCGGACCATAAGTAAGTATAATTTTTCGAAATATCTCGACCCCAGCGCCACCTAGCGGGTCCAAACTGATCGTGCGTAAATCTCACCAAAGTTTCATCGCAATCGGATGATTGGTTTAGGAACGTATACGGGACAAACACACATCGATTTATATTTATATATAAATATATATATATATATATATATATATATATATATATATGTAGAGAGAGAAAGAAAGAGTGACAGAGAGAGAGAGTGAGAGAGAAGATTTGCTGCTCCAAAATCTTCAAACTACTAGATCAATTTCATGGAAATTTAATTTAAATATTTTGTAGTAGTGTGTCTGAAGTAGTGCATGTGAAAATTTAATGAGGATCAGTTGAGTCGTTCGTTCTTGAGTTAGGTTCAAATTAAGTCTGACAGCAGGCAATGTAGCCTCGATTTAGGTTATATTGACTTTCACAGAGGCGAGTGAGTTAAAACTTGATGCTTTTGTGTAGGGTTTAACAGTTAAATCGAACGTATGAATTGCGTTGTAGTTTGAAAATCAGTGCGTTTCTGAATGTAAAATAACGAGAGCGTCGTAATCGAAAAATCAGTCTTCTTTCGCTAAACTGCGCAAAAATCTTTTTAAACAATTTTTTTATGTATATTTTAAAAGCGTTATTCAAATATGATCTACGTATAAATATTTTTTGACATTTAAATGATTATTATCGATTAGTAATTATCGCATTCGATATTTAAATAAAATAATTTTAATAAAAAACCTGATGTAGACACCACGTGACTTCCTTGTACGCCTATTAAATTACATATAAACATTTTTTACTGCTCTTCATTTAAACTTATTTTATTTGAAAGTGAGACACGATCCTACAATTCTTTAATAACAGTTACAGAACAGAACAGTTACACGATTGATAAAATATTAGTTTTTATTAAGATCGAATATTTATACAATTATTAATTTATGAAATATTGGGTTAGAGTAAGTCACTTTATTACTCTTTAAATAAATTTAAGTGTTATATCTATCTAATATTATGTTTTTTAAAATTATTATGGTGTAACCATCAACAAAATGAAAACATAAAGAAAACAGGAGAAGGTTTCTAAATTTTATAGCGAAACTTATTATTAAGTAGACTGAAACAAACGCATTAATAAAAGTAATACAATTGTAAATTATAATTTTCAGTTAATATAAATAATATAGTTAAAAGAAGAGACAGACTTATAGGCCACATACTAAGGCATCCTGGAATAGTCGCTTTAATATTGGAAGGACAGGTAGAAGGGAAAAATTGTGTAGGCAGCCCACGTTTGGAATATGTAAAACAAATTGTTGGGGATGTAGGATGTAGAGGGTATACTGAAAAGAAACGACTAGCACTAGATAGGGAATCTTGGAGAGCTGCATCAAACCAGTCAAATGACTGAAGACAAAAAAAAAAATATATATAAATAATCAAATGTTTCACCAAATCTGATGTGGCTACAACATGACTTCCTTGTACGCCTTTTAAATTACAGATACACATTTTTAAAAGTACAAAAAATTTTATTTCACTAATAACTTATGATTTTTTTCATAAAATTTTTTTTACAACTTGTAGTTAATAATTAAATAAATAATATAAATAATAATTAAATAAATCAATATATTTAAATTAAAAAAAAGGTTGGAGATGAAGTCTGATTCCAACCGATATCCCTTCCTGTTGTAAGATCCAAATATTTCATTAATTAAAATTTTGTTTGGCTATAACTCTGGAACCGATGAAAATAAGTATCACTTATGTGATGTATTGATGAAAAGCTCTCAATAAGTGCTTATTACTGCAGTTAAGAAAAAGTTCAAAATCCAATTATTTTTTTGGATTTTGGGCTTTTTTGGATACTTTTGGTTCAATCGATTGCAGTCAAAAGGGCACGTGCACAACTGCATTTTACAACATTCGTATATTTCAACGTCCTACGGCTAATCGTTTTTAAGTTATGCGAGATACATACGTACGTACCTTCCTTGTTTCGTTCAAGGAAGTACAAAATTACATATACCACATTTTTAAAAGCACATAAAACTTTATTTCACTACTAACTACTGATATATTATCATTTATTTTTTTATTGTTATTATCGAATTATTATTTATTGTAATTTTTTTTTTTTTACAGTCGGAGCTAATAATTATTAATAAATCAATATATTAAAATAATAAAACAAAGTTAAAAGGAAATGAAGTCGCATTCGAACCGATGTGTCTTCCCGTTGTAACATCCAAATATTTCATTAATTAAAATTTTATTTGGCTATAACTCTGGAACCGATGAAAGTAAGTATCACTTAGGTGATATATTGATGAAAAGCTCTCAGGGCTTATTATTGCAGTTAAGAAAACATCCAACATCCAAACTGTTTTTGATTTTGAACGCGATCGCGTTTTAGAAATTTTTAAAAACCTTTTGGCTTATCTGTCAGACCCGGTAGTTGGTGCTGTGATCAGATTCTAGGAATTTTTATTTTATTTTGTTGCTTTTTCGCATGTCAGTTAATTGCGTTGTAGCTTTGTGTTATTACTACATTAAAATTCTTATGTACTAGAATTGCGCGCTTATTGAGAATATTTTATTATTATTTATTGAAATAACGTTTTAAAGTGTAATTAAAAAATATACATTGTACAAATTTGTAAGGTGCAATATTTAAGTGAGTATTTTACATGATTTTTCATTAATTTTTAATGATGTACACACGTGCATTTAATTACAAGCAATTTAACCGAAAAATTTTAATTGTCACTTTTCATTTGATTCTATGCAACTTATGAAGTATTGAACAGCTCTTTGAAAATAAAAATTTAAGTTTGTAAAAAAAAATTATAACATTTATATAATTAAAAAAATTTTCCAAAATTTTTTTAAATTTACAATTAATTTTAGTTGAAAGTATAGTATATGCTTTGATTGAAAGTATTTTACCAGATTTACAAGCTAATTACACTTATCATGCGTGGCTACGTGAGCGATCTATTTTGGCCGCAAAAAATATAGATCTCGACGAGATTACTTTTAAAATACAACATTCACTGCCTGGCAATGAAATATCATTCAAGTCGATCAAGTCACAAGGCCAAACAATGTCAATTTGTGGGTTGGATCTAGAAAATCCGTGCTTCTCGCATGGCCCCATTATATGTTGCGTGTTCAAGGGTGGGCAGACCATCAAGTTTGTTCGTTTATACCCCTCGGGGATTAACTAAAAGTATTTTAGTTGCATCAAATCGCATTAAGATAAAAAAAACAAATTTTATTCCTGTTAGTATTAAGATTAAAAATATATTTAAAGATTTATTTAAAAATATACCTGTCATAAAAATGATTTGAATTTTTTCTTTCTTGCTATTATCTAAGACAGTTATAAGTTTGTACTCAATACATTTAAGTTTATAGTATACAGGTACACTCACACGCAATTGATAGGTCGAGTTGTGATAACTGTACGCGTGGTGGCGCCACGTATTTTAAAAATATTTTTTTTTTTACATTTTTTTTCAACAAAACGGTCCAAACAATTTATAGTTTATTTGAACATTTTTTTAATTTTTGGATTTACAATGGGTTGAACAGGATGACGTCAGTCGGGCCGCTAGTGTATATATATATATATATATATATATATGTGTGTGTGTATGTATTTTTTTTTATGTATACTTTTGTGTAACCTTTGTCTTTTATTTTCCTTTATTTTTTGTTTTTTTTTAAAGTTTGTTTTCTTTAGTTATTGCGGCTGGGTGTTATATCAACAACCAAGACGAAAAAAAACGATGAAAAGACAAACGATTGAATCAATGAAGGAAGAATGTATAAGATAAAGAAATTTTTGATGTGCTACAACGCGCACTCAATCGCTTGTACAAATATGGTGTAAGTGGAAATCGACAGTATATATATATATATATATATATATATATATATATATAAAAGATAACAAGTTAACTGAATAACTGGAAACAATAAACCGGACTTTAGTATCTTTGTGTTAAAAACAGAAGTATAAGAAATATTTTTCTTATTGTCTTATCAATATATTTAACAGATAAAAAATAAACAAATCCTTTACTCTCATCGGTATGTAAAAATAATATTATAATATAAATCAATACATTTCAGGGATAAAAAGCTGTTTTACCATTTGCTTGGATGGATTAAGGGTTACTTGTAAAAAATTGATAAAACCAACAATATGACAATTTGTTTTGACGCGAAACGTTTTTAAAATCACACTGAAACATGGTACGGATACCAGAATAGAAATTTGTAGCGTAACGAAAAGGTCTGTATCGTTCTTGATTATTCATTTTTTCTTTTTTACTCGCACGTGGCGGTCGGCATTCGCCTGGAAGGCGTTACCTCAGCCGCATCTATGATTGGTAACCTACCCTAGCTAGGGACCTTTGCTGGCTCCCCCCCTCACGATCGGGGTCTCCGTTGCATCACCGGAACGTTGTGACCTTCCGCTTCTGGAGGGCCCGAAAATTCCTCCGCAAGAGGGCTCCTACTTCTACACACGGTCCGGGTATGCTCCCCACACATATCACCCCCGTCCAGCGCGCCCTCCTCGCATTCCTCGAGGTTCCTAATGCTTCATCGAACGCCCCGACTTCATCCACTGTTGCGTGTGGTTAAAGCCAAGACGCCCTCGGTAGAAGGTCTGTCCTCTGGCTCTATACGGTCCCTCGTTTCGTTGTCCAAAAACCTGGGCAACCGGCACAAGGTTTCGTTTCACACACACACAGTAAGATACATTACAACAATCAAAAGTAAGGTAACCGTAGAAAAACATTCAAAAATAGTGTGTGCCGGGGTGTCAGGTGAGCTACAGTATACACAGTGTGGTGTGTCCCGTCGTCTAATTTGTAAAAATACGTGCTGAATTCCCCGTGACCCGAGAGGAGTTGTGTAACGCGTCACCTCTCCGTGCTTCCTCCGTAGCCACGGGGCGATGTGTGGTATCCGACGGCGGGTCCACGCACCCTTATCAGAGGCATCCCAAATCCTCTGCCACCCCTCTTCCAGTAGTCTGCGTTCATCTCCTCTAGGTGTTCCCTTCTGCGTCCTAATGAGTTCTTCAGCACGAAGTTTAACAAGGGGAATCCTCGCAGTGACCTCGAACGCTATTCCCGACACCGTTCTATGTGAAGCGGTCACCTTGATTGCCGCTCTCCGTTGCAAGGAGGACTGCCGTTTGACATTCCGCTTCCTGTTCAAGGCCTCAAACCAAATTGGGACCGCGTACATTAGGGACGATAACGCGACCGTCATGATCATATTTCGTTTGCTCGCCTTCGGTCCTTTTTGCGTCGTCATCATCCTTCCCGATGACGCGATCACCTGATCACACTTCTTAATCGCCTCTTGCAAACGGACGGTGAATAGCCCCGACCGATCATTCCACACACCAAGGTGTTTTGCTCGGCGGTGTTTCACCACCTTAACTCCGTCGACGCCTATTCGCAAAGGCCTCAACCGTCGTATCCCTACAATAGCGACCGCTGCCGTTTTGGTGGAATCAAGCTTAATTTCCTTCTATAATAACTCTCTTAGTCTCAGAGATGTAAGTGCGGTGTCATTTTATGACGTACGTACACGGTCAGTTGGCCGATACGACTTTAAGTTCACTGGCGAGCGGGTTGGCGGGGAAGGAGTACTACGCAGATCGACCAAAATTGGCGCTCTCGCTCATTTCCATTCGGTATAGCTCACGATTTAGACGCGATAGCGCGGCGATTCGTGTGCTTGTCGAGATAGATCGATTTAAATAATAAGTGTATTTTGGACAATATTTACGTGTAAAAACGTATAAAAATTCAATATGTTAGCCACAGCTCGCGCAAAAGCCAGTCGGAAATATAAATTACGTATATCGTTGGAAAGGGGAGGTTATAGGTCACGCACGCACAGGTACCCCGATGTCCGGTGATGAGCTAGAGAGACTGTTCCGGAAGCGTTGCAAAGCTGGCCCGGCGCGATCGGTGAACGACGCCGACGGCGCGAGCACCTCTACCGCCGCTGTACTAATGGACATGAGTGAAGATAACATCCATAATAAATATCATGTACCATTTAGTGTTTGTTTTATGTTAAAATTAAATTTTGTACGCAGTGAACGTCTCGTTTTTCATCAATCCAATACACTGAAAGTGACTCGCTGATGTAAAACCTGAACAATTTATCTTTAGAGTTTTTCCAGTTGAAGGAAGTAAAATTTCCCGTTGGAGATTTTCAGTTTTGTTCAAAAAATACGACGGTGGGTTTCACCCACCGTCGTAGACCAACCCGGTGGGCCGACCATAAATTGGTCGGCCCACCGGGTTGGTCTAGTGGTAAACGCGTCTTCCCAAATCAGCTGATTTGGAAGTCGAGAGTTCCAGCGTTCAAGTCCTAGTAAAGCCAGCTATTTTTACACGGATTTAAATACTAGATCGTGGATACCGGTGTTCTTTGGTGGTTAGGTTTCAATTAACCACACATCTCAGGAGTGGTCGAACTGAGAATGTACAAGACTACACTTCATTTACACTCATACATATCATCCTCATTCATCCTCTGAATTATTGTCTGAACGGTAATTACCAGAGATTAAACAGGAAAAAGAAGAAGGTTAGTAAGAGTCGCATAAATATTACTTCGTATAGTTTCTTTTTATTTCATAAGTTTTTCATTCTTTCGGAATGTTTACCTTTTCTTTCTTCAGTCCATTCTCATCTGTTGAGTTTTTAGTTTTCAAATATTACAAATTATAAAAATAATAGTAATAAAAAATGATTAAAGTCCATATTAATTATTATTAATGCACCCTTAATTTTTTTTCAATTCTGATGTCACTTCTATGCACAAGCAGAAACCAATAATAATTAATAAAGTTGACTTTTATATGAACCAGAGTGCAACTTTCTTAATTTTCTATTCTTTGCGCCTCTTTGTAACCGGGTTTTCTTTGTACTTCTGGTTTTGTCTTTTTTAACATTTTTAAAAGTAGTTTGATATTTTTTTAAATTTGAACTTTTTTGTTACATGCTGTTTCTACTTATGAAAATTTTGCGGAACTTTCTGAAAATCATTCGTTTGATCAGTTTAATGTAATTCTCCGATGGTTTTTATTTTGTGTCAATCCCTTAATCAAATTACGTTTTTCTACGTATGATGAAGTTATGTTTTTCATAAATTATAATAATTTTTTATTTATCGTTTAACCTCCTGCACGTACTTCCTTCTACAACCACTGATCATGAATACCTTAATATTTTCCCATTAATCTTGACCTTTAACAAAATTCTCCTCTGAACGTCTCTTCAACAATTTTACTCAAAACCTTTCCGTTTAAATTTAGAACTTTGTCTTGTAATAAATCACAAAACCTCTACGGTTTTTTTTATGACTTCTATAATCGCATTTGATTTACCGTCATAATATGCTTCACTTTGTTTTAAGTCTTTCTAATACTTAAAACCACGTTGAAGTTTTTGTTTATTAATTTACGTTTAACTAGCAGACCCGGCAATGCTTCGCTATTGCTAGATTTGAGTTCAAGATTCCTTGACAGGTCTGCGGTCGATGACTGTTCTAGCGATCATCGGTTGATACCTTTCAAAATAGTGGATGAGCTGCGCGATGACCACGAGGGATACTTTCCTGTTCACCGGGGGAGTTTCCTGCATAGGAAATTCTCCTCTGTTGGAGTCCAGACTGGAGATTTTTTTCTCGAGACCTTACAGCCTGCCATTAGACCCGGCAATGCTTCGCTATTGCTGGATTAAATGAACGCGATTGAAACTTCACAAAATTTACCTTTTCACTTTATCTATTTTTTCTTTTTCCTCTTTTTCCGTTTTTCCCGCGCGTAAATCAGTCCAGTAGTTTTTTAATCTATACCGGACACACATACGAACATCCCAATCTGATAGTGGAAGACACCCGTCTTAGGGGAAGGGGGGGGGGAAGGTGTGGCGACCGTCCGGTCGCCACACCTTCCCCCCCCATTCCTAGCCGTGTATGGAAGAAAATTTGTGCAATTTTCGGATCATCGAAACAATCTATTCTCGGTCTTATTGATGAAGGAGAACTCCTTTCATCATCCTCGGAAGTGGCAAATAGTCTAGCAAAATCTTTCCGCTCGGTGTCTCTCACCTCATCATATAATAACGATTTTCAACGGTACAAGATACAAATAGAAGTATTATCGTTAAACATTGGTGATTCGGTTGGTGAATTAAACACTCCATTCGTATTTAAAGAATTGTTACATGCACTTAAAAATTCACGGGACACTTCCCCTGGACCGGACAACATTCGCCTTTCCATGCTTTCACACCTTCCTAATTCGGCACTACAACTTTTGAATATTTTCAACGGTTTATTCTCCGAACAAGTCTTCCCACCCGGCTGGTCAGAAGCATTTATTATACCGGTACTAAAACCTGGTAAAGACCAAACGAACCCCTCAAGCTACCGCCCTATCTCTTTAAAAAGCGTTTTGTGTAAAATAATGGAGAGAATGGTAAACCGCAGACTTACATGGTACTTGGAGAAACATGGCTTTCTATCTCCAGAACAGTGTGGTTTTCGACAAGGACGATCTTCTATTGACCATTTACTGTCACTAGAAACAGCCATACAAAACGCTTTCCTAAATCGGCAGCACCTCGTCGCTATCTTCTTCGATATAAAAAAGGCGTATGACACAGCCTGGCGACGTGGTATTCTTAACACTCTCAAAGAATGGGGAATCAAGGGCAATATGCTTGCTTTTATCCGGGGATTCTTAAATCACCGAACGGCTCGTGTTCGTGTGGATGATTCGCTCTCAGATAGTGTCATCTTGGAGAATGGAGTGCCCCAAGGTAGCGTATTAAGTGCCACCTTATATTCTGTAGCCATAAACGATATTACCAAATGTGTTCAGGCTCCTGTCTCATGCTCTCTATTTGCTGACGACTTTGCTAACTACATTGCAAGCCGTTCAGCACCTACAGCAGAGAGACTACTGCAGAACACTATATCTCACCTTGAAGCTTGGTCCAGGATTACTGGTTTCACATTTTCATCCGAAAAAACAAAATGTGTAGTTTTTTCTCGGCTACGAAACCCTTCTATTCCGCAAATATTTCTCAACGGAGAGACTATTACTATCTCTACTTACGTCAAGTTTTTAGGTTTATTTTTTGATAGCCGTCTTACTTGGGTCAAACATTTAAAAGAACTGAAAACAAAATGTTCCAAACTTCTAGATATGATGCGAGTCCTTACTAACACCAACTGGGGAGCCGATAGATCATGTATGATACGTTTTTACTATTCCTTTGTTCGCTCCCGTTTAGATTACGGTTGTGTCGCCTACTCTTCAGCTCGTCAAACCGTGCTTAAAATGCTGGATAGTGTACATCATGCTTTCCTTCGGCTTGCCACAGGCGCGTTTAGATCAAGTCCTGTCGCAAGCTTACTTGTAGACTGTGGTGAACCATCACTTTGGGATAGACGAGACCGGCTCTTATTATCTTATTTTGCTCGTCTCAGAGGACAGCCAAATCACCCGGTTCTTGACCCGGTCTTTAGAAATCCTAATCTAGGAAAGTATGAGGATCATCCACGTCGTACTGCACCTGTAGGTGTCCGTACCTGGCGTCTGCTGCAGCATATAAATGTTGACACACCGTCATTCTTTCCTATGTATGCTTGCTCATATCCTCCATGGAGAATAAACCTCATGAATTTTAATTTTGACCTGACTACATATAATAAACAATCAACACCATCTATTGTCTTTCAGCAAATGTTTCAGTGTGTTCTCTACAAGATGAAACCAGACGCGGTTGTATACACTGTGATGGATCGAAACAAAACGATACAGTTGGGTGTGCATTTGTTGTCAACGAGAGAACTTATACGTTTGGTCTACCCGGTATTACGAGTGTGTTTACCGCTGAACTATACGCTATAAATAAGGCTCTAAACATCATTAACCCTAAATATAGAAAAATTCTTATTTGCAGTGACTCGTGTATCGCTCTCCAAGCCTTAAAAAACTTTATTCTAAACATCCTATCGTCATTGAAATTTACAACGCAATCGCCGAGTTGAATAATCGCAACACAGAATTAAGTTTTTGCCGGGTCCCTAGCCACGTAGGGATTCCAGGTAATGAACATGCAGATTCCGCTGCCAAAGAAGCATGTAACCAGCCTCCTTTCACCACCCGAGTTGCTACTTCTGATTTCATTAACTATGTAAAGCAATTACTAAGAGCAAGGTGGCAAGGTGATTGGACGGCTACCGTTGATAATAAACTCCGTCAGATTAAAGATTCTGTGTTACCATGGGACACCTCATACAGAAAACCCCGGCGTGAGGAAGTAGTTCTCTGTCGATTGCGGATAGGACACACGAGTACCTGTTGACAAGAGGACAAGCACCTCTATGCGCACGATGCAACTGCCGCGTGACTGTGCGCCACATACTCGTGGATTGCATATGTTATGCGGCATTGCGTCGTAAATTTAAACTACCCAGTAACATCCGTGGTATCTTGTGTAATGATAAAGAGGTTTTAAACCAGATGTTTCTGTTTTTGCGTAGTATAGGGTTAATACAAAAAATTTAATTACTCTAGTCCTATGTATTGTTTTTGTTATCCGAGTAGCGAGCCTTTTACACTCCCTATCGTAATTTTGTTTTATATATATATATATTCATATTTTGTTGTTTTTTTTATGTTTTTTAAATTCGTCTGTGATATTACTTGTAAGACTTTAAAAATAATAGTTTTAAGTTTTATTTCCTTTTTTAGTTTTAAGTTTTATTTATTTTTAATATGATAGTTTTTAACGTAGTTTTAAGTTACATGTTAGTGTTTTTGTTATCCGAGAATGGGCCTTTTACACCCATTCCGGATTTTGCTTACTGCGATAGTAGTTTTAAGTTTTAATTACTTTTACTTTTATTTATTTATTTATTTTCCGGGCGATGATAACGACCAATCGTTTTTCGCCCTAAAAAAAAAAAAAAAAAAAAATGATGAGCTGTAACGGGAGACACGCATATGAACAGTGCCTTTTATATTTATAGAAGAAGAAAGTGTATCTGTGTATTTGTTTGCTTGTTTCGTATTATGGCGCCACCTAGCGAATCCATTTTTCGAAAAAAAAATTGTTTTCATCTAACTAATGTTTATTCTGAATATGAGCCCGATCGGATCAGAAATACGATTTTTCAAAATATCTCCACCCCAGCGCCACCTAACGGGTCTAAACTAATTCAGAAACCTTGGCGGGCGTGCGCACAACAATTCACCAAAGTTTCATCGTAATCGGATGAATGGTATAAAAACGCATACGGGACAAACATTCATTTTTACTTCCTTGTAAGAAGTAAAGGAAGTATATCGGTTTGCTTGGAATTTCTCCCGTCACCGCTCCATTCGGTCGCCCTAAAGCATAAAATCGAATGTTTGTGTCACTTACGGCTACTGAGCGACGAAACAGTTTAGCGACCGGTGTCCTAAATAGCTTCTAGAGTTTACCTGACAGCGTGAGCGGACTAAGTGCGGTTCCAACCGCACACTTGACATATATTTACTAAAATGGGTAGGCGCATCCCGTCAACTGCTAAAAATATATATGATATCCATAAATTATAATTGACGTAACTTTGGTTTTCAAATTTCAACGGAAATATTTTGACCATCCCTGAAACCATTTTGAGTAGTTCGGGATGACGTCTGTACGTATAACTCAAAAACCGTTAGCTGTAAAACGTTGAAATTTTGGATTTAGGACTGTCGTAATATCTAATTTTGCACGTTCTCTTTTGATTGCAATCGATTGGACCAAAAGTGTCAAAAAAAGCCCAAAACCAAAAAAGAAATTTAGATTTTGGACGTTTTCTTAACTGCAGTAATATGTCTTCATCGAGAGAGTTATAGTCAAATAAAATTTTAATTAATGAAATATTTGGATCTTAGAAAGGAAGGAAAGGAATTTTTTTAACTTTTTTTAACTTTTAAAAAAATTTTTTTTTTTAAATTTAAATATATCTATTTATAATTATTAACCCGCGATTGTAAAAAACCTTTACAATAAATAATAATTCAATAATAAAAAAAAAAAATATGAAAAAATCAGACGTTATTAGTGAAATAAATTTTTATGTGCTTTTAAAAATGTGTATATGTAATTTAATAGGCGTACAAGGAAGTCATGTGGTGACCATATCAGAATTTTTTACTTCGAAAAAAAACATTTTACGTCGTTCTCAAAATTATGAAACACTTTTTCATTATATTTGAATAGTTTTGTATTCTTAGCGTGCTTTGTAAAATTAATTAGAGTAATAAAATTGCTTCTTATATTCCAATATTTTTTGAAAACTGTATTTTCCTTATCTAATTTACAGCTTCTACTTTTTGTTCTGTTCTTCTATAAATTATTTCAGTTATTTGGAAACGGTTTAGATTTTTTTAATGTTTATTTAAATAACGTTTTTATTGATGTATATGAATAACTGGTGCAAATAAATTTTGCATAGTAATGTGTGTAGCCTTACTCATTTTTACTTCTCTTTGGCAGTTCAGGTGTTAAATGATCAATTCTGACCGATTTATTCCTTTTTTAATTTTTGTTGAATTCAAGTCAAAGAATCTTCTCTGAAATCATCAATCTTTCCCCCTGCTGTTACATTTTATCATATATCATGAATCTTCTACGCATTGAATCGTTCGTTCTTTCGCTAACATCATTCCTTCATCCGGAGTTCTAATCTTATATTTTGACTTTATTTCTACAAAAGGTTTTAATTATTCTGTATGATTTATTTCTTATCGTGCAATTATCCTATTCTACTAAGGGGCATTTATATGTGTGCGTCCCCCTTAGCTGATCGAACATACTGCCTGTCAAAAAATCATAAGATTTTTTTCTTACTGGCGGACAAACTGCTGAAGGACGGCCATATCCGCGTTAGGTGGGGTGTCTTGTCTAGTTCTGAGGAGGTCCGCGGAAGAACGTTGTTATCAGTGTTGGGGAATCGGGAACTGGACTGGGTCCTGCAACGGTCCCGATAAACGAGGTCATTGTTTAAACTGTGGGGTTCCGGGATTCCGTTAAAGCCCATCAGGGCTAGAAACGGGGAGGGGTGATGTGGTGACCGGAACGTCACTAGGCGGGTGTCTTCCTCTACGGGATTGGGATGTGGGGTTGCGGGACATCTTCGTGCGGATTGTTCAATCTTTCTTTGTCCTATTTAGCCTACGGTAATTACCTTTCAGATAATACTAAAGAAGATGAATGGGAATGATATGTATGAGTGTAAATGAACTGTAGTCTTGCACAGTCCTGTTCCACCGTTCCTGAGATGTGTGGTTAATTGAAACCCAACCATCAAAGAACACCGGTACCCACGATCTAGTATTCAAATCCGTGTAAAAATAACTGACTTTACTATTACTTGAACGCTGTTACTTTCGACTTCCAAATCAGCTGTTTTGGGAAGACGCGTTCACCACTAGACCAATCCGGTGGGTTTCGAGCGGATTGCCTGACAGAGGCAAAGTGTTCCCTGTGTAATGTTCGGGGTCAGTCTTTGGGGGTCGTGGCTGCAGGGCCAGCTCCGACAAATAAGACCCGTCGCCTGTGTCTTGGAGAAAATCTGCGTTGAGACATCCCCGTCCAGGAAGGGTGTGCCGCTTAGGTGTACCATTGTCGATGATTGGGCGGCGACTCCCCTGGGGTTTTCTTGGGAGATTCGTATTGGGGAACACCAATAATCACCGTAATCTCAGTGGGATATTCCTTTGGGGTTCCTCACTTGAGGCGTGTCGTAAAGACCGAGTCCTGGCGGGTTGATTCCTTTGGAATCCCCTCATTAGAGGTACGGCGCAGAACTTAATGACCGAGTCCCGGTTTTCTGGTGGGAACTGTGATTCTCAACGAGGTAGCTTGAGGCGATGACACCCCCCTTGAAGCTGTGTTTATGCTTAGTTGCGTGTCCGGATCCAGGAAAGGGGGATACAAATTACGAACTCAAAAAACAGTAATAATAATTATAAAATAAATTAATAAATTTAACTGCCGTAATTCATTCATTCAATATCGTAGCAGATCTTAAAACACAACTATTTTCGATAAAAATAAATCGACTCTGAAAATACTATTGATTATCTATTTTTAAAATCCATTGATATTTTGACGGAAGGTTAGTTTCGTATTACGATAATTTCTTTCGTAAATTGAATATAATATTTAAATAATAAATGAATTAATTTAATTTAAGTTTTCCAGCTGCCGTAGTTTTTTGTTTTATTTTGCAAATGGATATTATGAATGTTGATGAAAATGTTGATGAGTGTGCAATCTTTAAAAGATATTGTTAGAGATGTACTGGAAGTGACCCTTTTGCAAATTAAAGATATCAATTAGTTAAACAATTTCAGTGGATATATGAATGACGTGTCGCTTAACAGTTTTTTTTTTAAATTTTGTGAGCGATTTCACAAGAGGTAATCAATTTTGGATACATAATAATAGCACTCGGAGACTCTGCCTGCTAGGGTCTAGCTGTGGAGGTGTGCCATAGGCACGCCTTGCAGCTATTTATAGTATAAAAACTTCCATATTTTAACGTTATTTTGTTTAAATTTTTTTAACTTCACATAATTTTTTATTAGTACGATTTTTTTCCATAGCTCTGTTCTCAATTTTTTTTTTATTTGAACTTTTTATAATTACTAAACTCTTATCAGAATGGAAAATGTACTTCTGGATACATTTTACAGCGTGTAATTTGATTTTAAAATCTCTGCTTACCAATTATATAGACTATCTTATACATTTATGTATTTTCTGATCTCAACCAATCTATTTCCTAATCGTTTATGATTTTTAAATCATAAACTTTGTTCTAGAATGAAACTTGATAATTTTATAACCGTAGGTGGGTGTTAACTAAAAGCATACATTTTCGTTCGAAATAGAATTAATATAAAATTTTTCTTTTACAATTACCTTAGAAATAAGCCTTTTTTTGAGGGGGGGGAAGATGGAAATGCATTTACGCACGAAGTATCGGACTCCTGCTGGTGGTCTAATCCAGCCGCCATCAATAGACTACCGACTAAAATCAACCCCCTTTGGAATAAACCTACACACCCCCGGGACATCCGAAGGCATAACTTCAGGATGTGTAGGCCCTCTTACACATCCTGTTACACAAACAAATGCAACAAGTTGTGCCACGACAGCATATCAAACAGCCAAATTTTCCACGACGGCATACCGTTAAATTAACCGTTTGGATTGCAGCCAGTGTGAAAAGAACAAATGTCCCGGAGGACTTCAGGTCTGGTCCGTTCGGGAGCCGAGTATAACCTCTAGTCTCCCACTTCAGCCCCAACTTTGAGGACCGCTTGGATTTTGCACTAAGTTGATCGCAACCGACATTTAAGCTTATTAGCCCCAAATAAGTGTGTACTCCAATTCGACCAATCGCCATGCTAAAGTTAGTAAATCACACCCGGGAGAGTGACACACACCCCTGGGCACGACCTCCATTGAAACTAATAAGGGGAACGCAACCTCATTTCGGTCCGCGCAGGAGCCGGGGACAAACCCCGCACTCGTACTAGATCACATGATGGTGTCCCTCGTAGCATTACCATGCGTTAACCATTAATGCATGGTAATGCTACGAGCATTAACCACGGCCTTGAAAATTTGAATTGATTTGCATAGCATTTCTCCCGCCACCACCCCATTCGGTCTCCCTAAAGCAAAATACCGAATGTCTGTGCCACAAACGGCTATTGAGCCTTGATACAGTTAAGCAACCAGTCCTAAATAGCTCGTGGAGCTAACCTAATTGCGTGAGCGAACTAAGCATGGTTCTCGCATCACTTGCTTCGTGTATCAGTTGTCATATATTTTAAAATGGGTAGGTCCATCCCGTCAATTAATAAAATATGCATGACGTTCAATAAATTAAATTTATCTCGTCAAGACAGCAATTCGCTGCTACGTCAAGGTCGATGAATGCCAGTAAGTACCTGTCCACCAATATTAAAACGCTTGGAGCTTTAATTGACTGATGGCCAGCCATAACTCTCGGGTAGCTTCCCACAGCAGCGAGCTAAAAGTGTTTCCCTTAAATAAACTACTGTTCAGTAGTTTATTAACTACTGAACAGTAGTAGTTGCTGAACAGCAACTTTTCAGCAAATGTTTCAGTGTGTTCTCTCCAAGATGAAACCAGACGCGGTTGTATACACTGATGGATCGAAACAAAATGATACAGTTGGGTGTGCATTTGTTGTCAACGAGAGAACTTATATGTTTGGTCTACCCGGTATTACGAGTGTGTTTACCGCTGAACTATACGCTATAAATAAGGCTCTAAACATCATTAACCCTAAATATAGAAAAATTCTTATTTGCAGTGACTCGTGTAGCGCTCTCCAAGCCTTAAAAAACTTTTATTCCAAACATCCTATCGTCATTGAAATTTACAACGCGATCGCCGAGTTGAATAATCGCAACACAGAATTAAGTTTTTGCCGGGTCCCTAGCCACGTAGGGATTCCAGATAATGAACATGCAGATTCCGCTGCCAAAGAAGCATGTAACCAGCCTCCTTTCACCACCCGAGTTGCTACTTCTGATTTCATTAACTATGTAAAACAATTATTAAGAACAAGGTGGCAAGGTGACTGGACGGCTACCGTTGATAATAAACTCCGTCAGATTAAAGATTCTGTGTTACCATGGAACTCCTCATATAGAAAACCCCGGCGTGAGGAAGTAGTTCTCTGTCGATTGCGGATAGGACACACGAGTACCTGTTTACAAGAGGACAACCACCTCTATGCGCAAGATGCAACTGCCGCGTGACTGTGCGCCACATACTCGTGGACTGCATATGTTATGCGGTATTGCGTCGTAAATTTAAAATTCCTAGTAACATCCGTGGTATCTTGCGTGACGATAAGGAGGTTTTGAACCGGATGTTTATATTTTTACGTAGTATAGGGTTAATGCAAAAAATTTAATAAGTATGTATTCTTTCGTAATTGTATGTATTGTCCTATGTATTGTTTTTGTTATCCGAGTAGGGAGCCTTTTACACTCCCTATCGGATTTTTTTTTTTTTTTTTTTGTTTGTTTTTTAAATTCGTCTGTGATATTAGTTGTAAGATTTTTCTGATATTAGTTGTAAGACTGTAAACGTAATAGTTTTAAGTTTTATCTCCTTTTTTAGTTTTAAGTTTTATTTAATTTTAATGTGATAGTTTTTAACATAGTTTTAAGTTGCATATTAGTGTTTTTGTTATCCGAGAATGGGCCTTTTACACCCATTCCGGATTTCGTTTCTGTGATAGTAGTTTTAAGTTTTAATGTTATCTAAAAACCTTAAATTATTTTTATTTATTTGTCTATTTATTTATTTTCCGGGCGATGATAACGTTCAACCGTTTTTCGCCCAAAAAAAAAAAAAAAAAAAAAAAAAAAATGAACAGCAACTTCTCATCAAACAAAACACGTGGTACTTATGAACTCTCACTCGGCTGATTACGCAGCTTTTATACTTAATATGGGTCAAATGCAGCTTCAAGCGGTGTAATATTGCGGACAGGTACGTGTTGGCATTCAGCGACCTAGGCGTGGCAGCAAATTGCTGTCCTTGACGGAATAAATTTTCATTTATTGAAAAGTCATATATTTTAGTATGTTGACGAGGTGCGCCTTTCCATTTTAGAATATATGACAAGCGAGCGGTGGGACACGAAGTAAGTGGTGTGTGGCACCATGCTTAGTTCGCTCACGCAATTAGGTTAGCTCCAGGAGCTATAGGACTGGTCGCTTAACTGTATCAAGGCTCAATAGCCGTTTGTGGCGCATACTTTCGGTCTTATGCTTTAGGTGAATGGGGTGGTGCCGGTAGAATTGCCATGCAAACAATTTCTTCTGATATCACAGACCGATTTTTAACAAAATTCGTCGAAATTAGTCGAAATAAATATCATGTACCATCTAGTGTCTATTTCATGTTAAAATTAAATTTAGTACTCAGTCAATGTCTCGTTTTTATTTCAATCCATAATACGCTGACGTACAGACTGACCGATTTTTCAGTAGAGTTGGCCAATTGAAGGAACTAAAATTTTCCGTTGAAGTTTTGTTCGGTTCAGTTTAAAAAATACGATGTTGGCTCTCCTATTTAACTCTACAGATAAGTTAGTGGATCTGTAGCTCGGAGGAACTTCATCCAAGGTCTGTAACGTTTCACGTTAAACCAACGGCCGTGTGTCCTGACACAGCCCTACTCTATTTTTCTCATTTTATTTTCAAGATTTATTATAACGCTATAATTGCTATCAAATAATTTTGTAATTAGTGTCAAACGGTACTATTTTTTTAATTTAGTTTACCCTTGTTCTTTGAAGAAATAGTGTTAAGTAAGTAACCAGATTTTAGATCGATTCTGGTTAGAGGTACTACGTGAACTGCGAATTTTAGAGTGACATTGGTAGGAAATGCAGAAAATATTCATGCGGAAGTATAAAATATGCCGTAATTTTATTTCTTAAAAATATTACTATGGTGGAATGGAATGGAATGCAAAGTTGGCAGGAGTCTATTACTCTCTACTTTATCGCAGAACCTGGACAGAGTCCCTTGCTGCTGGATCACTCTAATCGGGCTTGTTTTTAAAAGGGTTATTTTTTTTTAATCTCGGATCTAATTTTTCAAGTTTTGTCTATTATTATTTTAGTGAATTTAACACGGATTTAATTGCATTCCAATCCGTTTTTAAACCAGCGTTATCGAACCCATTTCATGGGCCGACCGCGGAAGGCTAGGCTTATAAAGCCTGTCCTCCCGACGTAATTCCCCTTCAGACCGTCCACTGAAGTCCTTTCGGTGCTAACTCTTTAATAGGCTAGCAGGAATACGCCACAACGGGGCACTAGCTATAAGGAGGGAGCAATGCGTCCCCTTTTCCGGAGGAGTCGCAATTGCTGGGTTATTTTGTCTTTTTGTAAGTTTTGAAATAGGAGAGGTTGTGTAGAAGCTCTTCATCCGCTTCTGGTATGGCTGCCCTTCAGGACGCATCTCTGCCGGGCTCTGTTCCGGACTCCAGTCCGTGATGTTGAGGCGAGTGGTTGGTCTTCCTTCTTCTTCTCCCTCTTCTTCTTCCGAAGACCTCTTCGTTCTTCTTTGGCCTGCACTTTCCAAGAATTGGTAGTAACCGAAGTTACATACCATTAACCTTGTAATTCCCGAAGCCCCGAAGGGCTGAACGGGGGAAAGTGCAGGTTTCTTCGTTCTTCTGTGCTGTCAGTGGCTGCTGGGCAGGTGTCTGCTGGGCAGGTGGCTGCTGAGCTTGCGACTGCTGGGCTTTTCATTTTGTTACTGTACGAGAGGTTATATCTAAATTAAGTGCAGTTTCATTGTAAAAATATTTTTTCTCAAAGTTTTATAATTTTTTTTTATTTCTCTTAAACTACTTACCTTATACCACTTTGTATAATCGGGGCATGAATTAAGACATTTATCGTAACGATACATCAGTTACAATATATCCTCGTCTTATTCTTCTGCCGCTATTCCATTTAGCCACTGATTAACACATTTTTAAGTTCATCGTAACTCGCGAATTGCTTACGACTCAAAAATTCTTTCAATTTCCCAAACAAATGGTAATCAGAAGGAGCTAAGTCCGGACTATATGGTGGATGATCGTAAATTTTCCATTCAAATGTTCTCAGTAAATCTCGTGTCGGACCCGCAACATGTAGATGTGTTTTATCGTACAGCAGGACGATGTCGTAGGTCAGCCGCCCACGTTGCAGACTTTTAATGGCGCGCCGTAACTAACGTAGAGTTTCGCAGTACGCTTCTGTATTTATACTCCTTCCATCTAGCGTGAAATCGATTAAAACCAAACCGGTCCCAAAACACTGTGCCCATCAATTTGCGTCCAAACCGATTGGATTTGGACGGCTTGATCTTTGTCGATCTGGTTGGCGATTCAGGTTGACGTCATTCACTTGACTGCCGTTTTTTCTCTGGCTTCCAATAAGAAATTCATGTTTCATTGCCGGTAACAATTGAATTAAGGAACTCATCATCTTTTTTCTGTGTACCGCACAAAAAATTCCAAAGCAGATCCCACTCGGATTTTTTTGTGACGTCCGTTAAGAGGTGTGACAACCAACGAATACAACCTTTCTGAAGCCTAAATGGTCGTGATCAATGTGTTTAAAGAGCTCTTGAAACATCAGGAAAAAGAAGGGCTATATCGAAAATCGTTGACCGACGATTTTTTCTAATTTCATAATCGACGCGTTTCAACAAGTCTCTCTGGTTATCGAGAGTCTCCCCGAACGTTTTTCATCGTGCACATTAATTCTATTATTTCTTAACCTTTCACACCATTTTCGGATGTTTCTTTCGTTCGTTACATTATCACCGTACACAGTAACCGATTGATTATAAATTTCAGCCGGTGTAACATTTTGATGGTTTATAAAATGTATGACTTCGCATTAGACTTATAGGCCACAATTAGACTTATAGGCCACATAGTAAGGCATCCTGGAATAGTCGCTTTAATATTGGAAGGACAGGTAGAAGGAAAAATTGTGTAGGCAGGCCACGTTTGGAGTATGTAAAACAAATTGTTGGGGATGTAGGATGTAGAGGGTATATTGAAATGAAACGACTAGCACTAGATAGGGAATCTTGGAGAGCTGCATCAAACCAGTCAAATGACTGAAGACAAAAAAAAAAAAAAAAGACTTCGCGTATTTCATAGTCGGCGTCAACATCTATTTTCCTATTCATTTTATAACGTAATTACTCACACGTGATTAATTATACTGCAACGCGAACAATTTACAGATAACAATGCAATGTGTACCTTACTAATGTGGCCATGAACGACACAGGTTCGCCAGCCTTAAGGACAGAAATTTCCCTGCGGTCTATACTTTAGAGATATCTCTCGTAAATCCCAAGGTATAACCTCGAGCTAAGAAGAACAGTCTTGGTGTATTGCGAGTTGTCTACCGGTATAGCGGTGACAAATGTAATAGATACATCTGAATACCTAATCAGAGTAGTTTTAGGATGAATACGATATCTATCGTTATAATACGTTGTTTAATAATTAAATGGAAACAGCAGAAAAACTGTTTAATTATATAAATTGAAACCGTCTGAAGTTATAATAGTCGCCCTCAACATTGAAAACAAAATTTTAAATTTTATACGGAAAGGTTAAAGTTCATTTATTTTTGTTTAACTGTTGAAAACTTATTTACGGGGTCCCTTACTTTATTAAAAAAAATTTATAGTGCAAATAATAAACTTTTATTACGACAAAACATTACAAGTTAAAATTTTCTTTCACACACATTGTGAAACTTGTCAGAAAAATTAAAACAGTTTTAAATGTTAAGATAAGATTATTTATCATCGTAGAAAAACTAGGAAATTTTATTAAGTAAGATTTACTTGTTATTTTTATCTATGTTCATTGTATATATTTGCACACAAAGAATTAAATGTATGAAAATGTTTATGAAATAATTTTACAGTTTCAAATGAAGAAAGTTAAAATCGTACACAAAATATAATCTTTGTGGAATAAAATTCCCCATTATTTTAATTCCGCTATGAACGTCGTTACGAAGTCACCTTTGTTACTTGTAAGCTCAATAACTTTACGAACATCGACAAGAAATTAAGAATATTCTATTTATTTACCGATTTAAACACGTGCGATATTCGTAATGATTGTTACGACCCAGGGTATTTAAATGAGTGCGAGTCCTTAAGGACTATTTTATTGGCAGGAGGATAGTTGGTCATGCAGAGGATAAGACGGCTACGACCAGTATGGAGCGCTGTGTCTCGCAGGATTCGGTAATCGGACCGATCCTGTGGAACCTAGCATATTACGGCGTCCTCAGGTTGCGGTATCCTGAGAGAGTTTCGATTACCGATTTTTCCGATGACGTCTCCACGGTATTAGTCGCCAGAACAGAAGAGCAGATAATCGGGAAAGGTGAACGGATCATTCTATTATTTGACAGATGGTTGGTGGGCCACGGCCTTAGCCTTGCTACAGGGAAAACGAAGCTGCTGTTGATGGTCGTGAGAAGGCGACACTCCCCCGTCAGGCTACAGGTAAGGAAGGTAGTTATCGAGCCGTTCAGTAGATCCAAATACCTGGTGGTTTGGCTTCACAGCCGGAAAGCCTTTCAAGATCTTGTCAGGGAGGGAATCGATCGCCGTTGATAGGGCTTACCGAACGGTTTTTACAGAGACAGTTCTGGTGGTTGTCTCGCTCCCCTCTATGGAGCTCTTGGCGGAAGAACGGATGCGAAGAAGAGAAGGGATGACAAAGAGCACGGCCAGGAAGGAGACTACAGAGCGCTGGCAGGAGAGATGGACTGGATCAGAGGTGGTTCTCTGGACGAAGTTAATACCAGATGCCAGGCGTTGGCTCAGAAGTGAACAAGGGAAGTCACGTTTGAGATAACCCAATTTTTATCGGGGCACGGTAGCTTTAATAGCTACCTATGCGGCAGGAGGTCGTCTGAAAGTTGCCGTTGTTGTGGAGAATGGGATACCGCAGAACATACTGTCTTCCAGTGCTCAAGGTGGGAGGAAGACAGGATGGTGATGCCGACGCGGTTGGGGGAGGTTACTGCAGATAATATAGTGGAGGTGATGCTTCATGGTGAGCGGAACTGGTCAGTAGTCAGTTAGGTAATAGGGAACTCATCCGAAAGAAGATCCTGGAAGAAGTGGAAGATGGATGAGGAGTGTTAGGACAGGGAAGACAGCCCCGTTCAGGAGGGGTGGGATGATCGGGCGCCCCACCTTCAATGATTGAACGGGGACTCCCGGCGTCCATATTAGGTGGAGAAAATGAAGACCGAGATCCGGTCTAGGGTCTCAGTAGATGACCCCGGATCATACACAGGCGCTTATTAATAGACCAAGACCCAGACACTGGTGGGTGCTGTCAGGAACGGCATAGCCGGGTCTGGCATGGTCTTCGAGAGGAGTGGAGGCAACTGGTACCCTCAAGGCCTTATTATACGGGATCGTGGATCGAGCCTTGAGGGGAAGGGAGTTAAAAAAAAGGGTATTTGAATGAGGTTATTTATTTGAGTTGTTTAATTTTTTAAGGAACTTAAATTTTATTTAAAGAAGGACTTATAGTTTTTAAAAAGTTCTTCCGACAGCTCACACAGCTCCTGGTGGTTCACTCGGCTCCATCCACGTTATAAAAGCTGGCTCCGCATTAGAATAGTTTAGTTTAGTTCCTTCATCCAGAGACTCGACTTGTGTTTGTTATGAATGTACATAGTAATGTTAGATATATAATTTACGAGTTCAAAATTATAATAAAAACAATTTATATTAAAATTATATATTTAACAATGATATACAGAAAAATTCACGAAGAATGTAACAAATTTTCAAGATATGATCTATTGTTAAAAATAAAGATGAAAATTCACATAAACATAGTTCAGTAAATGTTGGAACTCCTGGGGAGAAGTTGGGTAAAAGAAAGACCGAGTCCCGGTTCCCTGCTGCGGGGGTGGGGGGGCGGCGTAGCCAGACCTCATCTCTGAGGCGGGGAATTTGAGGCAGGCAAACAAAGAAGTAAAGATCCGAGACCGGGGAGGCTAACCTGTCGTGCCGGGCGTACTACCGGTGGGCGGGGGACGCCTCCTTAGAGTAAATGGACACTCTCCCCGACTGAGTTGTACTTAATTGGATATCCGGTTGGGGGGAGAAGGGGATAAAAAAAAAAACAAAAAAGTTAATATCGGTTGGCGGAAGATTTCGCTATAATTTATTTGCCTTTGGTAAAGCTAAACTAGAATGTTATTCTTGTGACTCAAATTAAAGGGGCAAATTTAGTGGTTTTATAAGAAATGCGACCTGAAAAAATAGGTCCCAGGGCTGAGTTTTTAATAGTTTTCGAGAAATCTGGAGTAAAAGAAATGCGATTGTCGGGGTTCAAAAAACACTACATTTGTTAAACGGGCAATAAATTCGAAAAAAAATTTTCAACAAAACTTGTACAGAATTTGATTCCGAGTTAAATAGTATGAATAAGGCCCACAGATACTACGATTTGATAACATAAAACTTTTTTTTTTGTTTTCCGTAGGAGGAGGAAAAGACTCTGCCAGCCGCCGCCAGGCCCGCTCTGACGGAAAGTGTGGGGCTATCACCCGCTAAAAACCCTCCCCCTCTACTCACGCAGGGGACAGACCTAATCCACATGGTATGTACACAGCCCCTGCGCAACCACCCGGGCGCTCTTATCACCGAATTACAATAGCTAGAGCGACGTCTCCAGGGGATCATCGGCGAACGACGACTCCGAGGAGCCCCCGCCGCCTACCTCCCTAAGGCTGGCTGCCCACAGCCGTCCGGCATCAGTCTCTCCGTCTCAGGTCAACTGCAGTCTTCCCGTCTGCCTCCCCTCTCCACCGCTGCCTTGTTTCTAATTATGGCTGACACCGCAGTCGTCACTCTCGTCCAAGCATCTCTGTCAGCCGACATCACAGTTATTACGTTATCCACGTTTACTGCGCCGTGGCTCATCTAGCAGCCCTCAAGTCTCTCTACCTTGTGCGTGAAAACGCTACGTGTTCTGCCGTATCGTGCTCCCCACAATTATAGCAGCATCTTATGGTACTCCTACTGATACTGTACAGGTAATCGTTAAAGCACCCTTGCCCGGATAGAAACCGGGTGAGCTCGTAATTGGTACCTGTCGTTCCAGGCTCTGAACATATCATCCGCAGCCACTTTTCTCTCGCTCCCCGAAGTAATACAATGTTTCATCCTGGCCTGCAGATCAATCGGTGGCACACCGGCTACGACTGACGCCTCTTCTGTACTTATCGTGCGGTACCTTGCGATAACCCGCAGACTGAGCCGTTGTTGTTGGCTCAACAACCTCCTCCTGTTGCGTGCCCTTTCAAGAGCACCGACCCAAAGAGACGCGCCATAGAGTACTACTGAAGAGTATACGCTGGACAGTAGGACTCTTCGCTGTCCTGGGGCCACCCATATTGCTCATCAACCTTGTCAGGGCTTGGACAACCCGCTTGCCTTTTCTGACAGCTTCGTCAACATAACATTAAACTTCGTTTAATTCCTTGTTAAAACTACCGTATTTTTATTTTAATAAACTACAAAATTCTTACGTTTGTATATAGTATCTGCGGAATTTATATCATATAAATTTCATATAAAACCACTAAATTAATCTCATAATTTGAGTCAAAAGAATTACCGTTTGGCTTAATTTTACCGAAGTCGCATAAACAAGGGCGAAATCTATGGCCAGCCGACACTCGCTGATGAAGTGTTTCCGATCCTATGGTTATATAAAATTTCTTCTTTATTTTCACCAGTAGAAGTCTTGAAAGCTTTCTGACGTAAAAACGTCTTTAAAATCACGCCAAAATATACGGGTAAAAGAACAGAAATTTGTAGCGCAACGGAAAAGTCTATATCGTATTGCCTTAATAACTATTAGTCTCAGAGACGTAAATGCGGTGTCATTTTATAATATACACGGTCACAGCTCGCCTGTGAGTATGCGTCACTGATGAGCGGGTTGGTTGTGGGGAGGGGGGGTCACAGCGGTGATCGACCAAAATTGGCGCTCTCGTTTATTTCAATTCAGTGTAGCTCACGACTTAGGACGTGATAGCGCGGTGATTCGTGCGTTTACGTTTAGAGTTTGTCAAGATAAATCGATTTAAGTAATAGTAAATGGATTTTGGACAATATTTATGGGTAAAAAATTAATGTGAACGTGTAAAAAGTATAAAAATGCAATATGCCAGCCGGAAATATAAATTACGCGTATCGTTGGAAAGGGGGAGGTCATGGGCCACGCACAGGTATCCCGATGTCCGGTGCCGAGCGCGCGAGACTGTTTCGGGAGCGTCGCAAATCTGGCGGCGCGTTTAATGAACGACACCGACGGTGGAAGCATCTCTATCGCTGCTGTGTTCGAACTAACGGACATAACGAGTGAAGAAAACATACATCTGTTTCTTTATGGCGAAATCCCAGGGAAACTAAACATGTATTAACAAAACAGTAAATATTCTTTCTTCCTCTAGTTATTTTCTACTGTACATAAGGAAATATTTTTTTCAATCTGTTAAAAAATAATCTGTTTTGTTGTTAATAAAAGTCGATATGTTTAAAATTTTATTTGTTTTCTGTTGACATTATTTACATCAATCTTCTTATAATTAAATTCTCTAAAATTTATGTTTAAAAATTTACGATTTATTGCCAATTTAACAACAATATTGTACGTCAAACGTAAAAAAATGTGTTTTTTGACCTTATTTTTGGCATTTTACATGAGATATCTTAGAAACTAAGAAAGATACAGTTCTGGGACCTATTTTTTCGATTTTCCAGCCCAAAAACCATAAGAAACAATTGAATTTTTCCCTTAATTGACCTTCCCAAAATTTCAGAAAGCCTTAATTTACCCGGAGGAACTGAAACTCGGGCGAAATCCTTCACCCTGTATAACTCGCTAACGAAGCGTTTTCGGACCTATGCTTATATGAATTTTTTCTTATTTTTAGCCTCTAGAATGAGTTGTCAATTTATTGCCTGCCCTATCCTCCTGAATCACCCTGAATGTAATTTAATAGGCGTAAAAGGAAGTCATGTGGTGTACACAATAGATTTTTTTATTTCTTATAATAAATAATATTGAGAAATAAAATTATAATAGTATATAAATAATTTTATATAGATTTGAATACTAGGCATTGGATACCGGTGTATTTTGGTGGTTGGGGTATAATTAACTACACGTTTTAGGATTTGTTGGTCGTTCTATCTGTACAAGTATATAATTCATTTACATGTCGTATATCTTTCCCAGTGGGTTGTGAGAATTTTTTTTGTTTATCTCCGGACCGCTGTTAGGTATTGCTTCAGACGATGAGATGTGATTTGTAGCGCGTGTGAAAATGCCATGCCTGATCGGGATTCGAACCCGGGACCTCCAAATGAAAGAGACGGTACCACTCGCGCCACGGTGGCAGGCGGAATGTTGTAAGGGTTGAGTTGAACAGGTTGCAACGTACACATTACGGAACGCAAGAATGGCGGGATTTTCTATTTTTCTCCCTACAGATCGCAGAACCTGGACAATGTCCGTTGCTGCTGTATCTTCGGGCGGGTTTTTTGGGTTATCTAGTGGCGGTTATAAATTTTAAGTTTTACTTACGGACAGATTTTTTGATTTGCGTTCCTATGCGTATGGGCCAACGTAAAAATGATTTACCGGGTCTGACCGTGGGAGATTAAGCTTTCGAGCCTCGTACTCCCGGCGTGACTCCGTTCAGTCCGTCCCCTGAAGTCCTTTCGGGACCAGCACCTTACGGGTTAGCAGGAATACGCCTACCGGGGCGCCCTAGTTATTTGGAGGGAGGAATGCACCCCCTTTTCTGGAGGGTGTCGCATGTGCTGACTGAATTAAATTGCAAGTTTTGGGGATGGTGGTACAGATTAGGGGAGAAATTTTTTTAAAATTTAGATCAAAATTTTAACACTTTGTACGGTTACAAATTAATAAAAGTAGTATGTCACTAATGTACTTGATAGGCCAATACTTTGTGATATTTGATAATAATTGCCATCATAACTTCATTAAATTTACTTTAAGAATCGATTTTCAGTTAAATTCAAAAGTATGCCCGATTCAAATCAAATTAATGCGTTAAATAAAATAGTAAAATTTATGGAGATGCATGTAGCCCTTACGGTACTTTTGAGATAATATTTGGATTCAGTATCAAATATATAAATACACAGAAAAATTATATCTTTATAACTAAACTCTTATAGAAAAGTGTAAATCGACTTGAAAGAAAGAAAACTCAACTGCAATTAACTATTTTATACGAAGTTCTATTTTATTTGAAAACTTGTAACGGCTATCTTAGATGATATTTACAAAGTTTATTGATGCACCTGAAATGCAGTCTGTGCAGAATAGAAAGTTTTCTATTAGCAGGTAACTTTAATTATGGTAATAACAGCTACTCTTATTTTTGCTTTGTGTATGATAAGAGTTCCTCGAAATCTTATGAATTTTTCAGTTAATAGGCTATTCCTTTTTTTGTAACTCTGTAACAAAATGGGACACTAGTCTGTTATATTGGCTCTTTCCTATATCTTGATGTACAAACCTTTTGCTTTAAATTTAATTTAATTTTTATCAAATTTGCTGTCTTGTTTTAATACCTCGGTCGGGGTTAAATTATTCTAAATATTTATTGTTCGGTGATTCGTACAAATAAATAAAAGTCTTGACCTCGTTTATAATATAAATTGTTTTTATTATAACCTTGAACTTTTTTTTTCCCTACTCTCCCCGACCGGATATCCAATTAAGTATACTCAGTCGGGGAGAGTGTCCTTTTACTCTCAAAGGAGGCGTCCCCCACCCGCCGGCTATACGTCCGGCACTGCAGGTTGGCCTCCCCGGTCTCGGATCTTTTGTTTTAACATTGCCTGCCTCTAATCCCCCGCTTTAGAGCCAAGGTCCGGCTATGCCGTCCCCCAGCGCCTCAGCAGGGAACCGGGACTCGGTCTTTACGCCTTTGGCCTCTAATCGACAGCGCCGACCCCACAAAGAGCCTAGGCTCCCGCAGGGACGACCCCGCCGACCGGGATTTGGTCTTTTATTTTAACCCAAACTCAAACTCCCCTGGAGTTCACCCCCTTCTCAGGTACCCGCACACCAAGGCGTACAGGCCCTCCATGGAGTGACTGTCCGCCCTACCCTACTGTTTATACTCCCGTTCTTCTGTCTTCATCCTCTTTGGCCTGCAGAACCTCCCCGGCGAACCTGCGGAACCATTCCCGGTTCTCATTGTTGTACCCCGACCGGTTTATGAGATTTTCTGGTGTAAGACCATTAATTACTATTTGACCTCTGTTAACGGCCCATGTTGGACATATGAACAACGTATGTTCGGCATCGTCGTTCTCTGGACAATAGATGCACTGCGGGGTGGCTCTCTTCCCGATCCTATACAGATACTGACCGAAAGAGCCGTGCCCCGTCAGTAATTGTGTCATGTAAAAATTGACATCTCCGAGTCTATTGTTATTCCAGGTTTTAATATTAGGGATTAGGCGTCTGGTCCATTCTCCCACTCTGGACCCTGTCCACTCTTCTTGCCATTCTTGTTCTATAATCCCTCCCATCTCTTCTTTCGACATACCGCTGTGCCTGAGGGTTCTGGCTTTTATCTGAAGGTCTATGGGTAGGACCCCGGTCAGTACGCACAGCGCGTAATACGATACCGTACAGTAACTAGCAGCTACACGCAGCAATGCCAGTCTATGGACACTTCTCAACTTCTTTTTATTTCGCTGTATGTTCATTGCCGCCCCCCATATGGGAGCCGCATACAGTACCGTCGAAGTGATAGCCGCGGTTATCAATCTTCGAATAACCATTTTAGGTGTGCCGTGGTTTTGAAATAATCCTCTTAATCCCTTTACAGCAGGAGTAACTCTCCCACAAATCATATCAATATGCTTGCTGAACCTTAAACTTTTGTCCAGAAGTACCCCCAAGTATTTTGTTTCTTTTACTTCATCGATTCTCTGTCCTCTGATATTTAGATTCACACTTCTTAATGGTCTTCTACCCGAGAGGACCAGGCAACAGGATTTATTAGGAGCTATTTCTAATTTGTTATCATCCATCCATTCATCTATTGTTCTAAGCGCTTGGTTTGCCTTGTTCTCCAGTTCATTAATATCTCTGTCTTCTACTAATATTGCGATGTCATCCGCGTATCCTACTATCGATACCCCTCGGGGTAGTTCAGCCTGAAGATTTTATCATAGAAAACATTCCATAAGGTTGGGCCAAGGACAGATCCCTGCGGATACCTGAAATATGGCTTTCCTTTCTAGGGTTTTGACCTCTATGAACCTATTTTGCAGATATTGATCTATCTGATTTACTAAGTATTTACTTATTTGCATGGCTTGAAGCGCCTCAATGATGGCTGTCCAGGAGACCGTACCAAATGCGTTTCTAACATCAAGCATTATGATCATGGGGATTTTTCTAGTCCTCCATGTACCGCTTCTGCAATTTAATGCCCATTTTTTTACCTTCTCGACTGCGGTCACCGTGGACCGTCCCTTTCTAAATCCGTATTGTTCCGGATGTAGACATTGTTTTTCCTCTATTTCCTCTCTAATTCTATTTTCTAACAACCTTTCAACTACTTTTCCCATATTATTTATGAGCGTAATCGGTCTATATGCTGTGTTCTCTTGAATTTGTCCTGCCTTTGGGAGGAAGACTGTTCTTGCTTCCTTCCAGCATTCAGGGAAGCTTCTATTTTGTAGGCCGTAGCTGGCTACATCGACTATTTCCCAAGGTACGATCCTAGCTATTATCTTAATGATGGCCGCTGGGATGCCATCTGGGCCGGGGCTTTTCTTATTTTTTAATAACCTTGAACTTGTAAACTATATATTTAACATATCTATGTACGTTCTTAACAAACACAAGTTGAGTCCCCGGATGAAGGAACTAAACTAAAAGATTCTAGTGCGGAGCTAGCTTTTATAGCGTGGATGGAGCCGAGTGCAGCTGTCCGAAGGACTTTTAAAAATTAAAAGACCTTTAAATAAAATTTAAAGTTCCTCATTTAAAAAAAGAGTCACAAAAAAGTGAACCTTTGCCAGGGATGCCAACCTGAGCTAACGAGTAACAAAAAAAGTGAGAATTTAACAGGGATGCCAACCTTCATGTAAAAATTAATTAACTAAAATAACCTCATTTAAATACTTTGCGTCTTCTGCACGTCCAGATAGAAGGCAGAGACGCCTACTACTCTATTAAGGAGATCGTCACGTTGTTAATAATTCGGCTCTTTTGAAGTTAAAAAAGTATTCTCTTTATTAAATTATTTAAGCCATTAGTGTTAAAACACAAAACATTCCAGATTGTTTGCGATTGAAGAATCTGTTAATCGAAGACCCAAAGACGGTGAGAAAAACATTAGATAGTAAGGAAGAATAAAGTCGGATTAAATAGAACAATTACTAATAGAAGAGAAAGCATTGATTTAGGACAATCTAGTGAATTGAAATGTAATGGAAAGGAACGCTGGAGTAAAATACCGACCGTTCATTGTGCGAGGCAGAAAACATAGGGAAGTGACTCGTATTGTATTGAACGTTAAGTGGTACATTCCTTATGAAAGAATGTCGTGTAGCTTTTATATAGCAAGTGCTAATACAATCATTGGGTGTGATAACGTGTAAAATAAAAAAAAAATACTGTTGAAAAAGAATAAAGTAAGATTAATATAATAATTTTTCTACTTGGATGATGATTAGAGATGTGTTGTATTTGACCAGAAACAGACCTGGGGGCTGGTTTAAATAATTTTTTTTTTTAGGTTTATGTGGAGGAATGTAATATATTTCAGACAGACGGACGGACGGAAAGAGTGAGCGAGAGACAGTGAGAGAACGAGACAGACGGCGAGAGAGAGAGAGAGAGAGAGAGATTGAGAGACAGCGACGGTGAGAGAGAGCGGAGAATCAGAGTCGGAAAAAGAGAGAGACAAGACGGAGAGAAAGAGACATTGATGAAGAGAGGGTGGGAGAGACAGACATACACACAAATTACCTGATGACATTTATTATGATGATTGTACGAATCATATTTTGTATCGGCTAGAAAAGACTGTTTTATTGAAGGCATTTTAAATAAAGCCATAGATAATGGACTAATCCTTAATTGTAACATGAAATTTACTAACAAAAATCAATATCACGAGGAATCAAAACAAAATTTCATGACATGTTCGCAAATTAAAAAAAAATCTGATGTGGACACCACATGACTTCCTTGTACGCTTACATTTTTTGCTGCGCTTCATTTAAATTTATTTCATTTGAAAGTGAGATACGGATCCACCGTTCAGTAATAAAGTGAATAGTTACACAATTGCATTGTGGTGGATTCCACATTGCATCACATTTTTTTGTGGTGGCCATATAAGCGTTTTATATTAATTTTGTTTCACGTCGCTCAAGTAGTTATGTGAGGACATGTCGGATCCGTAACCGTGGACACACCGGTTCGAATCCGACCTCATATACATACAGAGTGATTCAGGAGGATAGGGCAATACTTTGACAACTCATTCTAGAGGCTAAAAATAAAAAAAAAAATTCATATAAACATAGGTCCGAAAACGAACATCTGTTTTCTTTTTTTGTAACATTTTCTTCTAAGATTTCGTCTGTTTTGTTGTTAATAAGAGTCGAAATGTTTAAAATTTTATTTGTTTTCTGTTGACGTTATTTACATCAATCTTCTTATAATTAAATTCTCTACAATTTATGTTTAAAAAATGTACGATTTATTGTCAATTTAACAAAGTTATTGTACGTCAAACGTAAAAAAATGTGTTTTTGACCTTATTTTTGGCATTTTACACGAGATATCTTAGAAACTAAGAAAGATACAGTTCTGGGACCTATTTTTTTCGATTTCCCAGCTTAAAAACCATAAGAAACAATCGAATTTGATCCTTAATGGACCTTCCCAGAATTTCAGAAAGCCTTAATTTACGCGGAGGAACTGAAACTCGGGCGAAATTTTTCAACCTGTATAACTCGCTAACGAAGCTGTATGTTTATATGAAATTTTTTTTTAATTTTTAGCCTCTAGAATGAGTTATCAACGTATTGCCCCATCCTCCTGAATCACTCTGTATAAAGATTTTCTTTTATATATTCTTTAAAATTTAAATATATTGATTTATTAATAATTATTAACCTCTGTAAAATTTTTTGAATTAAAATGAAAAGTACTTAAAATTTTATTTCACTAATAACTTATCATTTTTTTTTCAATAAAAGATTTAAATTAAAAAAAAAGTTAAAAAAAAGGAAATGAAGTCACATTCGAACCGATGTGCCTTCTCCTTGTAAGATCCACGTATTTCATTAATTACAATGTTATTTGACTATAACTCTGGAACTAATGAAAATAAGTACGTATGATATATCGTTGAAAAGATCTCAATGAAGGCTTATTACTGCAGTGAAGAAAAAAAAGACCGGTTTTCAAATTTTTGCGATTTTGATGCCAAATATCTTGAATATTGTTGTCTTTAGTCGTTCCCCAGACCTGAACTTCATACATCCATAACGGTTTCAGGTAGACCTTATGTAGAAGAATTGATATTTCAGAATATAGTAATAGAAATTTAATTAAATAAAAAAATAAGAAACAAAATTTAGTAAGCCAATTCCTTTCTTTACAAAATTATTCGAATTCATAAAAATTGGTTATTTAAGGATGAAGATATTTGAAATCACACGAAAGATATTTTCAATTTCTGAATAATTAGATGCCAAACCCTCTTAAAAATAAAAAAAAAAAAAAAAAAACTGCTCAAATCGGAATGGTTTGATAAGTAGTTTTTCTTCAGTCATTTGACTGGTTTGATGCAGCTCTCCAAGATTCTCTATCTAGTCCCTGACGTTTAATTTCGGTATACCCCCTACATCCTAAATCTTTAACAATTTGTTTTATATAATCCAAACGTTGCCTGCACAATTTCTCCCTTCTACCTGTCCTTCCAAAATTAAAGCGACTATTCCAGGATGCCTTAGTATGTGGCCTATAAGTCTGTCTCTTCTTTTAACTATATTTTTCCAAATGCTTCTTTCTTCATCTATTTGCCGCAATACCTAACATTTATAGAAATAATTCCTAACATTTATGTTTATTTGGTTTATATTTATCAGTAAATAAATTATCGCTTTGTTTAATATTTATATCCAAATATATATCTGAAATTATCAGCATATGTTTTTGTAAAAATAGATTCCTATTAGAATCAGCTATCGAGTATATTTTATAGTAAACGAAACAATTTAATGTATGTCGGTTAAAATCCGTAGGACTATACAGAGAAATATATCGCACCATTTGTCCCATAAAGACGCTTGGATTTGTGCCAAACCCTACCTCAATTTTTCTTGAAGCCGTATTTTTTATTATTCGTTTTAAATATTTTTAAACGTAATATCTAATATTTTACGCTTAGGCTATGAAATGAAAACAAATTTTTAACGACTAATCAAATACAAAGTTATTAGCGCTATTAAATTTTTATTATTAATGATTTTTATTATAAAATTGAATTGAATTATTATTATTTTTTTTTTTGTCTTGAGTCATTTGACTGGTTTGATGCAGCTCTCCAAGATTCCCTATCTAGTGCTAGTCGTTTAATTTCAGTATACCCTCTACATCCTACATCCCTAACAATTTGTTTTACATATTCCAAACGTGGCCTGCCTACACAATTTTTCCGTTCTACCTGTCCTTCCAATATTAAAGCGACTATTCCAGGATGCCTTAGTATGTGGCCTATAAGTCTGTCTGTTCTTTTAACTATATTTTTCTAAATGCTTCTTTCTTCATCAGTTTGCCGCAATACCTCTTCATTTGTCACTTTATCCTCCCATTTGATTTTTAACATTTTCCTGTAGGACCACATTTTAAAAGCTTCTAATCTTTTCTTTTCAGGTCGATGGTCCAAGTTTCACTTCCATATAATTGTAAGCACCAAACATGTACTTTCAAAAATGTTTTCCTGACGTTTAAATTAAGTTTTGATGTAAACAAATTATATTTCTGAATGATGGCTCGTTTCGCTTGTGCTATTCGGTATTTTATATCGCTCCTGCTTCGTCCATCTTTAGTAATTTTACTTCCCAAATAAAATTCTTTTACCCCCATAATCTTTTTTCTTCCTATTTTTACATTCAGTGGTTCGTCTTGATTATTTCTACTATATTTTATTACTTTCTTGCGTAGGACTTCATCCATGCCGTTCTTTGTTCTTTCTAGATCCTTTTTACTCTCAGCTAGAGTTACTATATTATCAGAAAATCGTTGTATCGTTACTTTACACTTTTACATTTTATATATACTAACGCTACATAAATATCCAAAGTAATATTAAATTAGATTATTATTTTAATTATTTCAATACATCTAAGGAAAGAGTAAATATATATATATATTTTTTTTTAAATGAAGAGAAATACGATTTTAATGGCAGAAGTCTCTATTCCTGAAATGATTACAAAACCTTCGTAAGTATTAAATAAGATAATTTTTTCTTGTTCCAGTCGAACAACATCGCATATTCAATTCACAATTAAATATTTTTATACAAATTTATTTAATTTTTCTATATATTTTAATGTATTTTCACAAAAAAAAAATTAATTTCATATTATGATAAATAGATAAAATTTTTAGATTCATTTTAATATAATACTGTTTAGAAGTTAAAAATAAGATAATCATTTAGTCATATTTTATATTTTAAACCAACTCCTTTTATATTTTACTAAAAAACTTTATATTTTAAATCTTTCAGAAAAACTTTTTTACCTTTTCAACTCAAAACGTCTCGATTCACGAAGCCCGGAGGCCGTTCTAGAGATCCATTAACTTAATAATTCTTACTTTTGCTGCTGTGAATTATGGAACTTCTAAATCTAGGCGAAGAAAACTTTCTTTGAGTCTTGTATGAAGTTTGCCTTCGCCTATATAAGCCTTGTTCTCGTATGTGTCAGCTCCGCCTGTTTACTGGTGGACTTAACTTAATCAGCCTACCCGAATATCTTACAGTAATAAAATTACTCCTAACTGGATATATTAATAGTACTTTACTTGTAACGCTACATATATATATATATATATATATATATACATTTTATAACGGGATTTTGTCTCTCGTTGAGAGTTCAAACAATTTTTATTTTTGTTAATTCCTTCTCTTATTTGAATTGTGATATTATTATGTCTTTCACAGTAAAAAAGTAAATGGCAGAAAAGCTCCTAGAATAGACGGAATACCTGTAGAATTACTGCGCAGTGCAGGTGAGGAAGCGATTGATAGATTATACAAACTGGTGTGTAATATTTATGAAAAAGGGGAATTTCCGTCAGACTTCAAAAAAAGTGTTATAGTCATGATACAAAAGAAAGCAGGGGCAGATAAATGTGAAGAATATAGAACAATTAGTTTAACTAGTCATGCATCAAAAATCTTAAATAGAATTTTATACAGAAGAATTGAGAGGAGAGTGGAAGAAGTGTTAGGAGAAGACCAATTTGGTTTCAGGAAAAGTATAGGGACAAGGGAAGCATTTTAGGCCTCAGATTAATAGTAGAAGGAAGATTAAAGAAAAACAAACCAACATACTTTGCGTTTATAGACCTAGAAAAGGCTTTCGATAACGTAGACTGGAATAAAATGTTCAGCATTTTAAAAAAATTAGCGTTCAAATACAGAGATAGAAGAACAATTGCTAACATGTACAGGAACCAAACAGCAACAATAACAATTGAAGAACATAAGAAAGAAGCCCTAATAAGAAAGGGAGTCCGACAAGGATGTTCCCTATCTCCGTTACTTTTTAATCTTTACATGGAACTAGCAGTTAATGATGTTAAAGAACAATTTAGATTCGGAGTAACAGTACAAGGTAAAAAGATAAAGATGCTACGATTTGCTGATGATATAGTAATTCTAGCCGAGAGTAAAAAGGATTTAGAAGAAACAATGAACGGCATGGATGAAGTCCTACGCAAGAACTATCGCGTGAAAATAAACAAGAACAAAACAAAAGTAATGAAATGTAGTAGAAATAACAAAGATGGACCGCTGAATGTGAAAATAGGAGGAGAAAAGATTATGGAGGTAGAAGAATTTTGTTATTTGGGAAGTAAAATTACTAAAGATGGACGAAGCAGGAGCGATATAAAATGCCGAATAGCACAAGCTAAACGAGCCTTCAGTAAGAAATATAATTTGTTTACATCAAAAATGAATTTAAATGTCAGGAAAAGATTTTTGAAAGTGTATGTTTTGAGTGTCGCTTTATATGGAAGTGAAACTTGGACGATCGGTGTATCTGAGAAGAAAAGATTAGAAGCTTTTGAAATGCGGTGCTATAGGAGAATGTTAAAAATCAGATGGGTGGATAAAGTGACAAATGAAGAGGTATTGCGGCAAATAGATGAAGAAAGAAGCATTTGGAAAAATATAGTTAAAAGAAGAGACAGACTTATAGGCCACAGACTAAGGCATCCTGGAATAGTCGCTTTAATATTGGAAGGACAGGTAGAAGGGAAAAATTGTGTAGGCAGGCCACGTTTGGAGTATGTAAAACAAATTGTTGGGGATGTAGGATGTAGAGGGTATACTGAAATGAAACGACTAGCACTAGGTAGGGAATCTTGGAGAGCTGCATCAAACCAGTCAAATGACTGAAGACAAAAAAAAAACAGTAAAATAGTCTTCTATTTACTAATATTAACACAGAAATGAAACTAAAAATGATAATTTTAATATTTAATTCAATAGACAAATGAATACACATATTATATTTAATCGGTTTTTTCTTCTTTTTTTCCTGTTTAGCCTCCGGTAATTATGTTCAGATAATACTTCAGAGGATATGGATGTGTGTAAATGAACTGCAGTCTTGTACAGTCTCAATTCAACCGTTCCTGAGATGTGTGGTTAATTGAAACCCCACCACCAATGAACACCGGTATGCACGATCTAGTATTCAAATCCGTGTAAAAATAACTGCCTTTAATAGGACTTGAACGCTGGAACTCTTGATTTCCAAATCAGCTGTTTTGGGAAGACGCGTTCACCACTAGATCAACCCGGTGGGTTTTAATTGGGTTTCTGCTTTGAAATTATATAACCGGACTGCGTATTTATTGTTGTCCAGCGTTGATATTATGTTTTAATGTATTGAACTTAATTTGTGCTTAGCAAAGGGACTTATAAAATTATCTTTATTTTTATTTAATAACTTTTTTTTCACTTTATTTATTAAATTATATTTTAATCATTTTTCACACTTAATATTGCGTAAACACATGACAAGTACGTAACATTATAAATACTCAATTACATTTTTTCTTTCTTGTACGACTTAAAGGAAGTATTGTCATCGCGAAAACTTTCTGTTTTCAGATTTCAACAGAAATATCTATTTTAACCATCCTTGAATCCATTTTAACTAGTTTCGGCGTAACGTCTATACGTATGTACGTATTATTATTGCAGCTCAGTTGCAATTAGGTCGACAGAGATAGACCAATACATTAAAAATACTGTTTTATATTAAAGATACACAGTTTTAATATTAGTTTGATATAAAAACGGTTTTCCAAAAAAAAAAAAATTGAAAAGCGGTTCTGAGCCCGGTCATATTTTATATACTTTTATATAATAATATCCTTACACTTATGTACGTATAAATGTGTAATATTTATTTCGCCCGCTTTACCGGACACAAATCGTGTAACAGATTTTGATGTAACTTGCTAAGATGATATAAACTTAGTTGAAATAAAACTATTGATTTTCAAACGATTCGGTTTACAGGAATCGAATTTAGAGACAAAAACAGGTTTTTTTGGGGTACGTTTTCAACTCTTTTGTTCTACTAGCGGTAATTCTTAACCGATTTTCATGAAACGTGGTAGGATGATGTAAATTTAATAAAAATAGAACCGTATTGATTTTCAAGCGAATCGGTTTACAGGAGACAGAGTTCATAAATGAGAATACCAACAATCAAATTTTACAATAGCAGACTCAATTTACGGCTCATCAATCTTTTTAACAACAGGATTCAACGTAATACATGTAATTATTGGAACCGTTTTCCTTGTAATCTCATTAATACGACGCATAAAAATACATTAGAGGCAAAAAAATGGGTTTTTGGGAACGTTTTCAAGGTTAACTAAAACTGGAAATCCGCCCATTTGACGCACCTACAGCCACAGATTTCTTTTATAATTATTTTATATATAAATAAAACGGAGAATAAAAAGGATTTAGAAGAAACAATGAACGGCATAGATGAAGTCCTACGCATGAAAATAAACAAGAACAAAACAAAAGTAATGAAATGTAGTAAAAATAACAAAGATGGACCACTGAATGTGAAAATAGGAGGAGAAAAGATTATGGAGGTAGAAGAATTTTGTTATTTGGGAAGTAAAATTACTAAAGATGGACGAAACAGAAGCGATATAAAATGCCGAATAGCACAAGCTAAACGAGCCTTCAGTAAGAAATATAATTTGTTTACATCAAAAATTAATTTAAATGTCAGGAAAAGATTTTTGATAGTGTATGTTTGGAGTGTCGCTTTATATGGAAGTGAAACTTGGACGATCGGAGTATCTGAGAAGAAAAGATTAGAAGCTTTTGAAATGCGGTGCTATAGGAGAATGTTAAAAATCAGACGGGTGGATAAAGTGACAAATGAAGAGGTATTGCGGCAAATAGATGAAGAATGAAGCATTTGGGAAAATATAGTTAAAAGAAGAGACAGACTTATAGGCCACATACTAAGGCATCCTGGAATAGTCGCTTTAATTTTGGAAGGACAGGTAGAAGGGAAAAATTGTGTAGGCAGGCCACGTTTGGAATATGTAAAACAAATTGTTGGGGATGTAGGATGTAGAGGGTATACTGAAATGAAACGACTAGCACTAGATAGGGAATCTTGGAGAGCTGCATCAAACCAGTCAAAGGACTGAAGACAAAAAAAAAAAAAAAATAAATAAAACAGAAAGAAAACCGAACCGACTAGCACAATAAAGGGGTTATTTAACTAAAGAAATCTGATGTGGACACCACATGACTTCCTTGTACGCCTATAAATTGCATATACACATTTTTTTAAATGAAAAATACATAAAGTTTATTTTGTGAATAATTTCTGATATTTTTTCATATTTATTATTTTTTTTTAATTGTATTATTGAATTATTATTTATTGTAAAACTTTTTTACAATTGGAAGTTAATAATAATTAATAAATCAAAACCGTTCCTAATCAAAACAGGTTTAAGACAAGGAGATGGACTATCCCCACTGCTCTTCAACTGCGCTCTAGGATATGTAATGAGAGAGTGGTACAAAAAAGACCCGCCACACGTAACAATTGAAGAAAGGAAACATGTAAACCATACCTAGGCAAACCGTCTAGGATTTGCAGATGATCTAGCGTTTCTAGCCGATAACATCGCAGAAGCTAACTTCATTGGAAGAACTAGCAGGAAAAATAGACCTAAGAATATCATATGAAAAGACTAGAATAATGGCCATAAATCCCCTGGTATTGAACCGCGTAATCGTAAACGGACACAAAGTCTAGCTAGTTGAACGGTTTAAATATTCAGGAGAAAATATCACGCATAACCTCAAGGAAAAAATAAACTGGAAAGGAAGATCACAAAAGCACAAATTATGCACAAAATACCATCAAAACAAGATATAATAAAAGATGCATCTCAATAAATACCAAACTCAGACGTTAATCAGACCTATAATATCATATGGAATCGAAACACTCTTTAAACTAAAATCCAACATTTCCTACTCGGCAGAGATCCAAAGAATAGAAAGAAGAATTCTAAGAACATGCATAAATAAAAGACGACTTACTGATGGGAAAGATTGGAGACTCATACCAAAGCAAGAGGTACATAAAGACGTAGAACCAGTTCTAGACTACTTTAGAAAGAAAAGAATCTCCTTCTTTGGACACATAATACGAACAGAACCGAACCGAACTGGATAACCGAAATTAAACAAGATATGCTAGAACTAGAAATCACAATAGAAGAATTACAAAACAAAACTGACGATATTAAAATACTAAAAGAAACAAACTCCGTTTTTTGTTCAGCAGGACTCAGAAATGCAAGATTTGACAGAATGAAGAAATAAAAGAAAAACAAAAGACGATCCAAAGTTGACTAAAGTCAAAATCCTCAAAAAAAAGTCAATATATTTAAATAAATTTTTTTTTGTCTTCAGTCATTTGACTGGTTTGATGCAGCTCTCCAAGATTCCCTATCTAGTGCTAGTCGTTTCATTTCAGTATACCCTCTACATCCTACATCCCCAACAATTTGTTTTACATACTACAAACGTGGCCTGCCTACACAATTATTCCCTTCTACCTGTCCTTCCAATATTAAAGCGACTATTCCAGGATGCCTTAGTATGTGGCCTATAAGTCTGTCTCTTCTTTTAACTATATTTTTCCAAATGCTTCTTTCTTCATCTATTTGCCGCAATACCTCTTCATTTGTCACTTTATCCACCCATCTGATTTTTAACATTCTCCTATAGCACCGCATTTCAAAAGCTTCTAATCTTTTCTTCTCAGATACTCCGATCGTCCAAGTTTCACTTCCATATAAAGCGACACTCCAAACGTACACTTTCAAAAATCTTTTCCTGACATTTAAATTAATTTTTGACGTAAACAAATTATATTTCTTACTGAAGGCTCGTTTAGCTTGTGCTATTCGGCATTTTATATCGCTCCTGCTTCGTCCATCTTTAGTAATTTTACTTCCCAAATAACAAAATTATTCTACCTCCATAATCTTTTCTCCTCCTATTTTCACATTCAGCGGTCCATCTTTGTTATTTCTACTACATTTCATTACTTTTGTTTTGTTCTTGTTTATTTTCATGCGATAGTTTTTGCGTAGGACTTCATCTATGCCGTTCATTGTTTCTTCTAAATCCTTTTTACTCTCGGCTAGAATTACTATATCATCGGCAAATCGTAGCATCTTTATCTTTTCACCTTGTACTGTTACTCCGAATCTAAATTGTTCTTTAACATCATTAACTGCTAGTTCCATGTAAAGATTAAAAAGTAACGGAGATAGGGAACATCCTTGTCGGACTCCCTTTCTTATTAGGGCTTCTTTCTTATGTTCTTCAATTGTTATTGTTGCTGTTTGGTTCCTGTACATGTTAGCAATCGTTCTTCTATCTCTGTATGTGAACCCTAATTTTTTTAAAATGCTGAACATTTTATTCCAGTATACGTTATCGAAAGCCTTTTCTAGGTCTATAAACGCCAAGTATGTCGGTTTGTTTTTCTTTAATCTTCCTTCTACTATTAATCTGAGGCCTAAAATTGCTTCCCTTGTCCCTATACTTTTCCTGAAACCAAATTGGTCTTCTCCTAACACTTCTTCCACTCTCCTCTCAATTCTTCTGTATAAAATTCTAGTTAAGATTTTTGATGCGTGACTAGTTAAACTAATTGTTCTGTATTCTTCACATTTATCTGCCCCTGCTTTCTTTGGTATCATAACTATAACACTTTTTTTGAAGTCTGATGGAAATTCCCCATTTTCATAAAAATTACACACCAGTTTGTATAATCTATCAATCGCTTCCTCACCTGCACTGCGCAGTAATTCTACAGGTATTCCGTCTATTCCAGGAGCCTTTCTGCCATTTAAATCTTTTAATGCTCTCTTAAATTCAGATCTCAGTATTGTTTCTCCCATTTCATCCTCCTCAACTTCCTCTTCTTCCTCTATAACACCGTTTTCTAATTCATTTCCTCCGTATAACTCATCAATATATTCCACCCATCTATCGACTTTACCTTTCGTATTATATATTGGTGTACCATCTTTGTTTAACACATTATTACATTTTAATTTATGTACCCCAAAATTTTCCTTAACTTTCCTGTATGCTCCGTCTATTTAATAAAAATAAAAAAGTAAAAAAAGGAGAAGAAGTTGAATTTGAACGGATGTTCCTTCCCCTTGTAAGATGCAAATATTTCATTAATTAAAATTTTATTTTGCCATGACTCTAGAACCGGTGAAAATAAGTATCGCTTATGAAATATCGTTGAAGAGCTCTCAATCAGGACTTATTACTGCGATGAAGAAAAAAGCTCTTAATCCAGAAAATGGGATTTTGGGCGCTTTTGGTTCAGTTGATTGTAATCAAAAGAGGAGGTCCGCAACTAGATGTTACAACAGTCCTAAATCCAAAATTGCAACATCCTGAGGCTAATCGTTTATGAGTTATGCAAGATACATACGCACATACGTTCGTACCTTACTTTTATCGTACAAGGAAGTACCAAGATATACATAAGGACATATCATCCTTCATAAAAAATATTATCATTTTACTAAAAGAGAAATTCACGTTAAAAAAGAATTTATTAAATCTTTATTATTTTAAAAATAATTTTAGCATATAACGTCGAGCACAGAATAATTTATGTCACCAAATTAAATTATCCATCCCATGTAGACCTAATTAATGAAGTTTACTCGTTAAAAAACTTAAGTACTTAGTACTAAGCAGAAGCTAATACTTTTTATAACTAGATATATTAGTAAAAGTTAATTGTTCATACTTTATACTTAAGTTAAGCTTATAGTCCCATGTTAAAATTTTTTAAATTTAATTATTCTATTAAATCATCATGGAACTTAATTTTTAATCGCAGAGAATAAGTTCCTATGAAAATAAGTCTTCTTCATGAGACACTCTGTTGAACTTAATTTGTGCTTAGCAATGGGACTTATAAAATTCTTTTTAATTTTCTCATTTTTTTTGACGTTATTTATAAAATTATATTTTAATCATTTTTTAGACTTAATATTACGTAAATATATGACAAGTACGTAACATTATAAAAACTCAATTACATTTTTTCTTTCTTGTACGACGTAATGGAAGTATTGTGATCGCGAAAAATTTCTGTTTTCAGATTTCAACAGAAATAGCTGTTTTAACCATGCCTGAATCCATTTTCACTAGTTTCGGCGTAACGTCTATACGTATGTACGCCTGAACGTATTATTATTGCAGCTCAGTTGTTTCTTACGCAACTAGGCCAATACATTAAATAGACTGCCCAAAACCGGGCAGAAAAATGTTATTTATCAAGCTCTTGACAATCCGAAGATATGTATCTTGTACCGTTAAACATAAAAATTGGTTCGATAAAAAAACGTTGTCTAAGTAATGTTTCGTGATGATCAAAATTTGTTATACTTTAAGAGTAATTTTCCCAAGATCTGCGAGGCAAAAATCAAAGAAGGAATATTTTTTGGACCTTACATAAAGTTACCTCGGTAACTTAAGTAATTAGGTCCAAAAAGGTTTTGAACTTAAGTTCCAAAATGCACTGCCAGATTACGGTTGGGTGTAGAAGAAGACTGAAAAGCCTGGGAAATAGCTGGCGGACACTGATGTTCCAGTGGATACCCAGTCATGTCGACATACGTGGAAACGAGGAGGGTCGATAAACTGGCCAAATTAGGAACGACTCTTATCCCAACCTAATCGCCCCGCGTCCTTGGGTTAATCCAGAGCACTGGTCTACGTGGCGGTCAACAGATGGAACGAACAACGCCTCTCCGAGACGACTGCTGATAGGAGGTGAGGGATGTTGACCACTGATGGTCCTATCGACTCCGGCCTCAAGCGTGCGATCAACGTAGCTGTCTTCCGACTAAAAACAGGCCACGACTATCTTGCCTGTCGCCGCATCCATGTGCTCCCGTCTCCTGAGTGTCCACTGTGTGGTTGCGGGACGCTGTACCTGAGAGATTGTCTGGCCCTGGACCGCACCCAGCTTTATGAGAATCCGGAGTTCATAGAAGCCCGTCTTTATTGATCAGCGCGTTGCCGAATGGCTCAACAGTCAAGGGCGGGTGTTGGGTAATAAGTAAGTACCGAAGGATTCCGACTTTGAATGAATTTGAGAACCCTGTTACCTTTTAAAAATATTTTTAAAATCATTCCTCGGCAAAAAGAAGATCGACAGCCATTTAGAATCGAGGAGTGAACGTCTTGAAAACTACAAAAAAGATGGGATGTCTTTTTAAAAACATGTTACATTCACATTTGGGCTTTTTTCCTCTTAAATTTATGGAAAAGAAACGCATACACTTTTACCTGGATTTATTACGTAATGGAGACACTTACCTAGGAAAATTTAACGTTCCTGTTACTAATGGAGATTGGAAAGGAACAGTTCCAGAGGTTGAAATCTAGAAGAAAACGAAAGGAAAATAAATATTGTAAAATAATTCCTTGGTGAAAAATCCGTTTTTTTAAAATTCGTGTTTAATAGCTCTGCCCGCTATTTAATTTTGATTTGCAGACTTGAAATCGGCGCAAAATAATACATTATGCAATGAACCTCTAATGATACCCAATGATGCACGATTGCAAAGTAGGTTAGCAAGAATGCAATAAAGACCATTACAGAGAGTTGCATACCGTAAATTTTCTACATCTGAGAAAATATTGGGATTATAGATTTAAATTAATGATAGAATTCATTGTTTACGGAATATTTTTGAACAATTTAAAAAAAAAATACATTTCTGTGGCAGTAGGTTATTAGTAATAAGTTCTACCTTTTCTTTAATATCGATCGGTGATAAAGAGTAAGTTCTTCCTCAGAATCCATCATGATTAATTATCAAAAGGATTAACAGTGTTATATAGAAACTGTTACCTATTGTGTATTAACCTCTTCTTGCTAACTGCTAAATCGAATTGAAATCAAAGAAAAAAAAACTGTTGACACAGTAAACATTACCCGGTTCTGATCTGTCAGTGATAGAAAATATTACGTTTTTGATCTGTTAAAACCTGCATTGTAATGAAAATCTGATTCATAACCCTTATTATGATACAGCCGTAGAAAAAAATACTATAATGCGTGTAACAGAAAAATAATTTTTGTTTGTAGACAGTTGTTTTTATACGAAGGATATCTCTAAACTAATGACCGCTGGAAAATTTCTCTCCTTTAAGGATCGCTTATCGGCCTCTGACCCCGTATTGCAAACTTGAATTGCGTTACCGGTTGCTTTTTCAGCAAGTGCAGAGTTCTACGTTCTCGTCGTCGGAATTGTACAATTATCGGTGGCGGTTAGTCAATCTACGTTATTGCGGAGTGTTACTCAAAACAGCGGCGTAGTGTGTTGCAGTAGTCCCACCGTCGGCAAAATAAGGATGTTTCCTTTGTGTGTCGGTGTCTCTATTTCTTAGTTCATGAGGCCAAGGAAATTTCAGGTCCTTTGGCAGGTTCGGGAAGCGATTTCGCTCCGACTTCGCCGGTGGTCATATATTAGGAGCGTTTTAGCTTTTCACTGTTCGAGCGGGATTGTGTAAACACCGACAGCCGTGCTCGGACTACATTTACGAACGCTCACCTAGTTTTGTGTTAGGTGGTAATTTCTTACAAGCTGTAAATGTAGTGCCTGGCGTTGCAGCTGGTGTAGTTTTTTTCTTTTAGGGGCATGGAGCGGCAATCCGGAGGGGATAGCTTGGACGACTTGGTGGGTTTCGCCAAGGAATTTTCGGCCGAAGTTTCGGCCGCGGGATCCCTCTAAGGATCCCGTGGTCTTCGCGGGTAGGTACCTCCCGCGAAGTGTGGTCATTGCGTCCTTCCTGGGCACAGGGCAGTTAACTGCCCTTATAAGACCGCGCCTGCAAAGTGTGCTCCTTGTGCCTTGGTGAAAGGTTTTGATGCTGGACACCGGGCCGAGTTAACCCACCGGGTTGGTCTAGTGGTGAACGCGTGTTCCCAAATCAGCTGATTTGGAAGTCGAGAGTTCCAGCGTTCAAATCCTAGTAAAGCCAGTAGTTATTTTTACGCGGACTTGAATACTAGATCGTGGATATCGGTGTTCTTTGGTGGTAGGGTTTGAATTAACCACACATCTCAGAAACGGTCGAACCGAGAATGTACAAGACTACACTTCATTCACACTCATATATATCATCCTCATTCATCCTCTGAAGTATTATCTGAACGGTAGTTACCGGAGGCTAAACAGGAAAAAGAGAGAGAGGTCCGCTAGGAGAAGATACCAGCGTCACCCTCTAACGAGGATTATTGTTGATGACGTGTGCGCTGAGGATCTGCGGATCTACCGGCTCGCCCGTAATGAGTACGTTCATCCCATCAAGGAAGATTCCATGCGCGAGTTGCAGCGCAGCCTCTGGTAGGTCGCGAAGTCATGTTACTGGTCAAAGCCGTTGCACGTACTGTCTAGTGTTCGATGCGGGTTTGGTGGTCGTGAACACACTTTAATATATGCGGTGACTTACCATGCGTTCCTGCATAATCTGTTTCCAGATGCTCCGGAGGGTGAAGCAGAAGTCGGCGTTAGGGCGGGTGAGACACCATTCCCTGGCGTACGGGCTGTGGAACCCGTAGATATAGATCGAGTGGTTTCTCGAATGACACTGAGAAAGACACAGAGGATTGACCAAATCGACCCGGATATTTTCTATCATCTGCTGCCTATCATGTTTAGGGGTGCCTAAACTGGGGATGCTTTTCCACTTGTTGGAGGTTGGCTTTGGCGAGGGTGCTCTTAAACTCAGGGAAGGATCCGATTGAGGTCACCAGTTATCGACCCATCAGCCTGTAAGGTTTACAAATAAAAGAGTTAATGTGCACGAAGAAGAACATTCAGGGAGGCCCTCGATAATTATTGAGGACTTGTTGATACGCGTCGATGATGAAATCAGATAAGGTCGTCGCTAAACGATTTCCGACTTGACGCTTCTTTTTCCTGATGTATCAAGAACTGTTATCGGTCACTTTGTTCATGAACATGTAGGTATGAGAAAGGTTTGTTCACGTCGGGCGTCTTAAAGGTACGTCACAAAAAAACCAATCGGTTCTGTTTTGGGATTTTTTATCGCTACACCGAAAAAGGTGATGAGTTCCTTAATTCGATTGTTAATGGCGATGAAACGTGGATTTCGTATTACACGCCAGAAAGAAAACTGCAGTCAAGTGAACGGCGTCATCCTCAGTCACCGACAAAGGTCAAGCCACAGCCATTTGGACGCAAACTGATGGTCACTGTCTTTTGGGATCGGTTTGAATGATTGATTTCATGCCGCGTGGAACGATTATAAATGCGGAAGCCTACTGCGAAACTTTACATAAGTTACATTTAAAATCGGCGATACGGGCGTCATCCTGATGTATATTAATGCACGTCCATATGATGCGGGTCCAAACGTGATTTACTGAGAACATTTGGACGGGCAATTTACCATCACCCACCATATATTTCGAACTTAGGTCCTCTGATTATCATTTGTTTGGGAAATTGAAAGAATTTTTATGCGGTAAACGATTCGCGGGTGACGATGAACTTAAAAATGACGTTAATCAGTGGGTAAATGGACTGACGGCAGAAGAGTACGACGGGGGTATATTGAAGCTGGTGTATCGCTATAATAAATATATTAATTGATGTACCGATTATATAGAGAAGTAGTATAAGGTATGTAGTTTGAAAGAAATAAAAAAATATGTATAAAGTTTTCAGAATAAATTTTTTTTACAATGAAACAGTCTTTACTCTAGAGATTTTCTCTCTTATTTTATTACTAATGTGTATATTTATATTCATTCTCAAACGTAAGAGTTAATGTGCTATCTATTGGTGGAAAATTAAACGCTGATATATACGTTATTTATTTTTCCTCCCTTTATTTTTTTTACAAACGGTCACCGATTAGTTAATTTCAAGTTAGTTCAATTTAAAAATCGAGAAGTAAAACAAAGTTAATTTTATGTGCTACTTGAAAACTTAAAAGAACAAAGACAGGGTAACTTCTTTTAAATGAAACTTTACTAACGTAGTACTAGGAGTCGGTAAAAAAAGAAATAAAATGTACTCGTTAGGTTTCTGTTATAGAAGAGAGAATCAGTGGAATGAGTTTTATCGGTTTAAAAGTTAAATACAAGAGTAGTTGAAAGGACTACAGCCGCAGACAGACTTTTATCTTGGCCTTCAACCGGGTAGAAGAAGAACTGTTCCTCTATTGAGAGTGGTCTCCAGCTTTGTTCTTTAGTTCAGCAAATAGTAAGTAGTATCTGTTCAAAGCGTTGTCTTATTGACATTCTATAGTTTTTCAGTATTAACCGAGAGAAAGTTCAATAAAATTACTACAGAAGTTAAAAAGATATTTTCGAGTTAAATATTGTTATTGAAATTAATATTTACTTTAAAATAAACTTTTCCGACATTATAATTCTGTAGAATTAAGTTATTAGTACGAGAAGCAAAGCCTTTCACGAATAAAGAAAAATAAGATTACTAATATTTGTTTGCTTTTATGTATTTATTTTTTTATACAATTTACCCAAATTTAATTGATAAAATCAGATGTCAAATTAAATTTCTTTATTATATTTAATTAAAAGAGGTTTTACGATTTGTATTTGTTTGTAACGGCCTAATAAATAGTATTGGGTAACTGGCATTTCTCCGGCCATCACCCCATTCGGTCGCCCTAGAGCATAGACCAAATGTCAGTGCCAAGATACGGCTACTGTGCCTCTAAAACAGTTTCGCGACCTTGTTACTTAAAAGCTCCTAGTGAGCTACCTATCAGCGTGAGCGGATTAAGCAGGGTGCGATTCACCACCCGCTTATGCGTCCCAACCGCTCACTTGTCAAACTAAATCTAGATCGGGGAGGCGCACCCCTTGTTACTAATTACTAAAAGTCATTAACGTTAGTAAAATAGAAGACAGCAATTTAGGCTGTCACGCCTCGGTCGCTGTATGCCAGCTAGTGCCTGTCCACCATTTAAAGCGCTTGGAGCTTGTATCTGGCCGGTGGCCAGCCATTACCTCAGGAAAAACTTCCCACAGCGGCGCTTTAGGAATCGGTATAATCCAGATTAATTAAAAAACTCTAGCGATAACGGTTGAACTTCGCAACCTCATCGAGGAACTCCCACCCGGTCCGACAATGCGGCTCTCGCCACACTGACTCGCCGTTTATGAGCGGGCAGTTTTCCCCCTGAAATCTAAGTTCCAGGTTGGACGGTCTTTGGCCCCCCCCCCCGCCAGGGCAGGGCAGTCGAACATCATATGCTCGTTCGACTGACCTCCCCGCAGACACACAACTCATCACCCGCTAGGCGAAAACGAAACAGATATCGCTTTAAATCCACACGGTTAGTGAGCACTTGGGCACCGCCGCCCTTAAAAATGAACTCGAGGCATACCATCCCCCCAGATCCTGTATAAACATATACAAGGATCTTCCCTTAGTCGTGGTGTGCCATTCAAGTTGCCATGTCTCCATCGCGAGGCTCCATAGCGTCTTCCGCAGGCGGGAAATGAGCAACTGAATGAAATTTAGATCGGGTCCATTGTAATCGCCGTTCCGCTCCGGTTCTAGCCCGGCTCGAAACCGTATCCCAAATATCTCGGCTTCCCGACCTCTTCGCAACTTCTATATGGTTGCGTTAACTTTCACCGCTAAATCGATTGGGAGAGCCTTTCCGAATACGGTGGTAGCCTCGTAGGAGGTTGTTTTAAAAACACCAGTGCATACTATCAAGGCTCTGCACTGGGCACTCCTTAAATTTAGAAGCGGTGCTCTATTTCTATCCAACTTATGCGCCCAAATTGGCGCCGCTTATAAATAGTAAATAAATAAAAGGAAAGTTCAATAAGTACGGAGGCGTGTTGAAATGTAATGCATACTGCTTTAAGTTATGTGAGAAAAAAATTTCGCACAAAGCGAGAAGTGCTGCTGCTATCTTGTACTTTCATTCCTACTACCAACATTCCAAAATTCATGCTCTCAACATAACTACCAACATAATTCATGCTCTCTCATTCCCTGCCGATCGACATCGGTATAGAACCGAGTACGCCTGCTACGGTCAATGCATCTAAAACAAGGTGCTAGGCCTAACGGGAGTATCAAAAGCAAGGTGCAATAATTGAAATTATAACAGCTGTTAAGTAAACGCTGGTGACATCCGTTTTCGTCTAAAAGTTATTTTTATTGATGAAACCGTTGATCGAAATAATAGGAAAAATAGGAACGGCTAGCGATTCGATCGGCGCAGGCGTACCGTAACTCGCTTGGTGCAGTGGTGGTGATAGCCGGAATGCCTCCGGTGAATTTGTTGGGGGAGGAAAGGCGAGATCATTATTAGGAAATCGAGAGAGCTGTGACTAGGACTGCCCTGTTAAACCACCGAGTTGGTCTAGTGGTGAACGCGGTTTCCCAAATCAGCTGATTTGGAAGTTAAGAGTTCTAGCGTTCATGTCCTAGTAAAGCCAGTTATTTTTACACGGATTTGAATACTAGATCGTGGATACCGGTGTTCTTTGGCGGTCGGGTTTCAAGTAACCACACATCTCAGGATAGGTCGAACTGAGACTGTACAAGACTACAGTTTATTTACACTCATACATATCGTCCTCGTTCATCCTCTGAAAGGTAACTACCGGAGGCTAAACAGGAGAAAGTTTGAAAGGACTACCCTGTTACCCTGTTAGATCGTTGGCAGACTAGGTGGAGCGATGAGTCGACTGGTCGCTGGACGTATAAGTTAATGGTGTGATAGGAAGGACGGGGAGACGGACTTTCGACGGTTCAATGGTTATCGGGCTATGGATCGTTCAATAAGTTCCTGTACGCCAGGAAGAGACTCATGACCCCGGGGTGTCGATATTATGGTCTCCCGGATGACGCCGAACATATTTTCTTGCAGTGCCCAAGGTGGGTGGCGATGCGGCCAGTTAGTGGACAAATCTCCCCAGAGGAAGTGATGGAAAGGATGTTTAATTCTGATGACGAACGGAACAGGTGTTGTAGATGGTTCCTGGAAGTTGTTTCTACTAAAATGAATGAGGTAGTGTATTGCTGGTAGGCCACCTCCCGGGGGAGGGCATACGGGATTCAACCGGATCGTCGTTGCTGGAGTTCACAGAAATACTTCCAATTTACTCAACGATGGTTGCATGTGAAAAAAAGTTTCACATGTTTAGCTACGACAAGCTCCATCCTTTTAGAATTCCAGCAACATTTTGGTCCTCTTTGCTGTTAGGGTTGGTCATATAAAAAATTGTTACAAACAAAGGTTTTAGGCAATGTTTAGAGGACTAACGACTACTTTAAACCGATTTGATACTGTGTCTATTAAGGAAGGTACGAATTTTTTGTCTTCGAAATACCTTTTTTCCACCCCTTTAACTAATGGTTAGTGCTATCAAAAAACTATACTTAGAAAGGTTTCAGATCCTAATTCAAAGAATGGTAGGAACTTTAAACGACCTTGATATTTTAATTAATAAGAAAGATATAACGATATTGTTTTTTTCGAAAAAGCCCTCCCGTTTCCACGCCCATCCAATTTTGTCCATTAACGAACTCGACCGAAATTTTGGGTCTTTTTTTTATTTATCAATTTGAAAGTGATAGGCGTAAAATTGCGACAGTTATCGTGTCTACAAGAAAGTGAAATATATATATACTTTGAACTAACGATGGTTTTGGGGTCTGGGGTATGTGAAACGCGAAGATTTGTCGAAATTTTCCGGAAGTTGAATCATGGTACCCATTACAATAGATGTTTTTCTAAAAAAAACATCAAAGAAACAATAAAAAGATTTTATTATTATTTAGGATCTAGACCTAATCAGTTACTAGTACTATTATTAACAAATTTAAATTCATAGCTAATTAAAATATATAACAATTTTTTTTGTATTTTTTTCTTTTCAGTCGTTTGGCTGATTTGATGCAGCTTTCCAAGATTCCCTATCTAGTGCCAGTCGTTTCATTTCGTTATACCCGCTACATCCTGCATCCCTAACAATTTGTTTTACATATTCCATACGGTGCTTGCCTGCACAGTTTTTCCCTTCTACCGCTCCCTCCAATATCAAAGCGACTATTCCAGGATTCCTTAATATGTGGCCTATAAGTCACTCTCATTTCTTTTAACTATATTTTTCCAAATGCTTCTTTCTTCATCTATTTGCCGCAATACCTCTACATTTGTCACTTTATCCACCCATCTGATTTTTAACATTCTCCTATAGCATCGCATTTCAAAAGCTTCTAATCTTTTCTTCTCAGATACTCCGATCGTCCAAGTTTCACTTCCATATAAAGCGACACTCCAAACATACACTTTCAAAAATCTTTGCTGACATTTAAATTAATTTTTTATGTAAACAAATTATATTTCTTACTGAAGGCTCGTTTCGCTTGTGCTATTCAGCATTTTATATCGCTCCTGCTTCGTCCATCTTTAGTAATTTTACTTCCCAAATAACAAAATTCTTCTACCTCCATAATCTTTTCTCCTCCTATTTTCACATTCAGCGGTCCATCTTTGTTATTTCTACGACATTTCATTACTTTTGTTCTGTTCTTGTTTATTTTCACGCGATAGTTCTTGCGTTGGACTTCATCTGTTCCGTTCATTGTTTCTTCTAAATCCTTTTTACTCTCGGCTAGAATTACTATATCATCAGCAAATCGTAGCATCTTTATCTTTTCACCTTGTACTGTTACTCCGAATCTAAATTGTTCTTTAACATCATTAACTGCTAGTTCTATGTAAAGATTAAAAAGTAACGGAGATAGGGAACATCCTTGTCGGACTCCCTTTCTTATTACGGCTTCTTTCTTATGTTCTTCAAATGCTACTGTTGCTGTTTGGTTCCTGTACATGTTAGCAATTGTTCTTCTATCTCTGTATTTGAACCCTAATTTTTTTTAAAATACTGATCATTTTATTCCAGTCTACGTTATTGAATGCTTTATCTATTTCTATAAACGCGAAGTTTGTTGGTTCGTTTTTGTTTAATCTTCTTTCTACGAATAATTTATATTAAACTTAAAACTAGGATTCTGTCTTTCATATAATACATTATAAATACTTTTGTTGTAAGTGAAATATCTTCTAAAAATAAAATATTATTTTTAACGTTGATAAATAAACTTAATGATGATATATAAATCAAATTAATTACGGTTTTTTTTGTTATTAAAACAGTAATAAATTCTGATCTTACCTCTTTTATTTTATTTATTAAAAATTTAAACTCTTTTTTTTGCTTAATTAGTTTGTTGTAGGAATTAAACATTTTTTCCTTTCGATAACTTGACCTTAGTAAATTAGATGGTTCTCTGCAACGTGGTCAATAACTGTACTCTGGACATTAATTTCCTCTCCAATTTTCTCATTTCCCTCCGACAATCAGACAATATCTCTTTATACAGACTATTTTTCCTTTTTTTCTTAACGTTTGAATTGTTTCCGAGTATTTAAAAACCGAAGCTGAATAAATAACTTTATTTAAAGAATATCCTTAGTTTTTTAAATAATGCTTTGTTTAAAGTATTGATCTTTTATTTTTTTGGAGAACAAACATTTAAAAGATTTTTTATTGTTTTGTTTTAAAATAAATAGAAAATAATCTTTTTTGTAGAAATAAAAAAAAATTGGTAATTTATATTATTCTCTTCTGAAAACCAGTCAAAATTATTATTAATTTACCTACAATCTGAAATATAATACGGCTGTAAAAATTTCAAGAACTAATGATTATGATAACAATCTGATGTGGACAACACATGATATCCTTTTACGCCTATTAAATTACATATACACTTTTTTTTTTTTTTTTTTTTTTTTTTTAATGAAAAGAACTAAATTTTATTTCATTAATAACTTCTGATATTTTTTAAAATATTTTTGTTGAATTATTATTTATCGATTACAATCAGAGGTAAATAATTATTAATAAATCTTTTTTTTTTTTGTCTTCAGTCATTTGACTGGTTTGATGCAGCTCTCCAAGATTCCCTATCTAGTGCTAGTCGTTTCATTTCAGTATACCCTCTACATCCTACATCCCTAACAATTTGTTTTACATATACCAAACGTGGCCTGCCTACACAGTTTTTCCCTTCTACCTGTCCTTCCAATATTAAAGCGACTATTCCAGGATGCCTTAGTATGTGGCCTATAAGTCTGTCTCTTCTTTTAACTATATTTTTCCAAATGCTTCTTTCTTCATCTATTTGCCGCAACACCTCTTCATTTCTCACTTTATCCACCCGTCTGTTTTTTAACATTCTCCTATAGCACCGCATTTCAAAAGCTTCTAATCTTTTCTTCTCAGATACTCCGATCGTCCAAGTTTCACTTCCATATAAAGCGACACTCCAAACATATACTTTCAAAAACTTTTCCTGACATTTAAATTAATTTTTGATGTAAAGAAATTATATTTCTTACTGAAGGCTCGTTTAGCTTGTGCTATTCGGCATTTTATATCGCTCCTGCTTCGTCCATCTTTAGTAATTCTACTTCCCAAATAACAAAATTCTTCTACCTCCATAATCTTTTCTCCTCTTATTTTCACATTCAGCGGTCCATCTTTGTTATTTCTACTACATTTCTTCTACTTTCTTCATCAATAACACTCTTATATTTTCTACGTTCATCCATCAGCTGCAATATATCGTCTGAAACCCAAGGTTTTCTACCAGTTCTCTTTATTAATGATTAATAAATCATTATATTTAAATTTTAAAAAAAGTTAAAAAAGGAGAAAAAGTCGGATTCGGATCGATGTGCCTTCCCCTTGTAAGATCTAAATATTTCATTAAGTAAAATTTTATTTGGTTATAACTCTGGAACCGATGAAAATAAGTACCACTTAATACTTAAGTGGTACTTAATAAGTACCACTTTTTTTGACACTTTTGGTCCATTCGATAGCAATCATTTTCATATCTGCAGGTGGCCAAAATGTCCGGTGTCGCTTAATTGGAAGTGAAACTTGGACGATCGGAGTACTTGAGAAGAAAAGATTAGAAGCCTTTGAAATGCGGTGCTATAGGAGAATATTAAAAATCAGACGGGTGGATAAAGTGACAAATGAAAAAGTATTGCGGCAAATAGATGAAGAAAGAAGCGTTTGGAAAAATATAGTTAAAAGAAGAGACAGACTTATAGGCCACATACTAAGGCATCCTGGAATAGTCGCTTTAATATTGGAAGGACAGGTAGAAGGAAAAAATTGTGTAGGCAGGCCACGTTTGGAATATGTAAAACAAAATGTTAGGGATGTAGGATGTAGAGGGTATACCGAAATGAAACGACTAGCACTAGATGGGGAATCTTGGAGAGCTGCATCAAACCAGTCAAGTGACCGAAGACAAAAAAAAAACGTAAAGGTTTTTTAAGTGCATAACTGCTTATACATTATAAATTTAATCAAAGTTAAAAGGTACTGGCGGTATAAATAAATTATTGTTTTCTATAAGAACATAAATTAACAGAATTATTTCATTAAAATCGATACGGTTAGTTTATAGTTTGTTACATTCTATTATCCTGTTTTCCCTTACAGTTACACGTAATAGAAAATGACAGAGATTTCAAGTTTATTTACGTCTTGAAAGTTATAAAACGGAATATATGTAATAAAATGTCCACTCAAAGTTGGTTATACAACATTCAGTTGTACTGAATAAAACGAAGGGTTTTCTATTTTTATGATAATGATCGGTAAAAAGAACCATTCAGATAGACCGCAATGTCTTCATTTCCTTTTTTCTCATTGGCTCACCTGCTTCTTAACGATTTAAACTAAACCATTAACACAGTCTGTGTAACAATGCAAATAAAAAAAAGAAGTTTAACCGGCTATCAGAGTTTTTGTGAAGTTATTATAAACAGGTTTATTATTTTAAAATTATATTTGTCGTTTCAGAAATACACAGTTTTAAATACTTTTTATGGTCGGTAATAATGAAAAAAAGAAACTAAAAAAACATATTTTTATACTATTTTGTTACTGATTATTTATTCTTTTGTTTTAGAAAAATAAAGATTCATAAAAAAATCCAAAAAGCGATTTTTTTTTTTAAATTTTGTCGTAGTGCCAAAATACCTCCAAAGATAATTTTTTGATTTTTTTATCTTTACTATTATAAAATAAAATTCCACGAAAAGGATACAACTAATAAAACGTCACCTTTCTTTTGAAGGGAGGGTAAATTATGATGAGATTTTTTTGTAATATTATTATTAAAGTTTAAAATCAAATAAAAAATAGGTTTATAAATTATTTTTTGTCTTCAGTCATTTGACTGGTTTGATGCAGCTTTCCAAGATTTCCTATTGTCAGTCGCTTCATTTCGGTATACCCCCTACATCAGTTTGTTTTACGTATTCCAAACGTTGTCTGCCTGCACAATATTTTCCCTCTACCTGTCCCTCCAATATTAAAGCGACTATCCCTTAATATATGGCCTATAAGTTTTAACTTTTTTTAAGTTGCCCATTTTCCGTCCGCGGAAGAGGCTGTAGAGCTTCGCGATGGAAGCACGACATCTGGAATGGAACACCACGACTAAGTGAAGATCCTTGTATAAATTTATACAGTATCTGGCGGGAATGTATGCCTCGAGCTCGTTTTTAAGGGCAATAGGTGCCCAGCCTGGTCGCCTTTGGTTCTGCCTGGCCGCTGATTTGTGCGTCTGCGAGAATTTCCAGTTAAATGAACATTTGATGTTTGACTGCTCTGCTGTTGGGTGGGGGGACGCCCAGAGACCGGGCCACCTTGGAAATTAGTGGTCAAGGGGAAAATTGGCCGCTCATAAGCGGCGAGTCGATGTGGCGTGAGCAGCATCGTCGGACCGTGTGGGAGTTCCTACATGCGGTTGCTTTGTTCAATCGGCATCCGTGGTTTATTTAAGGGAAAGCCTGTTCATTGCCGTGTGAAATCCTGACAACGGCTGACCACCAGCCAGTTATTTTTCCTTCAAGCGCTATAAAATGTTGGACAGGTACTTGCTGGCATTCGGCGACCTAGGCGTGGCAGCGAATTGATTCCTAGACGGAATAAATTTTTTTATGGATATCATATATATTTTTAGTATTTGACGTGGTGCGCCTACCCGTTTTAGTAACTTTATGACAAGTGAGCGGTTGGGACACGTAAGCCGGTGGTGTATGGCAACGCGCTTAGTCCGCTCACGTTGTTAGGTAAATTCTAGAAGCTATGTTCGGATACCGGTCGCTAAACTGTTCGAGGCTCAGTTGCCGGTTGTGGAATAGACATTCGGTCTTGTGCTTAGGGCGACCGATTTCGGTGGTGGCAGGAGAAATGCCAAGGAAACCAACTCTTGTTATAACTATATTTTTCATCGATTTGCCGTAATACCTCTTCATTTGTGTCACTTATCCACCCTTCTTATTTTTAACATTCTTCTGTAGCACCGCGTTTCAAAAACACTTATACTCTTTTCTTTCAGGTACTCCGATCTTCCAAGTTTCACTTCCATATACAGTTACGTTCCAATGATATACTTTCAAAAATGTTTTCTTGAAGCTTAAATTAGCTTTAAGAATAAGCGTGGTATCACACCATTCACTTGAGTGTCCCACCGCCCACTTGTCATGTATCACTAAAATTGGTAGGCGCACCCCGTCAACGACTAAAACATGTATGACTATCAATAATTAAAGTTATCTTTTCACAGACAGCAATTCGATGTCACTCTTAGGCCGCTGAATTCCAGCAAGTACCTGTCCTAGTAAAGCCAGATATTTTTACATGGATTTGAATGCTAGATCGTGGATACCGGTGTTCTTTGGTGGTTGGGTTTCAATTAATCACACATCTCAGGAATGGTCGAACTGAGAATGTACAAGACTACACTTCATTCACACTCATACATATCATCCTCATTCATCCTCTGAAGAATTATCTAAACGGTAGTTACCGGAGGCTAAACAGGAAAAAGAAAGAAAGAGCAAGTACCTGTCCACCATTAAACCGCTTGGAGCCTTAATCTGGCTGGTAGCCAGCCATATCTCTCCGTTAGTTTTCTACAGCAGCGCGGTAGGAGTCTTTTCCCTTAGGTAAACAAGTGATGTCGATTGAATAAAGCAACCGCATCAAGGAACTCCCACACGGTCTGACAATGCGGCTCTCGCCACATTGACTCGCCGCTTGTGAGCGCCAATTTTCCCCTTGACCTCTAAGTTCCAGGGTGGCCTGATTTCTGCCGCCCCCCCCCCCCCCAAGAGCTGGGCAGTCGAACATCATGTGTTCGTTCAACTGGACCTCCCCGCAGACGCACAGCTCATTAGCTGCCAGGTGGAATCGGTTTAAATTTACATGAGTAGAGTGCACTTGGGCTCCCGTTGCCCTTAAAAACGAATGAGAGGCCCTTAAAAACGAATCTTCCCAAATCCTGTACAGATATATACAAGGATTTACGCTTAGTCGTGGCGTGCCCATTCATTCTGTTCCGCTCCGGTACAGGCCCGGCTCGAAACCGTATTTCAAATACCTCGACCTTCCTGTCTCTTCGCAATTTCCACATGGCCGCCCGAACTTTCACCACTAAATCGATTGGGAGAATCTATCACAATACTGTGGTAGCCTCGTAGGAGATTGTTTTAAAAAATCAATGCATGCTATTAAGGCTGTGCGCTGGGCGCTCCTTAAATTTTGAATAAGTGCTCGATTTCTTTCCAACCTATGCGCCCGAACGGACGGTGCGTAAGAGGTCATACTTTCGAAGACAGATGTGTACAGAGCTCAAGATATGCAATATAAAACTATTTCCACTTAAATATCATCGGGGATGTGTGAACCAAGGTTCGTTTAAATTACGTAATAAATAAAACGGGTATATAAAAGATAATTTATTAAAAATTAAACGACGTTGAATATTGATATAATGTTTACACTTGGAAAGGAATTAATTGTGAACAATTAATGATACGGTCACCATGTGTTCCGTAAATAAAAATTCTATTCAAATTGTAAACGTCTACTTTTTAATCTCCAAGGAAGTTTAAACACATTTGGTTGTGCTACATTAATTTGGATCTAAATTAAAATAATGAAAGGAAAAAATCCTGTCTTTTTTGCATTGTAATTTTAAAGTCAATCTGTTAATGAGTGGCCGGATAATGTATACTTAGAACTAAGTATTTGAATTAGGTTTGTCATACAATTTTGAATATTTTGTTCGATGAATAAGATGTTAAAAATATAACCGTTGCGTAGTTTTTGAATGAAAAAATCGGTTGGGACTTTGACGTGGTTCACTGCCGTTGGTTTAACGTGAAACATTACAGACCGTGGATTAACTTCCTCTACATTACGACAACTTATTTGTAGAATTAAATGGGAGAGCCATAATCGTATAATTTTTTTAGAACAAAACTTAAAGTCTACAATGGAAAATTTGGTTCCTTCATTTGACCAACTTTACTGATAAATTGGTCGGTATGTATGTCAGCGAATCACTTTTAGTGTATTTGATCGAAATAAAAACAAGACATTGATTGCGTACTAAATTTGGTTTTTTTGACGTGACAACGTCTTATAAATCGATGAACGCCGGCAGCACGCACGAAAAAGCATGACTCATTGTCCCGTTTCGCCTGAGCCGAGCATACGAGCGAGAGCGCGGCACGAGCAAGAGAGAGGCACGATCGGCCTAAGCGTTCGGTTTGTGCTGCATCTATCTCTCTTCCACTCGATTTATTTTCATTGATTTGATTTCAGTTTGTTTCTATAATTAATTATTCATGATTATATATAAACAAACTATTTAAGTTAAACTTGCAAAAACTATAAATAATATTTAAAAATTGAATATTAATATTTTTTAACCAGAATTTCGATTTACTTAACACGACTTTTAAAAATATTTAGAAGTTTTAATGACAAGTTGAACCGCCTAACCGTCGTGCAATTGAATATACTATCATGTCAAGCGGGCTTTTCAAAAACAGCAATTTCATGAATTAGATTTATGATTTCAATTTCATCGTTTTAAATTGACACTTTATCGACATTGATTCGATTAAAGTTTATTTCTATAACAAATTGTTCATAATTATTTTTGAACAGATCCTTCAATTTAAACTTGCAAAAATTAATAATATTAATTATTATTATTAAATGAAATGAAAAATGGAATATTAACCTGTTTCATTAGCTAATTAAACTATCACTTCGATTCAATTTGTTTAAACAAGTAATTTTTAAAACATCCAAATCATGGATGAATTTAATTAATTGGTATTTTCATCTAGCCCAACGCCAGTTTCTCAAAAAACATGTGGTTACTTCATAAGGATAACAAGTTTTTTTTTTTTGCGACATTACAATCAAAGGTCGACGAATATCGCCGTCGTTTGTGGGTCTTTGTAAGACACTGTCACGCTCAAATCTCGTGCGAAACGTAGTTCCACACAAACCAATTTTTTTACATAAAAAAGACACTACATGATATTTATTTCGATTAATCGACGATAATTTTATTCAACATCGGTAAGAGAAGTAAGAAGATATATAAGGCATAATAAACAGCGGTAAATGTGCTCGCGCTGTCAACGTCGTTCACTGAGCACGCCGGGACTGCTTCGTGACGCTCCTGAAACAGTCTCGCTCACTTGATACCGGACATAGGGGTACTTGTGCGTAGCCTATAACCTACCCTTTCCAACGATATACGTAATCTATATTTCCGGCTAGTTTTTGCGTGACGTATTGAATTTTTATACTTTTTGACACGTTTACTTTAATTTTTTACGCATAAATATTGTCAAAAATACACTTATTATTAATTAAATCGATATATCTCGATAAATTGTAAATATTAACTTACGAAACACCCGGTTATCACGTTTAAGTCGTGAAGTACACTGAATGGAAATGAGGGAGAGCACCAGTTTTAATCGATTTGTGATGTGTTCCCGTCTCGCCAACCAGCTCGACAGTGATGTAAAGTCGTGTCAGTGAGCTAGCTGATCATGTAAGTTATAAAATGACACTGCATTTACGTCTCTGTGTTAGGGTGTTCCCAGAACTGTATCTCTCTTAGTTTCTAAAATATCCCATGTAAAACGCCAAAAATAGGGTCAAAAAACACCTTTTTTTTACGTTTGACGTACAATAACGTTGTTAAATTGGCAATAAATCATACGTTTTATAAACATAAATTGTAGAGAATTTAATTATAAAAATTTTAAACATGTCGACTTTTATTAACTACAAAACAGATTAATTTTTAATAGATTGGAAAAAAAAACTTTTTCGTTACGTGCAGTAGAAAATAACTGGAGGAAGAAAGAATACTTACTGTTTTTTATGATAATGATAAAATGCTGCTTACAAGTAGTATTTCATGTGGTTTAATAACTTTCAAAAATGCCACCGATGTGTTCAATGCACTTTTCAACGCGTTGTACCAGATTTTGTGTCGCCAGTCTAACGGTATCTTTGCGTTCCTTGATTATAGCTGCAACGTTGAGAATGCGAGCGATCAATTCATCGCGTGTGTCTACTTTTTGCTTGTAAACCTCATTTTTCAACCGTTCCCACAAACAATAATCCAACGGAGTGAGGTCTGGGGATCTCGGCGGCCAATTAACCAGCCCTCCACGTCCCATGCATTTACCAGCAAACTTTTCATCAAGACATTGCCTTTCATTTCATTAGTGAAATTTGTAGGAGCTCCTTCAAGTTGGTAATACATTTCAATTCGTTTTGCTAAGGGGATATTTTCCAGCAATATAATAAATTCATTACGTAAATATTCCAGATAATTTCTCCCTGTGACACGATGTTGTAGTATGAAAGGACCAATTCACCAAACATTCACTGAAAATCGTTACTGGAAATTATTTTCCACTGTAGCATGTGGGTTTTCTTCAGACCACCGATGCGCATTCCGTGTGTTGTTTATTCCGTTACGAGTGAAAGTAGCTTCATCCGAAAATAGTATAAATGGAATTAAATGTTGATTTCTATTAACCCGTTGACAAAACTGCAGCCGGCTGGCGTAGTTGCACTTTCTGAATATGAAAAGGATGCAATCGATTATTATTTAATGTCCTCCATACTCTACTTTGTGAAATATTGAGCCGTGTTGCAATTAATCGTGTGCCCGTTGCTGGACTACGTTGAACCATCTGCAGAATGTTTTCACCTTCATCAGCGCGATTTGCTTGTCGTTCAGATGAAATATAAGCGCTGGGAAGCGTACCGTTCTCATGAATACAAAATTCAAATAAATACTTTACGATTTGGTACAACACGACCAGGATACCTATGTCGATATTCCTTCCGTTGCCGCAGCACTTCCATTGCAAAATCCATAGATGAAAATCAAGTCGGCATATTCGGCATTAATGAAGATACGCGGCATTTTTCAAAACAAAACTAAACAGAATTTCAATTTTTTTAACAAACTTGATTTTTATGCACTCTAAAATGAATACAAAATTACACTTCTTAACAGTTTTCTGAAATTTTTACGATAAGAATTCGACGTATATTGCAAGCATGATTGATCAACAAAAGGTTATTTAACAAATTACCACAATTAACTGACAACAATGAGTAGTATTTAAAGAAATTGTGATGAAAAAAGTCAGTATTGCCAACTTGTTTTCCGTAGGTCTAAAATTTTTGTACCTACTAGAGACACATCTGTTTTATTTTTTTGTAACATTTTCTTCTAAGTTTTCGTCGGTTTTGTTGTTAATAAAAGTCGACATGTTTAAAATTTTATTTCCTTTTTGTTGACATTATTTACATCAATCTTCTTATAATTAAATTCTCTACAATTTATGTTTAAAAAATGTATGATTTATCGCCAATTTAACAACGTTATTGTACGTCAAACGTAAAAAAAAAATGTGTTTTTGTACTCTATTTTTGGCGTTTTACATGAGATATTTTAGAAACTAAGAGAGATATAGTTCTGGGACCTATTTTTTTTCAATTTCTCAGCTCAAAAACCATAAGAAACAATTGAATTTGCCCTTTAATTGACCTTCACAGAATTTCAGAAAGCCTTAATTTACCCGGAGGAACTGAAACTCGGGCGAAATCTTTCAACCTGTATAACTCGCTAACGAAGCGTTTTCGGACCTATGTTTATATGAACTTTTTTCTTATTTTTAGCCTCTAAAATGAGTTGTCAATGTATTGCCCTATCCTCTTGAATCACTCTGCAGATCTTTTCGTTACGCTGCAAACTTCTGTTCTTGTATCCATATGTTTCGGTGTGATTTTAAAGATGTTTAACGTAAAAAAAAACCTCGAAACCGGGATCTCTGGATTTAATGAGGAGGTCCTGTGTTCGAATCTCGGTCAGGCTTGGCATCTTTTCATACGGTACCAATTTCTAGAGGGCTTATGTCCATAATTGTTGAAGCCGGCTTTTTTTAATAAATAAAAAGAGGATGAGGTAATTTTATGTACAAAATTAATTGTGTATCTCAGTAACCATTTGGCTTATGTAAACACGTTATGAAACATTTTTGTAAGATTTTTTTTTTTACTCATGTACATATAAATCGAATTTTCACACATTTTATTCAGATCATTATTTTAATTATTAGATATAAATTGGGTATTTTTTAAAATATCTATTCAAAGTAATAAATGCTAATTGGTAAATTTAAATTATTGTAATTAGTAACAACTATTGAAACTGAAAACTATTATCAAAGGTTTTTGATAAAACTGTTTTAAAAGTAATTTTTATATATATATTTTTTTTAATAGTAACGACAGAATATCTTTTAAAGTCAAATTAGAAAAAAAGTGTTAAAAATCCATAAGTGGGTTAGAAATAATTTAAAATATAAAAGTTAAATAAAATAACTGAAAATTGAAACGTTAGAAATTAATATAATTTAGTTGTACTACTCTTTAATTAAGAAACTCTAAAGTAAACACTAGCGGTAAATGAAAGTAAAGAAAAAAGAATTATATACTGTTATACTATAAAAAAATAAACAATTTTCTTTTATGTAACAAGTAAATAAATTTATACTGCACTGAATTTTAATTTATACTTCATAATAATTAAAATTACAATTTTCCTTAATTAACGGAATTTTCTGTAAATTAACATCCCCCATCCGTATTTGAATTAAAATTTAATTTCTAAACGACGTATTATTTTAAAATTATGTTCCTTGACAAACAAACGTGTTCCTTGAACAAAGAAACGTGTTAAAGTATTAAAATTATAAAAGAATTTCAAAAAAAATTAATAATTACATATAATTATTTAAATCTTTTTTTCTGATTGATGCACAGTAATATACGAGGTGTGTTCAAAAAGTAACGAGAATTTTTGTTTTTTGGAAATAATTTTATTTATTCGCCTACATTAATGTTATCCCTTTCAAAATAGTGCCCGTTGGATATTATACATTTATGCCGGTACATTTTCCAATCCCCGAAACACTTCTGGAACTTGATCTTTGGTTTAGTGTTTAGCACTTTCAGCTATTCGCTTTTAATCTTATCTACTCTTGTAAAAGGACACCCTTTTAAGGTTCCCTTTGTTTTTGGGAATAGAAAAAAGTCACACGGGGCCATATCTGGGGGATATAACGGTTGAGGTATCATTATTACATCCCAACGCCGTAGGGGAAGACACCCGCCTAGTGAAGTTCCGGTCGCCACACAACCCTCCCCACGTTCCTAGCTGTAATGGGCTTTAACGGGAGTCGTCTTTTACCCTCTGACTTTTTACACCTCATAGTAATAAGCCTGGCCTCGTTGGGATGCCACCGATGTAAATGCCTCGGTAGACATTTACATCTGTGATTTATTAACTCGGCTTTTGCCTTCGCTATAGGCCTTGTCTGGACATCTTGATGTCCTACATCGTTTCCCTCCGAACGGAAGGGAAAATCCCGGAAGCACAAATCCCGCGCCTAGTTCTACTTTATTGAGTCAATTCTGTGAATGTCTTGATATTCGAGGCAAATTAATCACATCGTACCACCAAAAGTATTGATCACAACAACGAAGTTTAATCCTAGTTCCCTTAGTGAACTCAACATTAGTTCATACCCCGGATTTAGGTTAGATTATGGACTCCGGTCTGGTCTACAAGGGAGATGCGGATAGACCTCCTACTCCCACTCAGCTCCATTGCAGAGTCCTCTGTGACAGTCACTTTTTCAACCGTTGTCGAAATGACGCTACATCTCACGGATTCATGGGATCCATACCCTCGGCAGTGCAGACACCGTTCCGCCGACAGCTTGTACACTTTAATAATCAACACAATTCTAACTAACTGTGGCTCGTCGCCAATATCCTTACCTTCGGCCAATCAACTGCCCAGGTGGTCCCTAGCTATCCGGGGTGCTACTCTAGTAAATCCCCTCGGCCGTCCTGCGAACATCGAGGAAACTGAGGAAACCAACAGTCTTCCTGTTGACTCGCAGATCAAAGACGGAGTTTACTTTCTTAAGTTCCCTAACAATTTGGTACGTTCAGCTTCGTGCCGGGGACAGAATACAGGACACGGTCCACAGTATCATCGACCCTACAGTCCGGACACAAGCTGGATTCAACCCAACCAAACCTAGCCAATTATCCCTAAAGGCACCATGTCCCGAAAGGAATTTAGTTATATGCCGATCGGGGGGAAACCCAACTAATTGCTCGCAATTCCCTAACGTTTGGAAAAATACCATGCGTGTATCAACCGGTAGAAGAATTGTTCTACCTAGCTTGCCAAGAGTCAAAACCTTGGTCTTCAGTTTCTCGCATACATCCTGAAGTAAGAATCCTTCTTGGATATATAACGCTTGCTACGTTCCGTAGCTAAAATGTCAATGGGTTTTACGCCGGCGATCACAGTGATTGCTTCTCTCGAGACAGTTCTGTAGCCATCGACAACAGCTAACAATAGAAGACGCTGGGCTCGCAAAAGAATGTCTCTATAGCATTGGAATTGTAAACGATGAGTCCAGACGGGCACAGCCTACAAATTATGGCCTCAGAGACACCTTTGTAAAGAATACGTATGGTACGATAATTCAAACCCCAATCGGGATGGATTATTCTACGGACGCCGAAGAAGCCATCGATGGCCTTCTTCGCTACAAACTGGAGGTGCTCCTTGAATTGAAGCTTCTCATCAAGGTATCATTATTACAGTGTTTTTGGCTAAAAATTAACGAACAGTGCAAAAGCCATGAATTGTTTCTCCACAAATCCGGGCTTTTTTTTTTTGATTGCTTCACGCAAAAGGCATTGAACTTGTAGGTAATACTCCTTATTGTTCATCTGACATTGTGGCATGAACTCATGATGCACTATGCCGTTAAAATCTAAGAACACGGTGAGCAACACCTTTACATTCGAGCATTTTGCGGTCTTCGTGATCCAGAATGTCTCCACTGGGCCGATTGAGCTTTAGTTTCGACATCGTACCCGTAAATCCATTTTTCATCACCTGTCATTTGTTTCGGTCAATGCATCGTAGTTCTGCATCGATGTTGACTTCATTTAGCGATTCCTGAGAAACTTCCATTCGCCGCTGTTTTTGTTCGAAATTGAACAATTTTGGAACAAATCACACGTTTCATACCCAAAACATCCGAAAAAAGTTAATGGTTTGACCCGATTCATATACCAACAGCATCAGCGACTTCTCTGATTGTGATTCAGCGATCATTCATAATAATAATTTCTTTCATTTTTCCTCGTTTTTAACGGAAATTGATGTGCTCGAGCGCTCGTCTTGATGTCAGGGGGCGCTCGTCATCTTCAACATCTTCACGACCTTCTTGTAAACGCTTGTCCAACTCGTAAACCCTTGCTTTATTCATAGCAGAATCAGCAAAAGCTACATTTAACATTTTTTAAATTTCGCTACACTTTATTCCATTCTTATAGCAAAATTTAATACAAATTATTATTTGATCCATTATTTACACAAATAAAAATTTGCTGATAGTACCAAAACGCGTGTTATCCTTTTGACAGCTGACAACAGAGTCCAATATGGCTAAAAATGTAGAGATACTTTTCAGACATGTTTACTAATACAAAAACGAAAAAATCCTGAGAATCGGAATAATACAGCCCACAAAATTTCAAAATTCTCCTTATTTTTTGAACTTTTTGAACCCACCTCGTACTTTATAGATCATACCAAAAAAAGGAAAATTAATTAAAAGGTAAAAAATAAATACGATTAAAATCCGTATTACGTTTTACCTCCTTGTACGAAGTAAAGGAAGTATTGTGATCGTGAAAAATTTCGATTTTCAGATTTGAACAGAAATATCCATTTTTACCATCTCTGAATCCATTTACTAGTTTCAGTGTGATGTCTGTACATATGTATGTATCTCGAATTACTCAAAACGATTAGCCGTAGGATTTTGAAATTTTGGATTTAGGACTGTTGTAACATCTAGTTATTCACCTCCTCTTTTGATTGCAATCGACTAAACCAAAAGTATCAAAAAAAGCCCAAAATCCAAAATAAAGATGGATTTTGGAGTTTTTCTTAACTGCAATAATAAGCCCTAACTGAGATCTTTTCAACTATACGGGGCGTTTCATAATATTCTTCGGAGTTTCGAAAATTCATTAACAAAAAACTACTTCACTCATAAGAATAAAACAAGTACTGTACGAAAGAATACTTCAAATAGTTTTTTTCCACGTATACTAGGCAGCTAGCAAATCATTTGCTCGCTAGGCGTCGACAGTAGAGAAAATTGCTGTCACAGGAAGCGAGAAGTAATTTTGTGTGTTAGAATTTCACTCGTCAAAGTCAGTAATTTCTGTGCAACGTGCGTTTCGGTTGAAATTTCATATGGAGCCACCAAGCGACAATTCAATTCGTGCACGGTATAAACAATTCAGTGAAACCGGTCCCTTGTGCAAGCGAAAATCAACCGTTCGTCCATCAACCTCACAAGTCAATGTCGAACGTGTGCGTGCAAGTTTCATTCGCAGCCCGTCAAAATCGACTGCGGCTACAGGCAGAGAATTAAGAATTCCGAAAACAACAGTGTGTAGAGTTCTCCGTAAACGTTTATTATGCAAACCGTACCGTCTTCAATTAATACAGCGTCTTTCTGATGGAGATAAAACACGTAAGCTCGATTTTTGTTTACAGTTACAAGTTACAGTTACAAGTGTTGTTAGAGGAAGGTTTTCTAAAGAAGATAATTTTCAGCGATGGAGCTACATTCCATATTAGCGGCAAAGTAAACCGTCATAACGTGCGAGTTTGGGGAACTGAAAACCCACACGCTTATGTGGAACTCATTTGGGATTATCCGAAAGTAAACGTTTTTTGTACGATCTGTCGTGAGGCAGTGTATGGGCCGTTCTTTTTTGATATACCTGGATATGTTACAATTATGGCTTATGCATCAGCTACTCAACGACTTCATTTTTCAGCAAGATGGTTGTCCTGCCCGTTTTCATAACGAGGTTCGACAGTACATTAACACAACATTATCTCGGCGCTGGATAGGAAGTGCGTCTGAAGAAGACCGACACATTATGCTGTGGCCACCAAGATCACCAGACCTCACGCCATGTTATTTCGTTCTCTGGGGTTACGCGAAAGATAAGGTGTTTATCCCACCGATGCCGCACGATATCGCTCAGCTAAAGGATCGCATAATCGATGCGATCTATCGAAAATGACATGTTAGAACGAGTTTGGCAACAGCTAGACTTTCGTGTCGATGTTTGCCGTGTCACCAGAGGAGCACATATTCAAAATTTATAGATTTTAACAAAAACTGTTTGAGTCCCTGCATCACCTAGTACAACTTTCATTTAGGTAAGTGAAATACTTTTTTGTATTGAATTTTTGTAACTCCTAAGAACATTATGAAACACTCTGTATATTATAAGTGGTATTTATTTTCGTTGGTTCCGGAGTTATAGCTAAATAAATTTTTAATTAATGAAATATTTGGATCTTAAAAGGGTAAGGCACATCAGTTCGAATCCGATTCATCTTCTTTTTTAGTAATTTTTTTTTATTTTAAATATATTTATTTATTAATAATTATTAACCTCTGACTGTAAAAAAAATTACAATAAATAATTCAATAATAACAATAAAAAATCTCAGAAGTTATTAATGAAATAAAAATTTTATGTACTTTTCATTTTAATTCGAACATTTTTACAGGGGTTAATAATTTATTAATAAATCAATATATTTAAAATTAAAAAAAAATTTTTTAATGTATACGAAGGCGGATTCGAACCGATGTATGCATGGTTACGGATCCATCACGTTCTCATTTACACCGCATAACCATTTGAGCGACGTGAAACAAAATTAATATAAAATGCTGTTATCTTTTGTTAGTGTTGTTGTGTTGCATTTTGTGATTCGTTGTGTGTCGAACTCATTTTTACCTTTCGGATAGGTAGGGTTCAGTTTCTTTCGTTGTTTGAAAGTCATTCAGTCTTGTTTGAGACTTGGCTAGATGTGTTTTGTTTTGAGTTCATATTAGTAGGAGACACCGATGGGAATGTCGCTTGTGGGATTCGCATCGGTGGCATCCTGGCTGAGGCTTGACTGCTCCCCCGTTAAAGGCCATGAGGGCGTAAAACGGGGGGGTGGTGGCGAACGGAAGCGTCACAAGGCGGGTGTCTTCCCCTACGCGGTTGGGATGAGATTTGACTGAAAGATGTCAGTGCCGAGATACTAAAGATGACCTCCGGTAAAGCCCATAAGGAATTTGATTAATAAAATTTATTCTTTATATAACCTTAAAAAAAAAAATTGCATGAAACAAATCTGGGGAATTCGGAGACCGTTCCCTTTTAAAAAAATTGCTCAATCTGTATTTTTTTTCTAACTATTTTAATAATCCATTTTAAAAAAAATAAAATTATTTCTCTTTTCATAAAAAAAAATTGACAAATAAATAAATAGATCAGAAAATTTAAATCTAATAAAAATAATTATCAGATTTCTCAAAGGGAAAAGATTATATTTAAAAACTCTGTTAAAATGTCTAAAACGTTCAGTAACATCTTACGTAGCCAGCTTAAAAAATAAAAAAACTATCATTGTTCAAATAGAATTACCCTTCAAATAAAATTACCCTTTAACATTTTTCTCGCTACAATAAAATGTATTTCGATTAGATTGATAGAAAATTCTATTGTTTTTAGTGTCGAAAATAAAGGAACGTCTTTAGTATACAAGTTCAGTATTCGTGAGTAAAACCTATTACTAGTGAACGATATAATCGCGGTACTTTGGCTTGTAGATAATATATATTTGAGTGTGTGTGTGTGTGTGAGAGAGAGAGAGAGAGAGAGAGAGAGAGAGAGAGAGAGAGAGAGAGAGAGCGAGAGAGAGGTCGCTTTAATAATTCACAGTTACAAAGGTTAAGAGATTTAGAAAAACTATTTTGTAAACTAAACATTTAAAAAATATAAACAGGTTCTATAAATCAATAATTTGATTAAATATACGGTTTTAAGTATTAAATTTTCTGTTATTTTAAAATAAGACTGAATTTAATTTGTGCAGTGACAATATTGAATTTCCAATTAAAATGTTAATTAATTTAATTTTGAAAAAAGGTAGTACTCGTATTTTCGTTCAACAAAATAATAAATATCTTTGTTTCCCATTCGATTGATATATATATTGAAAATAGTATACATTAATTTTTTTTTTTTAATTTTGACTGGATTTTAATATGTATGTCACACTGATATCTCAGAAAAATCTTGATCAATCAAGCTGAAATTTTATCTGTGTTCTATTACCTTTTCTTTTTTTTGTTTAGCCTCCGGCAATTACCGTTTAGATAATACATTTTAAGAAGACGAATGAAGATGATATGTATGAGTGTAAATGAAGTATAGTCTTGTACAGTCTCAGTTCGACTATTCATGAGAAGTGTGGTTAATTGAAACCCAACCACCAAAGAAACAAATACGTGGACTAGTAATAGAATAGGTAATGTAGATTTTTATACGACACAACTGTTGACGGGGCATGGCTCGTTCGGCCATTATCTGTTTAGAATTGGAAAAAGACCTACCCCACAATGTGTGTACTGCCTAGAGACTGATGATGCGGAACACACTGTGTTTGTATGCCCAAGATGGGCTCCAAATAGAACAGAAATTTCGGACAATTGAGTTACACCTGAAAACCTCTTAAATTGGATGGTCTATAGTGACGATAACTGGGATCGGTTCCGTAGGTTTGCCGGGGAAATCTTACGCACCAAGGAAGAAGAGGACAGAAGAAGGGGTTTATGAAATTAGGGTAGGGAGGACAGTCCCTCCGTGGAGGGCCCGTACGCCGTGGTATACGGGTTCCTGAGAAGGGGGAGGAACTCCTGGGGAGTGTGGGACAAATAAAAGACCGAATCCCGGTTGGCGGTGCCGCTCCTGCGGGTGCCTCGGCGCTTAGTGGGGACGGTACCGCTGATTAGAGGCAAAGGCATAATGACCGAGACCCGGTTCTCTGCTGAGGGGATGGGAGGTGGCGTAGCCATACATCGTCTCCGAGGCAGGGGATTAGAGGCAGGCGAATAAAATAAAATTAAAGATCCGAGACCGGGGGAGCTAACCTGCCGTGCCGGGTGTACAACCGGTGGGCGGGGGACGCTCCCTTAGAGTAAAAGGACACTCTTCCCGACTGAGTATATTTAAATGGATATCCGGTCGGGAAGAGTAGGGGGGAAAAAAAACCCACCAAAGAACATCGGTATCCACGTTCTAGTATTCAAATCCATGTAAACATACATGGTTATTAACTAGGTCTTGAACGCTGGAACTCTCGACTTAACATAATAATTGATTACGTAACTATCTACAGAACATCTTGCTTTAACATGACGCTACCGAGCAGAGAGTTTCGAATGCCATAAAGGTTGGAGTTCATTCCCTCCCTACATTTCCACTGTAATATCTTTTATTAATTTTTTTTTCACTGTAATTTTTTTATTAATTTAATTTTTGGTGAAATTATCAATTTTCTTTAAAATTTGAGGATAAATCATTTTATACACACTAATGATTTCGAAGTAACATCTATACTGGAGGGTGGAAAATTAGGTATACGGTTGTAGAATTGTAGAGTTTTCTTTGTTAGTAACTGTGATCTTTTATACGTAATACATTATTTATTATAAAACAGAACAGTACCTTTAGGAGGACACGATCAGAATTACTATTGTGATTAAGTAGAATATGTGAGGTATTCAAATCACCGGTCTTCAGCATTTACACATTCCTGCAGTCTAGTTTATACATTCAAGCCCACTTTTGTACATCTCAATTCCCCCCCCCCTCCGGGGGAAAAACCCGCCTCGTAGCGTGTCTGTTCGCTATACCACCCCCTCCATTCTGATCCAATAGTGGCTTTATCGGAAGACATCTTTTTATTCTGATCAAACTGATCGCATTCTATAGTCGTTAGTCCGGCTTCGTGTAATGCCAGCGATGCAGATGCCCCGAGAGACGGCCACATCGGTAAATTCCTCCCTAGTAAAGTTTGCCTTCAAAGAAGACATCAGACAGCTAACTCTACCAAGTAGTCCTCAGGAACTAAGCTAACAGTCTATATGCGGAAGATCAAAGACCCAGCGGTTAACTTTACAATTCTGTCATCACCTAAACCGTATGTACCCACTTTACAAACGATTGTAATAACTTTATGCCACGACGGCATATCAAAATTCATTTGTAACGACGGGATATCGTAATTAAATTAGTCTTTGGAGTGCTACCGGCGAGAAATAAATGTCCCAGAGGGCCTGAAATCTGTTCCGTTCGGGAGCCGAGTGTAACTTCTAGTCTCTCACTTCAGCTCCAACTTTGAGGACCGCTTGGATCGCAAACAATATTTAACTTATTTTTCCTTTAATAAGTGCGCACTCCGATTCAACAAGATGCCATGCTAAGTCGGTAAAAATCGTGCCCGGGAAATGACTGATTTCTCGGGCACGACCACATTTTTTACTGAGGTTTTTATCATTATTTATTTCTTGGCACACGTCTGTCGTGAAGTTTTCTGTTGCGTAATAAACGCAGTTATGCCTATTAACAGCGTTGAAAGTTTAAATTTCGATTCATCGGACGAATACGCTTTGCGATTGATGCCAACCCCTTATGCAGGGATGTCTTAGTCGTGGAATAGTACACCACGACTAAGACATTCCAAGTACAAGTTTATACAGGATATGGGGGGATGGTATGCCTTGAGCTTGTTTTTAATGGCAACAGGTGCCTAGGTGCTCACTACCGATGTTAATTTGAACCAATATCTGTTTCGGTTCCGCCTGGCAGCTGTGCGTCTGCGGGTAGGTCCAGTCAAATGAACCCCTGATGTTTGACTTCCCTGCTCTTGAGGGGCCCAGAGACCGGACCACCCTGGAACTTGAGGTAATAAGGAAAATTAGCGAGTCAATGTGGCGAGAGCCGCAATGTCGGACCGTGTAGGTGTTCCTTGATGCGGTTGCTTTGTTCAACCCACATCAGTAGTTTACTTAAGGGAAAGGCTCCTACCGCACGCACTGCTGTTGGAAGCTAACCTAGAGATACGGCTGACCACCGGCCAATTAAGGGTCGAAGCGCTTTTATGGTGGACAAGTACTTGCTGGCATTCAGCAACCTAGGAATGGCAGCGAATTGTTGTGTAGATGAAGTAAATTTCAATTTACGGATGTCATATACGTAAACTGGAATAAAATGTTCAGCATTTTAAAAAAATTAGGGTTCAAATACAGAGATAGAAGAACAATTGCTAACATGTACAGGAACCAAACAGCAACAGTAGCAATTGAAGAACATAAGAAAGAAGCCATAATAAGAAAGGGAGTCCGACAAGGATGTTCTCTATCTCCGTTACTTTTTAATCTTTACATGGAACTAGCAGTTAATGATGTTAAAGAACAATTTAGATTCGGAGTAACAGTGCAAGGTGAAAAGATAAAGATGCTACGATTTGCTGATGATATAGTAATTCTAGCCGAGAGTAAAAAGGATTTAGAAGAAACAATGAACGGCATAGATGAAGTCCTACGCAAGAACTATCGCATGAAAATAAACAAGAACAAAACAAAAGTAATGAAATGTAGTAGAAATAACAAAAATGGACCGCTGAATGTGAAAATAGGAGGAGAAAAGATTATGGAGGTAGAAGAATTTTGTTATTTGGGAAGTAGAATTACTAAAGATGGACGAAGCAGGAGCGATATAAAATGCCGAATAGCACAAGCTAAACGAGCCTTCAGTAAGAAATATAAGTTGTTTACATCAAATATTAATTTAAACGTCAGGAAAATATTTTTGAAAGTGTATGTTTGGAGTGTCGCTTTATATGGAAGTGAAACTTGGACAATCGGAGTATCTGAGAAGAAAAGGTTAGAAGCTTTTGAAATGCGGTGCTATAGGAGAATGTTAAAAATCAGATGGGTGGATAAAGTGACAAATGAGGAGGTATTGCGGCAAATAGATGAAGAAAGAAGCGTTTGGAAAAATGTAGTTAAAAGAAGAGACGGACTTATAGGCCACATACTAAGGCATCCTGGAATAGTCGCTTTAATTTTGGAAGGACAGGTAGAAGGGAAAAATTGTGTAGGCAGGCCACGTTTGGTATATGTAAAACAAATTGTTAGGGATGTAGGATGTAGAGGGTATACTGAAATGAAACGACTAGCACTAGATAGAGAATCTTGGAGAGCTGCATCAAACCAGTCAAATGACTGAAGACAAAAAAAAAAAAAAAAAAAAAAAAAAAAAAAAATATATATATATAGTTTTAGTAGTTGACGGGGTACGCCTACCCATTTTAGTAAATATATGACAAGTGAGCGGTTGGGACACTAACCCGGTGGTGCATGGCAACGCGCTTAATCCGCTTACGCTGTTAGGTTAGCTCTAGGAGCTATTTAGGACACTGATTGGTGAACTGTTTCGAGGCTCAGTAGCCGTTTGAGGTACAGACATTCGATCTTATGCTTTAGGACGACCGAATGGGGTGGTGGCGGGAGAAATGCCAAGAAAACCAATCCCCTTGTCTTTTTGCTTTCAAGTTTCGTCAGATCGTCGATCTGGATCATCTTCCAATAATCCATGAAGTGATCTTGGCCGACACATTTTGAAACCTAAACGTTCCATTACACGCCCCAAATATCTTGCTGGAATGATTAAATCACGAGAAGCTCTCTCTTATTTTATCTTTTTAGGTTTTGGATAAATGCCTGCGGAACAAACATTTCATATCTTGGATAGTTACTCTGACCGGGCTTTTACTCTTTGGCATATTACAGGTGGAACAATTCGGATCAAATTTATTGCGTCATCTGTAAATTGTTAGTTTATTTAGCGGTGGTATATCAAATTCTGTAGCCCATTTTCGTCGAATCATTTCAACATTCTCAATCTTCCAGTATTGTTTGACTATTCACTTCCGTCGTTCAACGGTGAAATTACTAGCCACGATTATCTGAAAAATACTAATATTAAGTAATTAAGTAAATTACTAATTAAGTAACAAATAATGAATCCAGTAATACCTATTAGTATTACTATTAGAAAAAAAAAAATTAATTATTTTTACATGGAATATTCACGTTAAAATAGAATTTCCTTAATAATACAAATCTATAATGAATCGAAGGGAACGGGTATATTAGATCAATGGCTTTTAGCTTATCGTAGTTAAGTATAATCCGCATCATGAGCTTAATGTTATTAAAAAGAGAATCTCATTAGATAGTGCCCAGTTTTATGTTACGCCTTTCTTTACAGTTCATAAATATCAAACTTAAAACACGAATAGAAATTTTATTGTTCATCTTTCTACTGTTGTATATTTTTATTATCGCTAGTGTATATTCGTTAAGCCCCATCAACCTTTCTTTTACATTCACAAGGAATAAATAACAAGATATTTTTCATAAAAGAATTCTTGCGGTGTGTATATTAAGCGTTTTATCTTTATTATTTTTTAAATTTAATTACGCAAGAATTACGTTTTCTTCTTTGGAACGTAGTAGCTAATTTATTTTTAAAAAATCTGATTTGGACACCGCATTACAGCTCCTTGTATACCTATTAAATTATATTTACGTATTATTTTTAAAATTAAACGTACATAACATTTTCTTTCATCGATAACTTCTGATTTTTTTCATATTTGTTTTAGTTTATTGTTATTATTGTATTATTTGTATTTGTATTATATGTTTTAGTTTATTGTATTATTCAGAAGTGGAAAGAGAAATGAACATTGGTAAAATAGACGGAGCATACAGGAAAGTTATTTCATAAGCGATACTTATTTTCACCGGTTCTAGAGTCATGGCCAAATAAAATTTTAATTAATGAAATATTTGCATCTTACAAGGGGAAGGAACATCCGTTCAAATTCAACTTCTTCTCCTTTTTTTAACTTTTTTATTTTTATTAAATAGACGGAGCATACTGGAAAGTTAAGGAACATTTTGGGGTACATAAATTAAAATGTAATAATGTGTTAAACAAAGATGGTACACCAATATATAATACGAAAGGTAAAGTCGATAGATGAGTGGAATATATTGAAGAGTTATACGGACGAAATGCATTAGAAAATGGTGTTATAGAGGAAGAAGAGGAAGTTGAGGAGGATGAAATTGGAGAAACAATACTGAGATCTGAATTTAAGAGAGCATTAAAAGATTTAAATGGCAGAAAGGCTCCTGGAATAGACGGAATACCTGTAGAATTACTGCGCAGTGCAGGCGAGGAAGCGATTGATAGATTATACAAACTGGTGTGTAATATTTATGAAAATGGGGAATTTCCATCAGACTTCAAAAAAAGAGTTATAGTTATGATACCAAAGAAAGCAGGGGCAGATAAATGTGAAGAATACAGAACAATTAGTTTAACTAGTCATGCATCAAAAATCTTAACTAGACTTTTATACAGAAGAATTGAGAGGAGTGGAGGAAGTGTTAGGAGAAGACCAATTTGGTTCAGGAAAAGTATAGGGACAAGGGAAGCAATTTTAGGCCTCAGATTAATAGTAAAAGGAAGATTAAAGAAAAACAAACCGACATACTTTGCGTTTATAGACCTAGAAAAGGCTTTCGATAACGTAGATTGGAATAAAATGTTCAGAATTTAAAAAAAATTAGGGTTCAAATACAGAGATAGAAGAACAATTGCTAACATGTACAGGAACCAAACAGCAACAATAACAATTGAAGAACATAAGAAAGAAGCCCTAATAAGAAAGTGAGTCCGACGAGGATGTTCCCTATCTCCGTTACTTTTTAATCTTTACATGGAACTAGCAGTTAATGATGTTAAAGAACAATTTAGATTCGGAGTAACAGTACAATGTGAAAAGATAAAGATGCTACGATTTGCTGATGATATAGTAATTCTAGCCGAGAGTAAAAAGGTTTAGAAGAAACAATGAACGGCATAGATGAAGTCCTACGCAAAAACTATCGCGTGAAAATAAACAAGAACAAAACAAAAGTAATGAAATGTAGTAGAAATAACAAAGATGGACCGCTGAATGTGAAAATAGGAGGAGAAAAGATTATGGAGGTAGAAGAATTTTGTTATTTGGGAAGTAAAATTACTAAAGATGGACGTAGCAGGAGCGATATAAAATGCCGAATAGCACAAGCTAAACGAGCCTTCAGTAAGAAATATAATTTGTTTACATCAAAAATGAATTTAAATGTCAGGAAATGATTTTTGAAAGTGTATGTTTGGAGTGTCGCTTTATATGGAAGTGAAACTTGGACGATCGGAGTATCTGAGAAGAAAAGATTAGAAGCTTTTGAAATGCGGTGCTATAGGAGAATGTTAAAAATCAGACGGGTGGATAAAGTGACAAATGAAGAGGTATTGCGGCAAATAGATGAAGAAAGAAGCATTTGGAAAAATATAGTTAAAAGAAGAGACAGACTTATAGGCCACATACTAAGGCATCCTGGAATAGTCGCTTTAATATTGGAAGGACAGGTAGAAGGGAAAAATTGTGTAGGCAGGCCACGTTTGGAATATGTAAAACAAATTGTTGGGGATGTAGGATGTAGAGGGTATACTGAAATGAAACGACTAGCACTAGATAGGGAATCTTGGAGAGCTGCATCAAACCAGTCAAATGACTGAAGACAAAAAAAAATTGAATTATTATTTATTGTAAAAGTTTTTTTTTATATTTAAATTTAAAAAAAAAGCTAAAAAAAATATATATATATATGAAATCGGATTCCAACCTATGTGCGTTTCCTTTGTAAGATCCAAATATTTCATTAATTAAAATTTTATTCGGGTAGAATTTTGGAACCGATGAAAATAAGTATCGCTTTTGATATATCGTTGAAAAGTTTTCAACGAAGGGTTTATTACTGCAGTTAAGAAAAAGTCCAAATATTTTGGATTTTTTTTTTTTAGACAATTTTGGTCAAGTCGATTGTAATCAAGAGTGGAGGTACGCAATTAGATGTTACAACAGTTCTAAATCCAAAATTTCAACATTTATGGCTAATCGGTTTTGAGTTATGCGAGGTACATACATACATATAGACGTCACGCCAAAACAAGTCAAAATGGATATTTTCGTTGAAAATCGAAATCCGAAATTTTTCGCGATTACAATACTTCCTTTACTTCGTACAAGGAAGTAAAAATATAGTTTTTTTTTTTTTTTTTTTGTCTTCAGTCATTTGACTGGTTTGATGCAGCTCTCCAAGATTCCCTATCTAGTGCTAGTCGTTTCATTTCAGTATACCCTCTACATCCTACATCCCCAACAATTTGTTTTACATACTCCAAACGTGGCCTGCCTACACAATTTTTCCCTTCTAACTGTCCTTCCAATATTAAAGCGACTATTCCAGGATGCCTTAGTATGTGGCCTACAAGTCTTTCTCTTCTTTTAACTATATTTTTCCAAATGCTTCTTTCTTCATCTATTTGCAGCAATACGTCTTCATTTGTCACTTTGTCCACCCGTCTGATTTTTAACATTCTCCTATAGCACCGCATTTCAAAAGCTTCTAATCTTTTCTTCTCAGATACTCCGATCGTCCAAGTTTCACTTCCATATAAAGCGACACTCCAAACATACACTTTCAAAAATCTTTTCCTGACATTTAAATTAATTTTTGATGTAAACAAATTATATTTCTTACTGAAGGCTCGTTTAGCTTGTGCTATTCGGCATTTTATATCGCTCCTGCTTCGTCCATCTTTAGTAATTTTACTTCCCAAATAACAAAATTCTTCTACCTCCATAATCTTTTCTCCTCCTAATTTCACATTCAGCGGTCCATCTTTGTTATTTCTACTACATTTCATTACTTTTGTTTTGTTCTTGTTTATTTTCATGCGATAGTTCTTGCGTAGGACTTCATCTATGCCGTTCATTGTTTCTCCTAAATCCTTTTTACTCTCGGCTAGAATTACTATATCATCAGCAAATCGTAGCATCTTTATCTTTTCACCTTGTACTGTTACTCCGAATCTAAATTGTTCTTTAACATCATTAACTGCTAGTTCCATGTAAAGATTAAAAAGTAACGGAGATAGGGAACATCCTTGTCGGACTCCCTTTCTTATTAGGGCTTCTTTCTTATGTTCTTCAATTGTTATTGTTGCTATTTGGTTCCCGTACATGTTAGCAATTGTTCTTCTATCTCTGTATTTGAACCCTAATTTTTTTAAAATGCTGAACATTTTATTCCAGTCTACGTTATCGAATGCCTTTTCTAGGTCTATAAACGCCAAGTATGTCGGTTTGTTTTTCTTTAATCTTCCTTCTACTATTAAACTGAGGCCTAAAATTGCTTCCCTTGTCCCTATACTTTTCCTGAAACCAAATTGGTCTTCTCCTAACACTTCTTCCACTCTCCTCTCAATTCTGTATAAAATTCTAGTTAAGATTTTTGATGCATGACTAGTTAAACTAATTGTTCTGTATTCTTCACATTTATCTGCCCCTGCTTTCTTTGGTATTATAACTATAACACTTTTTTTGAAGTCTTATGGAAATTCCCCATTTTCATAAATATTACACACCAGTTTGTATAAAAATATAGTAATGCGTTTTAATTATGGTAATTTTTAACAGGATTGTAATAATCCATTCTCACCGGTTGTTTTATTTGTGTACATAGCCATCGGATTGGTTGGAGGTAGTCGCATCGGCATCGTGCCACGGTTATATTGGTATTGTTTGTGATTCGATTTGGGGCTCCCGCTGATGAGAGTGGCTGCGCTGCCGTGGTATGGTAGCCCGTGCGACTGGGGGAGTGGCTTCCCTTCGCCGGTGGCGGTCCTGATCGTGATTTGGTAATGCCACGCGAGACACCGTGATTAGATCGGGAGGTGATGATGCGGGATTTGTCCCCGGCTCTGTGCGGACCGGAATAAGGTTGCATTCCCCTTTTTAGGTGACCTAAGCCGGTCGACTTATTTGGTTTGGTGGGTTTGAATTTCTATGTTGTTTCTATGTTCTACTTTTGATTGGTATGAGTGTAGCGCTGATTTAACTTTAAACTAGTTCGTTTTCTGAGACATTTATAGTCAGGAACGGGGGGTTATAAAATCTGGACTAGGCGCGGGGTTCGCGTTTCCGGTTAGTTAGTTTCAGGGAATCATGTTAGGTTGGATGTGAAGATGTCCGTTTGAGGCCTACGTGAAGGCGAAATTTGATACGTATTTACTGATGCGAATGTAATCGGTTCGAGGGTCTAAAGACGATCTCCGGTAAAGCCCCTCAGGATTTGAAACTGAGGGGGTGGTGTGGCGACCGGTAACGTTACAAGGTGGGTGTCTTCCCCCTACGTGGTTTGGATGTGTACACTTATACTTGTAATTTCATCGCTTTTTAATCCTTCGATTTTTTTACGGTACTGTTTCTATAAATTCTTAATATTTTTCATAAATTATACGTCTTTTAATTTCGGGTAAAATTTATAGATAATTCTTAACTAGTTAAGGGGAAACTAGGGATAGCAAAAATCTCGACTTAAACGGGGAATGGATGCAATGTAAATATGTAACTTTAATGTAGATAAAACTATGTCGTTATTCTTCTCATGTAGATTTAACGTTGGTGATGTCCCCGTCGATAGATTTCCCATTAACGAATAAAATATGTCGCATTTTGATACGGTTTATTTTAATTAACTTCAAAACTCAAACGTTTATAATTAGTTTTTATGGAATTTATTTATGAGGGTTTTATTTAAAAACGTTTATTCTTTTATTACCCGTTTTAAAACAAAGTTGTTTTACGCCAAATGTAAAATATTTTCTTTTTCAAATCCAGTTTATTGTTTTATACCGCGTATTTTCGAAAACTATTAGAAATTCAGATGTGCGATCTGTATTTTGGAATTTTTCCGGTAAAATTTTATATGAAAACGGTAAATGTATCCCTTAATTTTAATCCTAAGAATAAAAATCCGGCTTAATTTTAGAGAACACGCAGAAATTAGAGCGAAATCTTTCGCCAGCCGACATTCCTTAACGAACTTATGTTAATGTTGTCGCGTGTTCGCGGCTAGATCAAGATATTGAGAAATTAACTATTGTTTTTGTATTAAATTTAATTTTAATAAAAATAATAATAATAATGACAATAGTAATATTGATAATAAGCGACAATAATAAGTAACTCACAATAATAATACCCGTGGCAACAACAAACATTAATAATAATAAACAAATAATAATTGTAGTAATCAAAAGTACACAACAACAACAATAATAATAGTGATTACATACAAAACAGAATTTAATGTAATCGTCAGGATTTATTAACAGGTAAATAAATAATGAAAAGAAGAATTCAGTTCAAGTCACAAAAGATATTAGCATGACCGCTAATGCATTTAACCACTCACTAGTCTTGTATTAACAACAATAGTAGAATAAATAAGACAATTATAAAGTTCTTTCACTGTAAATACCTTTGTTCACAAATAAAATTACCCTAACAGTTGACGAATGATATTTAGAATATTATCTCTTTCACTTATAGTCTAACAGTAACTCACCAAACCATTTCTTATTTTCATGTACTGGAATTATTTCTGACGTCACCTTAATCGCGTCGAATTTAGTTCACACTAGAAATTCGCTCCTTCACTTCCTCGCAGAATACTCTCGTTTCAAAATCGCATAATAATCGTAACACTCTTTTCCAGACTGACATCATAACGTCTCGCTTGACCGATCGTCAACCGGTCTTTTCCGGAGTATTTATACTCCTATCTTCTTTACGTGCAGCATCTGACCCCAGTTAAGCGTGAGAACGATCGATCGAGCCCTTTTATTTCCATGCATTCCTATTCTGGTCCGGTAACTCTTCACATAGAACAACACTTGTTTATGTGTGTCAGTGGGAAGTTATTACGAAGGACGATTGTTATTTGGACCTGTTATCTTTACAAAAACGATTCCTTTAGCCCTTTTTTGGACTCTTATTATATTTTTCACTGCTTTCTTCTTAATTTGTAGGAATCAGGCTTTACCGGTCTTGTTACAGTATGAACTTTCATTTTTATTTTCACCCATAGAACATGTCCTCAAATTTTGTTGCGTTCTTTCTGAATCACTCTGTATTTATAATTGATTATATTATGACACGATCTATTATTATTATACAATTTAATGAAGCGATTCTCAAATGTTTTTACATTCATGTGAATTACAGATTAGTAGCGTACCGTTGAATTAAATATATAATATGTCACTAGGATAACGATAGAGTTATATCTCAGAATGGTAAAACAATAAAAAATTACAATCTCTTTTGAAAGAATCTATTTAATGTTTTGAAAAATATCAGGTATTACTTTCTTTTTTTTTATTTATTACAAATATTTTAAACATTTATTTAGTTTATAAAGAAATATTACATATATATTTACTTTAAATTTCTGTTGAAGACTAAAGATTAAGTAAGAAGGATGTTATTGCAAGCTTAATCAAGCGAAGAGATATCTAGTACAGTTGAACTTGAATTTAAGCTCAAATTCGGATCAAGGTCCAGTTTATTACAAAATCTTTACATTCGCTAAGAGAAAATCCAGTTTCACAAACATATGTGGTAGAAAATAGAATTAAAAATAACAATCCGATAAATATTTTATTATTTTGTTTGTTTGTTTAACTTACAGGATCACCGTTAGATATTGCTTTAGAGGATGAGATGAATGATTTGTAGCGTGTGTGAAAAATGCCATTCCTGACCTGGATTCGAACCCGGGACGTCAAGATGAAAGACCGAGACGTTACTACTCGAGCAATGGAGGTCAGTATTTATAACCTTTAGCTAAAATTCACGAAACTCTAGAAATTTCCATTTCAGTGGCGGTTCGTAGCTAAAATTAGTGGGGATGCTGCTCCAGAAAATTTTCTTCTGGGCTGTTTCAAGACCGTTGTTAAAGTTTTGTGCAAATTAAAAGACGCGAAAAAATGAATCAAATAGAATAGCTGGGAGTAGGATAATAATTTAATTCTACACTTTCTTCGCATTCAAGAATATAGTACACTATTTTTAAGCACATCGGCTTAAAACCCGTATTCGGTTTAATCGAATAAACAATAAGATGTTAATATTTTTTAGTATTATTAGATAATAACGTAATAAAATGTCCGCTTAAATACACTATAGCCCAACGGTGCTTAATTTAAATTTCTACGGGCACAGAAACAAATACGTAATTCGTTTTTACTAATTATCTTCTCTTTCACTCTTCCAGCCTGTTTTTGGTCAGATTTTGCGATCAAAGATTCCTTGCTTTCCACCATCTTCTGATCGCTACTGAAAAAATAACTAAACCGTTTTCGTATTCCTTCAACCGACTAAAATAGAAAAGGGAACGAACAAGGAACGTTCCATATACACGCGGAGTAAAAAAAAACTACCTTCCACCAGCACGCTAGGGTTGGTGCTGCGGGAGGGACAGTGCTCTCTCTCCCTCGCGTATAGCTTCCTATGTGCGCATGCTAACAACAGCCTAATGCCGCTGGAACTGTGAAGCGCACAGTTTCATACAAACATTTATATATTTTTTTCATAAACTAGAGGACGGTTACTGACTTTAAAGTTAAGGATTATATATTGTACAAGTATAAAGAAAGGATTAAAGAAAAAAGAACTCATTATATTAAATGTTGTCGATAATATCAGGGGGAAATAGGGGGTGCTGCAGTTTTATAGTGCCTATACGCAATCCGCCACTGTAGAAGACAATAACGTCCAGATATTAGATAAAGTCAACGTACGATTATAACGATAGAAATTGGTTTGCTTGGCATTTGTCCTGCCGCCACCCCAATCGGTCGCCCTAAAGCATAAGACCGTGTCACAAATGGCAACTGAGCCTCGAACAGTTTAGCGATCAGTGTCCTAAATAGCTCCTAGAGCTTACCTAACAAAATGAGCAGACTAAGCGTGGTGCCGTACACCACCGGCTTACGTGGCCCAATCGCTCACTTGTCATATATTTACTAAAATGGGTAAGTGCTTCCCGTCGACTGGTAAAAATATATATGATTAATTAAAATTTACTTCGTCTACACAGCAATTTACTGCCACGCCTTGGTCGCTGAATGACAGCAAGTACCTGTCCTCCATTTTAAAGCGCTAGGAGTGTTAATTGGCTGGTGGTCAGCCATATATATATATATATATATATATATATATATATATATATATATATATATATATATATATATATCTAGTTTAGCTTTACACAGCAGTACGGTAGAAGTCTTTTCCCTTGGGTAAACTACTTAAGTCGGTTGAACAAAGCAACCGCATCAAGGAACTCCAACACACACCGACAATGCGGTTCTCGCCGCTTGTGAGTGGCCAATTTCCCTTGAACTCGAAGTTCCAGGGTGGCCCGGTCTTTGCCCGTTCAAAAGCAGGGAAGTCTCAAACATCAGGTGTTCATTTGACTGGACCTCCCCGCAGACGCACAGTTCATCAGCTGCCAGGCGGTACCGAAACAGATTTGGTTAGCTGGCATTTCTCCCGCCACCACCCCATTCGGTCGCCCTAGAGCATAGACCAAATGTACTGTGCCAATAAACGGCTACTGAGCCTCGAAACAGATTTGCGACCTCGTTATCCTAATTGCTCCTAATGAACTCCTATCTTGCGTGAGCGGTTAAGCTGGGTGCTGTACAGCACCCGCCTATGTGTCCCTACCGCTCACCTGTCACATTAAAACTAAATCGGGGAGGCGCACCCCTTGTTACAATTAAAACAATAAAAGTTACAAAATAAAAGACGGCAATTTAAACCGCCACGCCTCGGTCGCTGTTTGCCAGCTAGTGTCTGTCCACCATTTAAGCGCTTGGAGCTTTATTGGCTGATCGCAGCCATTATTTCCAGGAAGGTTTTCCACCGACACGCCATATTTAAGTCCCCATAAATTTAAACTTAAACTACCGATGACGGTTGAACATCGCAACCTCATCGAGGAACTCCCACACGGTCCGACAATGCGGCTCACGCCACATTGACTCGCCGTTTATGAGCGGCCAGTTTTCCCCCTGACCTCTAAGTTCCAGGGTGGCCCGGTCTCTGGCCCCCCCAAGAGCAGGGCAGTCGAACATTAGGTGTTCGTTCGACTGGACCTCCCCACAGACGCACAACTCATCAGCCGCTAGGCGAAACCTGAACAGATATTGCATCAAATTCACGTGGTTGGTGAGCACTTGGGCACCCGCCGCCCTTAAAAATGAACTTGAGGCATACCATCCCCCCAGATCCTGTATAAATCTATACAGAGATCTTCCCTTAGACGTGGTGTGCCATTCATGCTGCCATGCCTCCATCGCGAGGCCCCAAAGCCTCTTCCGCAGGCGGGAAATGGGCAAATTGTTACCGAAACAGATATCGGTTTAAATTAACATGTTTGGTGTACATTGCCCATTGGTTGCCCCATTTGGGTGCTCATTGCCCTTAAAATCGAGCTTGAGGCATACCATTCCCCCGGATCCTGTATAAACATATACAAGGATCTTTCCTTAGTCGTGGTGTCCCGTTCCAGCTACCATGTTTCCATCGCGAGGCTCCATAGCCTCTTCCGCAGGCGGGAGATGGGCGACTGAACGAAATTTAGATCCGGTGCATTGTGATCGCCGTTCCGCTTCGGTACTGACTCGACTCGAAACCGCATCCCAAATACCTCGGCTTCCTGGATGGACTCTTTGTAATTTCCCCATGGTTGCCCGAACTTTCACCACTAAACCGATTGGGAGAGCCTTTCCCGTTACCGTGGTAGCGAAAAAAATTCTTTTACCAGAATTAAAAAAAGCGTTTAATAAAGCCTTTCATCCGGATTGTTCCAAATTCGAATCCCGGTCAGGGATGACGTATTTAATTCCAGTTTTCATATTTCTACGTACATAATCTTCGAAATTATGCGGGTGAATTATTCATCTTGGCCAAAATATTATTCCATACGGTGACCAGACTTAGAATCGGTCACACGCGATTAACAAATTTATATTTGTTAACCGGCGAAGTGAGACCAATGTGCGGTGTTTGTAATAAAACACTGACAATCAAGCATCTAATAGAAGAGTGTAACATATATGAGGACCTCAGAAAGAGGTTCCGTCTTACAAATAATATTAGTGCTGATCTGGATAATGGAAATGAAGAAAATATAGTTGCATTTTTACACGCCAGTGGACTTCTTAAAAGTCTATAATGTGGAAGTTTAAAGCTGTGGTAAGAGATACTCTAAGCGGTAGTTTTATATATACATATAAGGGAGTCTCGAAGCGTGGCACGTATAGTGACGGGAGGTAGCCCTCTTGCCTAGGCCATTTTGGCTCACCTGCATTCAAGAGCAGTGAGTCGGGGTGTGTCCGATGATGGCATGGGGGACCCTCAAGGGTGGATTGAGGGCGCGAGGCTATGGGTGTACGCCGTGCATGCCTATGGCCTGATATAAGAAGGATTCAACTGCCACGGCACCCTGGCACGACTGATATACTGCTCAACGGCGGTTCTGGTCGCTCCGAGGGTGCTTAAGCAAACTATAAATGAGACTTCGTAGAAGAAAGAAAGATATGGTATCGATTAGTTTAATTTCAATTTTAAGTTCATGGTCTTTTGAGAACCTATCTCAAATTTTAATATCGGGGCCCTTTACACCCCGTAAGTGTTTGTGATTGTCCTTGTCTTTCATGTTTTAATGTTTATTGTGAAGTTTGTGTTTTTAAATAAAATGTAAGGGCCCTTTACACCCTTACATATGACGATCCTGATGGAGATAATAATTTCTTTTAAAGAATGTGACGAGGGCTAATGACCTTAGCAGTCGATGCCCGTAAAAATTCAGTTAAAAAAAAAAAAAAAAAAAAATTATTCCATACTGTAAATCTTTTCTTTAAAGAAATTTACTTAGAGATTTTTACTTTTTATAATTTTTTTTTTTAATTATTAAAAAAAAATTATGATTTATATTACTTGTAATGTAAATATATTTTCTTTTTTTTATCTAATAATTAAAATTTATTTGTTGAACAAAAAAAATTGTTTTAAATTTTACCAACTAAAATAACAGGTTAAAAAAAGAACTTATGTCAAATTTCTCACGGAATAAAATTGCTAATATAAATTAGGATGATTCTTTCGTTCATAAACCTGAAAAAAAATCGGTGCACTAGAGTTTTAATCATTTAGTCTAAAGGTAGGTTAAAATGATTGAGAATAGGGTACGGGAGAATTTTCCACATCTGCGCAGTTTTAAAAGGGTGCTATAGGGGGCGGTACTGAAAGGGGGAATTGTTAGAGAAAGAGAGAAATACGGTCTATCTTTCCAGCAGTGTTACCGCGCGACAGTAACACGCGTGGTGTTGTACTGTGCACCTGACGGTATGTCACCCTTTATAATATTTACAGCATTACTTTATTGCCGTCTAATATCATGTGAGTAATATTTTTATATATTAAAATGTTGTGTTACAAATATTTGTTTAATAATTTAAAATCCTGCTGTATTTCAAATAAAATTGTTATTTTTGGGTAAATTATATTTAAACTAATTTCAGGAAGTTATAATAAAACTAATATATATATATATATATATATATATATAATATTATATTTATTAATCTCTTGGGTTAACCAATCAACTAAACAAATTTATAAATTCAATTCACTACGCTTCACTTAGAATTCTCTAAGCGTCCTCAAGTAAGAATACCACATTCATGCAAAATTCTCTTACGTACAAAGAAATTACGTGTTCCTTCCATCCTAGATAACAATATTTTCTCTCCACACTTGTCGTAATAGATCCTCCCGTACTCATACATGACTCATCTTACCTTTAGGTAATTATATGTAACTCTTTATATGACCTAATTGCTATTTCCTGTGTATTGAAACCTTTACGATGCACATATTTTCCTAAAAAAGTTTAAACATTAAACATTATTTTTGTTAAAACTAAATTTTTTTTGTCTTCAATCATTTGACTGGTTTGATGCAGGTCTCCAACCTATTTAGTACCAGTAGTTTCATTTCAGTATACTCCTTACATCGTACGTCCTTAACGATTTGTTTTACATATTGCAAACGTTGCGTAGCTGCATAATTTTTTCCTTCTTCGTGTCCTTCCAATATTAAAGTAACTATTCCAGGATGCCTTAATATGTGGCCTCCTTATTTTAACTATATTTTTTCGAATGCTTTTTTGTTCATCAATTAGTAGTAACACCTCTTCATTTGTCACTTTATCCACCCATCTGATTTTTAACATTCTTCTTTAGCACCGCATTTGAAAAGCTTCTAATATTTTCTTCTCAGATACTTCGATCGTCCAAGTTTCACTTCCATATAAAGCTACGATCCAAACATATACTTTCAAAAATCTATTCCTGACGTTTAAATTTAATTTTTGATGTAAACAAATTATATTTCTGACTTTAAGGCTCGTTTCGCCTGTGCTATTCGGAATTTTATATCGTTCCTGTTTCGTCCATCTTTAGTAATTCTACTTCCCAAATAACAAAATTCCTCTACCTCCATTATCTCTTTTCTTCCTATTATTATATTCAGTGGTCCATCTTCATTTTTCTACTAAATTTCATTACTTTCGTTTTGTTCTGTTTATTTTCACGCGATAGTTCTTGCGCAGGATTTCATCCATGCCGTTCATTGTTTCTTCTAAATCTTTTTTCCTCTCAGCTAAAATTACGATACCATTAGAAAATCGTAGTATCATTATCTTTTCAACTTGTACTGTTACTTTAGATCGAAATTGTTCTTTAACATCATTAACTGCTAGTTCTATGTAAAGATTAAAAAGTAACGGAGATAGAGAACATCCTTGTCGGACTCCCTTTCTTATTACGGCCTCTTTCTTATGTTCTTCAATTGTTACTGTTGCTGTTTGGTTCCTGTACATGTTAGCAATTGTTCTTCTATCTCTGTATTTGAACCCTAATTTTTTTAAAATGCTGAATATTTTATTTCAGTTTACATTATCGAATGCCTTTTCTAAGTATATAAATGCCAAGTGTATTGGTTTGTTTTTCTTTAATCTTCCTTCTACTATTAATCTGAGGCCTAAAATAACTTCCCTTCTCCCTATACATTTCCTGAAACCAAATCAATCTTCTCTTAACACTTCTTCCATTCTCCTCTCAATTCTTCTGTACAGAATTCTAGTTAAGATTTTTGATGCATGACTAGTTAAGCTAATTTTTCTGTATTTTTCACATTTATCTTCTCCTGCTTTCTTTGGTATCATGACTATAACCGTCTTCTTGAAGTCTGACAGAACTTCCCCTTTTTCGTAAATGTTACACATCGGTTTGTATAATATATCTATCGCTTCCTCACCTGCATTGCGCAGTATCTGGAGGTAGACCGTTTATTCCAGGAGCGTTTCTGCTATTCAAATCTTTTAATGCTCTCTTAAATTCAGATCTCAGTATTGTTTCTCTTCGACTAAAACCAAATTTATAATATAAATATATATATATATATATATATATATATGATTTAAAAAAATTAAATTAACATATATGTTGTTTAATCCGGCTATGTCCGTTTTATTATTGACAGATTTATATTTTTCTGATGTGTATGATTTCTAGAGTGATATTTTTACGTGTTTTTTGTTGTTTGTCTAATATTTTGGTGCTGTTCAAATCAAACGAATATTTATGTTTTGTGAGCGCTGTCATTTTCTTTTTTCTATATTTACAGGATTCTATCCTTTTTTTAAAGTATTGATATGCGTGTCCAATGTACACAGCGTTACAATCTATATTACATTGGCTGGTTGATTTTTTGTCCTATCGGCAATTTTAATTTAGAAAATATAATATTATAATTGTAATTTTGACGCGCTCTTGGGAATCGTTTTAAGCAATTTTTTAATGTTTGCGATATATGTTAATGCAACATAATTCTCACCCTTTTTATTTTTATTAGGACGGTTGGCTGATGCATTATAGCGCTTATATTTATAAATATTTTATTTATGATTAATTTCCGGATAATTATTATTTTTTAATAAATCTATTTTTTATATATATTCTGGTTTATTTTTTAGTTTTGTAAATCTTAATACTCTGCAAGATTCTTGATTACTGATTTTTTTATATGATATTTGGTTGTACGGTACAAAATTTCGGTACCTGAAGATGTTGGTTTTGTATAACATTTTGTTGATATTTTCTTTCTGTAATGACCTATTGTTAAATCCAAATGTTTATACTATTGTTAATCTCAACTTCCTTTGTAAATAGTATATGTTCATTAAATAGGTTAAATTTGTTTAATTTTAAATCAATATCCTGTTCACGTGCATATACTAGAATCTCATCTACGTATCTTTTATAGATCTTTTATATTCCATAGTTAAGTTTGCTAAGCCGGCTGAAATTGATGACCCCATCGCTAAACCACGGCATTGTTCGTATAATTTATTTTTAAATTTAAAATACATATATATGCAAATATTTTTACATTCTAAAAATTCTGTTTTTTTTTGTTTTTTTTTAATTTTAGTTTTTCTTCTATTTCACTCCACTTGATTTTTATCGCCTCAATTATTAAATTCTTCGGAATGCCGGTAGATAATGAAATTACATTCGACGAAATTAATTTGTTGTAAATCGATATTATTTGTTTATTAATAAATGTGTGGAATTCCCGTGAATCTTTTATTTTTTATTTTTATATACAGTGAAACCTCTACAAAATGTAACCTCCAAAAAACAGAAACTCCTCAAAACGTACGGTTTCTCAAGATCCGATATATTTTTATAGAAATTAATCTGTTAAAAACGGAAAATTCTGCAATACGGATACGGAAAGAAGACGTAATTTTTTTTTTAATTTTATGTATTAATTTTGTCCTATAAAACGGAAAGGAAATTAAAAAAAAAAAACAGATTGTACTTTCCACGATTTGCAAATTATAAATCCAGTAGAGTTAATTATTATTATTATAAGACAGTAATGCAATTGCTGTTTATCTAACAATCAATTCTAACGTGAGGCTAAAGATATAGACATAAGAAATAGTGATTAACTGGAAAAATAAAATTAAATAACCGCTGGTTACGGACCAAAAAATAATTGCGATAAAACCGGTTTATTTTTATTTTTTGAGTTTTATAGAACAAAATACTGTGTTTCAAAAATGAAATATGTATTCGTGGCAAAAAAATCCAAAGACAGACTGTTGTGTTATGCGGTTTTGCGGATGGAATGTTGCCTTAACTATTGTTGATAGGTAAATCTTTGTTGTTTTAAAAATTTCGTTCAGTATCACTGGAACGGTGCGGAAATAAATTGTCTTAAATGACGTCTAATATAATGGAAAAACGGGTATATAATTTAAATGGAAAAAATGGTTAGTGAAAATAGAAATATTTTAATAGCTTTTAGACAGTGCATCGTGTCACCCTCATGGAAATTATTTTATCATAAAATTTGTGTTCTTTCCTCCAAACATAACTACTGTAACCCAACCGATGGATCAGGGCGTTATTAAATCATAAAAATTCATTATCGGAAACACATTATGGTGTCGCTAGAAAATGGATTCATGTCTGTTCAAGAACTGACGCATACTGTTCTGGATGGATTAAAGCGGCTCTTTCAATCGTACAAACAAATAACTGTAAAAATGCGTTTAAAGAAGCTGGTTTCTGCACGGAAACCTATAATGATATATGTATTTTGCACAGTACAAAAATATTGCGCGAAGTTGAATTTCTGTTGCATAGAAAGTGGTCAAAGATCGGTTCATGCTGAAGACTATGTCGTGGGTATTGATAGTGATTTGGTAACCGAAGATGGATGAACAAATGATGTTCGACTGCCCAGCTCTTGGGGAGGCCAGAACTCGGGCCTCCTTGGAACTTAGGGGTCAAGGGGAAAATTGACCACTCGCAAGCGGCGAGTCGGATCGTGTGGGAGTTCCTTGATGCGGTTGCTTTGTTCAACCGACATCGGTAATTTTCTTAAGGGAGAAGACTCCTACCAAGCTGCTGTAGGAAGCTAACCGAGATATATAGCTGGCTACCAGCCAGTTTTATGGCTCCAAGCACTTTAATATTGGTGGACAGATATTTATTGCCATTCAGCGGCCTAGGCGTCGCAGCGAATTTCTGTCTGACGAGATAAATTTAATTATTGGTATTCACATACAGAATGATTCAGGAGGATAAGGCAATACTTTGACGAATCATTCTAGATGCTAAAAATAAGAAAAAAGTTCATATAAACATAGGTCCGAAAACGATTCGTTAGCGAGTTATACAGGGTGAAAGATTTTGTTCTAGTTTTAGTTCCTCCGGGTAAATTAAGGCTTTCTGAAATTCTGGGAAGGTCAATTAATGGGCAAATTCAATCGGTTTTTATGGTTTTTGAGCTGGGAAATCGAAGAAAAAAGGTCCTAGAACTGTATCTGGCTTAGTTTCTAAGATATCCCATGTAAAACGCCAAAAATAGGGGCAAAAAACAAATTTTTTTAAGTTTTACGTCCAATAACGTTGTTAAATTGGCAATAAATCGTACATTTTTTAAACATAAATTGTAGAGAATTTAATTATAAGAAGATTGATGTAAATAATGTCAACAGAAAGCAAATAAAACTTTTAAATTGTCGACTTTTATTAACACCAAACAGATTGAAAAAACGTTTTCGTTATGTACAGCAGAAAATAACTGGTGGAAGAAAGATTACTTACTGTTTTTTTACGACAATGATAAAATGCTGCTTACAAGTAGTATTTCATGCAGTTTAATAACTTTCAAAAATGCCACCGTTGTGTTCAATGCACTTTTCAACGCGTTGTACTAGATTTTGTGTCGCCAGTCTAACGGTATCTTTGCGTTCCTTGATTATAGCTGCAACGTTGAGAATGCGAGCGATCAGTTCATCGCGCGTGTCTACGTTTTGCTTGTATACCTAATTTTTCAACCGTCCCCACAAACAATAATACAACGGAATGAGATCTGGGGATCTCGGCGGCCAATTAACCGGCCCTCCACGTCCTATCCATTTACCAGCAATTTTTTCATCAAGACATTGCCTTTCATTTCATTAGTGAAATTTGTAGGAGCTCCATCAAGTTGGTAATAAATTTCAATTCGTTTTGCTAAGAGGATATTTTCCAGCAATATATTTACGCACTGAAATGAATACAAAATTACACTTTTTCACAGTTTTCTGAAATTTTTATGATAAGAATTCGACGTAGTACTGCAACACGATCGATCAGCGAAAGGTTATTTAACAGATTACCACAATTAACTGAAAACAATGAGTAGTATTTAAACAAATTGCGATGAAAAAAAATAATCAGTGTTGCCAACTTATTTTCCGTAGGTCTAAAATTATTGTACCTACTACACACATCTGTTTTCTTTTTTTGTAACATTTTCTTCTAAGTTTTCGTCGGTTTTGTTGTTAATAAGAGTCGACATGTTTAAAATTTTATTTGTTTTCTGTTGACATTATTTACATCAATCTTCTTATAATTAAATTCTCTACAATTTATGTTTAAAAAATGTATGATTTATCGCCAATTTAACAACGTTATTGTACGTCAAACGTAAAAAAAAAAATGTGTTTTTTTACTCTATTTTTGGCGTTTTACATGAGATATTTTAGAAACTAGATAGATACAGTTCTGGGACCTATTTTTTCGATTTTCCAGCTCGAAAACCATAAGAAACATTTGAATTTGCCTATTAATAGACCTTCCCAGAATTTCAGAAAGCCTTAATTTACCCGGAGGAACTGAAACTCGGGCGAAATCTTTCACCCTGTATAACACGCTAACGAAGCGTTTTCGGACGTATGTTTATATGAAATTTTTTCTTATTTTTAGCCTCTAGAATGATTCGTCAAAGTATTGCCTTATCCTCCTGAATCATTCTGTATGTTTTAATAGTTGACGGGATGCGCCTACTCATTTTAGCGTTATATGACAATTGGTCGGTGGGACACGCAAGCGAGCGGTGTATGGTACCTCGTTTTTAGGTTAGCTGTAGTAGTTAGTTAGGACGCTGGTCGGTAAACTGTTTCGCGGCTCAGTAGCCGTTTCTCTCTCACTCTCTCTCTCTCTCTCTGTCACTCTGTCTCTGTCTCTCTCTCTCTCTTTCTCTCTCTCACTGTCTCTCTCTCTCTCTTTCTCTCTGTCACTGTCTCTCTCTCTCTCTCTCTCTCTCTCTCTCTCTCTCTCTCTCTGTCCCTCTCCTTCTCTCTCTCTCTGTCTCTCTCTCTCTCTTTCTCTCTCTCACTGTCTCTCTCTCTCTCACTGTCTCTCTCTCTCTCTCTCACTGTTTCTCTCTCTGTCTCTCTCTCTCTCACTGTTTCTCTCTCTGACTCTCTCTCTCTCTCTCTCTCTCTCACTGTCTCTCTCCTTCTCTCTCTCTCTCTCTCTCTCTCTCACTGTCTCTCTCCTTCTCTCTCTCTCTCTCTCTCTCTCACTGTCTCTCTCTCTCTTTCTCACTGTTTCTCTCTCTGTCTCTCTCTCTCTCACTGTTTCTCTCTCTCTCCCTCTCTCTCTCTCTCTCTCTCTCTCTCTCTCTCTCTCTCTCTCTCTCTCTCTCTCAATCTCTCTCTCTCTCTCTCTCTGTCTCTGTATGTGGCGGCACAGACATTCGGTCTTATACTTTAGGACGACCGAACGGGGCGGTGGCGGGAGAAACGCCAAGCAAATCAAACCGACCGAAGAAGGATTTCAGACTGTAGATAAAAAATTATTTTCTCTGAAACTGGTAAGATTAACGAAATTTCCGAAGAAGAAAAAGAAGAAAGATACAGAGAGGACACAGAAAACAAAATTAACAATTTTGGAGAGGCATCGGGCATTGTCACACAGCTGAAGAATTCGTGATTCGTATAAACAGCGATGATTTGCGACAGAATTTGTTAATCGGTAGAACGCATTACTGAAAACGAAAGTTTTAAGAGCAAATTACCGAAATAGAATAATGTACTCGACTATTTTAGAGATCATGTTGTGTTATAGGATAAGTATATGTCATTTAAGTTAACTAAACGTAACTTAAATGAAAAATTACTAACTTGTAGGTATATAAAACACTCCTCTTTTAATGTAACCGAACAATTTTTCAATAAATCGTTCGTTAGCGTACTCTATATGCAGTATAATTTCCGGATTATTCCAAATTTTTATCCTTGTCCAACTTTATTTTACATTTATATAACTCATAGCGCTGGACCTCACGATAAATTACCTCGATTTTTAAAACCTCTGCCAGACGGAAACCTCTTCAAAAAGAAATTCTTATTCGGTCACGTCAGATTTCGTTTTGGGGAGGTTATATATATATATATTATTAAATACAATCATGTACACTGGAGATAAAAGACACCACGTTTAATATTTGACAGGATAATTAAATGAACTATTTTCCTGGTTTGATTAAATAAAAAATTTCTTCAAATAAATTGTTTTATGATTTTAAATCTTTATATCATTTCTAAAATTTATAATCGTTTCTTTATACCTTTTAAAATATTAGAATTAGTACCCGTTTTTTTCTCAACAAGGATCACGTTGCAAAGGTTTAGATTTATTTCTCCTTTTCTAAGATTGTTGCATTCTTTCCGTGTGTTTTAGTCTTCTCTCTCATAACTATATTTTAGTTTTCAGCTTTTCTGGAAATTTAAACTTGTTTTCTAAATGTGTTTCATTTTCAATTATTTCTTATGAGATATTTCATATTTTTAAATTCTTGTCGGTTTTTTTAAACTGTGCAATTTTTGTTTTATTGTTTTTAAAATATGTAAATAACCGCTTAGTTAGTCTTTGTTCTAATCCATTCTGTATGGATGTACATAAAATTTAAGTTTTCATTTTCTTATTATAATTATTTTCAAATTTCTATAAATATCTTTTAAGCCTATATTTTCCATTGACGATTTTAGGGTCGTAAATTTTTCTTGATATTTTTTTCTCCATTTTAATGGTTAATTTTTTAAAACTTTTGCTCGTTATAAAGTTTCTGGTAAAATAGTTTTTTTGTAATATGTCTCATTTTAGAATTTTAGGTAGATTTCATAAGAAAGATAGCTATTATAATAGGTACCATTATTACACTTTCTGAAAATTTCGAAATATCTTTGCGTTTTACATCCCCTAGACCCCGAAACCACCGCCAGTCCAAAAGTTTATTTATACATTCATATATATATTTCACTTTCTTGTGAACATGGTAACTGCCGTAATTTTCCGCCAGTTTGAAATTTATGCATAAAATATTTTATTTTTGTCTTCCGTCATTTGACTGGTTTGATGCAGCTCTCCAAGATTCCCTATCTAGTGCTAGTCGTTTCATTACGGTATACCCCCTATATCCTACATCTCTAACAATTTGCTTTACATATTCCAAACGTTGCCTGCCTACACAATTTTTTCCTTGTACCTGTCCCTCCAATATTAAAGCGACTATTCCAGGATGCCTTAATATGTGGCCTATAAGTCTGTCTCTCCTTTTAGCTATATTTTTCCAAATGCTTATTTCTTCATCTATTTGCCGCAATACCTCTTCATTTGTCACTTTATCCACACGCTGATTTTTAACATTCTCCTATAGCACCGCATTTCAAAAGCTTCTAATCTTTTCTTCTCAGATACTCCGATCGTCCAAGTTTCGCTTCCATATAAAGCGACACTCCAAACATACACTTTCAAAAATCTTTTCCTGACATATAAATTAATTTTTGATGTAAACAAATTATATTTCTTACCGAAGGCTAGTTTAGCTTGTGCTATTCGGCATTTTATATCGCTCCTGCTTCGTCCATCTTTAGTAATTCTACTTCCCAAATAACAAAATTTAATGGATTTTTTAAAAATTTATCGGGCTGAATTACCGGTTTTATGTAGAACAGAACAATAAATTACCATTAGCGGATCCGTAAAAGTAACAATTCAGCCAAATATCCTAATAAACATCCTGTTAAAATTTTGTAACTTACCGAGAAAAAAATACATTCTTAGAGCGAGCCCGCGGTAAAATTATATTTTAAATATGGAATTTTTTATTATTATTTCTTTCTTTTGTATCTTTTTACCGCATTAATATTCTTTAAATTTTCCTTTTTTTAATTAGATTTTAGATAGATTTCATAAGAAAGCTACCTATTGCAACCGTTACCGTAATGCGACTTCCGGAAAATTTCGAAATATTTTCACGTTTCACTTCTGCCAGACCCCAAAATCACCGTCGATTCAAAAGTTTATAAATAAATTTCACTTTCTTCTTGACACGATAACTGTCGTAATTTTCGGCCGATCACTTTCATATTGATATAAAATAAAACGAACAAAAATCTCGTTCGAGTTCGTTAAGGGCAACAATCGGACCATGGGGGGGGGGTGGAAATGGATAGGTTTTTTTCGAAAAAACAAAATATCGGTATAACTTTCTTATTAAGTAAAATATCAAATTCGTTTAAAGTTCCTATTATTCCTTGAATAAGGGGTCCTAAAACTTGGCGCAAAGGGTAAAAAAAATTTTTTTCGTCCCTCCAATACTAAAGCGACTATTCCAGGATGCCTTAGTATCTGGCCTATAAGTCTGTCTCTTCTATTAACTATATTTTTCCAAATGCTTCTTTCTTCATCGATTTGCCGCAATACCTCTTCATTTGTCACTTTATCCACCCGTCTGATTTTTAACATTCTCCTGTAGCACCGCATTTCAAAAGCTTCTAATCTTTTTTTCTCAGATACTCCGATCGTCCAAGTTTCATTGTATGCATAAAATATAACGACCCAAAATCTCGGTCGGTTTTGTTATTTGACAAAATCGGGAGTATGGAGGTGGAAATGGGAGGATTTTTTCGAAAAAAACAAGATGTCACTACAACTTTCTTATTAAGTAAAATATCAAATTCTTTTAATGTTCCTATTATTCTTTAGATAAGCGCTTAAAACTTATCTAGGTAAAGTTTTTTGATATCACCAACCATTGGCCCAGGGGGTAGAAAAAATAGGGTTTTGAAGACAATAAAAATCATACCTCCCTTAATAGACGTAGTATCGAATCGGTTTAAAGTGGTCATTAGTCCTTTTAATATTACCTAAAACTTTTGACTGAAACAATTTTTTATATAACCAACTCTTACGGCAAGGGGATAATGAAAAAAAAAACAAAAAAAAACAGTTAAAACAAAATATTTCTATAACTTTCTTATAAAGTAAAATTTCGATTGCGTTTAAAGTTCCTACTATTCTTTGGATAAGGGCCAAGGGGTGGAAAAAATGCGGTTTAAAGGAAAAAAAATCATAGATCTCTTAATAGGTACAGGATCGAATCCGATTTAAGTGGTCGTTAGTCCTTTATGTATTACGTAAAAATCTTATCTGTAATGATTTTTTATACGATCAATTCTTACGGCAACGGATGACCAAAATATTGTTTTAATTATAAGAAGAGGCTACCCGTATGCTAAACATGTGCATTGTCATGTTGAGTGAATTTGAAGTGAACGCATTTAACTGCCGTGACTTAGTAGAGCGTATTTTTTAATTTTTGCAAGCGACAATATTTTACGTGAGTAACGTAGGCCTATTGTACTTTCAAATCATCTTTTCAACATCGTTGTTAAAAGTATACTAAACAAAACTTTTGAAAACATTGTCTTTTTAATCGATACGAAGAGATAAAGCTAGAATCTCTCGGTAATCCTCAAAGCAGTTCAGGTAAAAATCCTAAGGAAGTGTTGATAAATTTAGCAATAGCTTGTCGTCTAATGAGAAAACGTGGAAAGTAATGTTCATACAATTTGAGTTCGCCTACCCATATTTTGGCCCGGTGAAATCTATCTCCACCTTCCGGCGGGCCGAAAGGAATTTTTTTTAAAATGAAAAATCAGTTGCATTTTTCTTAGTCTAGTTTTCATACCTTCTTTTTCCAAAATATTTCGTATTATTACTAGATATTTAAATTTATTTGTTTTTTTTTTTTAATTATTTTGTTTCATACTTTTACTGTTCTTTTCAAAGGAGATTTGTAAATCTTGCTTTTTCGAACATTATTTTTAATTCTTGGATTTTAATTCTCGCTTCTTCATTTTTAGTAAAATTTACTAAATCATCTGCAAACTCAAGAATTTTTCCGAGAATGAGGATGATATGTATGAGTGTAAATGAAGTGTAGTCTTGTACAGTGTCAGTTCGATCGTTCCTGAGATGTGTGGTTAATTTAAACCCAACCACCAAAGAACACCGGTATCCACGATCTAGTATTCAAATCCGTGTAAAAATAACCGGCTTTACTAGGACTTGAACGCTGGAACTCTCGACTTCCAAATCAGCTGATTCGGGAAGACGCGTTAACCACTAGACCAACCCGGTGGGTTAGATAATTGAATTTAGATTTTGTTAATTGAACCCACCGAGTTGATATAATGATGAACGCGTCTTCCCAAATCCGCTGACATGGAACTCGAGAATTCCAAAGTTCAAGTCCTAGTAAATGCAGTTACGTTTATACGGAATTGAATACTAGATCGTGGATACCGATGTTCTTTGGCGGTTGAGTTTTCAATTAACCACACATCTCCCACAGGATGATATGTATGAGTGTAAATGAAGTGTAGTCTTGTACATTCTCAGTTCGACCGTTCCTGAGATGTGTGGTTAATTGAAACCCAACCACCAAAGAACACCGGTATCTACGATCTAGTATTCAAATCCGTGTAAAAATATCTGGCTTTACTAGGACTTGAACGCTGTAACTCTTGACTTCCAAATCAGCTGATTCGGGAAGACGCGTTAACGCGTCTTCCCGAATCATAACGCGTCTTCCCGCGTTAACGCGGGAAGACGCGTTGGTCTAGCGAATGCTAGACCAACCCGGTGGGTTAGTTTTATATTGCTATGAATTTTTTAGTTCTTCTAACCTTTTGTTCCATTCTCTGATTGATTTTTCTAATCCTTATTTAAAGAAGATCGGAGACGATCCATCTTCTTGTCTTACTTCTCTTTTTATTTAAAAAAATTTGATAATTTTCCTAAAAATTTTACTTTTAAATGAATTTCTTCCGTAAGTGTTTTTCTAATTATATTTATTTTTGGTAGATTTTAGAGCGAGGTTGGACTGTATGTTCATAGGTGATAAATGAAGACAACGCCTTCAGAAAAGCCCCATCTTCTTACAATCCCATCAATATTTTGGTCATCCCTTGCCGTAAGGGTTGGTCGTATCAAAAATTGTTTCAGACAAAAATTTTAGGTAATGTTTAAAGGACTTACGCCAACTTTAAACCGAATCGATACTTTGCTATTAAGGGAGGTTTGATTTTTTTCCCCTTTAAACCGCATTTTTTCCACCCCTTGGCCCTTATCCAAAGAATAGTAGGAACTTTAAACGGAATCGAAATTTTACTTAATAAGAAAGTTATAGAAATATTTTGTTTTAACTGTTTTTTTTTTGGTTTTTTTTTTCATTATCCCCTTGCCGTAAGAGTTGGTTATATAAAAAACCCTTTGCGCCAAGTTTTAGGACCCCTTATTCAAGGAATAATAGGAACTTTAAACGAATTTGATATTTTACTTAATAAGAAAGTTATATCGATATTTTGTTTTTTCGAAAAAACCTATCCATTTCCACCCCCCATGGTCCGATTGTTGCCCTTAACGAACTCGACCGAGATTTTTGTTCGTTTTATTTTATATAAATATGAAAGTGATCGGCCGAAAATTATGACAGTTATCGTGTCAAGAAGAAAGTGAAATTTATATATAAAGTTTTGAATCGACGGTGATTTTGGGGTCTGGCAGAAGTGAAACGTGAAAATATTTCGAAATTTTCCGGAAGTCGAATTACGGTACCCGTTGCAATAGGTAGCTTTCTTATGAAATCTATCTAAAATCTAATTAAAAAAAGGAAAATTTAAAGAATATTAATGCGGTAAAAAGATACAAAAGAAAGAAATAATAATAAAAAATTCCATATTTAAAATATACTTTTACCGCGGGCTCGCTCTAAGAATGTAATTTTTTCTCGGTAAGTTACAAAATTTTAACAGGATGTTTATTAGGATATTTGGCTGAATTGTTACTTTTACGGATTCGCTAATGGTAATTTATTGTTCTGTTCTACATAAAACCGGTAATTCAGCTCGATAAATTTTTAAAAAATCCATTAAATTTTGTTAGACGATATGGAATAAATTCTCATACATATAATGTGCATTATTGTAAGCATCTAAATACGCTTTATGTCCTCCTCCGCTCTCAATGAGTTTCTGTTTAAAGTTTAAAACAATCTGGATTACATTGTAGTAAATAATCATTACTATTAATAAAACAACATAACGCATCAATTGTTCCGGTTTCTTTACACCTATTAAATTAATATTACCTAAAAAAGATTCAAATTTATTGAATGATAGTTTTTTTAAACTTTTTCCTGTTATTTCCTGGAAAATAAATAAGAATATCATTTAAATTTAAAATAAACAGTATTTATAAACAAAATGCTTCAGAAGCTTAAGTTGTGATTTATAGAAGTATTTCTCTCGTAAAAATAATGAATAAAATTCGTATCTATACGTGTAAAACATGTTGGGACTGATATCTAATCGATAACCAGGAAAAACCGCTGAACATAATCGATGGAAATTTATATTTCTTGTTAAGTGCATATTAAGAAAGAATTTTTTTGAGATTCCGTGTATTTTTTATCTTCAATCATTTGACCGGTTTGATGCAGCTCACCAAGATTCCTTATTTACTGCCAGTCGTTTCATTTCGGTATACCCTCTTACATCCGACATCCCTAACAATTTGTTTTATATATTCCAAATGTTTCCTGCCTGCACAATTTTTCCCATCTATCTGTCCTTCCAATATTAAAGCGACTATTCCAGGATGCTTTATTATGTGGCCTATAAGTCTTTTCTTTTTTTAACTACAAAAACGGGTGCCCAGGTGCTCTCCTACCACGCGAACTTGAACCGATATTTGTTTCGATTCCGCCTGGCAGCTGATGAATTGTGCGTCTGCGGGGAGATCCAGTCGAACGAATGTTCGACTGCCCGGCTTTTGGGAAGCCAGAACTCAGGCCACCTGGAAGTTTGAGGTCAAGGGGAAAATCGGCCGCTCATAAGCGGCGAGTCAATGTGGCGTGAGCCGCATCGTTGGACCGTGTGGGTGTTCCTTGATGCCGTTGCTTTGTTCCACCGGCGTCAGTAATTTATTTAAGGGAAAGTCTTGTACCACCTCGCTGTTTTGGGAAACTACCCGAGAGTTATGGCTGGTCATCAGCCGATTAAAGCTCCAAGCGGTTTAATATTGGTGGACAGGTACTTGCTGGCGTTCAGCGACCTAGGCGTGGCAGCGAATTGTTGTCTTGACGAAATAAATTTAATTCATCGAATGTCATATATATTTTAATAGTTGACGGGGTGCGCCCGTTTTAGAATATATGACAAGTGAGCGGTGGGACACGAAGCAAGTGGTTAGTGGTACCGTGCTTATTTCGCTCGCATAATTAGGTTACCTCTAGGAGCTAGTTAGGAAACCGGTCGCTGATCTGATTCGAGGCTCAGTAGCCGTTTGTGGCACTGACATTCGGTCTTACGTATTAGTGCGACTGAATCGGGTGTGGCGGGAGAAATGCCAAGCAAATCGACCAGTCTTCTTTTAAGTATATTTTTGTAAATGCTTCTTTCTCGATCAGTTTGTCGCAACAAATCTTCATTTGTCACTTTATCCACCTATTTGATTTTTAATATTCTTCTATAGCACCGCATTTCAAATGATTTTAATCTTTTTTTCTCAGGTACCACGATCATTCAAGTTTCGTTTCCATATAAAGCTACGCTCCAAAAATATACTTTAAAAAATGTTTTCCTGCCGTTTAAATTAATTTTTCATGTAAACAAATTATATTTCTGATTTAAGGCTAGTTTCGCCTGTGCTATTCGGCTTTTTATATCGCTCCTGCTTCGTCCATCTTTAGTAATTCTACTTCCCAAATAACAGAATTCTTCTACCTCTATAATCTTTTCTGTTCCTGTTTTTACATTCCGTGGTCCATCTTCATTATTTCTTCTAAATTTCATTACTTTCGGTTTGTTCTTGTATATTTTCACGCGATAGTTCTTGCTTAGGACTTCATCTATGCCGTTCATTGTTTCTTCTAAATCCTTTTTACTCTCGGCTAGAATTACTATATCATCGGCAAATCGTAGCATCTTTATCTTTTCACCTTGTACTGTTACTCCGAATCTAAATTGTTCTTTAACATCATTAACTGCTATTTCCATGTAAAGATTAAAAAGTAACGGAGATAGGGAACATCTTTGTCGGACTCCCTTTCTTATTACGGCTTCTTTCTTATGTTCTTCAATTGTTACTCTTGCTTTTTAGTTCCTGTACATGTTAGCAATTGTTCTTCTATCTCTGTATTTGAACCCTAATTTTTTTAAAATGCTGAACATTTTATTCCAGTCTACGTTATCGAATGCCTTTTCTAGGTCTATAAACGCCAAGTATGTCTTCTAAATCTTTTTTACTCTCGGCTAGAATTACTACATCAGTCAATCGTAGGATTTTTATCTTTTCACCTTGTACTGTTACTCCGGATCTTAATTTTTCTTTAATATGATTAATTGTTGGTTTTATGTAAATATTAAAAAGTAACGGTGATAGAGAATATCCTTGTGAAATTTCCTTTTTTTATTATGGCTTCTTTTCTTATGTTCTTCGATTATATCTGTGGTGGTTTTGTTCCTGTAAATGTCAGCAATTGTTGTTTTATTTTTATTCTTCAACCCTAATTTTTTTAAGGTTCTGATCGTTTTATTCTAGTCTACTTTATCAAATCCCTTCGGATAAATTTCTAAAAACTATTTCCGCTTTTTTTGAATTAAAGGGTTAAAAAACATAAATTTTATGTTTTACTTTTTTGTTGTTTTATACGACTGTTATTAAATCAGTATTTATGAAATTTAGTAGAATTATGATGTTATTTTGCGCCAATCATTCTGATTATGTATTTTGCGAAACCGTATCGAGGAATTTGTAAATCGATAAGTGGATCCTTTACTGATCAAACTCTTGCTGTGAAGAAATTAAAATAAACTGGTATTTTTTATAAATTTAACAGGTATTTATAATATTTTTATTTATTTATTTTTTTGAACAGACATTTTTGTTTATAATTATTATTCTCGGAAGTACGAGTTCAATGAGTAAAGAGGAATCTAGGAGACAGTACCCCTGAGTTGACGGGAATGACGACTAAAGAAGGCCTGACCGGCTAAATATTCCCTGATTGCGACTGGAAACGCAAGTAACCATGTAGCACGGGAAAAGTCGCGACAGGAATTTTATGAAATATATATTTGAAAACGAATTGCTTTCGAGATAATTCTAATGAAAAATTTTGCCCGGTATTTCTATTTTAAAAGTGAAATAAGAAAATTTTAAAACCCTACGGGTATAAATTATTGAGAAAATTTTGTGGTATTATATTCAATCTTACATAAAAAAAGACTGGGGGTATCAGAAGCATAGCTTCAGTAATATTCAAGGAAGTTATAGAATTAAAAATATTTAAGAATAAAAAAGGAATTTTTTTATAGGTTTGGAGTAAATTTACTTTAATAAATTTTCAAATAACTTAAAAAATAAATAATTAAATAAAAATTGGAACTTTAGAGGATTTATATTCTGATAAAATTAATGTAATTCCATTTTTACTGAAAACCGAACAAACAAATCTGATGTGGACACCACATGACTTCCTTGTACGCCTATAAAATTATATATACACATTTTTTGCTGCACTTCATTTTAACTTATTTCTTTTGAATGTGAGATACGATCCTCCAATTCTTTAATAAAATGAACAGTTACACAATTGTATTGCGGTGGACACCAGATTGTATCACATTTTTTTGTGGTGTTCGTATAAATATTTTATATTAGTTTATATATTAATTTTGTTTCACGTCGCTCAAGTAGTTATGTGGTGTAAATGAGAACGTGTCGGATCCGTAACCGTGCACACATCGGTTCGAATCCGATTTCATATACGTTCATTTTTTTTACCTTTTTTTAAATTTAAATATATTGATTTATTAATAATTAAAACATCGGTAAAAATGTTTGAATTAAAATGAAAATACATAAACTCTTATTTCACTAATAACTACGGATTTCTTTTCATATTTTTTTTTTTAATTGTTGTTATCGAATTATTATTTATTGTAATCATTTTTTTTTACGATCAGAGGTTAATAATTATTAATAAATAAATATTTTTAAATTAAAAGATAAAAGGAAATGAAGTCGGATTCAAACCGATGTGTCTTCCCCTTGTAAGAGCAAATATCTCGTTAATTAAAATTTTATTTGGTTATAACTCTGGAATCAATAAAAATAAGTACCACTTATGATAAATGGTTGAAAAGCTCTTAACGAGAGCTTATTACTACAATTAAGAAAAAGTAAAAATTCCAAACCTTTTGGATTTTTGATTTTTTTTGAACACTTTCTGGTTCAGTCGATCGCAATAAAAAAGGAAGGTGCACAACTTTGTTATGATAGTCCTAAATCCAAAATTTCGACATCCTGCGCTTAATTGTTTTTGAGTTATGCGATATATATACGTACGTAGAGGCGGCGGTCGTGATCTCATCCCACTTCATAGGGGGAAGACACCCACCTTATGACGTTACCGGTCACCACACCAGCCTCTCCGTTCCAAGCCCTAAGGGGCTTTACCGGAGGTCGTTTTTAGACCCTCTAACTGATTACATCTCACAGTCATCAGCCAGGCCTCGGTTGGGATACCACCGATATAAATGCCTAGACAGAGATTTGCATCAACTAATTGTTTTTGAGTTATGCGAGATACATACATACGTACGTACAGACGTCACGCCAAAATTAGTCAAAATGGATTCAGGGATGGTCAAAATGGATGTTTCCGTTGAAAACTGAAAACCGAAATGTTTTTCGATCACAATACTTCCTTTACTTTGTATAAGGAAGTAAAAATGAGATTGAAAATGTTACATTACAAATGAGGTAGAATTCTTTGCACGGTCTCTATTAGATAGAGACGTATATCAGAATAATGCCTCGATATAATTAGCGGTTAACAATGTATATGTGTGTGTGTGGATCTTTATTTCCCTTAACTTTAGAAGAGTTTGAAGTAATAACCTTTAGGTTGACTTCTACATATGAGGGGGCACTGATGTCATTAAATATTTGAAAAAATTGTCTACAAGCGGATGAGGGATTTAATTACAAACATGTATTTTAACTAATGTCTTTCTTTTGTATTTATTTTTACTTCCTTGTACGAAGTAAAGGAAGGATTGTCATCGCGAAAAAATTTTGGTTTTCAGATTTCAACGGAAATATCCATTTTGACCATCCCAGAATCCATTTTCACTAGTTTCGGCGTGGCGGTTTTTTTTCTTTATTTTTGAGGTGGAGGAACCCTGCCAAAGCAGTGTCGGACTCGCCAACAGATTCCGCAAACTGTTACAGAAAATGCGTATATATTGCTTCGCATAATCGACTAAATCTCCACCCCTGGCGACCCCACCTAATAAAGCATTACTTTAGGAGGGAGACGCGTGCCGTCTGTACGTACATATGTATCTCGCATAACTCAAAAGATTAGCCGTAGGATACTGAAAAGTTGGATTTAGAATTGTTGTAACATCGAGTTGTGCATCTCCCCTTTTGATTGCAATCGACTGAACCAAAAGTGCTAAAAAAAATCCCAAAATCCAAAACGATTTGGATTTTGGAATTTTTCTTAACTGGAGTAATAAGCCCTCATCGACAGCTTTTCAACGATATGATTTTTAATTAATGAAATATTTGCATCTTGTAAGAAGAAGGCACACTCGAATCAAACATATCATCTTCCTTTTTTTATTAATTTGAATATATTGATTTATTAATAATTATTAACCCTTGATTGTAAAAAAATGTTTTACAAAAATTATTCAATATTAACAATAAAAAAATATGTATGAAATAAAATCCGAAGTTATTCGTGAAATAAAATTTTATGTACTTTTAAAAATGCGTATATGTAACAGATTTGGTGAAACACCTTTATTATTAAATATTAATTGGAGATTATAATTTAGAATCGTATTATTTTTGGATTTTCTAGTTTAATTTTATCTACATTAAAGTTAACTACAGAGCGACTGAAAAATAGACCCTCACATGAACAACATATACACTGACGCATACATGCTCAATGTTTAATAAATTACAAAAAATTCTTATCTTTTAGTTCATTACTCCTCTGATATTGTCGGACAATATTCTCCCTAAGTCGGATTTGATCTTCATTTCATTTATTTGTTTTTTGTTGCCGGTCATTTAATTCTCTCTTTGGTTTGATGTAATTCTTCTGATCTTAATTTTTGCACACGGTTTCTAGTTATCAAATTTTCTCTCTTTATATTATCATCCTCTCTTAATCTTTTTATTCTTTCCTTGGTTTTAACATTTTCTTCGTCTTTATACAGGGTTATCATAAAAGAATGGTGCGGTTTTGAACATGGTTTAAATTAAAACAGAATTACTTACAGTGTATGTTTTTTATTTTTCAAATTTGTCGTCTCAAACATTTTTTTACATAATTAATAAATTTCAATATGTGGGCCTTAGTCGCTCGATAAATGACCAAACGATACTCAACTTCTCTCCAAACATTAGTTAACATTTCTTCGTTGAACGGTCGCCATTGCTTCATTAATCCTGTTTTTTAAGCGGTTTAGGTCGCGTCTTTTTTTGCGTATAAACAACGCTTTTGATGTACCCCCGCAAGAAAAAATCGCAAGGTATCAGGTTTGAACTCCTTGGAGGCCAAAGTACGGGTCCTTGCCGGCTTATCCATCGATCTTCAAATTTTTCGTTCAAAGCGTCCGTGACCGACGCATTGAAGTGCGGGGGAGCACCGTCTTGTTGGAAATGAAGTCGATGAATGTTTTCGAGTTCATCCGGCTGAGGAAAGCAATAATCGGTTAACACGTCAAGATACGCGACTCTATTAATTGTTTTTTCAGCAAAGAAGAAAGGCCCTGTTACACGATTTTTCATCGCACCTTATCAATCATTAACTTTAGGCCAATCGCATTGTTTCTCGATAATTGCGTGTGGGTTTTCAGAGCCCCGTATTCGTGAATTGTGTCTATTAACGCATCCGTTCGCGTGGAATGTAGCTTAGTCTGTAAAAATTATATCGTCTAAAAATGATTTGTTTTCACTTATTCTATCCGACATTTCAACAACGAAATTGTAACGTTTTACACCATCATCGGGTTTCAATTCCTGCAGTATCTGGATTTTATAAGCGTGTAATTTCAGTTTTTTACGTAAAACTTTGTGAACCGTTGATTTTGGAATACCTAATTCGTCGCTTCGACGGGATATGGACTTCCCAGGACTTCTAATCGCCGATCGTCTAATTAGTTCAACCGTTTCGTCCGGTACACTTGGTCTGCCGGTTGATTTCTGTTTCTTAACCGATCCGGTTTCTTCAAATCGTTTGAACCGACGTGTTATGTTATTTTTGTGCGGTGGATCTCTTCCGAATTCACGTCGAAACGCACGTTGAACTAAAATTACGGATTTTAATTCGCCCATCAATAAAACACACTTTGCTTTGTCTTTATCCGAGAACATAGTGACTCGCTAAACTCACCGCAACAACTATAGAAGAACTGACGTTGTGGTTACAATTGTTGATAAACAAACTTTTGGGTTGGAGGCTTTCAGGGATACCAATATAACATCTAGAAATTTCCCTACAATCTTCCTATGAATTACTGAAACCGCACCATTTTTTTATAACCCTGTATTTATCATCTTTTAATGTTTTTATTCTTCACATTTAAAAACATGTGTATATGTAATTTAAAAGGCGTACAACGAAGTCATGTGGTATCCACATGAGATTTTTTTTTATTTAAAAATTTATTGTAATCGAGTTATTATTGCGTAGTAATAGACTAATTTTTTGTTGATACTATGGTTTTCAGTGATTGTAAAATCTGATTTCAGTTTTTATTTTAAAAAAATAGGAATTTCGGTTACCTTTTATCTCAGAATAGCGCGTTTTTATAGAAGTTTTTAATGTTGTAACGTACCAACTATTATGAGACACTGACGATGTTAAATTATATATATTTTTTATTATGTGTTTATTGCCTCTTCAGTACAAGGAATAATTGCCGGAATAACATTTAATAAGTTGTTCCCTATCCTATAATCATCAGATATATTGCATTTTACACGCAATTTTTTTTTTTAACTAATACTATTGTGATTTTAAAGTTAATTATTATTTTTTGCGAGAAAGGTGAGAAATTTATGCAATTCCTTGCCACTTTTTACTTCCTTGTACGAAGTAAAGGAAATATTGAGATCACGAAAATTTTCGGTTTTCAAATTTCAACGGAAATATCCATTTCGACCACTCCTGAATTCATTTTCACTAGTTTCGGCGTGACGTCTTTACGTATGTATGTATCTCGCATAACTCAAAAACGATTAGCTGTACTATGTTGAAATTTTGGATTTAGGATTGTTGTAACATCTATTTGTGCACCTCTCCTTTTAATTGCAATCGAATTAACCAAAAGTGTCCAAAAAAAAGCTCCAAACGTTTGGATTTTGGACTGTTCTTAAATGCAGTAATAAGCTCTCATTTAGAGCTTTTCAACGATATATCATAAGTGGTACTTATTTTCATCGGTTCCAGAGTTACAGCCAAATGAAATTTTAATTAATGAAATAACAGGGGATCTTATAAGGGGAAAACTCATCGATTCGAATCAGACTTCATCACCTTTTTTTTTACTTGTAATATATTGATTTATTAATAATTATTAGCCTCTGATTGTAAAAAACTTTTAAATAAATAATGATTTAATAATAACATATAAAAAAAAAAATATATGAAAAAATATCAGAAGTTATTAATGAAATAAAATTTTATGTACTTTTTAAAAAAAAATGTTATATGTAATTTAATAGGCGTACAAGGAAGTCTTGTGGTTTTCACATCAGATTTTTTCCTTTTTAGACGTTTCTTGTTTCAGTGTTACATTTGTATACCTATTAGACGATTACATTAGATTAATTTGTTATTTTGGTTATTTAATGTAGTAATTTCATAAGGGGGAGGGGATTAAAAATTTAACTTTTTATTTTTTCGTTTTGATTGATTAAAAATGGACAAATCGATTTTTGTATGATGATTTATGAATACGGGTGATGATACCTTTTTATCTTGGTTACGATCGGTTACGGGGCTGGAGAGATTCTATCACCATAGGTGCCGTATCTCAAAATTTTACTCAAAAATGCGGAATAATATTTTACACATTTTTAACTTGCACACATACATGTTCAAATTAATTTCCCCTCGTAACTAATAGGCTGCAGAAAGTGAAGACCTCCGTAGAATGCAGAATTACACATGTAGTCCTTGTGTGTGTGTGTGTGTGTGTGTGTGTGTGTGTGTGTGTGTGTGAGTGTGTGTGTGTGTGCATATATATGCACCTCTATGCCTGCTTTTTTAAATTTTTTGATTAATTATTAAAATTATGGGGTATATTTATTTATAACTAACTATTGATATAATAACTTGTAATTTTAAACTTATTTATGATATCTGTAATTTATATAGATAACGTTAAAATTGTCTAACTTGTTTATATTATATTTGTAATACTGCTTACTGCTGTTATCAGCGCACGAAATTTCTTGTGCAAATGGTGCCGACATATACTAATTCAAATAAAATTTTTTGTTTTTTTTTGTCTTCAGTCATTTGACTGGTTTGATGCAGCTCTCCAAGATTCCCTATCTAGTACTAGTCGTTTCATTTCAGTATACCCTCTACATCCTACATCCCTAACAATTTATTTTACAAATTCCAAACGTGGCTTGCCTACACAATTTTTTCCTTCTACCTGTCCAAATAAAATTAAAGAAATATATTTATTAAACTTTGTATATATTAAGAAATTAATGTATAAAATACAAATTAATATATACTGTATTTACGGTATAATAATAAATAACACACACACGCACACACTTATATATATATATATATATATATATATATATATGTATATAACTTGTCCACTAAATTTTAGAGTGTGTTTTGGTACGGAAAAGCTCTCCCCTCGATGTGTACAGTTTTTTTAACAGGCGACCAAAACCACATTCGACTGAACAGTTCTGTTCAGCGTTTAAACTTCTTTAGATCCGATTCTGCTGAGTTTATTCGACGCTTTATAACAGCAGATGAAACACTGATTCACCATTACACGTCAAACACTAAAAACAGGCTTAACTTAGTCATAGACACACACACACACACACACACATATACATACACACATATATATATATATATATATATATATATATATATATATATATATATATATAGAGAGAGAGAGAGAGAGAGAGAGAGATAGAGAGAGAGAGAGAGCGCGAGAGAGATATCATTAATATACTAGCTGTCAGGCGTACTTACAGCACGCCTCCGCAGCTAGGCCTTCCGGGCGGGTTGTTCTGGCGGGCGGCGTCTTGAAATGCTGTTATTAGGTGTCCATAATTGATTACCTCTTCTGCAAAAACGTTTTTTTTTTAGAATGATGAAAGTTGATCAAGGAAGAGCGAAAAAATATCAGCAAATCTTCCCAATTAAATTTGGTTAGGCATCTTTTAAAGAATGCACATTTTCATCAAGATCCATATGCAAATTCATTTAATACGAGAGCTGGAAGCTTAAATATCAATTAAATTAATTTATTATATATATATATATATATATGATATTCGATAATACAAAACTAACATTCCTTGATATAATATCAAAAGAGAAGTTGGCTTTAAAATCAATAAATCGCTAAGAAGAATATATAGGAATCAAAATTTATTGTTTCTTTTAATTTTGACTTTAATTGTTTACTATTTGATTTGATCCACGTGTTTTGCCTATATGTATGTTTAATTGTAATTACATAGACAGAAAGAAATCATATATACTATTCTAAGTGGATAATCGATAGTATTTTCCGTATCGATTTGTTTGTGTCGAAAATAGTGTGTTTTAAGATATGCTACGATATTAAACGAATGAATTACGGTAGTAAAATTTATTAATTTATTTCATAATTATTACAAGACTGACTAACTATAGAGCATTAGACAAATCATTTAATAAGAGTAACAAAAACGGAAAAGTTTTTATTTTTATAAATAAAAAAGGAGGAAGTGAAACCCGAGTCTTAATATAAATAATCGATTTTACGAAGAAATAACAATCACATAAACAAAAAAAATTATTATTATTAATATATAAAGAGTGTTTCTAAAATGGTGGGCTGGCTTGTAAAACTAAACAAAACGTATCTTTAGGAAAAGTTACGATTTTTTCTTCATTCACCAGAATTATAGCCAAATAAAATTTTAATTACTTAAATTTTTTTTTTTCGTTGAAGGAGGCAAAATCTGCTACCAGACGCCCAGCAGCCCGTACTGCTGGGTATGTGGGGTTTCCCGCCTATTTGTGAACCCATTAAAACCCTCTCCCCTATACCACGTGGTGATGGTAACACCATAAGGTATGCCATCATCACCACGCGTGTTTTAGGGAACTTCCGGCATCGTCCTCAGGTTACGGCTTTCTGCGTCCCCCGGGGGTACACAGCAGCGATGATCCTGTTGGATCCCTGTTACCCACCCCCGGAGGCTGGCCTTCCACCATCACCCATGGGCTTCCTGTTCTCAGTTCCATTCTTCTTCTTCTAAGTTTTTAGTTAACACTCTTCTAAACCAACGGTTACACATCTCTTCCGAACCGAGCGTGTTAACTATAATTTCCTGGGGGAGTAATTCTGACTGGATTGGGTACTCCGACATCCATCTAGGGCACCTTAAAAATGTGTGAATTACATCGTCATGTTCCTCACAATACGGACACTTTGGGGGTTTCCTTCCTTCTCTTCGCGTGAAGGTAGACATCGAACGACCCATGTTCGATGGGTCGTCTAAAGTTCCACCTTTCCGTGCCCCCTGGTGTTTAACCAGGTCCTGATGCACGGAATTAAGCGATGTGTCCATCTGCCCGTGCGATCACCGTCCCATCTCTCACTCATTTTCTCACCTTCAAATCTTCGTCCCGATACCTTTTTTTTTTTTTTTTTTTTTTTTTTTTTTTAATCGTTGTTGCGGAGAAAATCAGTTACATACCCCCAATAAATGAAGGAGTGTCGTCCTCGTACGGGTTAGGTTAGATGTTATTAAGAGCCTACGTGTACCCGCACCCTACTAACTGAAACTCCCGTTTCCCCCCATCCGAGGTCGGATCAGCATTTAAGCACTACACGACCCCGGGGGTTCCTTTGAGCTCTCGGGTGGTGAAGCATGGGGTCAAGAGTCCCCGTGGTTCATCACCATCGCCTATCCCCACAGGCGCAGACAAATGATGGCTTTGCAGATGGCCGTTTATAACCTCTTCGCTCTCAGGCCCAGCCCTTCGCCTGATCTTTGGACTTTTTTTTAATGTCAGTTCATGACTGTTCATCTCCTTATGGTGTACCTTTCCGTCGCATGATGTTGGTCACGAAATTTACTATTGTGACGAACCATTCTTAGTCGTCCAACATTTTGGAGATTATGTTATTAACTTGAAGCGGGCCCGCGGACGCTTCACATTCCTCCTGTTTTTCGTTGCGCCATCTTCTACGTAGGAACACTACATGCTCAGGGGTGTCAATTTCTGAACAGTAAGGACACTCCTAGTTATCTGCTCTTTTCCTGTAGTATATATACGTCCTGATACCCCGATACCTGCCCAAGCCTCTCCTCTGCCGTTAGATCTAATGCAGACATTCCGGTGATGATCAGGACTGCCACAAGCGATGTTGTTCGATAGGCTTGTGCGATCCGCAGCGCTAGGCGCCGATAAACACTGTGTGAATGTGTGCTCTGTTACGCTTAATAATTAAAGAGATATTTGGATCTTAAAATTTGCACATCAGTTCAATTTGAATCAGACTTAATTTCCTTTTTTTTTAACTTTTTTTAAAATTTAAATCTATTGATTTATTAGTAATTATTATCCTCTGATTGTAAAAAAAAATTACGATAAATAATAATTCAATAATAACAATAAAAAACAGAACGTGAAAAAATATCAGATGTAATGAAATAATATTTTATATTCTTTTCATTTAAAAAAATTGCGTATATGTAATTTAATAGGCATACAAGGAAGTCATGTAGGGTTCACGTAACACTTTTTAGATTTAAACGGACGTTTGCGTACTTAATACGAGGGTGATTGATGAAGGATTGTCAAATTGCAGGATTTCTCAAATTTTTTATATCTCAATCCGTTTATTGTTATCGATAAAATAAAAGTTTTACATTATTTCAGATTTTTTTCGTACTTCATGATGTGCTACAACTTTTTTTTACAGTTTTATTTTATAAATTACTGGTAACGATAGTAACAGTTGTGCACACGTATTAGTATTGATGTATATAGAAATAGGTCATCTATATATTTCCTTAAGAATTTTATTACCTTACAAGACTTGTACGTATTTTAAGATGGAAGGAAAAACTTCGTTTTTATACATGTTCTTAGTTTCAAGTACAGGGAAATATATGATTCCTTTTAATAACAAATTTTCTCTTTAAAAAATTTTTAATATAATTTTAAATTATAAAAATAATAACAATAAATTTAACCTCCTTTTATTTGAAAGAAAACATTTATGCAGTAATCGCGACAGAACTGAATCTCGTTTTCTAATTTGCTGTACATGATCAAAATGTATAGGGACAAGGGAAGCAATTTTAGGCCTCAGATTATTAGTAGAAGGAAGATTAAAGAAAAACAAACCGACATACTTGGCGTCTATAGACCTAGAAAAGGCATTCGATAACGTAGACTGGAATAAAATGTTCAGCATTTTAAAAAAGTTAGGGTTCAACGACAGAGATAGAAGAACAATTGCTAACATGTACATGAACCAAACAGCAACAGTAACAATTGAAGAACATAAGAAAGAAGCCGTAATAAGAAAGCGAGTCCGACAAGGATGTTCCCTATCTTTGTTGCTTTTTAATCTTTACATGGAACTAGCAGTTAATGATGTTAAAGAACAATTTAGATTCGGAGTAACAGTACAAGGTGAAAAGATAAAGATGCTACGATTTGCTGATGATATAGTAATTCTAGCCGAGAGTAAAAAGGATTTAGAAGAAACAATGAACGGCATAGATGAAGTCCTACGCAAGAACTATCGCGTGAAAATAAACAAGAACAAAACAAAAGTAATGAAATGTAGTAGAAATAACAAAGATGGACAACTGAATGTGAAAATAGGAGGAGAAAAGATTACGGAGGTAGAAGAATTTTGTTATTTGGGAAGTAGAATTACTAAAGATGGACGAAGCAGGAGCGATATAAAATGCCGAATAGCACAAGCTAAACGAGCCTTCAGTAAGAAATATAATTTGTTTACATCAAAAATGAATTTAAATGTCAGGAAAAGATTTTTGAAAGTGTATGTTTGGAGTGTCGCTTTATATGGAAGTGAAACTTGGACGATCGGAGTACCTGAGAAGAAAAGATTAGAAGCTTTTGAAATGCGGTGCTATAGGAGAATGTTAAAAATCAGATGGGTGGATAAAGTGACAAATGAAGAGGTATTGCGGCAAATAGATGAAGAAAGAAGCATTTGGGAAAATATAGTTAAAAGAAGAGACACACTTACAGGCCACATACTAAGGCATCCTGGAATAGTCGCTTTAATATTGGAAGGACAGGTAGAAGGGAAAAATTGTGTAGGCAGGCCACGTTTGGAGTATGTAAAACAAATTGTTGGGGATGTAGGATGTAGAGGGTATACTGAAATGAAACGACTAGCACTAGATATGGAATCTTGGAGAGCTGCATCAAACCAGTCAAATGACTGAAGACAAAAAATAAAAAAAAAAAAGATCAAAATGAAAAAAAAAAACATCCTAGCAGGACTTTAAACAATCTCAAAACTTCAAACTTGGTACCAGCGAAGTTGATAACTTTAAAAATTCTAGACATCGGGAAAATTTCAAAAAATCTTTCAGGAAGTTAAGCGGGAGGGTATGAAAAGGTGAAATTCATGACGGTTACATAAACTCGGTTTGTATTCTGCTCAAACCCCTCGTTTCTTCAAAGATGTTGTAAATGAATTCCCATATTAGTTATGTATATGTAAAAGGGGTACTTATTATGAAAAAAATGATCCAGCAGTACAAACTGATAAGTTTATTGTATAGTTGTTTGACATTCAAGATAAATTAATTTCAGGAAGATTTGATTCGCTCCACTAAAAACCGGTTACGTCAGTTAACATAATCTTTCTTTTTTCCTGTTTATCCTTCGGGAATTACCGTGGTATTACTTCAGATAATACCGCACCAAACGTAAACGTTGATATATGTAAATAAATACGAAATGTGGTTATAAAATAACGAGATTAATGTTGCTACATAAGAACTGCGCATGCGCCAAATACGTACGACCGACAGCTATGTAGCGTGAAGTCTTCTGTTTCGATTGTTGCCGTTCTAGTTTCTGTAGATATATTACTCTGGTCGTGGCCTTCGTTTGAATGACATCTGTTTTTTATTTTGTTGAAAAAATTATAAGTGTTTTATTAGAGCAAAGAATTGTCGTGAAGTTTCCATGAAACATGGAAAAATCGTTACTGAAACTTATCTTTTCTTAAAAAAAAAATGTATGGAAATAAATTTTTATCATCTGCGCAGGTTTATGAGTGGTTTAAGGGATTCCAAAGATGATCGAGAAGACGTTGAAGATGATGTTCGTCCGGGTCGCCCTTCCGTGTCAGAATCAGAAACAGAAAAAAAATATTGAAAAAATTGTTAATCTGATCCGATCTGACCGTCCGTTAACTATTCTTGTCTTTATTGAAGGTCCTTGCTTAACTCCGTGTGGTGAATAAGAAAAAAAACGACTCGAATTGTGGAAGAACAAGTCATGAGTTCTTCATCAGGTCAATGTATCAGCTTACACTGCATTGTCTGTGACGACGTTTCTGTCGTTTTACTGTTTAGTCTCCGGGAATTACCGTTTAGGTATTACTTCAGAGGATGATATATGTATGAATGTAAATGAAGTGTACAGCCTCAGTTCGATCGTTCATGAGATGTGTGGTTAATTGAAAACTCAACCGCCAAAGAACATCGGTATCCACGATCTAGTATTCAATTCCGTATAAACGTAACTGCCTTTACTAGGACTTGAACTTTGGAATTCTCGAGTTCCATGTCAGCGGATTTGGGAAGACGCGTTCATCATTATATCAGCTCGGTGGGTTCAATTAACAAAATCTAGATTCAATTATCTAACCCACCGGGTTGGTCTAGTGGTGAACGCGTCTTCCCAAATCAGCTGATTTGGAAGCCGAGAGTTCCAGCGTTCAAGTCCTAGTAAAGACAGTTATTTTTACACGGACTTAAATACTAGATCGTGGATACCGATGTTCTTTGGTGGTTGGGTTTCAATTAACCACACATCTCAGGAATAGTTGAACTGAGAATGTACAAGACTACACTTCATTTACACTCATACATATCATCCTCATTCATCCTCTGAAGAATTATCTAAACGGTAGTTACAGGAGGCTAAACAGGAAAAAGAGGAGATTAAATTATCTGGAAAATGCGTTTTTATAAATCTAGTACCATCTCAAAACGAATTAAAAACCAGTTCATAATTGTAAATTTTGAATATTCTTATATGCTTTTGTATTTATATACTGTTGCTATATGCTATGCTTACTGTTGGCGAGCGCGACGGCAGCCGGTAAATATCAGGGGAACTTGTAATCCACCTACGCGACTCCACATGTGTTTCTCCCACCAAACTAGCTGACCGCGCAACTGTCCTCTCACAACGGCCCCACCATACCCAGGCGCTTATAAAAAATAGCCGAACGGCACAGCAAAAACATTCTTCGCCGACTTCCATCAGAAGCAGAAGAAGAATAAAAACAAGACCAAGAAGAAGGAAGAAGCTCCTTGGCCGACTCAACGAGGGATCTTGCAGCGGATACCAGCATCCTCGCCAAAGAAGCAGGCCTGGCCAGCCCGGCACGAAGTCTACCGAAACCAGAAAACCTGGCGGTGAAGACTGAGCCGGATAAGCACCGCTCAGAAGCCTGTTACTCAGCGGAAGACGGTTGACGCCGACTCGTCACTGCAAGGTTCTGTAACATCATTAACATTTATTTATTTGAAATTCTCCCACCATGGGCTACACGGAAGCCCTCCGTCTCTGCAGTTTCTGAGCTAAGCTTTTACCTACAGTCCTCAAAAACCCTGGACATTACTTCAAACAGCAGTTGCCGAGCAACAATATCCATCCCCTCAACCTTCCTCGGACCACCGCCGGTCTCTCTTCGGGGATTCTCTTTGCGGTACAAAAATGCCGCGACGGTCGTTGGTCAGCGCATACAGTCATCCACCGCGGCATCGCCCGATCTATACCAACCGGTGGATCACTTCTCAGCTTTCCTGGGACCACCTCCAGCCTCTTCGGAGCGGGCCAGCAGTTGCGCAAGCACAATGCGAATCCCGCTAACAATCTCATTCCTTCCACCTCCTCAAGATACGGGCCGTCCTACCCTGCACGGAGTCATATACCAATAACAGAAGGCACGACCCGAAGGGCCCCACCACCCTAGGCAAGAGGCTGTCCGACCCTACCTAACGAGCAAGTCGAGACCGTAGTACAGGTCTCACATAATCCATAAAAATTTTGTACCGCTCTGCATTACTCAGGAGGAACATTAAATCAAATTGGTACCTAATACGACTGCAGACGTTGCAGTGAGTATCCATTGCCGCTAAGAGAAAGGTCGTTCCAATTCCTATGTACAAACCGTAACTCCCCGACTATCACCCGCTTGGTGAAGCCGATTTCGCAAGGAGACCGGCTTTCAGACCCAATAGTCTTTCTCAAGGCTACCGCGCAAAAAATACAAACGGAATTTTCAGGGCCGCTTATAAAAAGCTTCAGACGACCATTTTCAATGCTACCATAAGGTTCTAAGTTGCCGCACGCCCTCCAAGCCTTTCGACGACAAGTGGCACCCGACGGGAGGCCTTGTAATGAATGCTAGCATCCCTGCGAATGGCTCTTTTCAGGGCCACCACTAAAAAATTCCAAACATCCCTTCTCAGAGATACCACGTGGTTCTATGTTGCCAGATGCCGTTAAAGCCATCGGCAACAATACAAAATATACATATTCTCTCTGTTTAGCCTCCGGAACCATCGTAATGTATTATGGCAGAACCGAATTACGATAGAAAATTGTTGTTATAATTTTGTGTCTGTTTTCATGTCCTCCACTTTACTTCAATTCGATTAAATATTAATTGTATTTATTTATTGTTAATTCTAGTATGTATAAAATTAAGTAATAATTTTCTGACAATAATAGACCTAATAATTATGACGCAAAATTATAACATCAATTTTGTCCCATAACTGGACTATTTTTAATCGATTAAAAAAAAATATAAAATGTCATTTTGTTCAAAATAAAAGTCTTAATATTTTAGCAAATAATAACATAAATTTTGATAAAACTTATATTTATGGAAATATAACCGATTGAAAAATAAACATGGCCGTCATTTTGTAATTTGCAAAGATATTTAAGTCCTGATTTTTTGCTTTTTTTAAAACTTTATTATCAAGACGCTTACCAAATATTAATTTGATTCGTCTATCCGAACTTAAGATATAAATTTTTATATAAAAATAATAAAATTGCGGACAGGAGGAGAATGAAACACAAATTCCCATTTTTCCTAAGGATATTTTTTATAAAATAAAATATAGCCAGCCCATCAGTTTAGAAACACTCTGTATATTTATTGTTATTATTATTATTTTTTTTTTGTCTTCAGTCATTTGACTGGTTTGATGCAGCTCTCCAAGATTCCCTATCTAGTGCCAGTAGTTTCATTTCAGTATACCCTCTACATCCTACATCCCTAACAATTTGTTTTACATATTCCAAACGTGGCCTGCCTACACAGTTTTTCCCTTCTACCTGTCCTTCCAATATTAAAGCGACTATTCCAGGATGCCTTAATACGTGGCCTCTCTTCTTTTAACTATATTTTTCCAAATGCTTCTTTCTTCATCTATTTGCCGCAATACCTCTTCATTTGTCACTTTATCCACCCATCTGATTTTTAACATTCTCCTATGGCACCACATTTCAAAAGCTTCTAATCTTTTCTTCTCATGTGGTTCGATCGTCTAAGTTTCACTTCCATATAAAGCGACACTCCAAACATACACTTTCAAAAATCTTTTCCTGACATTTAAATTAATTTTTGGTGTAAACAAATTATATTTCTTACTGAAGGCTCGTTTAGCTTGTGCTATTCGGCATTTTATATCGCTCCTGCTAAGTTATTATTATATACTCGTAAAATTATTTATTAAATTTTACACGATACAATTTTTTCAATGTACCTAAATAAAAATTTTTTCTTTGGTTAATGCAATTATAATTTGTAATTTGAATCGAGCGTACTTTTAAATTTAGCTCGAAACGGGTAATATTTTTAGTTGCTGACGTAAATTTAACGCTGTTATATTGGGAATTACTATTAAATGTCATCAGCTAATGGACTATCATTAGCGGTAGTGACAATGTGTTTTGATTAATTTGTAACCGCAGAAAATGGTTCGATCGTTTTGTAAATTATCGGTATAAATTTGTTTTAATATTTAAAAATAATTTATAGATTATTATAGTTTTAGATCTTGTTATTATTTATCGTAAGAAATAAATAATACATCGTTTTTTTTTATAATCTTGTTTTGTTTTTTTCATCATCTACTTCTTACGTGTTTATTGTTTTTAAACGATAAATAAACAGAGTATAAAAAAAATAAACGGCACGGTAAGAGTTTCGTAGGTATCATTTCTTCCGCTCAAAAAAACAAAAATTTCTGTAATATAAATTAAACTTTTTTTAACAAATGATACAGATTTAAAAAAAGGAAGACACTACCATTTCTATTATCAAAATCTGTGTTATTAATTTAAAGTATTATTTAAAGAAATATAAATATGTTAAATATATGTAACAAACTATATATATATACGATATAGATAACAAACAGTGTTAATTATTATTCGTTTATATTTTTTATGAATTACTAATTTTTTTGTTATAGATTTATTATTAAAATTTTTTGCCTTTCTAGAACAAACAGATATATATTTTTTGAATTTCTCGGCCAATTTTTTTTTAGGTAGATTTCACACACGCGCGCACGCACACAATTAATAATACATATTATATTTTATATAATGTGTTATTTGTACTCAAAACAAATTATTAATTTTAAAATAAAAGATAAAATTAAAAAATTAGGTTAAGAACGCTTAATATTGATTTTTTTCTTTTTCACTCCATCTTTATCTCTCTCTCTCACTCTCTCTCTCTCTCTCTATTCCGATTTGAAATAATATTAAATTAACAAGAGCGTTTGCTAATAAATTAAACGACATGAAATTTAATTATAAATGTTAACTATTTGTTTCAAATAAATAATTTATTAGAGGTCATGTTTCCGGTCTTTTTTACTACTTCAGTTAATTATCATACATTAATTAATCTTGTTTTTTTTTGCTCTGTTTTAATATAAAATAAAATAAAATTGCAATTAACACGAGGAAATTCATTTAATATTTTTTATTTTGTACTTTATGAACGTAAGTAAGGAATAAATGTGTTTACATTATTACCATTGTATATATATATATATATATATATATATATATATTTTAGAGAATGTATAAGAGAAATAAAAGAATAACATTCCATATTTAAATTTCTAAATAAACTTAAAAATTATCTAAATATTACAACAATGTCGAGAATAATTTTAATAATAAGCACGAACTTGCAACGTTAAACAAAATATATATTAAATAATCTGTGTGCATATGTGTGTATTCGTCTAGAACTGCAATAGAAAAATTTACGTCAGCGTTTTTTTATTTTTTTTATTTTAACACCAAATGTGCTTAAAATGAAAAGCAAAGTAAGAATTTTATTCTGCATTTTATGACACGAATTTTAATCTAATACTACGGGAGGAACAAATAATCTGATATCTATTTCAAAAAATATTACGTTGAGAATTTTATCACGTATAACACGAACGATAAATTTAAATTATTTATTAAATTTTGTCTTTTTTTTTTTTTTAAAAAAAAAACTTCATTTATGTTTCTAATTTCATCATTAATATAGTAAAAAATATTCCCAGGAATTAAATGAAGACCTAAATTTTATCGAAGGCGCAGAAATCAGGGTGAAATCTTTTGCCGGTTAAAACTCGCTAACGAAGCGTTTCCGATCATATGTTTAAATGAAATTTCTTCTTTATTTTAAATAGTAGAAAACTTCTTAATATGTAATATTGTGCGGCTCGATCAGGATATTGAGAGATTGACAATTGAAAATGTTTATATAATTACGATTTATTATTTTAAGAACACAATAATAAACAACTCGCAATAATAATCGGAATAATAATGACAAAAGCAAATAAATAAATGTCAACAATAAACGAATAATAATCATAGTAATCACAACCGCAAGAGTAATAATAATAACAGACAGTGATTACATAACAAAAGAAAATTTAAAGTAATCGTCAGGATTTACTCAGAGGTAGTTAAATAATGAAAAGTAGAATTCAGTTCCATTGACAAAAGCTATTATCATGATCGCTAGTCTTAACACTTTTAATCACTAGGTCTTATATTAACAACAATAGTGCAATAGATAAGACAAGTATAAAGTTCTTTTACTGCAAATACCTTTGCTGTTCATAAATAAAACTATCTTAACAATTTATGAATGTAATTTAGTACATTATCTCATTCATTTTTAATTTGACAGTAACTTACCGAATCGGTTCTTGTTTTCACGTACTGGAATTACTTGTGACGTCACCTTAATCGCGTCTGAACTTAATTCTCACTAGAAATTTGCTCCTTCACTGTTCTTGTTATAGAATAATCTCGCTTGAAAATTCGCACAATAACATCTCTATCGTAGCAGTCTCTCGCAGACTCACATCTCGCTGTTCTGATTTTAATTGGTTTTCCCCGGACTCCTATCTAACACTCTTTAGTTGTTGGAAAGCGTGAGAATGATCGTCCGCCCCCACATTTTTCCATGAAATTCCTACCCTGATCCGGTGAATGTTTTCACGGAACAACATTTGTTTATGCATGTCAACGGGTAGTATTACAAAAGACAACCCACCGGGTTGGTCTAGTGGTGAACGCGTCTTCCCAAATCAGCTGATTTGGAAGTCGAGAGTTCCAGCGTTCAAGTCCTAGTAAAGCTAGCTATTTTTACACGGACTTGAATACTTGATCGTGGATACCGGTGTTCTTTGGTGGTTGGGTTTTAATTAACCACACATCTCCGGAATGGTCGAACTGAGAATGTACAAGACTACACTTCATTTACACTCATACATATCATCCTCATTCATCCTCTGAAGTATTATCTAAACGGTAGTTACCGGAGGCTAAACAGGAAATGAAAGAAAGTATTACAAAAGAGGGTTGTTAAAATCTGTTATATTTAGTAAAAGTGTTTCTTTTAGCCCCTTTCTGGATTTCTTCCGTAGTTATATTTTCTACTAATTTGTTTTCTTAATCGGTAGGAATCCTTTACTTAGATCCGTTATACCGGTTTCATTAGAATATACGAGGGATATCTCTAAAGTAAAAACCGCTGGGAAATTTCTCTCCTTAAGGTTGGCGAACCTGTGACATACTGCATTGTTGTCTGTAAGTTGTCGCGTTGTAATATCATTGATTACGTGTGAATTATTACGTTATAAAATGAATAGGAAAATCGATGTTGCCGCCGACTGTGAAATACGTGGAATCGCACGTTTTTTAAACAATCAAAGCGTTAAGCCGGGTGAAATTCATAGGCGTTTAGTTGCTGTGTACGTTGATAATGTAATGAATGAAATAAACGTCCGAAAATGATGTGTAAGGTTTAGAAATAACAGAATTAATGTGCACGATGATGAACGTTCGGGTAGGCCCGCGATGATCACCTAGGGCTTGTTGAAACGCGTCGATGATGAAATCAGAAAAGATCGTCGCTCAACGATTTCTACCCTGGACCTTCTTTTTCCTGATGTTTCAAGAACTGTTATCGGTCGCATTGTTCATGACAATATAGGCGTCATGACAATATAGAAAAGTTTAAGCACGTCGGGTGCCGCACGTGTTAACAGAACGTCCCGAACAAATCCTAATGGATTTGGAATTTCTGATGCGCTACACAGAAAAAGGTGATGAGTTCCTTAATTAAATTGTTGCCGGAGATGAAACACGGATTTCGTATTACACACCAGAGAGAAAACGACGGTCAAGTGAATGGCATCATTCTCAATCACCAACCAGACCGACAAAGGTCAAGCCACAGTCATTTTAGATCCAAAGTGATGGCTATAGTCTTTTTGGGATCGGTTTAACATACTGCTGATCGATTCCATGCCGCGTCGAACGACTATTAATGCAGAAGCCTACGGAGAAACGCTACGTAAATTACCGGCGCGCCATTTAAAATCGTCGACGTGGGGAGCTGACCGACGGTGGTGTTCTGCTGCACGATAATGCACGTCCACATAATGCGGGTCCGACACGTGATTCATCGAGAACATTTAGATGGGAAATTTACGATCATCCACCATATAGTTTGGACTTAGCTCCTTGTAATAACCATTTGATTGGGAAATTGTAAGAATTTTTGAGCGGTAAGCAATTTGCGGGTGATTATGAACTTAAAAATGCTGTTAATCAGTGGCTAAATGGACTGGCGGCAGAAGAATTCGCCGACGGTATATTGAAGCTGGTGTATCTATACGGTAAATGTACCTAATTCCCGTGGCGATTATGTAGAGGAAGTAGTGTAAGATATGTAGTTTAAGAGAAATAAAAAATATTTGACGATTTTACAGAATAATTATTTTAATGAAACACTGTTTATTTTAGTGATAACCTCTTTTATATTCTTAAAAGAACAAATTGTTCAGACAATAATAACGCCAAGCGATTTGAACTTATTTTACTGGAATATTTGTTATAAAAAGTATAAAATTTTTACTGCATTTATATATTCTGAACTAATTCAATTTTCATGTTACTGATTAAATCAATGCAGATTTATTAAAAATCAAGTCACGATGTTTGTTGGAGAATAACTAATTTTTTACATTTTTTTTGCAGATCTAAATATTGATAAAATAATATAAATAAGTCATCGTAAACATTAATTTAGCATTTTATTGAAATTAGTAAAACACCCGGAATGATTACTTCAGAATATACGAGTAGTTATCTCTAAAGTAAAGACCGTTTCATTGTAACAAAATTTATCCTGAGAACTTTATAAATATTTTTTTTTTCTTTTAAGCTACATACCTTACACTACTTCCTCTTTATAATCGCCGCATGAATTAAGGACATTTATCGTAGAGATACATCAGCTTCAATATATCGTCATTGTATTCTTCTGGCGCCAATCCATTTAGCCGCTGATTAACAGCATTTTTAAGTCCATCGTCACCCGTGAACTGGTTGCCGCTCAAAAATTCTTTCGATTTCCCAAGCAAATGGTTATTACAAGGAGGTAAGTCCAGACTATATGGTGGGTGATCGTAAATTTCCCATCGAAATGTTTTCGGTAAATCACGTGTTGGAGCCGCAACATATGGACGTGCATTATTACAGCTGGACACCGCCGTCGGTCAGCCGCCCACTTCACCGATTTTGAATGGCGCGCCGTAACGTAGAGTTTTGCACTAGGCTTCTGGATTTTTATTTTTTTCGTTACACGTGGCTTGAAATCAATCAGCAGTATGGCACGTCGATCCCAAAAGACTGTGGCCATCAGTTTGCGTCCAAATGGGTATGGTTTGGTGATTGACGATGACGCCATTCACTTGATTGCCGTTTTCTGTCTGGCGTGTGATACGAAATCCATGTTTCATCGCCGGTAATCATTGAGTTAATGGAACTCATCAACTTTTTCTGTGAAGCATATAAAAAATTCCAAAGAAAATCCCATTTCGATTTTTTTGTGACGTTTCGTTAAGACGTGCGGCATCCGACGTGAACAAACCTTTCTGAAGCCATGTAAAATGCGACCGATAACAGTTCTTGAAACATCAGGGAAAAGAAGGTCCAGGAAAGGAATCGTTGAGCGACGATCTTTTGTAATTTCATCATTGACGCGTTTCAATAAGCCCTAGGTGATAATCGTGGGCCTACCCGAACGTTCATCATCGTGCAGATTAATTCTGTTATTTCTAAACATTTCACCCCATTTTCGGACGTTTCTTTCATTCATTACATTATAATCGTACACAGCAACCTATGAATTTCAGCTTATTAATTATTAATTAAATGCTAAATTTTCTGCCGACTATTGAATATAAATTTGCGATAAAATAATTTTCATTAACACTTTCTGAATTGTGAATTATTTTACAATTATTTTTTGATGTGAAACCTCTTTAAAATCACACCGAAACATACGGGTATCAGAACAGAAATTTGTAGCGTAACGAAAAGGTCTATATCGTCCTATCTAAATAACTCCCTAACTATTAGTCTCATGCGGTGTCATTTTATAACTTACATGGTCAGATCGCCGATACGACTTTGAGTTTACTTCACTGAAGAGCGGGTTGGCGTGGAGTGGGCACAGCGCAGATCTACCAAAAGTGGTGTTCTCGCCCATTTCCATTCGGTGTAGCTCACGACTTAGACGTGATAGGGCGGTGATTCGTGTGTTTGTGTTTAGAGTTTGTCGAGATAGATCGATTTAAGTAAAATAACTGTATTTTGGACAATATTTATGTGTAAAAAAGTATAAAAATTCAATATGTTAGCCCCAGCTCGCACAAAAGCCAGTCGGAAATTACGTATATTGTTGGAAAGGGGAAGTTATGGGCTACACACAGGTACCCCGGTATCCTGGCCGAGCGAGTGAGACTCTTTCGGGAGCGTTGCAAAGCTGGCACGGCGCGCTCAGTGAACGACGCCGACGGCGCGAGCACCTCTGCCGCTGCTTATTATGCCTTATGTCTCTCTTACTTCTCATATCACAGACCGATGTTGAACAAAATTGTAGTCGAAGATTAGTCGAAATAAATATCATGAACCATTTAATGTCTGTTTTACGTGAAAATTAAATTTAGTACGTAGTCAATGTCTCGTTTTTATTTCAATCTAATACACTAAAAGCGACTTGCTGACGTAATGACCGACCAATTTATCTATAGAGTTGGCCAAATGAAGGAGCTTTTCAATTGTAGGCTTTCAGGTTTTTTTTTTTAAAAATACGATGGTGGGTCTCCAATTTAACTGTACAGGTATGTTGGAGGTCCATATCTCGGAGGAACTTCATTCCAGGTCTGTAACGATTCACGGTATAACAATGGACATGCGCCGTGACGCCTGATTTTTTTAAAATTAAGATTGCACATTCATATATATATATATATATATATATATATACAACAATTAAAAATCTTTAGTTTTTTAAATATTGATCTACACGATTAATATTTGTGGGTGCCAAAATTGATGTAACAATTTTGTATCTTGAAAACTCGTTTTCCCTTTTTGAGGGAGTTATTAGAGATTATATTAAACATTTCATTTCTTATATAAAAGAGAATGTCCCGATTGATTCACTGACTCATAATCAACGTACAACTAAAACTATTATAGGTAGAGACTTGAAATTTTCAGGGTAACTTCGTATCTTTAAGTAGGCGTGCACGAAGAAAGTATTTTATGAAATTTTGATTTTAAGGGGTTCAAATCGATAAAAACTAAATTTCCTGTCAACAGCGCTATCTATTGGACGTAAAAACTATATTAAATATATTACGATTCCATTTCATTGTTTCCGATATGTGTGTCCGCTATAGACTAAAAAACTACTGGACCGATTTACGCGCTGGGAACAAGGGAAGAAGGAAGAACGGGAAAAGGAAAAGAGAAAAAAGAAAAGAGGAAGGGGAAAAGGAAATCGGTGAAGAGGAAGGGGATTAAATAAATTTAATTAAAATTAAATTAAATTTAAAATATTAGAATATGTAAAGAAAATAATATATGATTTCAGATGCAAAAAAAAAAAAAAATGGTTGACATTAAAAAAGCGTTGGTGAAGCATGCAAATGAAGTAATTCATTACATCTGTGAAATGAGTAATATTAATACATAGTGTGCGCGCGCAAAGCGACAGAATGAATGTGTGAGTGCTCCAGAAGATGCCGTTAAATTTTACAGCTGTATTTCTCCGTTTAAAATAATGAAAAAAGTTCATAGTAAAGATGCGTCCGGAAAAGGCTTTGTTTTTAAATTAGCAATAACAAAGTATTTTACCGTAATTTCTGATTAGCGGCAAAATGAACCTATAACGAAATTCATCGAAAACCGAAGAAAAAGGGAGAAAGGGAAAAATCGAAAAAGGGAAGAGGGTAAAAAGGGAAGTAGGGGAGAATCAAAAATAAAGAAAAAAAGGGAAAATGGGGAAAACGAAATCGAAAGAGAAAAAAGAAAAAAGATAAGAGGAAGAGGGAAAGGGAAGTAAGGGAAAGAGAAACGGGAGAAAACGGGAAGGGAGAACGAAGCGAGCTTAGACTTTCTGATCGTGACGGGACGCGCAAGTAACCATAGAGCACGGGCGAAGACGCGATGGGGGTGCTAGATTTGGGATTGTAATGAATTTTTTGTTTATCTTTATCGAATTATTTTAATTCATTCATAAAACGGATCGGTCTAACAAATCTTGCTCAATTTGCTTATCTTCTTTTTTGTTTTCTTTTATTTAAGTTTTGGGTAACATTTGATTGTTTATCGTATATTCCTTCAGTATTTTTCATAAACCTCTCCTTCATTCGTTGATTTATCAACCGCTTACTATACTGTCTGGAGGGAAGGTATGATTTGTAAGGTCCTCCGTGTAATCCCATGCAAACTAACAGCTCGCATCCTTAATAACATGTTGAACGACAGAACGTTCCAAGTTATCACGGGATCCGATATAAGCTCACCGAGGAAACTCATTAACGGCCTTCCACAAGGGTCGGTACTTGCGTCTCTCCTTTTCAGCCTCTATGTTACGGACATGCCAGAGACATGATCTAAAAATTACGGCTACGCCGATGACTGGGTGCTAACAATAAAATGTAGATCATTTGAAGAGTCGGAGGAGGTCCTGATGGCTGACCTGGAGAAACCGGGAAGTACTTCCGGAGATGGCGCCTCCAACCGAATGCTAATAAAACATAGGTGTCATGCTTCCATCTGAGTAACAAGTTTGCTAATAGGGAGCTTAAAATTCTATTCGAGGATACATAGCTCTTTCATAATAAGATACCAAAATACCTAGGCGTGACACTTGATAGAACGCTTTCATTTAAGCAGCACCTAATGAAAGCTACAGAGAAATTGAAAGCGAGAAACAATATTACATAAGCTCTGTGGAACAACGTGGGGAGCATCGGCTTCCACTTTGCGCACATCGGCTCTGAACCTCTTCTTCTCGGCTGCAGAATATTGTGCGCCAGTTTGGGTTAACAGCCTTTATGTTCATAGAATTGATGCTCAACTTAATGACACTATGAGAACGATAGCCGGGGTTGTCAGGTCTACTACTGTGAAATGGCTCCCAGTATTGAGCCACATACCACCCCCAAACCTGCGCCGTATGAACGCTCTTGTAAGAGAGTACACGAAGATTATGGACAATCAAAACCTACCAAAACATGAGAATATTGAGTATGCCAATCGTGGTCGCCTTCGATCTAGAAAGCCACCTATCAAAACAGAAACTGCTGCCACAGAGGACGGATTTAATCTAACTGACGCTGGCGTCGAGAATGGACCAACAAGCAGAATAACCAAGTATTACTCAAAGGCCGCCGGATTTTGATTTGCCACGTAAGACAACATCAACGCTAAACAGAATACGGACTCAGCATGGTAGGTGCGCACCTATTTCCTGTATGAATGGGGTAAAACACCGACGCCCCTTTGTGAGTGTGGTGAAAATCAAACTGTGATACATCCGGAAGGAGTCAGCGTAGTCACTTACGCTGACGAAATTGCACTATCGGTGGAAGATAAGGAAATTGGTGATGCGGAGGATAAAGCAAATAGCTCCCTCCAACTCATAGACAACCGGCTAATAAACAACAACATGGAGGTGTCCCCGGCAAAAAGCAAGTGTATCCTCTTCACGGGTAGGAGAAGACTGCGCGGCGTTCGGGTCGTGATCCGTGGAGAGGTTATAATTGAGATCAAGGATACAAAATACCTAGGGGTGACAATAGATAAAAGTCTCAAATTTGGTGGGCATATAGAATATGTGTGCAAAAAAGTAGGGCTCACCGTAAAAGCCATCAGGAGATTATTCGTGGAACACACAGTACCGGGGGCCTCCAAACGGAAACTGATCGCGTCGGCGGCGGTGTCTGCGGCGTTATACGCGGCGCCGGTTTGGGCTGATGCGATCAGGATACAAAGAAACAAGGATAAACTGCGAAGAATGCACAGAACGGCATTGTTGGGAGTGGTTGCAGGGTATCGTACCCTGTCATATGAAGCTATATGTGTGCTTGCGTCGGTCCCGCCGATAGAACTTCATATCAAGAGCAGGAAAGCGAGAGCGGAAGGGTGTAGTAGAACTGAGACCGAGGCGATGACCCGACAGTGGTGGAAGGAAGTACGGGCAGAGACTAACGCTGCGGCCTGGACCAGAAGCTTAATAAGTGATTTGGACGCACGGCTGGATCGCCAACATGGCGAGGTGAACTTTTACATAACACAGATGATGTCGGGTCATGGATGTTTCGATTACTATTTAAAAAGATTCGGCAAGAGAGACACACCCAACTGCGACTAATGCCAGGAGGTGGACGACGCATTGCATACGATGTTCGATTGCCGAAGATGGGCACAATACAGACAATTCATAGCAGTCGATAACCTGAACGCGAATAACATAGTAGAGTGGTCGCTAAGACGGGAGCAGAACCGGAACGTTTTTAACAATTTCTCCGGTACGGTTCTTCGCACTAAGGAAGAGGAATCGTTAGGTTCAATCGTTAATAGGGATAGGCGGACAGCCCCGTCTCTGAGAGCCTGTATGCCCTGGCGTGCAGGTTTCGGTGATGGGACAGGGATTCCGGGGAGATTTCGCGGGGATAAAATTAAAAGACCTAGACCCGGCCGGCGTGGTTGGTTTTGGGGGTGCGCGCGCTCCTTGTGTCGGTCGCGCCGGTTTCAGGCAAACGGCATAAAGACCGAGACCCGGTTTCTGTCGGCGGGGGTGGGGAACGTCATAGCCGGGCTTTGCCCTCGTCGGCGGGAATTAGAGGCAGGCAAGAAAAGATCTAGTACCGGGGCGGTTGACCTGCCGTGCCGGGTGTAAAACCGGTGGGCGAAAAGACCGCCTTACAGTCAAAAGACACGTCTCTAGGCCGAGTATACTTAATTGGATGTCCGGCCCAGGGATGTAGGGGGAAAAAAAACTGTGATACATCACAGAAATTTTCCCTAGGACAGCTACTGAAGGGAATCCTGAAGATTTTCTGATGGCGACTCCAGAATCAGTAGCATATATTAGTTTGTTAAATCTTTGTTTGTAATTTTGACTGTAATCGGTGTTATGTTTTGGTTCGATACGTTAAATAAATTTTATAAAAATTTTTATTTACCGTTTTATCAGGATTTAATATTAATCTAAATATAATATTGTCGATTAAATTTTTTTTCATTTACAAAAAAATAAGTTTGCTATTAAAAAATCTTTGCGAGTGAAGCTAAATCCATATTGTGGGCGAATTCGCGACGGGGTACGCTAGCGGTAATATATTCCAGTCATCGTATGTAAGCGTAACAATTATTTAATAATAAAAATAGCTTAGTGTTTTTTTAAATCGACTAAGAAGTAAGACATTACGATTTGATTTTGTGGCAAATAATATCAATTTAATCATCACAAATGAATTTTTTAATTAATAATAATAGATATAGAAATTTCATTAAAGAGTAATAAAAAATACGTTAATGGCAATTAATAATGTGTTTTATGTTAGGATTGAACATAATGTTTCCAAATTTCAGTAATTATGTTACACTTTCTTGTCACTTGTACTTTCATATTTAAAAAAATATATCGGTGAAAAAATATTTTTTAAGATATAGTATTTTAAGTCATACTCAAAAAGAGATGAATGGGGGAGAGAGAGAGTGTGTGTGTGAGAGACTTTATGAAAGCGGTAGATAGAGAGAGAAAAAGAGGAGTTTTTCAATGATGAGGGAAACCACATTTTTATTTATATAATGTATCAGAAAGAAATATTGAAAATCTTTTAGATTTTTAGATATTTTTTTTCTTTTTCTTTCATTTTAGATATGTTTCCATTATTTTCACACATTGCTTTAAGAATTTTCTGTGAAAAGAAGGATATATTTTTGTTTTCAGTCATTTGAAATCTTTCTTTTCTTCTATTTAATACACTTAACTATTAATTTTTTGGTTTTAATGAAGTTTAACAGTAAAATAATGATTTTTAAGAAATTAATTTCTAATTAAATTAATTTCAATTCTTATTTAATTAAAATCCGACAATTTAATTAAAAATCAGAAAAAAAATTCTGATGTGGGCATCACATGACTTCATTGTACGCCTATTAAATTACATATATACATTTTTTTTAAATGAAGAATACATAAAATTTTATTTCATTAATAACTTCTTATATTTTTCATTTTTAAAAAAATTATTATTGAATTATTATTTAACGTAAACTTTTTTTTACGATCAGAGGTTAATAATTATTAATAAATCAATATATTTAAATTAAATGAAAAGGAAGATGTGTCTTCTCCTTTTTAGATCCAAATATTTCATTAATTAAAATTCATTTGGCTATAACTGTGGAACCGATGAAAGTTAGTACTACGTATGGTAAATCGTTAAAAAGCTCTCAGGGCTTATTACTGTAGTTAAGAAAATGTCCAATATCCAAATGTTTTTTGGATTTTGAGCTTTTTTGATCGCAATCAAAAGGGGAGGTGTACAACTAGATATTACAACAGTCCTAAATTCAAAATTTCAACATCCTGCGCCTAATCGTTTTTAAATTATGCGAGATATATACGTACATAAAGATATCTCATCCCACTCCGTAGGGGGAAGACACCCACCTTCTGACGTTACCGGTCGCCGCACCACTCCCACCCTTTCACGCCCTTAGGGGCTTCACCGGAGGTCGTCTTTAGACCCTCTAACTGATTACATCTCACAGTCATCAGCCAGGCCTCGATCGGGATGCCACCGATGTACATGCCTTGACAGACGGTCGCTTCAGTAAATACATATCAAATTTCTCCTTCGTGTAGGCTTCAAACGGATACGTCTCAATGAACCAAGAGGGACCCCGACGGGCAGTACAACGTTTTTAGCTGCGTGCACATGGTGGGTTAATCTACAGCCACATCACTCAGGGCCGACCATGGCAGCGTCTTTTAAGCGATTACCGGTTGTCCCTGGAGTGGTTAAAAATTTTCCGACAAAAAAAAAGACGTCGCGCCGAAACTAGTCAAAATGGATTCAGGAATGGTCGAAATGGGAATTTTCATTGAAATGTGAAAACTAAATATATTTGACGATTTGAAGATTTCCTTTCTTTGTTAAATAAGTACTGACGGTTTAAAAAATCATTCAAATAAAATTTTTCCTCAATAGAAAAAATATTTTTGTCGAACTTTATGTTTGCTAAATTTAATTTTTTTTTTTTTTGCAATTTAGTATAAATTTAGGGTATTGTTAAACTAATTATAAAATTAACTTCTGAAAATATTGATGGGATCTCATTAATTGGTCAAACATGAACTACGATATAACGACTTGCATCCAGGGCAATCTAAGTAAAAACTAATGAATGTTTGTCTATCATTATGGATTGATTAGTGCGGCGTAACAATGCTTTTCTATGCAGACTCTGTCTGAAACAATTACGTGATGTTACAGCTCAAAAACGAAGATCAATATTAAAGCAAGTGTACATCACAGGTTTTTTCTGAATTACTTTATTTAAAGTTAGTTTTTATATTGAAGCATTAACTATGTTGTATACTTCAAATAATAATAATAAACGACAATAATAAACAACTCACAATAATAACTAGAATAATAATGACAAAAGCAAAAAATAATAATAAATGTTAATAATAAACAAATAATAATCATAGTAATCACAACTACAATATTAGAATTCTATTACTTGTAATAGGATCATCCAATGATAATCCTCAACGAGTACAAATACAATTAATATGAATAAATACAAGATTAATACTATCATTAAATATTTTTAACTATGAAATAACTTAATAATATTTGATAGTGTCTTTGAATATAGTTAAATATTGGTGAAACATTAACTTTAAATAGAACAGCAATTTTTGAAGCTTTTGAAATGCGGTGCTATAGGAGAATGTTAAAAATCAGACGGTAGATAAATTGACAAATGAAGAGGTATTGCGGCAAATAGATGAAGAAAGAAGCGTTTGGAAAAATATAGTTAAAAGAAGAGACAGACTTATAGGCCACATACTAAGGCATCCTGGAATAGTCGCTTTAATATTGGAAGGAAAAAATTGTGTAGGCAGGCCACGTTTGGAATATATAAAACAAATTGTTAGGGATGTAGGATGTATACTGAAATGAAACGACTAACACTGGATAGGGAATCTTGGAGAGCTGCATCAAACCAGTCAAATGACTGAAGACAAAAAAATAAGAATAGCAATTAATAAAACATTAAGTTTAAGATAACCATAGATAAATAATAAACCTAAGCATCCGTAAATTTTAATAAGCAAAAAATAAAACGATATCAAGTATAAAAAATGTTACCTCCAATAAACCAATTCATCATAAAGGTCCACCAACTAGAGCAAACATGTAGTCGTATATCATTTCTTCACTTTCTAACACTGGCAATAATCTGCGCAGGAACACTGTCTCAAATATTTGGTACTTACATATTAACGCCACCGCAGCTACAGCTTTATTTAAAAACGAAGTAGTCACAATCGGAGTGTTAATTAACAGGAGTGTTTTGATTATTTAAATAATAGATAATTGCAATAATTACTGAATTTATTAAATAAATACTCAAAAAATTACGGTGTTAATTAGTCAAGGTTAGCGAGCGTCGGTTAAGTTTGTTTAAATTATATTTATAAAATAAATAAATATAAATAACCATTTATAATAGAGTGTTCATTTTCCACCGAAATCCGATCGACTACTTTGTTTTTAAATAAAGCTGTAGCTGCGGGGGCGTTAATACGTAAGTACCAAATATTTTAGATAAAATCAGTAGTAGGCTTATAGACCTGTAGGAAGATACTTCCTGCGAAGGTTTGCCAGGAAGGAAGGTTTGCCAAGTAGGGGATAAAAAAGATTTCCACCTTTAAGTAAGAAAAACTTCAAATTTACTCGATACGATAATGGTTGCATGTGAAAAAAAGTTTCACATGTTTAGCATTCGACAAGCCCCATCTTCTTACAATTTCACCAATATTTTGGTCATCCCTTGTTAGTCCTATCAAAAATTGTTTCAAACAAAAGTTTAGAGGTTCGATACCGTGCCTATTAAGGGATGTATAATTTTTTTTTCTTTAAAACACCATTTTTTCCAACCCCTGGGGCAATGGTTAGTGATATTAAAAAACTTTACTTAAAAAACTGTTAGGCCCTTATCTGAAGAATAGTAAGAACTTTAAACGAGTTCGATATTTTATTTAATAAAAAAGTTATAGCGATATTTTGTTTTTTTAAAAAAAACTTCTCTTTTTCCACCCCCGTGGACTGATTTTACCCATAATCAAACTCGAACAGAGATTTTAGGTCGTTATATTTTATGTATCAATTTGAAAATGATTGACGCAAAATTTCGATAGTTATAATGTCTACAAGAATGTGAAATATATATATATTTTGAACTGACGGTGGTTTTGGAGTCTGGGGAATGTCAAACGCGAAGATATGTCGAAATTTTTCGAAAGTCGAATCACGGTAACCATTACAATAGGTAGCTTTCTTATGAAATCTACCTAAAAATCGGGTTGGACATGTCGGGGGGCATGGCCGTTGGTTTAACGTCAAACTTGGATGAAGTTCCTCCGAGCTACAGACCGACCAATGGGAGAGCCACCATCGTATTTTTTTTAACAAAACTGAAAGTCTCCGATTGAAAATTTTGGTTCCTTCATTTGGCCAACTATACAAATAAATTGGTCGGTCTGTATATCAGCGAGTCACTTTTAGTATACTGGATCGAAATAAAAACAAGATATTAACTGCGTACTAAATTTAATTTTAACATTAAATGGACACTAAATGGAAAGTGTATATTTATTTCGACTAATATTCGACTACAATTTTGTTCAACATCGGTCTGTGATATGAGAAGTAAGAGATATAGGGTATAATATCAACATCAATGTACCTGGTGAACGTACAATCAGTAGTGGTGTTGCCCAATGTTGATGGTTCTCTGGGTACGTAGTTGAGGCCGAATTCTTTCTTCATGGGGGAACTCAAACGGTATATCAATTAGCGGGACAAGAACTAACTGTTTAATACATCAAGTAAATTTTTTATCGACTTGGTTGTCTGGAAATTAAATCTTTTAGTCTTACATTTTGCTAGCTATCATCCACCGTAAACGGAACGGAACGCAAGATTGGCGGGAGTTTCAGTATTTCTACCTACAGATCGCAGAGCCTGGACAATGTCCCTTGCTGCTGTATCTTTCTATTATCGGGGGGAATTCATCGGTAATTTAGTGGCGGTTATAAATTTTACGTTTTATTTATGGACGGATTCGGCAATTTGCGTTCCTATCCGTATGGATTAGGGTGTAATTTATTCACCGGTTCTGGCCGTGATAGACTAAGCTTTTGAGCTTAGTAATCTCGGCGTGATTCCCCTTCAGTCCATCCGCTGAAGTCCTTTTGGTACCAGCACCTTTGGACTAGCAGGAGTGCGCCTACCGGAGCTCTAGTTATTTGGAGGGAGAAATGCGTCCCGTTCTCCGGAGGGAGTCGTATATGCTGACTAAATGAAATTGTGGTCTCTTCGTGGGACGGTGTGGGGTGATGTTTAGTGTTTTATAGTTTTAACAAAATTTAATTGCGAAACCGGTCGCTTTCGCGGCCGGAATTTTTGTGCGGTTTCCATTTATAGGTTACGCAATATAGAGGCTACTATACCTGGTTTGTCATTTTTTGACTCTTGACCGCCTCTTCACGGTGGTTCGTTTAATACGGCACGAGGCCGTTTTCTTATACCCTATGGAGTAAGGTCCTCTCGGCAGATGTCCCGGAGATGGCCGTGTTCGGACACGGCCGCTCTCCCGAATACTCTGCGTGCCTGCGCCACTGCCACCTCGGATACGGTGTGTACTCCTGCATCGTAGCGAAGAGTGACGTTTCTGACGAAAAATGTTCTTCGTGAAATTAAAGAGGGAGATGTTTTGTCCTGGATCTTATTGAAATCGCGTCGTTCCAGCTTTGCGACGTTTCCGAAAGTTTCGCTCGATCGACATCGGACATTGTGCGTGGCCCGTAACCAACGATATGCGTAATTTACATTTCCGGCTGGCTTTTTCGACATACATATTGGAGTTTTATACATATTTATTTTAATTTTTTACCCATAAATATTGTTCAAAATACAATTATTATTACTTAAATCGATCTATCTCGACAAATAATTAACATAAACACACGTATCATCGCGATACCACGTCTAAATCGTTAGCTAAAGTGATTGAAAATGAGCGAGAGCGCCAGTTTTTCCGATCTGGGCTGTGTCTATTCCCCGCCAACCCGCTTGCCTGTGACGCAAATTCAATGTTGTTTCGGTGAGCTGATCGTTTAAGTTATACAATCATACTGAATTTACGTCTCTGAGACTAATTGTTAGGGAGTTATTAAGGCAGGATTATTTACGTAGATCTTTTCTTTGCGTATCAAATTTCTGTTCTGCTACCCGTATGTTTCGGTGCGATTTAAAAGATAATTTACGCCAATTTATTTGTATAGAATCATTCCGTTATATGAATTTCTAGTTTAGTCAAATCAAAAAAACGTTTATATCGATTACAATAAAATATTCAAACATAATAGTTGTCGAATAATTAATTATTTTTTAAAATATTTTTATAGCTAATTTAATATAAAAAAAAAAGTAAGAACGACATTTTAAACTTTAATGTCGTTCAAGTAATTTCAGTTACTTTATAAAAGTAACAAATCTTATAGTTAGCCAAAAAGAGCAGCATAGTAACTATTATTATCTCCAGTTACTTTATTTACTGCTTTCGTGTTTAGTTATTTTACTGAGATTCTTAAGATAATGTTATTCTCCCAGGAAACATATTGTTACACGGTTTACTGATCTACAATTACTGGGCCAACTAAGGAAAGCTATTCCTTTATTACTAGTCGAACAAAATACCTTTTCTTATTTTTAACAAACAAGACTATAACAAAAATTATGTCAGATTTTTTCAAACATCTAACAAATAAATGAAGATTAACATCTAGTTATTATATCGAAATAATCTTATTTTTATTTAACGTTATTTATGACGCCATTTGTTGTTAAGAAAAAACAAAATCAGTGATATCTTTATTTGTAAAAGTTAACGTCACAAAATCAATTTGAATAAATTATATTAATAATTTACGATGTTAAATTTCGTATTCTTTAATGGATAAATCATACAGTAATTTATTTTTCGGTGATTCAATTTATTAATCAATATATATATATATATTTTTAGCATTAATGGTAATTATAAGACAATATTATGACGTCAATCTTTTTATTATTTACATTTAGTAAATTAAAAAAAAAAAAGTTAATTTATTCGTGTGTTTATTATATTAATGAATTTAAAGGGGAAACTCCATCTGACTTCAAATAGACTGTTATTTTCATGATACCAAAGATAGCAAGACCGGATAAATATGAAAAATACAGAACAATTAGCTTAATTACTCGTGCATCAAAATTCTTAACTAGAATTTTGTACAGAAGAATTGAGAGGAGAGTGGAAGAAGTGTTAGGAGAAGACCGATTTGGTTTCAGAAAAAATATAGGGACAAACGAAGCAATTTTAGGCCTCAGATTAATAGTAGAAGGAAGATTAAAGAAAAACAAACATTTATAAACTTAGAAAAGGCATTTGCTAACGTAGACTGGACTAAAATGTTCAAAATTAAAAAAAAAAATTAGGATTTAAGTATAGAGATAAAAGCATAATCAGTATCATTTACAGGAATCAAACCAAATTTTGGTTTCAGGAAACGTATAGGGAAAAGGGATGCAATTTAGTGCTCAGATTAATAGTAGAAGGAAGATTAAAGAAAAACAAACCGATATACTTAAATATCTAAACTAAACTAAACCTCCAAAACATGAGGACATTGAAGATGCCATCATGGTCGCCTTTCATCTAGAAATCCTTGCATCAAAACAGCAATTGCTGCCACAGAGGAATAATTCAACCTGACTGACGCCTGGACCGCAAACCAGAATAACCAAATTCCATGTATTACTCAAAATCCGCCCGGTTTTAATTTGCCACGTAAGACATGGTCAACGTTAAACAGTATACGAACTCAGCACGGTAGATGCGCCTACTTCCTTTATAAATAAAATAAAACACCGACGCCCTTTTGCGAGTACGGTGAAAATGTAAATGTTAAACACATCACACAAGTTCTCCCTAGGAGAGCTTATGAAGGGACTCCTCAAAATATCCTGATGATGACTTTAGAATCAGTAACTTATATTAATTTGGTTGTAATTTTCGACTTTAATTGGTGTTGCGGCTTGTTACCATACGCTACATAAATAAACAAACCCCCTATTTTCATTTGATATTATCGATAACATTTAATATAACGAGTCCTTTTTACTTTAATTCTTTGTTTATATTTGTACAATATATAATCCTGTCAGTATCCATCCCACAGTTTACGAAAAAGATACAAATATCTTTGTATGGAACTGTGCGCTTCCAGCGGGGTGGTGTTTGGCTGCTCTGCGCATGCGTACATAGGAAGTGAAACTGCTTTTTTTTCCTGTTTAGCCTCCAGTAATTTCCATTCAGATAATACTTCAGGGGATGATATGTACGAGTGTAAATAAAGTAGTCTTATACACTCTCAGTTCGACCGTTCCTGAGATGTGTAGTTAATTGAAACCCAACTACCAAAGAATACCGGTATCCACGATCAAATCCGTATAAAAGTAACTGCCTTTACTAGGACTTAAACGTTGGAAACTTGGCGTTTATAGACCTAGAAAAGGCATTCGACAATGTAGACTGGAATAAAATGTTCAGCATTTTAAAAAAATTAGGATTCAAATACAGAGATAGAAGAACAATTGCTAACATGTACAGGAACCAAACAGCAACAGTAACAATTGAAGAACATAAGAAAGAAGCCGTAATAAGAAAGGGAGTCCGACAAGGATGTTCCCTATCTCCGTTACTTTTTAATCTTTACATGGAACTAGCAGTTAATGATGTTAAAGAACAATTTAGATTTGGAGTAACAGTACAAGGTGAAAAGATAAAGATGCTACGATTTGCCGATGATATAGTAATTCTAGCCGAGAGTAAAAAGGATTTAGAAGAAACAATGAACGGCATAGATGAAGTCCTACGGAAGAACTATCGCATGAAAATAAACAAGAACAAAACAAAAGTAATGAAATGTAGTAGAAATAACAAAGATGGACCACTGAATGTGAAAATAGGAGGGAAAAAGATTATGGAGGTAGAAGAATTTTGTTATTTGCGAAGTAGAATTACTAAAGATGGACGAAGCAAAAGTGGATATAAAATGCCGAATAGCACAGGTGAAATGAGCTTTCATTCAGAAATTATATTTCTGAATGAAAAGATTTTTGAAAGTATATGTTTGGAGCGTAGTTTTATATGGAAGTGAAACTTGGACGATCGGAGTATCTGAGAAGATAAGATTAGAAGCTTTTGAAATGTGTTATAAGAAAATGTTAAAAATCAGGTAGGTGGACAAAGTTATACATGATGTGTCGCAGCAAATCGATGAAGAAAAAAGCATTTGGAAAAATTTAGATCAAAGAAGAGACAGACTTATAGGCTATATCTTAAGGGATCCTGGAATAGTCGCTTTGATATTGGAGAGATATGTAGATGGGTAAAATTGTGCAGACAGGCAGCCATATTTCGTTAGGAATGTGTAAAACTAATTGTTAGAGGTGTACGATGTAGGGAGTATATAGTAAAGAAACTGGATAGGATCCAACCAGTCAAATGGTTGAAGACAAAAAAAAAATAATTTAAAAAATAATAAAACGAGTGGTGAATGTAGTGGCAGAAATGCTAAAATATAAATATGAAGAACTGTGTAAAATCTCTTTAAAGTAATTTTGAAAACGGAGACAATACGTAAAGACTGAAGAATAAAATAATACACTGGCTGCATAAGAAAGGAAATAAAACAGATCTGAATAACCACAGAAGAACTTCAATATTCCATATCTAGCGCTAATCGTTTCATTTCAGTATACCCCCTTCATCCTATATCTCTAACAATGTGTTTTATATATTCCAAACGTTGCCTGCCTGTACAATTTTTTCTTTCTACCTGTCTCTCCAATATTAAAGCGACTATTCCAGGATGCCTTAATATGTGGCCTATAAGTCTGTCTCTTAACTATATTTTTCTAAATGCTTCTTCTTCATCAATTTGCTGCAACACCTCTTCATTTGTCATTTTATCCACTCTTGTGATTTTTAACATTCTCCTATAGCAACGTATTACAAAAGTTTATAATCTTTTTTTTCTCAGTACTCCGGTCTTTCAAGTTTCACTTCCATATAAAGCTACGTTCCAAATATGTAGTTTCAAAAATCTTTTCCTGACATTTAAATTAATTTTTGATTTAAACAAATTATATTTCTGACTGAAGGCTCGTTTCGCCACTGCTATATGACATTTTATATCACTTCTGCTTCGTCCATCTTTAGTAATTATACTTCCCAAATAACAAAATTCTTTTTCCTCCGTAATCTTTTCTCTTCCTATTTTCACATTCAGTGGTCCATCTTCATTATTTCTACTACATTTTATTACATTCGTTTTGTTCTTATTTATTTTCATGCGGTAATTCTTGCGTAGGATTTCATCCATGCAATTCATTATTTATTCTAAATTTATTTCATTCTCGGCTAGAATTACTATACGATCAGCAAATCGCAACATCTTTATCTTTTCACTTTGTACTATTACTGTGGATCTAAATTGTTCTTTAACGTCATTAACTGCTAGTTCTATGTAAAAATTGAAAAGTAACGGTGATAGGGAACATCTTTGTCAGATTCCCTTTTTTATTAACGTTTCTTTCTTATGTTTTCATTAATTTGGATCCCATAATTTACAGACTGGCTTAATTTTACCGAAGGCGCAGAAATCATGGCAAAAATTCTTTTAAAACTGAAATAGAAAGAAATACGCGTATTTAAAAATATATTTAATAAATAATCTTTGTTTTACATGTATCACTTGTAGAAGCCCTTAAATTGTTACATTGCTCCTTAATTGTACGAGCTAAGATTTTCTGTATTCATTATAATGTTTATTTTCTTTAATTTATTCCTATTATTCTTTTATTCAGATAAAATCTACTATTTTATTGTAAGAGAGTCGTAATATATATAAAATTGTGAAATAATTATTTCTGTTGGAATAAACAAACAGATAATAGTATTACTACTATTATTATATATTATTTGTAGGCTAACTTTGATGTCGCTGTTTTTACACTATCCAATGATTATTAGAGTTTTGTTATCACGGAGTTTGTTAGAACTTCGTCGGTAAGTGGCGACGAAGTCAACGAACTACGTTTGCAGTTATAAATATGACTCTACCAAACAGCGAAATGAAAATTGTCTTTAATAAGTGTGAAAACATTATATTTGAGTTCAATTAAATTTGTAATAAAGAATACTTTCAAAAAATACTTCGAATTTTGTTAGACAACGGTTTTTTTCCACTTGATGAACCGCGGGACTCGAATATGTCATTTTATTCATTTTTTTAATGTACTTTAACGAATCGTGCCGCTAGATAGCTGTACTTCATAGTACTAGGTTCCTTATAAAAAACTTGATAATGTACTTGAAATAATAAAATTTAAAAGAAAATATACTACAGCTTGTTTTAATAGTAAATGAAAATACTGAAGATGAAATTTTTTTTAATTCCCATCACTTCATTAAAAATAAATAAATGTATTGGTTTACAAGAGATTATACTAGTTTTATTAAAAAAGTAATTAATAAAACGGAAATAAATTCGATTGGTAAAATCGAATTTAACGAAACAATCAAGGGTTACAAAATAGTTACAAAAGTTACAAAATAATAAGTGCAATATTACATCATGGATCTTCGATTCGACAAGTTCATTATACTAGTTTTATTAAAAAAGGAAAAATATGGTATGAAGTGAGTATAGACAAAAAAAAAAATCGGCCGAGAAATTCAAAAAAATGTTTATTTGTTTGTTCTAGAAAGACGATAAATTTTAATAATAAATCCATAAGATAGTCATAAAAAATAAACGAATAATTAACAAAACGCAATGATAATTAACAAAACAAAAAAATTACTATGAAATTGTAAACCGTACTGTAAGAGTGTCGCAGATATCATTTCTTCCGGTCAAAAAATAAAATTTGTAATACAGTAGAAGTCCGATAATCCGGCACGTTCGGAACCGGCTCGGTGCCGGACTACCGAAAATTTCGGTCTATCGGGCGGTAATTATAAGAACAATTAGGTTAATAATTAAACTACAAATACAGTATGCAAATACATACAACAAAGTTTATTTTAAATTTCATATAATGTATGTACACCTACTTTAAAACATATTTCACTTAGATTTAAAAAAGTCACGAATGTCTTATTGTTTTCTTGACTTTTGGCGTTTAGTATAAAATTTATTTCTAACGATATGGAAATCAATAATTTCTGAAGCGCTGTAGCTAGTACTAGCCTCAGCAAAAGAGATAAAATTATTTAGCGATTCTGCAGCTTCTGCCCAGCTGATTTTTTCATTTTCTTCCGTTTCGGCATCCGAGTCACTTTCTAAATCTTGGCCGAATTTCTTTGCCTTTTCAACAATCATTGGCCCTGTTACCGGCTTTCCTTCAGAACGTACTGCACTAAACCGTTTGAACAATACACTATCTAGCCGTTCAGGTTTTGGTTTTTTTAATGTTTGTCTAGAAGCCAATTTTTCAGTTGTTACCGACCGAGAAGCAAACTTCATTAGTTAATCTTTTTGTTTTTTAATGTCATAAATAGTCGATGAGCCAATATTAAACTCATTCATTAAAACATTTCTATTCTCGCCTTTTTCTAGCCGTTAGATGATTTCTAGTTTCCGATTGAGAGTCAGTGTTACCTGTTTTCGTTTCTCTCCTTTTAAACTCGAAGGCTTAGGTTTTGAAAACACGGTCGCTATACGGTTAAAACGAAAATCACTTTTTTTATAAACGGTTTCAAAAGTTCCGTTTACTGCGATGTGAAAGGACACAAAACAACAACGCACAAAAAAAATGGCGAAGACGCTTCGTGATCGATTAACGGAGCTGCATTGCACCTGAATTTGTTGTGACAGCTGAGACTAGCCGGCCGCTAATTGTTTCCGAACAATACCGAGCGCTTCCGGATGATCCCGAAATACCCCGAAAACTTCCGAATAGCTCTCGAGCGTTTTTATTTGCTTTAAAGACACACTTTTGGAGAAAACCAAAATTTTTACAATTTTCCAGAGCGATGCCGGACTATCGGGCATTCCGGAATGTTGGATGCCGGACTAATGGACTTCTACTGTATAAATAAAATTGTTTTTAACTAAACGATACTGGAAACAAAAAGGGTAAGACACTACATTTCAATTATCAAAATCTCTTATTAACTCAGAATTTTGTTTATAAAAAAAATACATGTTAATTATACGTAATAGACAATAAACAATTTATAAGCATTCCATGTAATAAGCAAAGAAAATAAAAATTTGTTACAAAATTCTTACCGGCCCGATTTCATATATTAAACAACAAATAATAAAAAAAATTGTATTATTTCTGTAAATGTGATATGTATTACATATAAATGAAATCAGGCCAGTAAAAGTTTTGTAACAAATTTTAATTTTTTTATTTTTATTGCTTATTATACGGAACACGTAAGCACTGTTTACTATGTATTGTCTGTTACATATATTTAACATATTTATATTTCTTTAAATAATACTTTAAATTAATAACAGATTTTGATAATAGAAATGTAGTGTCTTACCTTTTTTGATATCAGTACCATTTTATTAAAAACAGTTTTATTTATATATACAGAAATTTTTATTTTTTGAGCGAAAGAAATTATATTTTTTCTTTCTTTTTCCTGTTTAGCCTCCGGTAATTACCGTTCAGGTATTACTTCAGAAGATGATATGTATGAGTGTAAATAAAAGTGCAGTCTTGTACATTCTCAGTTCGACCATTCCTGAGACGTGTGGTTAATTGAAATCCAACCACCAAAGAACACCGGTATCCTCGATCTAATATCCAAATCCGTGTAAAAATAACTGACTTTACTAGGACTTGAACGCTCGAACTCTCGATTTCCAAATCGGCTAATTTGGGAAGACGCGTTCACCACTAGACCAACCCGGTGGGTTACAAATGAAATCTTCTTTTATTTTTATCCCCCACTCTCCCGGGCCGGACATACAGTTAAGAAAAACTCAGCCCAGGGGAATGTCCTTTACTCTAAGGGGCTTCCCCAACTACCGGCATGGTAGGTTCTCGCACTCCGGTTGGATATTTTAAGTCTTTACTGCCCACTCTAATGGTGGATACTCCATTACCGGTTTCCCCGCACCAGTATCGGGTCTTTTCGTTTGTATCCCTTAACCTAGTCTCCCTTGGAGTCGTCAATCGATCATCGGAACCGGGACACCTCGGCATGCCGGTTCTTCCGATTGGGGTTGTCCACCCAATCCTACAGTAAAACTCTGTTGTTCTATCTTCCGTATCTTTGCATCGAAGCACTTCCCTCGAGTATTCCTGCACTTTCCCCCGGTTACTCTGCGATGTCAGCATATACGGTACTATATCCTCCGGATCCAGATTTTCAATGCCAGTCCGAATAAGTTGTTCAATCCATTCCTCACACTTTAAGAGGGTGTGCTCAATTGAGTCCCGTTCAGCACAATACATACAGTCAGGATTCTTTGTTCTCCCAATTTCATACAAATACATTTCAAAATTACCGTGACCAGATAACATTTGCGCGAGGTAAAAACTAGCCCCCCAAAACCGCGATCGCGAATAGGTATCACCATCTGTAAGTTAAACTTACAGTAAGATAAAATAACCCAGCAATTGCGACTCCTCCGGAAAAGGGGACGCATTGCTCCCTCCTTATAGCTAGTGCCCCGTTGTGGCGTATTCCTGCTAGCCTATTAAAGAGTTAGCACCGAAAGGACTTCAGTGGACGGTCTGAAGGGGAATTACGTCGGGAGGACAGGCTTTATAAGCCTAGCCTTCCGCGGTCGGCCCATGAAATGGGTTCGATAACGCTGGTTTAACAACGGATTGGAATGCAATTAAATCCCTCTTAAATTCACTAAAATAATAATAGACAAAAATTGAAAAATTAGATCCGAGATTAAAAAAATAACCTTTTAAAAAAACAAGCCCGATTAGAATGATCCAGCAGCAAGGGACTTTGTCCAGGTTCTGCGATAAAGTAGGGAGTAATAGACTCCTGCCAACTTTGCATTCCATTCCATTCCATAAAAACTAGTCTCACCAAACCTTCTATTATATCATATTCTTAAACGGGAATTAATCTCCTCGTCCATCCAGCCTCGACACCCAAGTTCAATCTGTCTTGCCACACTCTTAGCGTTTCATTTCTACCTTCAGCACTGTCACCGCCTTCATACTTACGGGCACGCTCAAGAACCAAAAGGTCTATGGGAGGAGTCCCGGCCAGTACTCAAACCGCGTCATAAGAAGCCGTCCGATATGCTGCTACCACACGTACCAAGGCTCTTCGATGAATTCTCTCTAGTCTGACTCGGTTCCTCTGTGTACAAAATGAATCCTTCCGAATAGGCGCGGCATATAATATAATAGAACAAACCGCCGACGTAGTGATTAGACGTTTAAACGCCCGCGGTGCAAACTGTGAAGCCATCAGATGACCTTAAGAGTCCTTTCAGCCCGTACGGTTTACAATTTCATTGTAATTTTTTTGATATCACTGCGTTTTGTAAATTATTATTTTATTTATTTATTTTTTTATGAATTCCTGATTATTATCTTATAGATTTATTATTAAAATTTATCGCCTTTCTACAACCAAAAAAAAAATACATTTTTTGATTTTCCGGGAAATATTTTTGTTGATGGTTATATCGTTCACTTTATACCGTATTTTTCTTTTTTTATTAAAAGTAGTATAACGATTTTCAGGAATCAAAGATCCGTGATGTAGTATTGCACTTATTACTTCGTAAGTGTAACCCTAGATTTTTATCGAATCCGTGGACACAATTGTTATATTATTATTATTATAAAAGGAACTTTTTTTTATTTCTCCAACCACTAAAGTTCAATTAGTTTTAGTTGTAAAATAAATATTTTACCGATCAAATTTATTTCTGTTTTACTGTAATACATGTCACATTTACAGAAATAATACAATTCTTATGATTATTCGTTGTTTAATAAATGAAATCGGGCCTGTAAGAGATTTCTAACAAATTTTTCTCTTTTTTCTTCTTATATGGAACGCTTAAACATTGTTATATTTTGTCTATTACATATATTTAACATGTATTTTTTTAAAGCAAGATTCTAAATTAATAACAGATTTTGGTAATAGTAATGTAGTGTCATACCTTTTTTTTTGATTTCAGTATCGTTTTGTTAAAAATAATTTTATTTATTTTTTATTTTTTTTGTCTTCAGTCATTTGACTGGTTTGATGCAGCTCTCCAAGATTCCCTATTTAGTGCTAGTCGTTTCATTTCAGTATACCCTCTACATCCTACATCCCTAACAATTTGTTTTACATATTCCAAACGTGGCCTGCCTACACAATTTTTCCCTTCTACCTGTCCTTCCAAAATTAAAGCGACTATTCCAGGGTGCCTTAGTATGTGGCCTATAAGTCTGTCTCTTCTTTTAACTATATTTTTCCAAATGCTTCTTTCTTCATCTATTTGACGCAATACCTCCTCATTTGTCACTTTATCCACCCGTCTGATTTTTAACATTCTCCTACAGCACCACATTTCAAAAGCTTCTAACCTTTTCTTCTCAGATACTCCGATCGTCCAAGTTTCACTTCCATATAAAGCGACACTCCAAACATACACTTTCAAAAATCTTTTCCTGACATTTAAATTAATTTTTGATGTAAACAACTTATATTTCTTACTGAAGGCTCGTTTAGCTTGTGCTATTCGGCATTTTATATCGCTCGTGCTTCGTCCATCTTTAGTAATTCTACTTCCCAAATAACAAAATTCTTCTACCTCCATAATCTTTTCTCCTCCTATTTTCACATTCATTGGGCCATCTTTGTTATTTCTACTACATTTCATTACTTTTGTTTTGTTCTTGTTTATTTTCACGCGATAGTTCTTGCGTAGGACTTCATCTATGCCGTTCATTGTTTCTTCTAAATCCTTTTTATTCTCGGCTAGAATTACTATATCATCAGCAAATCGTAGCATCTTTATCTTTTCACCTTGTACTGTTACTCCGAATCTAAATTGTTCTTTAACATCATTAACTGCTAGTTCCGTGTAAAGATTAAAAAGTAACGGAGATACAGAACATCCTTGTCGGACTCCCTTTCTTATTATGGCTTGTTTCTTATGTTGTTCAATTGCTACTGTTGCTGTTTGGTTCCTGTACATGTTAGCAATTGTTCTTCTATCTCTGTATTTGAACCCTAATTTTTTTAAAATGCTGAACATTTTATTTCAGTCTACGTTATCGAAAGCCTTTTCTAGGTCTATAAACGCCAAGTATGTTGGTTTGTTTTTCTTTAATGTTCCTTCTACTATTAATCTGAGGCCTAAAATTGCTTCTCTTGTCCCTATACTTTTCCTGAAACCAAATTGGTCTTCTCCTAACACTTCCTCCACTTTTATTTATATTAGAGAAATTTTTGTTTTTTGAACGGAAGAAAAGATGTCTTTTTCTTTTTCTGTTTAGCCTACGGGAATTACCGTTCAGATATTTCTTCATAGGATGATATGTATGAGTGTAAATGAAGTGTAGTCTTGTACATCGATCGTTCCTGAGATGTGTAGTTAATTGATACCCGACCACCAAAGAACACCGGTATCCACGAAAGAAGAAATATCTGTGAGACTCTTACCTTACGGTTTACAATTTTATTGTAATTTTTTTTGGATACATAGATTACAGTCAAATCGTTTATTTATATCTTAATTGCTACGTTTTATTAAGATTTACACAAAAAAAAATGATGTTCTTCATTTAATTAATATTTTATTTAATGAAAACGATTAAAAAAAAAAAAATTAATATAACTGTGTATGAGATAAAAAATAAAAAAGGAACTCGGATATATTTATATAAGACGGAAAATTAAACCCTTCAAATATATTAGGAGACCGCAAATATACCGTTATAACAAAGCGTTGATAAAGAAAGAAAGTTTATTTTATTCAATTTTTTCAGATTTTATAAGTAAGGCTAATATTGTTTTTAAATTAGTTTTAGATTTTTACAATTCAATTCTGCAATATACAGAAGATACTTTCTGAAATTTAAGTTTATAAAATGGCGAATTTGTCTAAATTTAGTGAAGCTAGGGTTTCTTCGACTATTGCAAAACTTATTTTAGTAGGATGCTGAGAGCGGAAACAGTAAAAGGCTTTTCTTATGTGTTTTCTTGTTGTTAGGATATTGGATTTCACTACTCGGATTTTATTGCCGAAAACTTTTGAAATAAAGGGAGTCGAATAATGATTTATATAAAGGAATTCTTCCCCGTTCTACGTGTACCGTTTAGATTTTAAATAAGTTACTGTCGTTTGAAGGTATATGTTGATTTGGTTTATCGCCTATAACGGTAACTTAATGATCCATATATTTTTTATTCGATATATATTCTATTCGATATGTATCGTAATACAGCGGTTAGAAATTTTCCCTTTGTTACTTTCAGGTTTCATAAGAAATAAAATTATTCAAATAAAATTCAACAACATTTTTTTGGAATTATAATACAAATTACGAAGATCTCGAGAAGCTACTCGAAAATCGATTTTACCTATCGATTTTTAAAGATTTATGTCAAGAGACATATCTTTCAATCGCACCATGTAATGAAAGGTATAAAAGGAAATGAATACATGGAGTGGAATGAAATTAGATCTGTTTTTGTTTTTCCTTTTATCTACACGCAGTTTTATCAGCCACAAAATGTGTTTAAATATTCTCTTTTTCATGTTGAAGGATTAGTCGCATAAAATGTCTCTCACAGCAGTTTTTCAATTCAGCAACATTTCTTATTTACAAATAGATTTTTTCTTTGATTATAATATTTCAGGTTAGATTTCACACAAAAACTTTAAATTTACCTCTTAATTAGGTCTTTAGCTTAATTTACTGAAGGCAGGACGTTTCCAAACTTATGTTTAAATGAACTTTCTTATTATTTTCCCCGGTAGAAATGAAAGGTTGTTAAATTCTTTGTGAATCACATTATGTTTTATACATTTTTTTTTTTTTTTTTTTAAATGAGCCAGTCTCTTTTAGTTTTTTTTATCTGAAAAACGTGTTTTAATTTGCGATTGCAGCGTTCTCAAAACCAGTTTGTCTGCTAAAATGGATCGTCTTATTCTTACAGATGGTCGATGTATTTTTCAAATTTTTTAGGACTGTCTCGTACTTTTTGGATTACTAGCAACTGAGTTTTGTTCTCGCTTTTTTACTTACCTTCTTGAAATTTGAACAAATGTTTTACATACGGTCAATGTGAGAGCGGATGATCTGCAACGTGGGTAATCCGTTCTCGGATTTTCTGTGGTTGATTATAGTTCGTACATTAGTTTATTTCATCAATTATTATGTTATTTTTCAATTACTTTTTCTATTAATGATGTTTTTACATTTCAATCCCCTTTACTTTTTTTTTTTTTTTTAAAAAAAGCCAAAAATGACGGGTTTTTTCATGTATCTTCTACATACGAGGGATATCTCTAAAGCAAAGACCGCTGGGAAATTTCTTTCCTTAAGGTTGGCGAATCTATGACACACTGCATTGTTGTCTGTAAGTTGTCGCGTTGTAGTATCTTTGATTTCATGTGAGTTATTACGTTATAAAATGAATAGGAAAATCGATGTTGCCGCCGATTATGAAATACGTGTAGAAATATGTTTCTTAAACTATCAAAACGTAAAGCCGGCTGAAATTCATAGGTTGCTGTATACGGTGATAATGTAATGAATGAAAAAAAGTCCGAAAATGATGTGTAAGGTTTAGAAATAACAGAATTAATGTGCGTTATGAAGAGCGTTCGGAGAGGCCCCCAATAATCATCGAGGACTTGTTAAAACGCGTCGATGATGAAATCAGTAAAGATCGTCGCTCAATGATTTCTGACCTGGCCCTTTTTCCTGGTGTTTTTCAAAAGCTGTTATCGGTCGCATTGTTCATGACCATTTAGGATTAAGAAAGGTTTATGCACTTTGGCTGCCGCACGTCTTAAGAGAATGTTCCAAAAAAATTCGAATGGATTTGGAATATTTGATGCGTTACACAGAAAAAGGTGATGAGTTCCTTAATTCGATTGTTACCGGCGATGAAAGATGGATTTCGTATTACACGCCAGAGATAAAACGGCAGTCAAGTGAATAGCGTCATCCTCAATCACCAACCCGCAAATAAGGTCAACCCGCAGCCATTTGAACGCAAACTGATGGACACAGTCATTTAGAATAAGTTTGACATACTGCTGATCGATTCCATGCCGCGTGGAACGACTATAAATGCAGAAGCCTGCGGATAAACTTTACGTAAGTTACGGCGCACTATTCAAAATCGGTGACGTGGGGGCTGACCGACGGCGGTGTTGTGCTGCAGGATAATGCACTTCCACATGATGCAGGTCCGACACGTGATTCACCGAGAACATTTGGATGGGAAATTTACGATCACCCACCATATAGTCTGGACTTAGCTCCTTGTAATAATCATTTGCTTGGGAAATTGAAAGAATTTTTGAGCGGTAAGCAATTTGCGGGTGATGATGAACTTAAAAATGCTGTTAATCAGTGGCTAAATGGACTGGCGGCAGAAGAATTCGCCGACGGTATATTGAAGCTGGTGTATCTATACGGTAAATGTCCCTAATTCCCATGGCGATTATATATAGCAGTAGTATAAGATATGTAGTTTAAGAGAAATAAAAAATATTTAAAAAGTTTTCAGAATAAATTGTTTTACAATGAAATTGTCTTTGCTTTAAAGATAACCTCTCGTATTTGGTTAACTGGCATTTCACCCACCACCACCCCATTCGGTCGCCCTAGAGCATAGACCAAATGTTCCGTGCCAAGAACGGCTACTGTGCCTCAGAACGGTTTAGCGACCCAAATCCTAAAAGCTCCTAGTGAGCTACCTAACGTGCGTGAGCGAATCAAGCAGGGTGCCATTCAGCACCCGCTTAAGTGTCCCAATCGCTCACTTGTCAAACATAAAACTAGATCGGGGAGGCGCACCCCTTGTAACAATTTAAAACTATACGAGTCAATAATAAAAAGACAGCAATTTTGGCTGCCACGTCTCGGTCGTTGTATGCCAGCTAGTATCTGTCCACCATTTAACAGCGCTTGGAGCTGATTTGGCTGATGGCCAGCCCTATTATCAAGGTTGGTTTCCAGCAGCAGAGCTGTAGGAGTCCAATTGCATTTTACACTTAATCCCTTACATTTACCGATGACGGTTGAACATAGCAACCTCATCGAGGAACTCCCACACGGTCCGACAGTGCGGCTCTCGCCACACTGCCTCACCGCTTGTGAGCGGCCAGGTTTCCCCCTGACCTCTAAGTTCCAGGGTGGCTCGGTCTCTGCCCCCTCCCCAAGGGCCGGGCAGTCGTACATCATATGTACATTCGACTGGACCTCCCCGCAGACACGCAACTTATCAGCCACCAGGCGAAACCGAAACAGATATTGGTTTAGATTCACATGGTTGGTGAGCACCTGGGCATCCGACGCCCTTAAAAAGGAACTCGAGGCATACCATCCCCCCAAATCCTGTATAAAATTATACAAGGATCTACCCTTAGTCGTGGTGTGCCATTCAAGCTGCCATGCCTACATCGCGAGGCTTTGTAGCTTTTTCCGCAGACGGGAGATGGGCAACTGGACGAAATTTTGCTCCGGTGCATTGTGATCACCGTTCCGATCCGGTTCTGGCCCGGCTCGAAACCGCATCCCAAATGCCTCGGCCTCCCGACCTCTTCGCAACTTCCACATGACTGCCCGAATTTTCACCACTAAATCGATTGGGAGAGCCTTTCCCAACACAGTAGTAGCCTCGTAGGAGGTTGTTTTAAATACACCAGTGCATACTATCATGGCTCTGCGCTGGGCACTCCTTAAATTTTGAAGTAGTGCTCTATTCCTATCCAACCTATGCGCCCAAACCGGCGCCGCGTATGCGATCATACTTTCGAAGACGCCTCGGTACATATAACCTCTCGTATATAAAAATGAATGTTTGTCCGTATGCGTTCTTATACTATTCATCCGATTGCGATGAAACTTTGTTGAGTTGTTGTGCGCACGCCCGCAAAGGTTTCTAAATTACTTTGGATCCGATAGGTGGCACTGAGGTAGATTTATTTAGAAAAAAAGTATTTATGGACCGATTTGGCTCATATTCAGAATATAAAAAGGAAACTTTTTTGCAAAAACTTTATCCGCTAGGTGATGCTAGTATCGAAATATTTACGAAACAAACAAAAAAATATACAAACAGATTTTCTTCTTCTACATATATGAAAGGAAATCTTCGTATGTGCTTCCGCTGTAGATTGAAAAAACTACTGGACCGATTTACGCGCGGGTTTTTGCAAAATTGTCCGTGTTGTCCGGTGAAGTTTTAAAGCTATTGAAATCCTTGATTTGTCCAGCAGAAAGATAGTTAGGAGTATTTTGAACCGGCTACTGTGTTTAGAGAATAGTTTGAATTAAATCCGATAGGTAGTTCTGTTGTTTTTCCAATTGGATTTATTTACAGTTTGACTTTTATAAAGTGAAAAATTAAATTTTGTGAAGTTCCGTATTGTTCATTTTTTAAATGTTTTATCAAATTTTCAATTGCGGTTCGTTTAATTTATGCTATATGTACTTAAATCTAGCATTAGCGAAGCATTGTCGGGTTTGGAAATATTATGTATTGATTAGTTGAGTTATAAACGAAGTAAGCTACATTGATTTATTAATTTATTTTAACAGTTCAGTACAGCAAAAAAAAAAAAACAAAAAAAACAAACATTTGAGCAGACAGTAGACTGTATACATCTTTTAGGATAATATGCATCGTATGTCCCCTCTCATATCGTGGTAACAATTCCTAACCTAAGATGGATTGCTTTTCAATCTGCTCTATAGTCCGATCCTCGTTCCCTTTGACTTCCATATTTTTTAAAACTTAAAAAAATATGTAGGAGGAGGGAAATTTCGTTCCAATCAAGAAATGATCGAAGCTGTTTGCAATGAGGGCAACATGCACAAGAGTTTTTTTCTTGAGAATATGTAAACTATTAAGTATATCGTAGAGAAAATAATAACATTGTTGAATATTTTGCCACGTTGGTTTAATACGAGGGTAATTCAATTATTATCCGCAATGCACTTACAAAAATTTATCGCAATACAAATAGGAAAATTACATGTACATGATTTTTCAACATAGTCCCCTTGCATTTCAACGCACTTGGTCCATCGTTGCACAAGCTTCCTGATGCCCTCGTAAAAGAAGGTTTTCGGTTGAGATGCGAGCCAGGAATGCACCGCTTCTTTCACTGTTTCGTTCGAGGTAAGTAGACGGCCCCTTAATGCCTCTTTGAGTGGACCAAACAAGTGGTAGTCGGAAGGGCCAGGATCAGGGCTATATGGAGGATGAGCCAGTACTTCAGAGTTGAGTTTCTGGATCGTTTCAGCCGTATGGGCAGCAGTATGTAGACGGGCATTGTCGTCCAACAACAAAACACATTTCGACAGCAGTCCTCGACGTTTGCTTCGAATTGCAGGCTTCAGCTTGGCAGTAAGTATCTCACTCTAACGCGCAATGTTTATTCTCGTGCTCCTTTCCTCATACTGTTCCATTACTGGGGCTTGTGAGTCCCAAAAAACCGTGAGCGTCAGTTTTCCTGCGGACGGTCGAGTCTTGAACTTTTTTTTTCCGGGCGAATTTGGATGTTTCCATTCCATACTCTGCCGTTTACTCTCCGGGTCGTAATGATGGATCCGTGTTTCGTCACCGGTGATGATTCTGTCAACGAAGATGTCCCGTTCGTTACCATAGCGATTCAAATTTTTTTGGCAGATGTCCAAGCGCGTTTGTTTATGCGACTGTGTGAGTTGTTTTGGGACCCGTCTTGCACAGACTTTATGAAACCCAAGTCTGTTGTGGATGATTTCGTAGGCAGAACCGTGACTAATTTGTAGACGATGTGCCGCTTCATCGATAATTACTCGTCTGTCTAAGAATACCAAGTCACGTGCACGCTCAATGTTTTCCTCTTTTTGCGGCGGTAAACGGTCGTCCGGCTCCTTCGTCGTGCGTAACACTTGTGCGACCGTTATTGAATTTTTCAATCCCTTCGTAGACACTCCGTTGCTGCAACACACTGTTCCCGTACTGTACCGAAAGTTTTCGATGAATTTCGGTCCCTGATAGACCTTCCGACCGTAAAAAACTGATCGCTGAGCGTTGCTCTTCTTAGGTGCAAACAGAAAGCGGGGCATCCATGGTTAACAGCAGTGAAGCGATAATGGAACTTACCTAGCAGCATCACCTGCACAGACATAACTGCAATTAAACCACGCACGGGTTATCTACGCAACACGACAGTACTACCAACATAAACAAAAATATAACTAAATTGCGGATAATAATTGATTTACTCTCGTACATAGTTGGGTTTAATTTAAAACATTTTAAATTAACTTCTTCGTTTTAATTTCTCAACAATTATTTGTTGGTCGCTGGTTCATACAAATAAATAAAAGTTTTGACTTCGTTTATAATATAAATTGTTTTTATCATCTTAAACTTGTAAATTATATATTTAACATTATTATATTAATTAATTAATTATATATTCGTAATAAACACAAGTCGAGTCTTTAAAAGATGGAACAAGACTTAATATTCTAGTGCGGAACCAGCTTTTATAGCGTGGATGGAGCCGAGTGAACTGTTAGGAGCTGTGTGAGTCGTACGGAGCCGAGTGCAGCTGTCCGGATTTATAAAAATTAAAAGCCCTTCTTTAAATAAGATTTAAAGTTCCTCATTTAAAAAGGAGTCACAAAAAAGTGAACGTTTGGCAGGGATGCCAACCTGAGTTAACGAATAACAAAAAAAGTGAGAATTTGGCAGGGATACCAATCTTCATTTAAAAATTAAATAACTCAATTAAATAACCCTGCGTCTTAACAAAAGTAACCGTGCGTTGTTAATTTGTTCTTATCAGGATCGTTCGGTAACTTCTCGGCCTGACAGAGAGACACTGCAAGTATAACCAAATGACTGTGATATTTGTCTTGTATAATTCTTTAGGTATCGTTTTGCGATGTTTCAGACGCACGCGTTTAGTTTCTCGTGTGGATATAAAGCAAAGCAAACGAGTTTTGGAATTTTTTGAAGATTAGATAAAAATGAAGTCCGAGTTGTTAAAGCATTGATTCTCAAACATTTTCGCCCACCGCTCACATTGAGAATCAAAGATTTGCTAGCGCACCCTACAAATGTTAAACTTATCGTGTGTTGAAAATAATGTTTGCAATTATTGGTTTTAAACGTGGTATACCCTATTTCTGAGTTGAAACTTACATTTTAGAGCAATTAAAATGCATATTTAATCATATTTGGAAGTATTTTTTATTGAAATTGCTTTCAAAAAAATTATAATTGTATCTGTATTGTTATACGAGGGTTATTTTTTTCAAGGTCCGATCGGTCACGAAATTAAAACCGCAGCGAAAATAACAAATTTTTTATTTGTAACAAGTACTTACATAGTTACGCTATTTCTCTATATAGTCGCCACTCCGATTTAGACATTTGTCGTGGCTCAACGAGATCATTGGTTGACACTCGCTTCCTTCCCAGACCGCCTGCATCATGAACATCTGTACGTCCTGCTTTAAAGTTCCTGCACCATTGTCGCACTTTGCTGTCGCTCATTGAAGTTTCACCGTACACATTACTTATTCGTCGATGAATTTCAGCCGGATTACACCCCTCGGCCTGAAGAAGTGTACGATACATATTGCAGTCTGAATCTAAAGATTTCAATACCTCGGCGTAAAATGAAAATAAGCTAAAAACTGCAAGACTACATTAGGCGGCGAAACAGTCTCGCCGCTCGGCACCGGACATTGGGGTCCCAGTGCGTGGCCCATTACTCCCTTTTCAATTGGCTTTTGCGCTGGCTGAGGCTGACGTAATGAATTTTTATATGTTTTTTTAATTTTTTACACGTTTTTCAAAATACACTTATTATTAAATCGATTTCTCTTGACAAAATCTAAACACAAACATACGAATCACTGCGCTATCATGTCTAAGTCGTGAGCTATAAAGAATGGAAATGAGCGAGAGCGCCAGTTTGGTCGATCTGCGCTGTGTCATCTCCCCCGCCAATTTGCTTACTAGTGACGCAAACTCAAAGTCGTATCGGCGAGCTGACCGTGTAAGTTATAAAATGAGACCGAATATACATCTCTGAGACTAATAGTTAGGGAGTTATTAAGGCATATAAACCGTTTCGTTACGCTAAAAATTCGTTACGGTTTGGTATGTTTAGTAGTACAATGCCGAATTAAATTATCGGTGATTGAAGATACGGGAGCTTGCGAATATCGCAAACATATCGGTACATAGTTTCTTCTACAATTTACACTACGGTTTGGGTTTACTAAAACCTTCCGTTCGATATGCTAAGGAATCCACTTTGGAATTTAAATTTACGTAAACTTGATTTCGTTTTCGATTTTTTTTTAACAGTAGATGAATCTTGGATTCAGAATTATATGTCAGAACTCAGGCCACCCTGGAAGTTAGAGGTGAAGGTGAAAATTAGCCGCTCATAAGCGGCAAGTCAATGTGGCGTGAGTCGCATTGTCGGACCGTGTGGGTGTTCCTTGATGCCGTTGCTTTGTTCAACCGACATCAGTAGTTTATTTAAGGGAAACACTCTTACCTTGCTGCTGTGTGAAGCAACCCGAGAGTTATGGCTTGCTATAAGGCAATTAAAGCTCAAAGCGCTTTAATATTGGTGTACATGCTTGCTGGCATGCAGCAACCTAGGCGTAGCAGCAAATTGCTGTCGTGACGAGATAAATTTAATTTATTGAATGTCATATATATTATAGTAGTTGACGAGGTGCGCCTTTCCATTTTAGAATATATGACAAGCGAGCGGTGGGACACGAAGTAAGTGGTGTGTGGCACCACGCTTAGTTCGCTCATGCAATTAGATTAGCTCTAGGAGCTAGTTAGGATACCGGTCGCTAAACTGATTCGAGGCTCAGTAGACGTTTGTGGCACAGACAATCGGTCTTATGCTTTAGGGCGACCGAATGTGGTACTGGCGGGAGAAATTCCATGCAAATCAATCTACTATTAATCTGAGCGCTAAAATTGCTTCCCTTGTCCCTATACTTTTCCCGAAACCAAATCGGTCTTCTCCTAACACTTCTTCCATTTTTTTCTCAATTCTTCTTTACAGTATTCTAGTTAAGATTCTTGATGAGCGAGTAATCGGGCTAATTGTTCTTTTGTATTCTTCACATTTCTCTTCTTCTGCTTTCTTTGGTATCATGATAATGTCTGACAAAAAGAGAGCGGTCTGAGGATATCGAATTGCAAAATTACTACCCTGAAAAACGGAAAGAATTTTTGAAAAATCTTGTGTTTTATTTAAGGCCGAGTACTTTCGCAAAGGACTTGTAATAACTTAATCTATGCGTGTTAGAGAACTAGATAAATCTAGTTCTTGAAATTGGTTTTTTTCTTTTTTAAGTCATATTTCTTTTTTAACGCAGAAATAATTCCTAACATTTATGTTTATTTGGTTTATATTTATCAGTAAATAAATTATCACTTTGTTTAATATTTATATCCAAATATATATCTGAAATTATCATGACAAATTATCATCATATGTTTTTGTAAAAATAGATTCCTATTAGAATCAGCTATCGAGTATATTTTATAGTAAACGAAACAATTTAATGTATGTCGGTTAAAATCCGTAGGACTATACAGAGAAATATATCGCACCATTTGTCCTATAAAGACGCTTGGATTTGTGCCAAACCCTACCTCAATTTTTCTTGAAGCCGTATTTTTTATTATTCGTTTTAAATATTTTTAAACGAAATATCTAATATTTTACGCTTAGGCTATGAAATGAAAACAAATTTTTAACGACTAATCAAATACAAAGTTATTAGCGCTATTAAATATTTATTATTAATGATTTTTATTATAAAATTGAATTTTAATTATAAAATTAAAATGAATTTAAATGTCAGGAAAAGATTTTTGAAAGTGTATGTTTAAGTACAAGTATTGATTCCCCAGCAAAATTCTCCTGTTTTATTTAGAAAGAAAAACTAAAATGGTATACTGTATTAACTAAAAATAGAAATATTTCTTACAACAGAAACTAAAATTTCTATTATAGAATAAATGATTTTTGAAAGTATATGTTTGAAGTGTCGCTTTATATGGAAGTGAAACTTGGACGATCGGAGTATCTGAGAAGAAAAGATTAGAAACTTTTGAAATGCGGTGCTATAAGAGAATGCTAAAAATCAGATGGGTGGATAAAGTGACAAACGAAGAGGTATTGCGGCAAATAGATGAAGAAAGAAGCATTTGGAAAAATATAATTAAAAGAAGAGACAGACTTATAGGCCACATACAAAGGCATCCTGGAATATTCGCTTTAATATTGGGAGGAAAAAATTGTGTAGGCAGGCCACGTTTGGAATATGTAAAACAAATTGTTAGGGATGTAGGATGTAGAGGGTATACTGAAATGAAATGACTAGCACTAGATAGGGAATCTTGGAGAGCTGCATCAAACCAGTCAAATGACTGAAGACAAAAAAAAAATTATAAAATTATGACGTTAATTTTTTTAATGACTTTTAAAGGTGTCTTTTCTAATTAAATATTCTTTTGGCATTATTGTCATTAATACTAATAGGAAAGAAGATAAAGTATTTTTTTTTGGGGGTGGGGTGAATGGGAGGTAAATGAGTAGTTAAAGTTGAGACAAATTTATTTGATACAACTTCGTTTCTGGAAGCCTGAAATATTATGGAAAAATAATAATTATACAAAGTGAATAATTTTTAATTTCATTTCTCTGAATTTATTTACTAAATATAAATGTTTATATATATATATATATATATATATATATATATATACACACACTAGCGGCCCGACTGACGTCATCCTGTTCAAACCATTGTAAATCCAAAAATTAAAAAAATGTCAAATAAACTATAAATTGTGTGGACCGTTTTGATGAAAAATTATTTTTAAAATATCTGACGCCACCACGCGTACAGTTATCACAACTCGACCTATCAATTGCGTGTGAGTGTCTGTATAGTACAAACTTAAAACTGTCTTAGATAATAGCAAGAAAGAAAAAACTGAAATCATTTTTATGACAGGTATATTTTAATGTACAAAAAATAAATCTTTAAATATATTTTTAATCTTAATATTAACAGTAATAAAATTTGTTTTTTTGTATCTTAATGCGATTTGATGCAACTCAAATACTCTTAGTTAATCCCCGAGTGGTATAAACGAACAAACTAGATGGTCTGCCAACCCTGGAACACGCAACATATAATTGGCCATGCGAAAAGCACGGATTTTCTAGATCCAACCCATAAATTGACATTGTTTGGCCTTGTGACTTATTTATAGCCATTGCGAATTGGAAATTGCAAACGTTTCAATGGAATCGGCGAGTCTGAAGGGATCATTGGAATCCGTGGTAGAAGAACAACTTCACCTTGAAACTTGCCGTTTAAAATGGTAACTTCAAGAACATTGCCCGTGATTTTTGTTTAATGAGCAATCGCGTGCCGTTATATAGCTTTGGTGCATTCAAATTTCGATGTAAAATGATCGGTGAACCTATATTCAATCGAAAGTTATGCGGTGAAATCCAGTGAATTCAAGAATTCAACAGGATAGTTGACAACTTCAGGATTAACAACACTGTTGATCAATTTGAATGATATTTCATTGTCAGGCAATGACTGTTGTATTTTTAAATTAATTTCGTCGACATCTATATTTTTTGCGGCCAAAATAGCTCGCTCACTAAGCCAATTAGCTTGTAAATCTAGAAATATACTTTCAATCAAATCATCTTTATATTATACTTTCAATTAAATTTAATTGTAAATTAAAAACAATTTAGAAAAATTTTTATAAAATTAATCAAATACAAAAATTATAAGTTAAATTTTTTAAATATTCTTTAAACTACAGAGTGATTTTTTAGTCCTGTTACCCAATATTTAATGTAATTTAAAAAAAGGGAAATTTATGTGGAATAAAAAAATGTATATGTTACTTACAAAAAAACTATTACTTACATAACTGTTAAAAATATGCCCAAAACGCCCACCCCTTGCGGTTATACACTCATGGACTCTTTTCAGCATATTAGCAGAAAACTTTTTAAGAGTCACATCGGAATTATTCGTGATTAAGTCTGTAATATTGACTTTTAAGTTCATCAATAGCGTGAGGATTGTTTTTGAAGGTCTCGGACTTAATATAGCTCCACAAAAAGTATTTAGGAGATGTGAGACCTGGGGATCATCTTGGAGGCCATAAGCCCTCGCTTATTATTCGATCATCAAAAACTCTTGCAGAAAATCCACGGTTTCTCGAGATATGATGAATTAATGATGAATAAATAAATAAGATTACAACAAACCAACTTATAACACATCATATCAATGCTCACAATCGATAAAATAAATTTTAACCTAAATTTAACTATGATAAAAGTATATAAAGTATTCTGATAAAGGTAAATTAAGATTAAAAAAAATTAATATAATATTAGGATATTAACTACAGTGTGATTTTTTAGATCTGTTACCCAATTTTAAATGTAATTTAAGAAAGGGAAATTAGGTGAATTAAAAATATGTATTTGTTACTTACAAAAGAGATTTCATAAAACGCTATTACTTACATAATTGTTAAAGATTATGCTCAAAATGCTTACCCCTTGCGGTTATACACGCACGGGGACTCTTTTCAGCATATTAACAGAAACTTTTTAAGAATTGCATTGGAAATATTCCTGATTAAGTCTGTATGTAATATTGACTTAAGTTCATCAATAGTGTGAAGATTGCTTTGAAGGCCTCGGACTTAATATAGCACCACAAAAAGTAGTCACGAGATGTGAGGTTTGGTGACCTTGGAGGCCATAAGCCGTTGCTTATTATTCGATCATCAAACAACTCTTAAAGAAAATCCACAGTTTCTCGAGACGTGTGGCATGTAGCGCCGTCTTGCTGAAACCAGCAATACCGTTCTTGAGGTTCCAGGAGGGATACAAATTGGCGCACAATATTCCTATATACTTCACCATTTACTGTCTGTTCGAAGAATACGGGTCCGACTATACGATGACGAGATATCGCACACCACACACCAACTTTTTGAGGATGCAAAGGTTTGTCTTGTAAAGCGTTAGGATTTTCAACCTCCCAAATTCTACAGTTTTGACCGTTCACATAACCGTTGAGATGGATCCAAGCTTCATCACTAAAGAACACTGTGTTTAAAAATTCGATTCCGTTATCGTTTACCAGAGACCTAAACCGACGGAAATATTGCAATCGCTTGTTTAAATCTGGAGGCTGAAGCTCTTGGACTAATCGTACGCGATACGGATACAATTTCAATTTTTAAGTGGCTTTCTTAACACTCGAATATGACAAACCGACTTGCGTGGAAAGTTTTCGTAAACTTTTTCGTGGAGAATTGAGCGATCTTGTATTCACATTCTCTAAAACGCCATCCGTCAAGCGAATCGGTCGACCGCTACGTTTTCTGTCGCAAACACTATCTGTCTCTCGAAATCGGTTTGCTAGCCTAGAAATTGATATTTTTTCTGGTGGAGGAACCCAACAAATTAAATTTGAAATGATTCTACACTCGCGTACGAATTCGTAGCAAAATATTGTTCAAGAATGAAAACTTCTTGTTCTACGGTAAAAGATATTCTGTTCGTAACACGACCGGAAACGGCACAAAAGTTTACACAGCTCAAGAAGAATCAACTCACACTGTCGTATCTATACCGGTTGTGTAGCGCTACCAACTTCTTGTCGCAAAACAAAATTTCCCTTTCTTAGAAAAAAATTACCAGACAATCGGGTAACAGGACTAAAGAATCACTCTGTATAATTATTATAAGTAACTTATATTTTAATTTTATAAATGTTATAATTTATTTTATAAATTTACATTTGTATTTTCAAAGAGAAGTTCAATACTTCATAAGTTGCATGGAATCAAATGAGAACTGACAATTTAAATTTGTAGGTTAAGTTGATTGTTATTGAATGCGCGTGTATACATCATTAAAATTCAAGAAAAATCATGTAAAATACTCACTTCAATACTGCATCTTCCTTACAAATTTGAAAAATAAACATGGCCGCAATTTTGTAATTTACAAAGGTATTTCATTCCTGATTTTTTGCTAGTTTTAAAACTTTATTACCGAGAAGCTTCCCAAATATTAATCTGATTCGTCTATCCGAACTTGAGATATAAATTTTTATATTAAAATAACAAAATGGCGGACAGCGGGAGGACGAAGGAGAAATTGCCATTTTTCAAGGATATTTTTTGTTTAGTTTTACAAGTAGATTCCGTAAAAGTATAGCCAGCCCATAATTTTAGAAACACTCTGTATAGCAATACGTGATATAGATCGTGAATAAATTAATAATATATATACTACTTCACAGTTAATATAAAGAAAATTCTCCAACATTTGTTTGGATTCGTCAAAACAAACTATAGTGAAACGTTCATCTAATCAACATTATAAAATACAGTATTAATTATTAAAAAAAATGACGTGGACACCACATGACTTCCTTGTACGCCTATTAAATTACATATACACATTTTTTGTTGCACTTTATTTAAACTTATTTCATTTGAAAGTACGGCGTGAAGTCCGGTGCGTAATTCTTTTCTGGGCCTTTGTAAATCATGAATAATAATCTAATTCTACACTTTATCATATTCAAGAATACGTTAGCACATTGTGCTTAAAATCAGTGTTCGGTTTTAAAAAGGTCAATACAGATAATATTTTTTAAGTATTATTAGATAATAAAATGCCCACTTAAAAACACTATAGTCCAACGGTGATTAATTTAAATTTCTAGGTACACAGAAACAAACACATAATTAGTTTTTACTAATTACCTTCTCTTTCCCCCTTCCAGCGTGTTTTTGGACAGCTTTGGCAATCAAAGAGTCCTTTCTTCCCGCCATCTTTTGATTCCTACTGAAAAACAACTAAACCGTTTTCGTATTCCTTCCACCGACTAAACTAGAGAAGGGAACGAACAAGGAAAGTTTCATACCCACGCGAAATACAAAAAAAAACTACTTTCCACCAGCACGCCAGGGTCGGCACTGCGAAAGCGACAGTGCTGTCTCTATCTCCCGACGCCTCGTGTGCAGCTTACTATGTGCGCATGCCTTTCTTTTCTTTTTTTCCTTTTTAGCCTGCAGAAATTATCATTAAGGTATTACTTCAGAGAATGAATAAGGATGATATGTATGAGTGTAAATGAAGTGTAGTCTTGTACAGTCTCAGGATGACCGTTCCTGAGATGTGTGGTTAATTGAAACCCAATTACCAAAGAACACCGGTATCCACGATCTAGTATTCAAATCCGTGTAAAAATAACTGACTTTATTAGGACTTTAACGCTGGAACTCTCGACTTCCAAATCAGCTGATTTGGGAAGACGCGCTCACCACTAGACCAACACGATGGGTAATCCGGGGTCTCGTACACGGGCCAAACACCATGCTACTGGAACTGTAAGGCGAACAGTTCCGTACAAAGATTTTTGTATCTTTTTCATAAACTGTGGGACGGCTACTGACATTAAGCTTAAGGATTAGATATTGTATAAGTATAAAAAATTATTTAAAGAAAAAAAGGACCCATTATATTAAATGTTATCGATAATATCAAGTGGAAATACGGAGTGCTGCAGTTCCACAGTGCCTATACGCGAGCCACCACTGCTCATCTGTTATACGTACCGTTCATCTCGTTGCTCCTTAATTCCCAGAATTTAACGATTATTTTTTTATTTCCTCTTTGTTCGTCCATTTTATGCACATGGCCCAGGGATTTTAGTCTCTTTCTTATCGCTTTAACGATATCCTCTATTTTTTCATATATTTCTAGGTGTGGAATTCAGTCTGTATCCTTTCTTTGTTTTCTTGGGTCTTACGCATGTTCTTCTCTCTCTCTTCTTATGTAATATATAATAGTTCCGATTTGGTACGATTTAACGTCCCGCTTCCGTATGTGTTTACTGTTCTAACAATTGTGACGTAATATCTGAGTTTGGACTTTTTTTGTGACAGTTTTTTTTATTATATTTGACTAGCGTTTCCCGTCCCGTATTCGCCCACGATATAGATGTAGCTTCACTCGCAATGCTTTTTTAATAGCAAACTTATTTTTTTATAAATAAAAAATATTTAATCGACAATATTATGTTATTTAATATTACGTATTTGATAGATGTAATGAATTACTTCATTTCCACGCTTTACCTACGCTTTTAATCTCAAAACAATTTTTTTTTGCATCTGACATCTTCAGTTATTTGCTTTACATATTCTAATTTTTTAATTCCATTTAAATTTAATTATTTTAAATTTTTTTTAATTTTAATTAAATTTATTTAATTCCTTCCTCTTCACCCATTTCCCTTTCCCCTTTCTGCTTTTCTTTTTTCTATTTTCCCCTTCTTCCTTTTTCGATTTTTCCCTTTCTCCCTTCTGCCCCGCGCGTAAATCGGTCCAATAGTTTTTTAGTCTATAGCGGACACACATATCGAAAACATTGAAATGGAATCGTAAAATATTTAGTATACCAACAGATAGCGCTGTTAACAGGAAATTTAGCTTTTTATTGATTTGAACCTCTTAAAATCAAAATTTCCCAAAATCCTTTCTTATTACACTTCTACTTAAAAATACGAAGGTACCCTGAATATTTCAAGTCTCTACCTGTAATAGTTTTGGTTGTACGTTGATTATGTGTCAGTGAATCAGTCAGGACATTTTCTTTTATTATTATTATTATGCTTTTACGGCCAACATGGGACCACTTAAGTCAATTTTAGTTGGATCTTTTCTGAGAAAAGCGTGTTATTTTACTCTTTCGAGCTGCCCAGTATTTCTTCATCCGTTCAGATCTTGCTTTCTTTTCTTCATCCGTAAACACCCTCTTCGTTGTATTTTGTCGTTTGTCTGTCTTTTGTTTAAATCTAATGCTTTTATCTTTTAGCTTTGTAATTTTTCCAGTTTTATTCTGTAGGTCGGTCAGGGAAATTCCCAATTCTTTCATATCTTCTCTAATTTCTTTGATCCATCCAACTTCTAGCTTTTGGAACCAGAGCTTTTCAATGATATTTCTTGACGGTCTTGTTTGCGGTGTCCTTATGAGATGACCGAAGAAAGAGATTCTTTTTTTCCGCATAGTATCAGTAACAGGCTCTATTTCTCGATACACCACCTCATTTGGTACAACCCACCATCGGCCTTCTTTTTGGTGTTTTTTATCGATACACGTTCTGACAATTCTCCTCTCTATTTTCAGAATTTTTTCAATTCGGTTTTTCTGAGTGATTTTGAAAAGGGTCTCGCTTCCGTAGGTGACTTCTGGCTGTACTACAGTTTTATAATGTTTAAGTTTTGTTTTAGCAGAAAGGCATTTTTTGTTATATGTTGACCGAGTTAATTTTTGGGATTTAATCATTTTATTTGTCCTGTTTTGCCATGTCACTTTTTCATTTAAATTATAAGTTATTATTTCCCCTAGATATTTTAATTGTTTTACTATTTTAATTTTCTGATCGTTTACCGTAATGCGCTCTATTACCAGAGGATCTATGGCCATCAGTTCAGTTTTTTCGAAAGAGATATGAAGCCCTATCTTTTGCGCTAGGTTTTGAAGGCTCATGATTTGTGTTTTGGCTTCTTGAATATTATTTGCTAAAAGAGCGAGGTCATCTGCAAATCCTAGGCGATTTAGTGCGATGGAGTTTTTCTTAGTACCCGTTTTTATATTTTTGGGATTTATTTCATACCATTTTCTCATGACAAATTCAAGGGCGCAGTTAAAAAGGAGTGGTGAGAGGCCGTCTCCTTGCCTCAATCCAGTTTTTATGTAGAAGGGTTGAGAGAGTTCACCTCTGAATTTCACTCTGGACTGGGTATCGGTTAAAGTTAATTTTATCATGTTTACGAGTTTAGGGTGAAGGCCCAGGTTTCTCAGAATATTCAGCATGGATGGTCGGTGTATACAATCATAGGCCCTTTTAAAGTCGACGAAGGTGATTATTAGTTGTTTTTTCCGTCTTTTATATAAGTCCATCATAAGTTTTAAGGATATTATTTGCTCCGAGCAACCTCTCCATGGCCTAAATCCCCCTTGGTATTCCCCAAGTTCCAGTTCAAGTTGGTCTTTGCATCGGTTGTATATGATTCTCGACAGGATTTTGTATGTGCAATCCAGGAGAGATATGCCTCTGTAGTTTTCAGGATTAGTTTTATCCCCTTTTTTATGTAATGGATGGTTGAGGGCTGTGGTCCAGTGTTCTGGAAGTTTTTCTTCGTTCCATATTTTCACGAGGCATACATGTAGGGAAGTTTTGACTGAATAAACTGATGAGTGTTTCCAGAGTTCTGCGAAAAGCTGAAAAGGTCTTCTCCGCTTGCTTTGTAGTTTTTTATTTCATTTAAGGCTGCGAGAACTTCTTGAATTGTTGGCGGGTTGATATTTACCGGTGAAGTTTTAACTGGAGTTTCAGTGTCAATCTCAAAAAGCTCTGGGGGGTCGTCACAGTTGAGGAGTCTATTGAAGGTTTCTGCCAAAATTTCAGCATTTTCTTTTATATAAGATATATATTTGGTTACGAAATGTTTTCTAAATTTTCTTACTTTATCTAATCTATATATATATATATATATATATATATATTTCAATTAGAATTCATTGGTAGAGGTTATAAAGTGCAAATAACAGATTTAAAGAATTTATTTTGAAATTAAATATATTTAATTAATAAAATGCCAATAATAATTAAAAATTAAAAAGAATATTATTTATTTCAATAATTAATTAGATATTACAAAGGAAGTACCTAAACTTTATATTCCTAATATTTCCATAAAAGTGGAGCGTTTCTGATGAATTTATAAAAACTCAAGAAGCTGTCAGAGGAATGTTTAAACATTTCAATATTTTATTCATTCTGGATGTTTTTTGTTTAATTTGTTCTCTCTACCGTACTGTATTGCAAAACCTCTCCTGTACAGTATACCCTTCTTGTGGTTTTTCCTTGGAAATACTATAAATGTTCACTGTTAAAAAATAATTAATTAAAGTAAAAATTACTCTTACACAAATAAATTTCATTTTTGTTTCTCGCTTTATTCTCTTATAATAGGCTAAATGGCTATATATATATATATAATTAATACATTTTATTAATTTTTAACTAAATGAAGAATCATTTTTTATACCAGATTATGAAAAACGAAATTATTGGCCGTGGTTGGCGTTAACAAGGACATCAAATTGTTTAAAATGTATGGAATTTATATCTTATATAAGATATATATATATATATACATATAAATGAATGGTTGTTTTATCCCGCATGCGTTTCTATACTTTTTAAACGATTGCTTTGAAAATTTGGTAAGTTGTTGTGCGTACGCTTGCGAAGGTTTCTGAATTAGTTTCGACCCGCTAGGTGGCGTTGGCGTCGAGATATTTCGAAAAATTGTATTTATGGTCAGACTTGGCTCATATTCAGAATAATATGCGTTACTTACAAGGAAATAATAAATACATCTACAAAAAATGAACCTACTAGATGGCGCTGCGGTAGAGATATTTTGGAAAAACTCCATTTACGGTCCGATTTGGCTCATATTCAGAATATATATTTTTTATGTGAAAACAAACTAACATACTTGGCATTTATAGGCGTAGAAAAGGCATTCGATAACGTAGACTGGAATAAAATGTTCAGCATTTAAAAAAAATTAGGGTTAAATACACAGATAGAAGAACGATTGCTAACATTTACAGGAACCAAACAACAATAGTAATAATCGAAGAACATAAGAAAGAAGCCGTAATAAGAAAGGGAGTCCGACAAGGATGTTCCCTATCTCCGTTACTTTTTAATCTTTACATAGAACTAGCAGTTAATGATGTTAAAGAACAATTTAAATCCGGAGTAACAGTACAAGGTGAAAAGTTAATGATGCTACGATTTGCTGATGATATAGTAATTCTAGCCGATAGTAAAAAATATTTAGAAGAAACAATGAACGGCATAGATGAAGTCCTACGCAAAAACTATCGCGTGAAAATAAACAAGAACAAAACAAAAGTAATGAAATGTACTAGAAGTAATGGATTTAAACCACTGTATATAAAAATAGCAAGAGAAAAGATTATGGAAGTGAAACTTGGACGATCGGAGTTCCTGAGAAGAAAGTATTTGAAGTTTTTGAAATACGGTGCTATAGGAGAATGTTAAAAATCAGATAATTGGATAAAGTGACAAATGAAGAGGTGTTGCGGAAAATTGATAAAGAAAGAAGCATTTGGAAAAATATAGCTTAAAAGAAGAGACAGACTTATAGGCCACAACTAAGGCATCCTGGAATAATCGTTTTGATATTGGAGGGACAGGGGAGGGACAGGTAGAAGTAACAAATTGTGCAGACAGGCGACGTTTGGAATATGTAAAATAAATTATTATGGATTTACGATGTAGGGGGTATACCAAAATGAAACGACTAGCACTGGCTAGGAAATCTTGGAAAGCCCCATCAAACCAGTCCAATGATTGAAGCCACAAAAAAAAACGAAAAGAGATATTTTTACGAAAAATGGACCCGCTAGATGGTGCCTTTTTGAGATATTTACGAAATAAAAGAAACAAATATATAATTAGACTTTCTTCTTCTATATATATATATATATATATATATATATATATATATATAAGGCAATATTCGTATGTGTGTCCGTTAGAGACTAAAACACTACTGGACCGATTTACGCGCGGGGAAAAAGCGGAAAAGGGAGAAAGAGGAATATCGGAAAAGGGAAAAAGAAGTAGGGAAAAGGGAAAGGTTACATTTTGTGAATTTCCATAATGTTCATTTTTTAAAATGTTTTACCAAATTTTCAGTTGTGTTCATTTTATATATATATATATATAATCTAGGGATAGCGAAGTATTGCCGAGCCTGCTAGTATTGAAATAAAAAAGTAAATAATCTTAACTGCAGTAATAAGCCCTCATTGAGAGCTTTTCAACGATATATAATAAGTGGTACTTATTTTAATTGATTCCACAGTTATAGCCAAATAAAAGTTTAATTAACGAATTATTTCGATTTTACAAGGGGAAGGCACATCGGTTCAAATCCGATTTCATCTTCTTTTTTTAACTTTTTTTTTTAAATTAAATGTATCGATTTATTAATAATTATTAGCCTCAGATTGGAAAAAAATTTTTACGATAAATAATAATTCAATATCACCAAGAAAAAATCAGACGTTATTAGTGAAATAAAATTTTACTTACTTTTCATTTAAAAAAAAATGTTTACATGCATTTTAATAGGCGTACAAGGAAGTCATGTGGTTTCTACATCAGATGTGGTGAAACATGTCACATTATACTGGTCAACAAAATTAAATTTTTTATTTGTTAAATGAGAGTGAATGGCTGATTAGTATTTTTTATGGTTATTTCATATATGTTAATAGAATTTTTCTATCGGGCTCAGTTTTTATGTAATTGAAATTTCTTTTGAAACAAATAAATGTGTGGTGAACGTAATACGACAATACATTACGTACATTTTGTGCTCGACTAAAATCTATTTCTTTTGGATATTCTGATGTAATTTTGTGTAGGTAGATCCCTCCTTAGATTGCAATAGTAGTCGGCTAACATTTTCGGGTTCCATTTTCCCTCGTGTACTGTTTCAGTTGTAGATATCTCCTGGTGAAAGCGTTCTCCATGTTCATCATTGATAGCGCCAAAATTTTTAGGGAATAATCCGAATGCGAATGTAAGAAATGGATTTTGAGTGACATGTTACACTTAAGTTCTTTGTAGTTTTGGAGGAGTTCACTCACTAGTTATCTGTAGTTACTGACCTTATGGTTTCCAAGGTAGTTGTTTATCACATTTTGAAATGATTTCCATGTAGCAACCTCCAAATCGCTGATACTTTCTTCAAACGCCGGATGTCATTAGTTTTGTTATTTGTGGTCTTAACAAATATACCTTCCTTTACATTAGTATCGATTATATTAGGGAATTTTTTTTTTTTTTTGAAACTGAAACCCTGTACCGTTACGATCCATTGCTTAAACAGTATTTGTGAATAAACCTAGCTTAATGTGTATCCTCGGTGTTCAGGTTGAACAGGAGACTGCGAGAAGGGAAGAAGCCTCGCCATCCGGTTGTGGGGCAGCGAGGTTTTCTTGCATACTCGGAGGCGGAGAGGGCCGAGGTATTCGCCGATACCTTGGAGGAGCAGTTCACTCCAAACCCCCCTCCCTCCCCGAACGACGAGCACACAACCGAGGTGGAATCCTTTCTTGTAGATTATTTCTCACAGGTGGAGGATGCCCCTCTAGAGATTGACCAAGTCACTGAAGCGGAAGTTTCCGCAGCCATTAAGGCCACAAGCCCCGACAAGGCCCCGGGTGTCGACGGGATCAGCGCCCGTGCATTCCGGAACATACCGGCCTCCGTGATTACAGCAATTTCGGTGATATTCACGTCCATTTTGTACGTTGGATATTTCCCGAATTGTTGGAAAACGGCCAAAGTCGTATGTTTACCCAAACCGGGGAAAAGTTTACTTTTCCCACGGAATTATAGGCCAATCTCCCTGTTACCGGTATTGTCTAAGTTGTTCGAGAGGATTTTTCTTGAAAAACTGAGGCGATACATGGAGGGAGAAGTGCGGCCCGAGCAATTTGGGTTCAGGGAGGGTCACTCAACCACCCTCCAACTGGTAAAAATAATAGACGACCTTGTCGGAGGCCTGAACAGGAAACGGGTGACTGCAGCCGTTTTTCTGGATGTGGCCAAGGCCTTTGACAAAGTTTGGCATAGCGGGCTGCTTTATAAGCTAGCGCGATCGGCGATCGCCTACCGCTATGTCAGACTGATGCGGTCATATCTGCTAGACCGACATTTTGTCGTGCGCGTAGGGGAAACGATTTCCTCCACCAGAGAAATAGCCGCTGGGGTTCCCCAAGGAGCAGTACTTTCCCCGTTCTTGTACACTTTGTACGTGAACGATATGCCGCTGTCGGAAGGGGTCAAAACGGCCCTTTACGCAGACGACACGGCATATTTCTACGAATCCGCAAATGTGGATTACGCGGTCCGGAGGCTCCAAAGGCAGCTGGACTTAGTGGAACCGTGGCTCGACATGTGGAGAATCAGGGTCAACGGTGAAAAATCGGTGGCCGTGATGTTCACATGCAAGACACGAAAACCGACCAGAGAGCTGGAAATCTCAGGGGAGAAAATCCCTTTTGAGAAAACAGTTAAGTACCTGGGGGTGGTGTTGGACAGGCGGCTTACCTTCGGCGAACATGTAAATTATGCGACCCGGAGGGCTAAGGCCGCCAGAGCCTCGCTATACCCAGTGCTGAACAGTGCCAGCCCATACCCACTGGCAACTAAGCTTCTGTACGTACTGCCGATTCTAACATATGCTTACCCGGCATCGGGGGCAATGTTGAGCTCCTCGCTTCAAAAGAAGATCGAGGCCGTCCAAAACATCGCGTTGCGGACGATCTTTGGAGCTCCGTGGTTCGTCAGGAACGCCACTCTCCGATCTGATGCGAGATTTCAATCCGTGTCCGAGGTGGGGGTGGCGCAGGCGCGCAGACTGTTCGGGAGAGCGGCTGTGTCCGAACACAGTCATCTTCGGGACATCTGCAGAGAGGACCCAACTCCGACAGTTGTAAGGAAGCGGCCTCACGCCGTACTGGACGAACCACCGTGATGGTGCGGTGCGGTAGCCGAAAATCGACAAACCAGGCTTAGGGGCCTCCATATCGCATGAGCCATAAACGGAATAGTGCGTCAGACGCGTTTCCGGGGTCGCGAGTGAATAGTTTTTTTTTCGCGAGTTATGTAGTTTGAAGACTTCAAATACGGTAAGTCGCGCACAAAACAAAAACGCGGTCTAAAAAAGGAAAAAAGAAAAAAAAAGCTTTATAAGCCTAGCCTTCCGCGGTCGGCCCATGAAATGGGTTCGATAACGCTGGTTTAACAACGGATTGGAATGCAATTAAATCCGTCTTAAATTCACTAAAATAATAATAGACAAAACTTGAAAAATTAGATCCGAGATTAAAAAAATAACCCTTTTAAAAACAAGCCCGATTAGAAAGATCCAGCAGCAAGGGACTCTGTCCAGGTTCTGCGATAAAGTAGGGAGTAATAGACTCCTGCCAACTTTGCATTCCATTCCTTAATGTGTAGTGGCGGAAGATGAACATTTTCTTATTTTACTAATGCCTGAGTAACGACATTCTTTTCTCCTACAATCATTACCTCTCTCTTTGGTCACTGCTCTTTTATGTATTATAGTCTCTCCTATGCCTGCTGTCCCACTCGTACAAAAAGCAACAGAATTTAGTGTATCCAAGTTGCAGTCCAAGTTAAAGCGCTATTACATCCAGATCTCCACAAATATACCATAAATATTTCCCATACTGAGTCCTGCTCAATCCAAAGTTTCATATTATCATAACACTCCTTCATGTGAACAACGTATGGTAATGTCATTGATGGGTATTTATTTCCGATGTGAGGTAGACCGGCTTTCAAAATTAGCTTTAACGAGTCTGTAAAAAGTTGCCGTTCATCAGGATGGTGGATATGTCCCAAAGCTTCCAGTAAAGAATCCACATCATTATAGTTTACTAAATTTTCGTACTGAGAGAAGAAATGTTCAAATTGTGACTCTCCGTGATGGAAAGCACTTATTTCAGTGTTTGGTTGAAAAAAAAATGCTGTTCTTTTAGTTTTGATGCCGGTTGTTCTGTTTGAATCATTGATAAATTTAGTTTACGAACCAGATCATTTAATTCTAATCGATTAATTAAATGGGGTTCAGTATTTTTTTAAAACTGTGGATCTATTTCTTCATCGATGGCATCCTAATTCCGTAGGAGGAAGATACCCACCTTGTGACGTAACCGGTCATCACATCACCCGCTCCGTTCCAAGCCCTAAGGGGCTTTACCGGAGGTCGTCTTTAGACCATCTAACCGATTACATCTCAGAGTCATCAGCCAGGCCTCGGTCGGGGTGTCATCGATGTAAATGCCTCGGTAGATATTTGCATCAGTAAAATACAAAATATAATTTCGCCTTCATTTAGGCCTCAAACGGACATCTTCACATCCAACCTAACGTGATTCCATCAAACTAACTAATTGAAACCGCGGATGCGCGGACTCTGCGCCTAATATAGATTTGACAGCACCGTTTGTGACTGTGAATGCCTCAGAAAACGAACGAGTTTAAAGTTAAATCAATGCTACACTTATACCGATCAAAATTATGTTTTACGCGACATAGAAATTCAGACCTACACCCAAATAAGTCGACCAGTTTAGGTCACTTAACAAGGGCAACCTCATTCTGGTCCGCGCAGTAGCCGGGGGCAAACCCCGCACCCCTATTTGGTTCCATCATGGTGTCTCGCTTGGCATTACCAACTCACGATCCGGACCGCCACCGAAGGAGGGAAGCTACGCTCCCGGTCCCACGGGCGTGGCTTTATAGCAGCACAAGATCCGAAATTTTCATCTTCATCTAAATTCCATGTTTCTGGTGGTACTAAAATCGGAAGCTCTTGGCTATATGGCACTGGCCGCATGGCAGAGGGAATATTTGTGAATATATTTACGTTCTCAAAATGCTATCCTCATGGAGTTCATTCATGATACTACCTGAAAATAAGAAAGGCAGTTACAAAAAAACTAAGCCTTAGAGAAGAATTCTGATTCATATTTGAAATCTGCATGAAAAATACAGTAAGAATCAGTTGTTCGCTCCCATTTAACAAAATCATTATTGATCAGTATTATTTAATATTAATTGAAAATTATAATTTAGAATCGTATTATTTATATTTATGCATTTGTTTCAGTCTGTTTGATAATATACATCGCTGTAAAATATAGTAATTTTCTCCTGTTTCGTTTTTGTTTTCATTTTGTTGATGGTTACACATCATTATAATTTTAAAAAAAACATAGGTTTAGATACAAATAAGGCTTACATTTATTTAAAGAGTAATAAAGCGACTTTTACTCTTTCCTAATATTTGAGGTAAAATTGATAAATTAATAATTGTATATTTGATGTTAATAAAAACTAATATTTTAGCATTTGTATAAATGTCAATTTTTATTAAAGAGTTGGAGGGTCGTATCTCACTTTTAAATGAAATAAGTTTAAATGAAGTGCAGCAATAATGTTTACACGTAATTTAATAGAGGTACAAGGAAGTCATGTGGTGACCACATCAGAGATTTTTAGGTAGATTTCATAGGAAAGCTCCCTATTGTAACGGGTACGGTGATTCGATTTCCGGAAAATTTCGATATATCTTTACGTTTCACATCCCTCAGACCCCAAAACCAACGTCAGTTCAAAAGTATAAATTTATATTTCTTTTGAACACGATAACTGCCATAATTTTACGCCAATTACTTATAAATTGAAACATAAAATACAGGGCGATTCAGGAGAATAGGGCAATACTTTGACAACTCATTCTAGAGGCTAAAAATAAGAAAAATGTTCATATAAACATAGCTCCGAAAACGCTTCGTTAGCGAGTTATACAGGGTGAAAGATTTGGCCCGAGTTTCAGTTCCCCCGGGTAAATTAAGGCTTTTTGAAATTCTGGGAAGGTCAATTAAGGGGCAAATTCAATCGTTTCTTATGGTTTTTGAGCTGAGAAATCGAAAAAATAGGCCCCAGAACTGTATCTCTCTTAGTTACTAAGATATCCCTTGTAAAACGCCAAAAATAGGGTCAAAAAACACATTTTTTTACGTTTGACGTACAATAACGTTGTTAAATTGGCGATAAATCATACATTTTTTAAACATAAATCGTAGAGAATTTAATTATAAGAAGATTGATGTAAATAATATCAACAAAAAACAAATTCAATTTTAAACATGTCGACTTTTATTAACAACAAAACAGATTAATTTTTAAAAGATTGAAAAAACTTTTTCGTTATGTGCAGTAGAAAATAACTGGAGGAAGAAAGAATACTTACTGTTTTTTATGATAATGATAAAATGCTGCTTACAAGTAGTATTTCACGCGGTTTAATAACTTTCAAAAATGCCACCGATGTGTTCAACGCACTTTTCAACGCGTTGTACTAGATTTTGTGTCGCCAGTCTAACGGTATCTTTGCGTTCCTTGATTATAGTTGCAGCGTTGAGAATGCGAGCGATCAATTCATCGCGTGTGTCTACTTTTTGCTTGTAAACCTCATTTTTCAACCGTCCCCACAAACAATAATCCAACGGACTTTACTTTATGATTTGGTACAATCCGACCAGGATAACTATGTCGCTATTCCGTCCGCTGCCGCAGCATTTCCAGTGTAAAATTTGTAGATGAAAATCACGTCGGAATATTCGGCATTAGTGAAGATACGCGGCATTTTTCAAAACAAAACTAAACAGAATTTCAGTTTTTTTAACAGTCTTGATTTTTATGCGCTGTAAAATGATTACAAAATTACACTTCTTAACAGTTTTCTGAAATTTTTACGATAAGAATTCGACGTAATATTGCAAACTCGATGGATCAGAGAAAGGTTATTTATTTAACACATTACCACAATTAACTGACAACAATGAGTAGTATTTAAACAAATTGTAATGGAAAAAATCAGTGTTGCCAACTTATTTTCCGTAGGTCTAAAATTATTGTACCTACTAGACACATCTGTTTTCTTTTTTGTAACATTTTCTTCTAAGTTTTCGTCGGTTTTGTTGTTAATAAGAGTCGACATGTTTAAAATTTTATCTGTTTTATATTGACATTATTTACATGAGTCTTCTTATAATTAAATTCTCTACAATTTATTTTTAAAAAATATACGATTTATTGCCAATTTAACAACGTTATTGTACGTCCAACGTAAAAAAATGTGTTTTTGACCCCATTTTCGGCGTTTTACATGGGATATTTTAGAAACTAAGAGAGATACAGTTCTGGGACCTATTTTTTTCCCAGCTCAAAAATCATAAGAAATAATTGAATTTGCCCCTTAATTGACCTTCCCAGTATTTCAGAAAGCCTTAATTTACCCGGAGAAACTGAAACTCGGGCGAAATCTTTCACCTGTATAACTCGCTAACTAAGCGTTTTCGGAACTATGTTTATATGAACTTTTTTCTTATTTTTAGCCTCTAGAATGAGTCGTCAAAGTATTGCCCTATCCTCCTGAATCAGCCTGTATAACGACCCAAAATCTCAGTCGAATTAGTTGACGGGAAAAATCGGACCGTGGGGGTGGAAATGGGGTGGCTTTTTCGAAAAAACAAATTATAGCTATAACTTTCTTATTAAATTAAATATAAACTTCGTTTAAAATTCATACTATTCTTTGAATAAAGCCTTTAAAACTTATGTAAGTAAATTTTATAGATATTACCAACCGTTGGCTCTGGTGGTGGAAAAAGTGGGGTTTCGAAGACAAAAAAATCATACTTCCCTTAATAGGCATAGTATCGAATCGTTTTAAAGTGGTGGTTAATCCTCTAAATATTACCTAAAATCTTTGTTTAAAACTATTTTTTATATGACCAACCCTTACGGTAAGGAATGACCCAAATATTGATGGAATTGTAAGAAGATGGAGGCTTGTCGTATGGTAAACATGTGAAACGTATCGATTAAATTTGATTTAAGTTTTTCTTAACTTTAACGTAAAAAATCTTTTTTTTTCCCCTACTTAGCTCCGGTGAAATCTATGTTCCGGCATGCCGAAAGGGATTTTTTAAGTTATTTTGATGGATTGATTAATAATATAACAATGTTTGATTTTTTAAAATTAATTACGTTAAAGGATTTTAAAGATGTTCTAGAAAATTTAATATAAACATGACTATATATATTTTTTAAAATGAACCATATTAAAAATTATAGAAGGAAATTATGTAATCCTTTATTAATAAAAAGAATATTTTGTAATATATTAGAATGGGTTTCATATTAAATAATGAATTATATTTGCCTAGCATTTTTTTTATTTTTACTTTTCATTCAACGCAAATGGGTTCTCATTAAAAAGGTATCTGAATATTCATTGTGATTTCTAGCGGTACTGCCGTTGTGTACTAAAGCAGAAACAGTTAAACATCGTTGCAAAAAGTTTTCTCACGGGAATTATTTAGGTAGATATGTTACTATTTTACGGCGCGGCACCCGTGTTACTGTGCTACATTACAGGATAAAATGGGAGTAGCAGGAGGTCATACGATTATATACATTTATTTTGCATATGTGTGTATTTACGTTTTTAAGTGAAAATGTATATCGTGTTATTCTTGTTTATTCCTCCTCTATTTTACCTTAATATTGTGTTTTCTATACAATTACGGTCGGTTAAACAATCGTTTTACATGAAAATCATTGTAATTTTGTACGTTTATGGCTATCAAAGGAAAATAAAACGGTGCCGCCAGGTATTCTTTTATTTTCGTATAAAGATGAAAGGATTACATCACCATCATTCAATGTAATTGAAAATTCTTAGTTCTATTGGTATATATATATATATATATATATATATGTATGTATGTATCTGTAATAATTTGCCATATACAATAATCTTTATTTGTTAAAACAAGCAATAATATTATATATATACGAGGTCTGTTCAAAAAATAACAGGACTTTTTTAAATTACGCGCCAACGGAGATATTTATTGCCATGCGGTTAGCAGAATTGTGTTTCACATAACTTCGACTGTAGCTACATGTTCTTGGATTGTTGATATCTCGTTTAGTTTTCATGTTTTTATTTGAGTGTATATAGTAGTTGTATTGAGTGTATATAGTAATTCTAGCCGAGAGTAAAAAGTATTTAGAAGAAACAATGAACGGCATAGATGAAGTCCTACGCAAGAACTATCGCGTGAAAATAAACAAGATCAAAACAAAAGTAATGAAACGTAGTAGAAATAACAAAGATGGACCGCTGAATGTGAAAATAGGAGGAGAAAAGATTATGGAGGTAGAAGAATTTTGTTATTTGGGAAGTAGAATTACTGAAGATGGACGAAGCAGCAGCGATATAAAATGCCGAATAGCACAAGCTAAACGAGCCTTCAGTAAGAAATATAAGTTGTTTACATCAAAAATTAATTTAAATGTGAGGAAAAGATTTTTGAAAGTGTATGTTTGGAGTGTCGCTTTATATGGAAGTGAAACTTGGACGATCGGAGTATCTGAGAAGAAAAGATTAGAAGCTTTTGAAATGTGGTGCTATAGGAGAATGTTAAAAATCAGACGGGTGGATAAAACGACAAATGAAGAGGTATTGCGGCAAATAGATGAAGAAAGAAGCCTTTGGAAAAATATAGTTAAAAGAAGAGACAGACTTATAGGCCACATACTAAGGCATCCTGGAATAGTCGCTTTAATATTGGAAGGATAAGTAGAAAGTAAAAATTGTGTAGGCAAGCCAAGTTTGGAATATGTAAAACAAATTGTTAGGGATGTAGGATGTAGAGGGTATACTGAAATGAAACGACTAGCACTAGATAGGGAATCTTGGAGAGCTGCACCAAACCAGTCAAATGACTGAAGACAAAAAAAAAAAAAATTGAGTGTAACACGTTTAAATGTTAGTAACGATTTTTGGGGTAATGTGCATTTTTCGGGATCAACGATACAACGTAAAATGTTTCGTGAATCTGGGAAAAACTTTCACAGAAACTTTTCAAGTTTTGAAACATCTTACAGAGATGATACTCCGGATGATACGCAATGCTGCAAATGTTTTTCACGATTTAAAAGTGATCGTCATTCAATTGAAGATGATCGTCGACCAAGAAGGCCTTCAACTTCAACTGATAACATGCATGTTCAGAAAATCTATGATCAGATGCTTACAAATCTCCGATTGACTGTCACAGAACTAGCGGAAACGGTCAGCATCTCGATTGGGTCATGCCATTGACATTTTGACTGAAAAATGGGAACATGCATCGAGTTGTAGCAAAGTTTATTCCTCGTTTCATGACCGAACAGCAGAAAGAACATCGAGTGGATAATTGCCGGCAACTGCTTGAATAAGGCGATGACGATGAAATATTCATTCAAAGGACCGTAACGGGAGACGGAAGCTGGGTTTACGGTTACGAAATTGAGACAAAAGTTCAATCTATATAAAAATAGAGTATCCACTTACCGACAATTGTGAGTATTGATTATTCAAGCGCTTTCGGATTATTCCTACATTATCAGGGATTACTGATTAATTATGAATTTTATGGTTGTGAATATACGTTTTTATAAATAGGAATTAAAATGAAAATAAAATTAAAAATTATTATTTTCATAACAGTTGATTGTCAGTAATTAAAATAAGTCAACGTTAAAAAAAATTGTTTAAGTAAAATGTTTACAACTGTTATCTACAGTTATCGATTGTAGTTAACAGCAGTTACTGTTAACAACATAGGAGTTGTAAACATCTTACTGACAAGACGTTTTCCAAGAGGCATTCCGCAAACCAGAAACGGCTGGAAAGAGATCATGCGTATAACGCCCCCACCCTCTGTTTCATCACATCTAGCCTCTCGCAAGGCATTGACTTGTCCAATTTCTCGATCTTTATCAGAAACCAACTCATCGGACTTCTTAGAAACATACCGAAACAGATAATGGTGGAACGTAAATACTTCGTTTTTCATATTCGCATAAGAAAAGTTTGCAAGGTGTAATGTCTGAGAATATTGGAGCCAAGAGTGTAGTGCCAAGTCTTGGGTTCTCTTACTCCATACCCAGCGTCGAGGCAGTGTTTTCATTTATAATCCAACGAACTCGATTATGTCGCTCTGGCGAGGCTCCATCTTGCTGAAAAATGAACTCTTTACAGTCTTCATTTAGTTATGAAAAGATAAGAATGCTCTGTTACTGTATTTCCCTCAAAAAAGAAAGGACCATAAGTATTTGTAAACGAAACCGCACAAAAAAAATATGAAACTGGTGAATTTCGCGCATGCACAATTTGTACAATCATGAGTTTCGATTGCGAATTCACAAGTCTCTATACGCGAACATTGTGAAGTGAAATAACAGCTTAATGAAATGCTACTTTATCGCTAAACATTTACCGCTGTAATAACCTGTCATCTTCTATAACTGCCAATTAAGGCTCTACCAGCCAATTAAGGCTCCATGCGCTTTAATATGGTAGACAGATACTTGCTAGGATTCAGCGACCTAGGCGTGGCAGGAAATTGCTCTGCAATTTGAGCATATTTAGCGAATGTTCGGATCGGCACGTTTTACAACGGGTGAGTGAAATCAAAACACAGTGCTAAACGAATTAGTTTTCGGATAACCAAGATCCGGTCGATCAAGAGTGTAGTACAAAGGTAACTGGATCTAGTAGAGCCGTGGCTCGATTTTTGGAGAATCAAAGTTAACGGTGAAAAATCGATGGCAGTGATGTTCACATACAAGACACGTGCTCCAGCCAGGCAGCTGGAAATCTCAGGACAGAAAATGCCCTTTGGGAAAACAGTCAAGTACCTGGGAGTAGTCCTGCGATTATACGTCCTGCCGATTCTAACATATGCTTACCCGGGACGGGGAGCTTTATTGAACTCCACGCTTCAAAAGAAATTAGAAGCCGTCCAAAACATAGCGTTACGGACGATACTTGGAGCACCGTGGTTCTTCAGAAACGCCACTCTTCGCTACGATGCCGGAGTACACACCGTATCCGAGGTGGGAGTAGCGCAGGCACGCAGACTGTTCGGGAGAGTGGCCGTGTCCGAACACGGCCATCTCCGGGACAACTGCCGAGAGGACCTACTCCACAGGGTATAAGAAAACGGCCTCATGCCGTATTAAACGAACCACCGTGAAGAGGCGGTACGTGAGTCAAAAAATGACAAACCAGGCATAGGAGGCAAACGCGTAACCTATAATTGGAAACCCGCGCAAAAATTCCGGCCGCGAAATTAACCGTTTTCATAATTAAATTTTGTTAAAACTATAAAAACCTAGGCAAGACCTCTACTGTCCCACGAAGAGACCACCAATTTAATTAAGTCAGCGTATGCGACTCCCTCCGGAGAAGCGGGCGCATTTATCCCTCCAAATAACTAGAGCTCCGGTAGGCGCACTTCTAGCCCATAGGTGCTGGTATCGAAGGTACTTCAGCGGATGGACTGAATGGGGAATCACGCCGGGATTACTAGGTTCAAAATATTAGTCTATCTCGGCCAAAACCGGTAAATAAATTACACCGTGGTCCATACGGATAGGAACGCAAATTACTAAATCCGTCCACAAATAAAACTTAAAATTTATAACCGCCACTAAATAACCGATGACAGCAGCAAGGGACATTGTCCAGGCTCTGCGTTCTGTAGGGAGAAATATTGAAGCTCCCGTCATTCTTGCGTTCCGTTCCGTTCTAAGAGTGTACCCGATGTATTAAACAGTTAGAGTTTGACCTGCTGATACATACGCCGTTTGAATCGTGAAAATCGGACGAGCGGTTGCCGAGATATTACGGTGGCACTCCATCGTACCTTCTCAACAATTTCCGAACGGCGCCCCGGGGGCACTTCAAAATATTATCATCCGACGGGTACCACTAGGAATAGAATGGGGTATCGTTGAGGGGGTCGAAAATAGTTTTCAGAATTCTAGGACCTACCATTTTTAAGATATTTACGATTTTCGTCCGAAAATTCGGATCCGGTTAAAAAGTACTTAATTTTCCCAAAACTTCTATATATATATATATATATATGTTCATTATATAACGAGTATACACCTGACCACCATGGAATATCTACTAACAAATCGGGATTTTCCGCAAGGGATCGGTACATTCCGGTGCTAAGCTAAGGGGGTGCGCACACAGATACGCATTCAAACGTCGTATAGTAGGGTTGGATTACCTTTTTTTTTTTTTTTGTCTTCAGTCATTTGACTGGTTTGATGCAGCTCTCCAAGATTCCTTATCTAGTGCTAGTCGTTTCATTTCAGTATACCCTCTACATCCTACATCCCCAACAATTTGTTTTACATACTCCAAACTTGGCCTGCCTACACAATTTTTCCCTTCTACCTGTCCTTCCAATATTAAAGCGACTATTCCAGGATGCCTTAGTATGTGGCCTATAAGTCTGCCTCTTCTTTTAACTATATTTTTCCAAACGCTTCTTTCTTCATCTATTTGCCGCAATACCTCTTCATTTGTCACTTTATCCACCCGTCTGATTTTTAACATTCTCCTATAGCACCGCATTTCAAAAGCTTCTAATCTTTTCTTCTCAGATACTCCGATTGTCCAAGTTTCACTTCCATATAAAGCGACACTCCAAACATACACTTTCAAAACTCTTTTCCTGACACTTAAATTAATTTTTGATGTAAACAAATTATATTTCTTACTGAAGGCTCGTTTAGCTTGTGCTATTCGGCATTTTATATCGCTCCTGCTTCGTCCATCTTTAGTAATTCTACTTCCCAAATAACAAAATTCTTCTACCTCCATAATCTTTTCTCCTCCTATTTTCACATTCAGCGGTCCATGTTTGTTATTTCTACTACATTTCATTACATTTGTTTTGTTCTTGTTTATTTTCACGCGATAGTTCTTGCGTAGGACTTCATCTATGCCGTTCATTGTTTCTTCTAAATCCTTTTTACTCTCGGCTAGAATTACTATATCATCGGCAAATCTTAGCATCTTTATCTTTTCACCTTGTACTGTTACTCCGAATCTAAATTGTTCTTTAATATCATTAACTGCTAGTTCCATGTAAAGATTAAAAAGTAACGGAGATAGGGAACATCCTTGTCGGACTCCTTCTTATTAGGGCCTCTTTCTTATGTTCTTCAATTGTTATTGTTGCTGTTTGATTCCTGTACATGTTAGCAATTGTTCTTCTATCTCTGTATTTGAACCCTAATTTTTTTTAAATGCTGAACATTTTATTCCAGTCTACGTTATCGAAAGCCTTTTCTAGGTCTATAAACGCCAAGTATGTCGGTTTGTTTTTCTTTAATCTTCCTTCTACTATTAATCTGAGGCCTAAAATTGCTTCCCTTGTTCCTATACTTTTCCTGAAACCAAATTGGTGTTCTCCTAACACTTCTTCCACTCTCCTCTCAATTCTTCTGTATAAAATTCTAGTTAAGATTTTTGATGCATGACTAGTTAAACTAATTGTTCTGTATTCTTCACATTTATCTGCCCCTGCTTTCTTTGGTATCATAACTATAACACTTTTTTTGAAGTCTGATGGAAATTCCCCATTTTCATAAATATTACAGACCAGTTTGTATAATATATCAATCGCTTCCTCACCTGCACTGCGCAGTAATTCTACAGGTATTCCGTCTATTCCAGGAGCCTTTCTGCCATTTAAATGTTTTAATGCTTTCTTAAATTCAGATCTCAGTATTGTTTCTCCCATTTCATCCTCCTCAACTTCCTCTTCTTCCTCTATAACACCATTTTCTAATTCATTTCCTCCGTATAACTCTTCAATATATTCCACCCATCTATCGACTTTACGTTTCGTATTATATATTGGTGTACCATCTTTGTTTAACACATTATTAGATTTTTATTTATGTACCCCAAAATTTTCCTTAACTTTCCTGTATGCTCCGTCTATTTTACCAATGTTCATTTCTCTTTCCACTTCTGAACACTTTTCTTTAATCCACTCTTCTTTCACCAGTTTGCACTTTCTGTTTATAGCATTTCTTAATTCCCGATAGTTCCTTCTACTTTCTTCATCACTAGCATTCTTATATTTTCTACGTTCATCCATCAGCTGCAATATATCGTCTGAAACCCAAGGTTTTCTACCAGTTCTCTTTATTCCGCCTAAGTTTGCTTCTGCTGATTTAAGAATTTCCTTTTTAACATTCTCCCATTCTTCTTCTACATTTTCTACCTTATCTTTTTTACTCAGACCTCTTGCGATGTCCTCCTCAAAAATCTTCTTTACCTTCTCTTCCTCAAGCTTCTCTAAATTCCACCGATTCATCTGACACCTTTTCTTCAGGTTTTTAAACCCCAATCTACATTTCATTATCACCAAATTATGGTCGCTATCAATGTCTGCTCCAGGGTAAGTTTTGCAGTCAACGAGTTGATTTCTAAATCTTTGCTTAACCATGATATAATCTATCTGATACCTTGCAGTATCGCCTGGCTTTTTCCAAGTGTATATTCTTCTATTATGATTTTTAAATTGGGTGTTGGCAATTACTATATTATACTTCGTGCAAAACTCTATAAGTCGGTCCCCTCTTTCATTCCTTTTGCCCAGCCCGTATTCACCCACTATATTTCCTTCCTTGCCTTTTCCAATGCTTGCATTCCAATCTCCAAATATTATTAAATTTTCATCTCGTTTTACGTGTTTAATTGCTTCATCAATCTCTTCGTATACACACTCTACCTCATCATCATCATGGGCGCTTGTAGGCATATAGACGTTAACAATCGTTGTCGGTTTAGGTTTTGATTTTATCCTTATTACAATAAATAATGGATTACCTAAATAATTTTTTTTTTTAAATTTTAAAAACATAAACTTTATCGGTCATCAACATCATCATCATTCACTAAACGCTACGCCTTGTCGATTTAGCCACGTCACTCTCATCTCCGCTTCTCTCAAGTCATTATATGAACCAAGGCCCATCTCTTCTTTAACATTATTGATGATGGTTACTCTCAGTCTACCTCTAGGTTTTTTTACCCAAATATATTTGTCAAGAATTGATCATGTCGTATTACATGTCCTATCAATTTCGCTCTTCTTCTTCGTATAATATTTCGCAAGGACCTTCTCTCATTCACTTCTGTTAACACTTGATCATTTCTTTTCCTATCCATCCAGCTTGTTTTTGTTATTCTCCTCCAAATCCACATTTCCATTACTTCCAGTCTTCTCTTTTCTGCTTTATCAAACGTCAGTGTTAGAACATCCCAGATATAAGTTTTAGTGAACTATTTCCTTAATTGCATACTCATATGATTACTAGTCAGTACATTCTTTTTATCCTGGAAAGCTCGTTTTTTCAGTGCTATTCTTCTTTTTCCTTCTGTAGCACATTTATTATCGCTAGTGACAGTGCTTCCCAAATAACAAAAACTGTCAACCTTTTCTACAACAGTACCATCTAATTTAATATCAAAGTCTGTACCTTACTTTCTTTATCTTAAATCATAATCTTTGCTTTCTCCTTATTAATTCTTAGTTTAAGTTTTGTTAGTACTTTAGATAGTGTTTCTAACATAATCTCCATTCCCCTTGCTGTTTCCGCCTGTAACACGATATCATCTGCAAAGCGGATACAATGTATGGATTTTCCATTAATTCTGATTACTTTTGTTCTTTCTTTCATTTCTATAATAGCTTTTTCAATAAACAAATTACACAAAAAACGGTGACAGTGGGCAACGTTGCATGACTCCCCTTCTTATTTTGGCCTCTTTTTTTAAGCCGTTTATTTCAAACTCCGTTTTCTGCATTTTATACAGATTCAGAATTAATCTTCTATCCCTTCAATCGAGCTTTATTTCCCTCAAACGCTTTTTCTAAGTCTATAAAAGTCAAAAAGGTCTTCCTATTAACCCCCAATTCTTCTCTCTAATAATACTCTCAGCGCTAGCGTCACCTCTCCTGTTCTCTTCCCAGATCTGAAACCGAACTCTTCTCCCTTCTCCACTTCTCCCAAATTTGCCTCAATTTTCCCTTTATTCGGGTTTTAACAAGATATTGAACATTATCGTTTAAATGCGGTATAACAAAGAGATTGTTCTGTAATTGGTCCGTTCCATTAGATTTCCCTTCTTAGGAATTATTACAGTTTTGCTATTTATAAATAGCAAAACGTTAATTTTGCTAGCAGCGGTATCGTTCTCTCTTCATAGCAACGTTTGATTAGCCTGTACAAACATTCCTTTTTTGACTCTAACTCTTTTAATATTTCTACCGGGATGTTATCTGTGCCTATCGCTTTGTCATTATTCAGTTTATTCAAGGCGTTGACAAAATCGTCGTTAGATGTAGGTGGTCCCATCATGTGCTTATCTGCCCTATTTTCATCTTACAGATATTCTCTACTGTTAACAATATTTCCTTCATATAGATTCTCACTTTCCATCTGTCACCTTTCTTTTTCCTGTTTAGCCTGCTGTAATTACCTTTCAGATAATACTTCAAAGAATGAGGATGATATGTATGAGTGTAAATGAAGTGTATTCTTTTACATTCTCAGTTCGACCATTCCTGAGATAAGTAGTTAATTGAAACCCAACCACCAAAGAATACCGGTATCCACGATCTAGTATTCAAATCCGTATAAAAATAACTGACTTTATTAGGACTTGAACGCTGGAACTCTCCACTTCCAAATCAACTTTTTTGGGAAGACGCGTTCACCAGTAGACCAACCCGGTGGATTTTCCATCTGTCACCTATATCAGCTGAATTAAAGAGAAGATCTCCATTTTTATTCCTTATCATATTTGTTTCCTTCTCGATTTTATCATCATTGTCTTAATACTCGAGTCCTTTATCGGTTCAATTATTAATTAATATATTAAACTTTTTTTTTTGTCTTCAGTCATTTGACTGGTTTGATGCAGCTCTCCAAGATTCCCTATCTAGTGCTAGCCGTTTCATTTCAGTATACCCCCTACATCCTACATCCCTAACAATTTGTTTTACATATTCCAAACGTGGCCTGCCGACACAATTTTTCCCTTCTACCTGTCCTTCCAATATTAAAGCGACTATTCCAGGATGCTTTAATATGTGGCTTATAAGTCTGTCTCTTCTTTTAACTATATTTCTACAAATGCTTCTTTCTTCATCTATTTGCCGCAATACCTCTTCATTTGTCGTTTTATCCACCCGTCTGATTTTTAACATTCTCCTATAGCACCACATTTCAAAAGCTTCTAACCTTTTCTTCTCAGATACTCCGATTGTCCAAGTTTCACTTCCATATAAAGCGACGCTCCAAACATACACTTTCAAAAATCTTTTCCTGACATTTAATTTTTGATGTAAACAAATTATATTTCTTACTGAACGCTCGTTTAGCTTGTGCTATTCGGCATTTTATATCGCTCCTGCTTCGTCCATCTTTAGTAATTCTACTTCCCAAATAACAAAATTCTTCTACCTCCATAATCTTTTCTCCTCCTATTTTCACATTCAGCGGTCCATCTTTGTTATTTCTACTACATTTCATTACTTTTTGTTTGTTCTTGTTTATTTTCATGCGATAGTTCTTGCGTAGGACTTCATCTATCCCATTCATTGTTTCTTCTAAATCCTTTTTAGTCTCGGCTAGAATTACTATATCATCAGCAAATCGTAGCATCTTTATCTTTTCACCTTGTACTGTTACTCCGAATCTAAATTGTTCTTTAACATCGTTAACTGCTAGTTCCATGTAAAGATTAAAAAGTAACGGAGATAGGGAACATCCTTGTCGGACTTCAATCTCTGTATTTGAACCCTAATTTTTTTTAAATGCTGAACATTTTATTCCAGTCTACGTTATCGAATGCCTTTTCTAGGTCTATAAACGCCAAGTATGTCGGTTTGTTTTTCTGTAATCTTCATTCTACTATTAATCTGAGGCCTAAAATTCCTTCCCTTGTCCCTATACTTTTCCTGAAACCAAATCGGTCTTCTCCTAACACTTCTTCCACACTCCTCTCAATTCTTCTATATAGAATTCTAGTTAAGATTTTTGATGCATGACTAGTTAAACTAATTGTTCTGTATATATTAAAACTAACTGAGTAAAATATAATTAAACTAAATATTATTTTATTTTAATAATTCAATATTAAATATTTGTACACCGAATGAAGTTAAAAGTAAAAAAAAATTTCTTGTTTAAAATTTTGTTTTAAGATGAAATAAAAAAGTTGAGAAGTGTTATATATGTAAATCGTATTGTTTGTCGACTATGTAATATAAAATTATTCAGTTGGTTTTTTTTATACGAGTACAAAGTGCGTGTTCACGATTCCGCAGAACGATTGTTTTGTTTGTTGCTCTCTAACCAGTGAACTTGGTCTTTACGCCTACCTACCTACCTCAAGGTTTCCTACTTCTGCTTCCATCTAGCGTAGTCTCTTCCTTCCGTGCATCGTGGTCGTTCAAGTCTGGAATGAGAGAAAGGAAACATTAGCAATTTACAACATATTACATGTTTACTAAACAATGTACGTAGAAGAACATTCTCTATAGAATGAACTCATCTTATTACCTGCGAGAGAACGAAAGTGTAAAGTATAATATCTCTTTGTGTTGCTAAAAATATTTATTTCTATTATAAACTCTCAATATAAAGCTGTTAATGATCATTTTTTTTATAACTTTTATTTTTTTATCTTTACATATTATTTTGTTTTTTCTTCGTTTTTGAAATTACTGTATATATATTATTTTATTTTTATTTTCCCGTTCGCTATAGTTAAAGGTAAATATAAAGGTAAAGTATAGTGCTTAACCAAAATTTCAGTTTTCGGCAAATGTCAGAGTTTAAAAACTTTTTTAGTTAAAAAAATTTAAAAATTCTGACTTGGACATCACATGACTTCCTTGTACGCCTATTAAATTACATATAAACATTTTTTTTTTTAATGAAAAATACATAAAATTTTGTTTCATTAACTTCTGATATTTTTTCTTTTTACTTTTATTATTATTCAATTGTTATTTATTCTAAATCGATGAAGAAAGAAGCATTTGGAAAAATATAGTTAAAAGAAGAGACAGACTTATATGCCACATACTAAGGCATCCTGGAATAGTCGCTTTAATATTGGAGGGGCAGGTAGAAGGAAAAAAATTGTGTAGGCAGGCCACGTTTGGAATATGTAAAACAATTTGTTAGGGATGTAGGATGTAGAGGGTATACTGAAATGAAACGACTAGCACTAGATAGGGAATCTTGGAGAGCTGCATCAAACCAGTCAAATGACTGAAGACAAAAAAAAAATTATTGTAAACATAATTTTACAATCAGAGGTTAATAATTATTAATAAATCAATATATTTAAATTAAAAACAAGTTAAAAAAAAGACAGATTCGAACTGATATGCCTTCCTCTTTGTAAGAAAAGGTATAAGTGGGGTATAAAATATAAAAGTATAGTGCTTAACCAAAATTTTGAGTTTTCAGGTTTTTGCAAATGTCAAAGTTTCAAAAACTTTTTTATTAAAAAAAAAAATTTAATTCTGATGTGGACACCACATGACTTCCATGTACGCCTATTAAATTACATACGAGGATTATTTTTTTTTGCAAGGTCCGATCAGTCACGAAATTAAAGTCACAGTGAAAATAAAAAACTTTATTTGGAACATGTACTTACATAGTTACGCTATTTCTCTACATAGTCGCCACCCCGATTTAGACATTTGTCGTAGCCTGGTACCAACTTTCCAATACCCTCGTCATAAAACGGAGCCGCCTGTGTTTTCATGAGAATGCATCCAGTTTGGATTGTTCTTTTGTTTCTTCAGTTTCGAAATGGACCCGTGTCTCGCCCCCTGTGGCAATTTTGTTCAAACAATATTCTTCTTCATTGTCGTAGCGTCCATTCTCATTGTTTTGTGATGGTCGGACAGCATCTTGGAAGCCCATCTCGCACACAGTTTGCGGTACTGAAGTCTCTCACTCACAATGGTGTAGAGAGCTGACCTTCAAATTTCAGGAAACGAATCGCTCAATACTGTAATTGTGAACTTACGATTTTCTCGAATCGCCTCATCCATTCGCTCAACGAGATCATCAGTTGACACTCGCTTCCTTCCCTGACCTCCTGCATCATGAACACCTGTCATTGAAGTTTCACCGTACACTTTACTTATTCGTCGATGTATTTCAGTCGCATTACACCTCCCCCCCCCCCCCGGCCTGAAGAAATCGAATTACCGCACGCACTTCACAATTGGCGGGAGATGCTATTGTTATACACATGTTACATGCTAGCTGCGTGTTCGGAACTAAACGAAGTGACGCGGCTTGATTGAAGGCCATACTGCACACCACATATGCGCAAAGGTTCATCCAATTTTTGCGCGGGTTTTTATTTCGCGACCGATCGGAACTTGAAAAAAAATAACCCTCGTATATACATTTAAAAAAAAAAATGAAAAGTACATAAAATTTTATTTCATTAATTTTTCATATTTTTATTTTTATTAATTATTTATGGTAAAAATATATTTATAATCAGAGGTTAATAAATAATTATTAATAAATCAATATATTTAAATTAAAAAAAAAGTTAAAAAAAGGAGATAAATTTGGATTCGAACCGATGCGTCTTCCCCTTGTAAAATCCAAATATTTCATTAATTAAAATTTTATTTGGACATAACTCTGGAACCGATGAAAATAAGTACCCTTTATATCGTTGAAACGCTCTCAATGAGGGAGCAGTTAGGAAAAAATCCAAAATCTAAATTGTTTTGGCTTTTGAGCTTTTTTTGGACACTCTCGCTTCAGTTGATTGCAATCAAAATGGGAGGTGCACAACTAGATGTTACAACAGTTCTAAATCCAAAATATCAACATCTTTTTTTTAAAGAGGTGGAGGTACCGCATTTACGCTCGCCTGAGCAGTTTCGGGCTTGCTTACAGGTTCCGTAAGATGTTATTAAATGCGTATGTGTTCCTGCGCACTACCGACTAAACCTCCACCTTTGGCTATCCATCCTTCATGGTACAGCTGGTATGCACTACTTCTCGACGGGGGGAATACTCCCTGACACACATTCAGACACCAGAGTCAACAGACACGGACCTCATACCCACAAGATACAAAACATCAGAATAAATCTCACCACCCACTCCGCAACATCACTCAGAAAATATACATCACGCCACACACTTCACACATCACATAAAAGCCAGCCACATCCAATCGCATAAACAAACACCTCACAGACAATTGAACACTATAGTATACGTACTTCACGGGTTACCATCGGACGCGGGAGCGGAGTGCTCACGACATCATCGCATTCAGATGATCCCCACACGGACGGGGATCATCCTCCGTACCCTCCGACCACCCCTTCTTCTACCAATGGGAGACTTCTCCCAGACGTACAGCTCCTACATGATCTTCCTAGCAAACCTTGTTACATTCGTTCAGTTTTCCGCGCTTTCTAACATGATCTACTGCAGTTCCTCTTGGAGGAATAGTCAAAATGGATTCAGGGATGATCAAAATGGATATTTCGGTTGAAATACGAAAACAGATATTTTTCGCGATCACATTACTTCCTTTACTTCGTATAACGGAACGGAGCAGAACGTAAGAATGGCGGGAGTTTCAATATTTTTCCCTACAGATCGTAGAGCCTGGACAACGTCCCTTGCTGCTGTATCTTTCTATTATCGGGCGGATTTCATCGGTTATTTAGTGGCGGGTATCAATTTTAATTTTTATTTGTGAACGGATTTGGTAATTTGCGTTTCTACCCGTATGGACCACGGTGTAATTTATTTACCGGTTCTGGCCGTGATAGACTAAGCTTTTGAGCCTAGTAATCTCGGCGTGATTTCCATTTCAGTCCATCCGCTGAAGTACCTTCGGTACCAGCGCCTACGGACTAGCAGGAGTGCGCTTTCCGGAGCTCTAGTTATTTGGAGGGATAAATGCGTCCCGTTCTCCGGAGGGAGTTGCATATGCTGACTAAATGAAATTGTGGTCTCTTTGTGGGACGGTGTGGGGTGTTGTCTAGCTTTTTATAGTTTTAACAAAATCTAATTGCGAAAACGGTCACTGTTGCGGCCGGAATTTTCGTGCGGTTTACATTTATAGGTTGCGCGATATAGAGGCTCCTAAGCCTGGTTTATCTTTTTTTGACTCTCGTACCCCCTTCTTCACGGTTGTTCCGGCATGAGGCCGTTTTCTTATACCCTGTGGACTACGGTCCTCTCGGCAGATGTCCCGTAGATGGCCGTATTCGGACACGGCCGTTCTCCCGAACAGTCTGCGTGCCTGCGCCACTCCCACTTCGGATACGGTGTGTGGTCCCGCATCGTAGCGAAGAGTGAGGTTTCTTCGTATAAGGAAGTCAAAAAAGAAACACCACCAGAAAGTATTTTACCAATGTAAAGATTATTAAATTGTATGAAAATCGTACATTTTTTATCCTTTATTTTCAAAATTAAAAAAAACAATTATATCCAATATTAATGTAGACGACAGAAAAGTTTAAAAAAAAGATTCCCATTGTCCAACATTCAAAAAACCTTTTTTAAATACTTTAAACAACTTTTTGAAATTCTTTTCAAAAATGTATTTTTTTTACTTTGTTTTTCAAGTTGACTCTTCATCAAGGAAGCCGAATGAGACCCAAATCCTTTTACTAAAATGTTTGATTTTTTTGCAATTATACTAAATATAGTTGAACTTTGATGATATAACCGTTTTTTGGTCAAATTGAACGTCTGGGGCTTAACGTTTTTATTATGGATTTAAAAATTTTTTTAATTGTACTTTTACCTATGTTGTCTGAAAGATTTTCGGCACAAAAAACATAGGAAGATATATTTTTTTCTGTCAAATATAATTTTATTTTTCATCGGTTTCCTTTCAAGTCGATATACTTTTTCCAGCGATACTGTAACCTGTTTAAACTTTCCAAATAGTATCTGGCAACTTTCTCCGCAAAATAGGCGTTTACATCTGCGGAAAAAGTTGCGTTAGATGCGTTTCATCTAACAGAATGTTATCTGTTCCGATGAAAATTTCTTTCCTCCAAACAAAACTTTAAGATTAGGAAACAAGAAAAAGTCGCTTGGGACCAGATTTGTTGAATAAGATGATCGGTCAACCGTTCAAAGTGCAGTTTGTGAATTTCGACATTGTGAACTACGAAGTGCGAGTAGGCGCATTGTCATGATGGAAAAGCACTTTCTTCTTCAAATGTGGTCGTTTTTTTTTTACAATTTCTCCCTTCAGCTTATCAAGTAATGATGCGTAATACTGTTCCGTTATTCTTTTACCTATTTTTAGATAATCGATAAACAAAATTACATTAATATCCTAAAAAAACAGTCACCATCACGTTCCCGGCCGATCAGTATCGGCCTTATTTCCACTTGTTATTATCGATAACATTTAATATAATTATCCGTTTTTTCTTTAATCCTTTCTTTATACTTGTACAATATATAAACCTTAAGCTTAATGTCAGTAACCATCCACAGTTTATGAAAAAGATACAAAAATCTTTGTGTGGAACTGTGCGCTTCACAGCGGCGTGGTGTTTTACAAATGCGCATATAGGAAGCTGCACGCGAAGCTGTAAGGAAGCTGGGGGTCGCTCCCGCAGTGCCGATCCTGGCGTGCTGGTGGAAGGTAATTTTTTTTTCACTCCTCGTGTGTACGGAACGTTCCCTTTTCTAGTTCAGTCGGGAGAAGGAATATAAAACGTGTGTTTTCAGTAGCGATCAGAAGACGGTGGAAAGCAAGGGCTTGCTTGCCAAAACTGTCCAAAAAGACGCTGGGAGGGCGAAAGAGAAGCTAATTAGTATTTCTAATTACGTATTTCTTTCTGTCTACATAGAAATTTAAATTATGCGACGTTGGACTGTAGTGTTTTTAAGCGGATGTTTTATTAAATTATCTAATAATACTAAAAAATATTGTCTGTTTTGACATTTTATTATTTATTCGGTTAAACCGAATACGATTTTTAAGTACATTGTGCTATCATATTCTTGAATGTAATAAAGTGTAGAATTAGATTATTATTCTGCTACCAGCTATTCTGTTTGATTCATTTTTTTTCGGTTCTTTTATTTTACAGAAAATTTTAACCGTGAACATGAAAAGGCCCCAGAAAAAATTTTTCTGGAGCAGCACCTCCCCCCCCTGCTAATTCTAACTTCGAGCCGCCATTGCGACCGATGGAACCGTCTTCGCTTATTTTGAAGCAGATTACCCTTGTTGTTTCGTCTCATGAGTCTACTTCTGGGTTCATTAGATTCAGCCCTTACCCGTTTTAGCAAATATATGACAAGTGAGCGGTTGGGAGACGTAAGCCGATTGTGTACGACACCTCGCTTAGTCTGCTCATTTTGTTAGGTAAGCTCTAGGAGCTATTTAGGACACCGATCGCTAAACTATTTCGAGGCTCAGTTGCCATTTGTGACACGGTCTTATGCTTTAGGGCGACCGATTGGGGTGGTGGCGGGAGAAATTCCAAGTAAACCTATAGTGGTGGATCTGCGTTTGAATCTACAGTTATGAATCGACGCAAAAAATCTTATTCGTTTTGCTTAAACTGTTTCAGAAGGGCTTTGGAAATGTTCATTGGAATGCGTTTTTGGTCGGATGTAAGCAAACGCGGCGTACAACGCGCGGATAGCTTACGCATATCCAAATTCTTCAGTTCAATTCTTCAGAAATTCTTCAGACTGCCCGTCTTTTCAAGGTGGTAAATGATTGGATATAACCCCATAAAGAGGGTACCAACTCGGTTTTTCATCTGTGTAAGCGTGTTGGCTTTCAAACGCAACTATTTAATCGAGGCACGATATTAGATTTTTTATATTTTCACAAAAAAACTCACGATTTATGGAAAACGATTATCCAACAACTGAGTGTTCAAAATGGCTGAATTTTAGTTGAGTACCTTACAACACATGCGCAAATATATTCCTTAACTTTTTTTGACGAGTGCTGCCATCTTCATTTTGATGCTGAAAAGTTTTCAGACAACCCTACATAATTTTTAAGGTAGAAACATAATTTGATCAAGGATGCAAATCGGATTACACATTTTTTTAATAGCATTTTGATAATTTTGTTAATTATTCTCTAAATATTGTATATATATTCTCTAAATAAAGGGTGTCCTATATAAAACGCAACCCAACCTTATACTGGTAGGTATTGAAATAATAAAAAGGCATGTGTAAGTGTAAATGTAATTTTTATTATTACCATCCATTACCTTACATTTAGAGTAAATGTTGGAAGCGGCCGCCATCTTCTTTAATACAAGCTTCAATTCTTTTTACAGCGTTTCTTGCAACTTTTTTCAAAGTTTGTGGCTGGATATTTAATACCGCTTGTTCAATATTGACTTTCAATTGTGCCAGCGTTCGTGGTTTGTTGTTGTAGGCTTTTTCTTTGAGGTAACCCCCGTAGAAAAAAATCCGCCGCAGTCAAATCTGGAGATCTTGGTGGCCAAAAGCCTCGACCGATAACACGATTACCAAAGAATTCCTCGACGAAATCAGAAGTTGAACCTGCGTAGTGCGATGTCGCACCGTCATGTTGTAGCCGGCAGTGTCCGTCTTCCTCTTCCAAGAGTGCGATGAACCGAAATAAAATATCCTGATACCGTTCTGCATTAATGGCGTACTCGAAAAAAATAGGACCGATTATTTTCTTCCGCGATATCGCGCGCCACACGCCCGACTTCTGCGGGTGTAATTGTTTTTTGTGATAAATGTGGGGATTTTCAGCGCTCCAAATTCTACCGTTTTGGCTGTTTACGTAGCCGTCCAAATGAAACCGTGCTTCATCTGTGAAAAATAACGAATCCATAACGTTAATTTCCTCACGCAGAAATCGACGGAACCGTTGATAATATTGTCGCCCCGATTTTCTTTGTCGGGCTCAAGAAGTCGATGAACCGTTTGAATGCGATAAGGTCGTAATTGCAATTGTTTGGTCGCCCGATGAACAGTCGATTTAGACAAATTAATTTCAGCAGACAAACGTCTGATCGATTTATTTGGCGAGGCGAGTAATCGGTCTTTGATTTCAGCGACTGTATTCAACACCGACGTAGATCTTTTGTGTTCCTTGTTATTAACAGAGCCGGTCTCTCTAAATTTTGCGACTAACCTTAATAATGATGTTTTGTTAGGAGCCGGTTTATCTGGGTACTTATGGCGAAACAAATCTTGCACTGCAACCGCTGATTTCGTACTGAAGTACAACTCAACAATCAAAACACGTTCATCTAGCGAAAACACCATCTTGTCTGTAGCGATACACTGAACGTTATGATTGCATTGTTGTTACTATGGGTAGTGTTCTACTGCGTCGCCGCGATGTTCAGATGTTGGACGAGTCCATTTCAATAACGAGAAGGGGAGTAAACTTGACTTTTGAAATTTCATGGATGAGTGATTGATGGGTTGCGTTTTATATGCGACACACTGTATATTCCTTAACTTTTTTTGATGAGTGCTGCCATCTTCATTTTGATGCTCAAAAGCTTTCAGACAACTCTACATAATTTTTAAGGTAGAAAGATAATTTGATCAAGGATGCAAATCAGACTAAACATTTTTTTAATAGCATTTTGATAATTTTGTTAATTATTCTCTAAACATTATATGTATATTCTCTAAATATATACATGTATATAATATAATATATATGTATATAATTAAAGCCTTTAATATTTAAAAAAAGTGTTTAATACTATTTATAATATTATTCACATTTAGTAATATTTAAAAGTTCAAATAAAGGTTTGTGAAAAACAAAGCTGGGTAAGTTATTTAGCACTGTCTTTTCTTTCTTTTTCTTTTTTACATACCTTATACAAGGAATATCCATTATATATATATATATATATATATATATATATTTTTTTTTTTTTAATTAAATTAAATTAAAACACACATGTAGATTCGTTTTAAAATCATTTGTTCAGTTTTACATTCTGAATATTTAAATTTAAATTTAAATTCTTTTAGCTTGTCATCATGTATATTATGTAAAAAAAAAAGTTATTTCATTACAAACAGTAAAATAATATAAATTTTTTAGTTTAATAAAATATAATAAAAAATTTAATAAAAAAAAACTAAAAAAAAAAAAAAAAACTGTAGGGTGTATAAGAATAAGTTTGCTTTTTACCTTATTATTAAATTTCGTTCAATACTCTATGGTTCTCGCGTGTTTCTAATCTACAGCTAATGTGTTAATGTAATCAAATAATTTGTATTGTAGTTTAGATTAACCCAATCTAAAGATGTAATGATTTTGCTTTAATATTTATAAAAGATTAGTATAATTAAGGAAGATAAATTTGATGGGGATAATTTATATATTTAACTTTTTTTTATAAATAATGTCAATTAGTATAACTTACCCGGGTTCACCAAAGGTCATATGAATCGTGGTACCGTGGACTTCGCTGTCGATAGATAACTAATTAGGAACCCACCGGGTTGGTCTAGTGGTTAACGCGTCTTCCCAAATCACCTGATTTGGAAGTCGAGAGTTCCAACGTTTTTTTTTTTTTTTTGTCATTAGTCATTCGACTGGTTTGATGCAACTCTCCAAGATTCCCTATCCAGTGCTAGTCGTTTCATTTCAGTATACCCTCTACATCCTACATCCCTAACAATTTGATTTACATATTCCAAACGTGGCCTGCCTACACAATGTTTTCCTTCCAATATTAAAACGACTATTCCAGGATGCCTTAGTATGTGGCCTATAAATCTGTCTCTTCTTTTAACTATATTTTTCCAAATGCTTCTTTCTTCATCTATTTGCCGCAATACCTTTTCATTTGTCACTTTATCCACCCGTCTGATTTTTAACATTTTCCTATAGTACCGAATTTCAAAAGCTCCTAATCTTTTCTTCTCAGATACTCCGATCGTCCAAGTTTCACTTCCATATAAAGCGACGCTCCAAACATACACTTTCAAAAATCTTTTCCTGACATTTAAATTAATTTTTGATGTAAACAAATTATATTTCTTACTGAAGGCTCGTTTAGCTTGTGCTATTCGGCATTTTATATCGCTCCTGCTTCGTCCATCTTTAGTAATTCTACTTCCCAAATATCAAAATTCTTCTACCTCCATAATCTTTTCTCCTCCTATTTTCACATTCAGCGGTCCATCTTTGTTATTTCTACTACATTTCATTACTTTTGTTTTCTTCTTGTTTATTGTCATGCTATAGTTCTTGCGTAGGACTTCATCTATGCCGTTCATTGTTTCTTCTAAATCCTTTTTACTCTCGGCTAGAATTACTATATCATCAGCAAATCGTAGCATCTTTATCTTTTCACCTTGTACTGTTACTCCGAATCTAAATTGTTCTTTAACATCATTAACTGCTAGTTCCATGTAAAGATTAAAAAGTAACGGAGATAGGGAACATCCTTGTCGGATTCCCTTTCTTATTACGGCTTCTTTCTTATGTTCTTCAATTGTTACTGTTACTGTTTGGTTCCTGTACATGTTAGCAATTGTTCTTCTATCTCTGTATTTGAACCCTAATTTTTTAAAATGCTGAACATTTTATTCCAGTCTACATTGCCGAATGCCTTTTCTAGGTCTATAAACGCCAAGTTTCCAACGTTTAAGTCCTAGTAAAGGCAGTTACTTTTATACGGATTTGATCCTGGATACCGGTATTCTTTGGTAGTTGGGTTTCAATTAACTACACACCTCAGGAACGGTCGAACTGAGAGTGTATAAGACTACTTTATTTACACTCGTACATATCATCCTCTGAAGTATTATCTGAATGGTAATTACTGGAGGCTAAACAGGAAAAAAAAGCAGTTTCACTTCCTATGTACGCATGCGCACAGCAGCCAAACACCACGCCGCTGGAAGCGCATAGTTCAATACAAAGATATTTGTATGTTTTTCGTAAACTGTGGGATGGATACTGACAGGATTATATATTGTACAAATATAAACAAAGAATTAAAGTAAAAAGGACTCGTTATATTAAATGTTATCGATAATATCAAATGAAAATAGGGGGTTTGTTTATTTATGTAGCGTATGGTAACAAGCCACAACACCAATTAAAGTCGAAAATTACAACCAAATTAATATAAGTTACTGATTCTAAAGTCATCATCAGGATATTTCGAGGAGTCCCTTCATAAGCTCTCCTAGGGAGAACTTGTGTGATGTGTTTAACATTTACATTTTCATCGTACTCGCAAAAGGGCGTCGGTGTTTTATTTTATTTATAAAGGAAGTAGGCGCATCTACCGTGCTGAGTTCGTATACTGTTTAACGTTGACCATGTCTTACGTGGCAAATTAAAACCGGGCGGATTTTGAGTAATACATGGAATTTGGTTATTCTGGTTTGTGGTCCAGGCGTTAGTCAGGTTGAATTATTCCTCTGTGGCCGCAATTGCTGTTTTGATGCAAGGATTTCTAGATGAAAGGCGACCATGATGGCATCTTCAATGTCCTCATGTTTTGGAGGTTTCGATTTTGCATCATCTTCTTGTATGAACTGTGTGTCTGCGGGAAGGTCCAATTAAACGAGCCCATGATGTTGCACACGACTGCCCAGCTGTTGGGGGGGGGGGGCAGAACACAGGCCACCCTGAAAATTGGCCACTCATAAGCGGCGAGTCAGTATGGCGTGAGCCGCATTGTCGAACCGTTTGGGAGTTCCTTGATGCCGTTACTTTGTTCAATCGGGATCAGTATTTCAAGGGACATAAGACTTTACCGCTAGCTGTAGGAAGCTACTCTCAAGAAATGGCTGGCCATCGGTCAAATTCAGCGATCTAGGCGTAGCAGCAAATTGCTGTCCTTGACAGAATAAATTTTAATTTATTGACAGGTTATGTATTTTAGTATGTGGACGGGGTACATCTAGAAGACCGAGCGCAGGCGGCTTTGTCAACCGCAGAGGGCTGGATGGACATTCAACATTTAAGGATTTCTGTGCCCAAGACGAATTTTATGCTTCTCAAGGTTGCAGACAAATTATCATACAGTCGTAACCCCCGTATTAAGTATAAAGACTGTGTAATCAGTCGAGTCCGAGTTCATAAGTACCTAGGTGTTTTGTTTGATGAGAAGTTGCTATTTAGCAACCACATTAGGCAAGTAGTGGCGGACGCTGTCTCTGTGATGCACAAGTTTAAGAGGATTGCTCGAAAGGATTACGGATTGTCGGGCCTTCATTTGTGCATGGTGTACTCGAGGTATCTTCGAAAATATGACCTCTTACGCGGTTTGCGTTTGAGCGCATAGATTGGATAGAAATCGAGCACTTATTCAAAAGTTTAAGGGGTGCCTAGCGCAGAGCCTTAATTGTATGTACTGGTGCTTTTAAAACAACCTCCTACGAGGCTACTACAGTATTGGTAAAGGCTCTCCCTATCGATTTAGTGGTGAAAGTTCGGCGGTCATGTGAAAATTGCGAATAGGCAGGGAGGCCGAGGTATTTCGGATGCGGTTTCGAGCCGGGTCAGTACCGGAGCGGAACGGTAATCTCAATGCAACGGTTATAAATTTCGAACAGTTGCCCATCTCCCGCCTTCGAAGGAGGCTTTACAGCCTCGCGATGGAAGCACGAGAGCAAGAATGGTACGCCAAGACTACGGAAAGGTCCTTGTGTAGATTTATACAGGAACTAGGGACATGGTACGCCCCTTCGTTTTTAAGGATAACGGGAGCACGAGTGCTTTCCAATCATCTAAATTTAAACCAATATCTGTTTCGGTTCCACTTGACAGCTGATGAGCTGTGCGTCTGCGGGGAGGTCCAGTTGAACGAACACATAATGTTCGATTGCCTCGCTCTTGGGGGAGGGGGGTCAGGACTCAGGCCAGCCTGGAACTTAGATATCAAGTGGAAAATTGGCCGCTCACAAGCGGCGAATCAATATGACGAAATCCGTATTGTCGGACCGTGTGGGAGTTCCTTGATGCGGTTACTTTGTTCAACCGACATCAGTTGTTTATCTAAGGGAAAAGATTCTTACCGCGCTGCTGTAGGAAGCTAACCCAGAGATGTGGCTGGCTACCAGCCATATTAAGGCTCCAAGCGCTTTAATGGTGGACAGATACTTGCTGACATTCAGCGGCCTAGGCGTGGCAGCCAACTGCTGTCTTTGAAGAGATAAATTATTGATAGTCATATATGTTTTAACAGCTGATGGGGTGCGCCTACCCATTTTAGTGATACATGACAAGTGGGCGGTGGGAAAAGCAAGCGAGTGGTGTACGGTACCACGCTTATTCGGCCCACGCTTTTAGGTTAGCTCTAGGTGCTAGTTAGGACACTGGTCGCTAACTGTTTCGTGGCTCAGAAGCCGTTTGCCGCACAGATGTTCGGTCTTATGCTTTACGGCGACCGAATGGAATGTTGGTGGGAGAAATGCGAAGCAAACCAATGTAGATGGGTTGCGCCTGCCCATTTTAGTAATATATCACAAGTGAGTTGTGGGACACGCAAGCGAGTGGTGTAGGGTCCCATAGTTATTTTGCTCACGCAGTTTTCTAGCAGCTAATTAGGACATTGATCCCCGTTTTGAGGAACAGTAGCCGTTTGTAATACGAACATTCGGTCTTATGCTTTAGGGCGAACGAATGGGGTGGGTGTGGGAGAACTGACAGACAAACCGATCTTATAATCTCTTATAAGAGCGTTTAAACGGCGCAGATTGTGGGTGGTATTTGGTTTACTATTGGGAGCCATTCCACAGGAGTAGACCTGATAACCTCGGCAATCATTCTCGTAGTGTTATTAAGTCGAGCATCAATTCTAAATAGAGAGCGCTATTGAGCATCACTGAGCGCTATTGAAAATTATTTTGAGCACATTTACATCAATTTAAATAAATTGATAGGAATAATTTTTAAAAGTTTTCAGTCATTTATTAAAATTGGCAAAAGATGATTAATAAGGGCCCTTCTCGTAAGCCAAAAAATTCTATTGAATTAGGAAACAGTTCTGTTTTCTGGTTTGGTGAACTAAATATTGTTATTTTGAAGAATAAATAACCATTTCTGGTAATTATTTACTTGAGGTGCCTCATCCCGAAATCACAAAAAACATAACAAATCGTTGTAAAATATTTTGAAATCTATTTTATGATGGAAATGATGAGTCGAAAAAGTAAATATTTGAATATTTATACACTCGATAATGCAGATTCTCTCCTTCCGATAATGTAGAATTCTTTCTTATTCACTACATTACTTTACACTAATATTGGACGGACAGGTAGAAGAAAAAAATTGTGAAGGCAGGGAACGGTTTGAATATGTAAAATAAATTGTTAGGATGTAGGATGTAGGGTGTATACCGAAATAAAACGGCTAGCGCTAGATAGGGAATTTTAGAGAGCTGCAGCGAACCAGTCAAATGACTGAATACAAAAAAGAAAAAAAATTATAGAAATTTATTGTCAGATATAACTTTTTAATTTATATTTATTTACAAATACAGTTAAACGTTTAAGAAACAATATAATAATAATAAGCTACCTTAGATAAATTTACTTTTTAGTGATAGAAAAAAACAAGTTCAAAAGTAAGCACAAATGGAGAGAGTATACACGATTCCCACCTGATGCATCCGCTTTTAAAAGTTTTTCCAAACATTTTGTATTATCGAATAACCTAGTAGTTTCTTATAAATATATCGGTTTAGCTGTATCTTTTCATAAAAACAGGTATCAAATTCGTGAAATAAAAACGAATTTTTTTTTTTATACGGCTTATAAAAAGTTATATAAATTTTTGGCAGATAAATACATACAAAACGAAGACTGTAATTTTACTTTTTATCCACTGTAGATATATATATATTTTTTTGTATAGAAAGTTCCCTTCTTTTTTTTCTTTTTTTTTTGTCTTCAGTCATTTGACTGGTTTGATGCAGCTCACCAAGATTCCCTATCTAGTGCTAGTCGTTTCATTTCAGTATACCCTCTACATCCTACATCCCCAACAATTTGTTTTACATACTCCAAACATGGCCTGCCTACACAATTTTTCCCTTCTACCTGTCCTTCCAATATTAAAGCGACTATTCCAGGATGCCTTAGTATGTGGCCTATAAGTCTGTCTCTTCTTTTAACTATATTTTTCCAAATGCTTCTTTCTTCATCTATTTGCCGCAATACCTCTTCATTTGTCACTTTATCCACCCATCTGATTTTTAACATTCTCCTATAGCACCGCATTTCAAAAGCTTCTAATCTTTTCTTCTCAGATACTCCGATTGTCCAAGTTTCACTTCCATATAAAGCGACACTCCAAACATACACTTTCGAAAATCTTTTCCTGACATTTAAATTAATTTTTGATGTAAACAAATTATATTTCTTACTGAAGGCTCGTTTAGCTTGTGCTATTCGGCATTTTATATCGCTCCTGCTTCGTCCATCTTTAGTAATTTTACTTCCCAAATAACAAAATTCTTCTACCTCCATAATCTTTTCTCCTCCTATTTTCACATTCAGTGGTCCATCTTTGTTATTTCTACTACATTTCATTACTTTTGTTTTGTTCTTGTTTATTTTCATGCGATAGTTCTTGCGTAGGACTTCATCTATGCCATTCATTGTTTCTTCTAAATCCTTTTTACTCTCGGCTAGAATTACTATATCATCAGCAAATCGTAGCATCTTTATCTTTTCACCTTGTACTGTTACTCCGAATCTAAATTGTTCTTTAATATCATTAACTGCTAGTTCCATGTAAAGATTAAAAAGTAACGGAGATAGGGAACATCCTTGTCGGACTCCCTTTCTTATTAGGGCATCTTTCTTATGTTCTTCAATTGTTACTGTTGCTGTTTGGTTCCTGTACATGTTAGCAATTGTTCTTCTATCTCTGTATTTGAACCCTAATTTTTTTAAAATGCTGAACATTTTATTCCAATCTACGTTATCGAAAGCCTTTTCTAGGTCTATAAACGCCAACCCACCGGGTTGGTCTAGTGGTTAACGCGTCTTCCCAAATCAGCTGATTTGGAAGTCGAAAGTTACAGCGTTCAAGTCCTAGTAAAGCCAGATATTTTTACATGGATTTGAATACTAGATCGTGGATACCGGTGTTCTTTGGTGGTTGGGTTTCAATTAACCACACATCTCAGGAATGGTCGAACTGAGAATGTACAAGACTAACACTTCATTTACACTCATACATATCATCCTCATTCATCCTCTGAAGAATTATCTAAACGGTAGTTACCGGAGGCTAAACAGGAAAAAGAAGAAGAAGGTCTATAAACGCCAAGTATGTTGGTTTGTTTTTCTTTAATCTTCCTTCTACTATTAATCTGAGGCCTAAAATTGCTTCCCTTGTCCCTATACTTTTCCTGAAACCAAATTGGTCTTCTCCTAACACTTCTTCCACTCTCCTCTCAATTCTTCTGTATAAAATTCTAGTTAAGATTTTTGATGCATGACTAGTTAAACTAATTGTTCTGTATTCTTCACATTTATCTGCCCCTGCTTTCTTTGGTATCATAACTATAACACTTTTTTTGAAGTCTGACGGAAATTCCCCTTTTTCATAAATATTACACACCAGTTTGTATAATCTATCAATCGCTTCCTCACCTGCACTGCGCAGTAATTCTACAGGTATTCCGTCTATTCCAGGAGCCTTTCTGCCATTTAAATCTTTTAATGCTCTCTTAAATTCAGATCTCAGTATTGTTTCTCCCATTTCATCCTCCTCAACTTCCTCTTCTTCCTCTATAACACCATTTTCTAATTCATTTCCTCCGTATAACTCTTCAATATATTCCACCCATCTATCGACTTTACCTTTCGTATTATATATTGGTGTACCATCTTTGTTTAACACATTATTAGATTTTAATTTATGTACCCCAAAATTTTCCTTAACTTTCCTGTATGCTCCGTCAATTTTACCAATGTTCATTTCTCTTTCCACTTCTGAACACTTTTCTTTAATCCACTCTTCTTTCGCCAGTTTGCATTTCCTATTTATAGCATTTCTTAATTGCCGATAGTTCCTTTTACTTTCTTCATCATTAGCATTCTTATATTTTCTACGTTCATCCATCAGCTGCAATATATCGTCTGAAACCCAAGGTTTTCTACCAGTTCTCTTTATTCCGCCTAAGTTTGCTTCAGCTGATTTAAGAATTTCCTTTTTAACATTCTCCCATTCTTCTTCTACATTTTCTACCATATCTTTTTTACTCAGACCTCTTGCGATGTCCTCCTCAAAAATCTTCTTTACCTCCTCTTCCTCAAGCTTCTCTAAATTCCACCGATTCATCTGACAACTTTTCTTCAGGTTTTTAAACCCCAATCTACATTTCATTATCACCAAATTATGGTCGCTATCAATGTCTGCTCCAGGGTAAGTTTTGCAGTCAACGAGTTGATTTCTAAATCTTTGCTTAACCATGATATAATCTATCTGATACCTTCCAGTATCGCCTGGCTTTTTCCAAGTGTATATTCTTCTATTATGATTTTTAAATTGGGTGTTGGCAATTACTAAATTATACTTCGTGCAAAATTCTATAAGTCGGTCCCCTCTTTCATTCCTTTTGCCCAGCCCATATTCACCCACTATATTTCCTTCCTTGCCTTTTCCAATGCTTGCATTCCAATCTCCAACTATTATTAAATTTTCATCTCCTTTTACGTGTTTAATTGCTTCATCAATCTCTTCGTATACACACTCTACCTCATCATCATCATGGGCGCTTGTAGGCATATAGACGTTAACAATCGTTGTCGGTTTAGGTTTTGATTTTATCCTTATTACAATGATTCTATCGCTATGCGTTTTGAAATACTCCACTCTCCTCCCTATCTTCTTGTTCATCACGAAACCTACTCCTGCCTGCCCATTATTTGACGCTGAGTTAATTACTCTAAAATCACCTGACCAAAAGTCGCCTTCCTCTTCCCACCGAACCTCACTAATTCCTACTATATCCACATTCACCCTATCCATTTCCCTTTTTAAATTTTCTAGCCTACCAACCTTTTTTAAGCTTCTAACATTCCACGCTCCGACTCGTAGAATGTTATTTTTTAATTTTCTGGTGACCCCTTCCTTAGTAGTCCCCACCCGGAGATCCGAACGGGGGACTATTTTACCTCCGGAATATTTTACCAAGGAAGGCGCCTCCATTGTTGCTATGTGAAAATGCAGAGAGCCACATTTTCTTGGAAAAAAAGCAGCTGTAGTTTTCCATTGCTTTCAGCTGCGCAGTACTCAGAGGACTGAGTGATGTTGATACGGCCGTTTAAGTCATTGTGACTCACGCCCCTAACAACTACTGAAAGAGCTGCTGCCCTCTTTCAGGAATCATTCCTTAGTCTGGCTCTCAACAGATACCTCTCCGATATGGTTGCACCTTCGGTCCAGCTACTCTGTATCCCTGAACACTCAAGCCCCCTCACCAACGGCAAGGTCTCATGATTCATAGAGGAGGAGAAAGTTCCCAACACATATTAAATAAATATACTAAGGTTGACTGTAATGTATTATACAATATCTAATAATTCGTGGACACCACATGACTTCCTTTTACGCATATTAAATTCCATGTACATATCTTTAAAGGTATGTAAAATGTTATTTCCATTAATTACTTCTGATTTTTTCATATTTTTTTTATTGTTGTTATTGAATAACTGTTTATTGTAAAACTTTTTTAACAATCAGATATTAATAACTATTAATAAATCAATGTATTTAAATTAAAAAATATAAAAATAAAAAAAACGAAAAAAATGAAGAAAATGTTGCAAACAAAGAAGGAATAAAAACATTAAGACAAGATGTTTAATATAAACAGAGAGAAAATTTGATACCTAGAGAACGTGTACACAAATTAAGATCCGAAGAATTATATCAAACCAAAACGCGATTAAATGATTGACAACAAAAAACAAATAAATGAAATGATGATCAACCCCGATTTAGGGAGAATATTTTCCGACAATATCAGAGGAGTAATGAAATAAAAGATAAGAATTTTTTGCAATTTATTAAAGATCGGGCTTGTATGTCTCAGTGTATATGTTGTTCTTGTGAGGGTCTATTTTTCAGTCACTCTGTAGTTAACTTGAATGTAGATAAAATTAAACAGAAATTAAAATAGAAAATCCGAAAATAATGCGATTCTAAATTATAATTTTCAATTAATGTTAAATAATCAGATGTTTCATGAATTTATTACAAATAAATATACGAGGTGCCACAATAAAGTAATGAAACTGATTTTTCTTTGCAAGATGTGGCAACCCTGCAGCTTGCGTAGGCACACCATCTTTGACCTTGGTCTGTAAGCTACTTCTAGTCCAAGCGGCACATTGATGCAACTGCTCGGTCGTGAGTTGTGCTCACTACCTTTTTAGGAGGTAGTGAGTGAAATGGTACCCCGTGGATAGAAGCTTTTTACTGATGAATGTGCAATCTATCACAGTTTGCACGCCAGAAATGTGTTATATTGAGCGAAAAAAAATCCTTATTACCCGACTGAGTCGGAAAGAAATCCACTGCACGTCATGCTACGGGCTGGAATGACTGCTCGTCATTGGTTTGGTCCTTATTTTTTACACAGGATAGTGAATGTACAGACTTATTTAGAAATGTTAGAGGGATGATTATTACCATAGACTCAAGAGAAGGATCTCATGAAACGTGTGCGGTTGCAGCAGGGTGCAAAAAAATCTCGGACTTCTGTTCCGAGATTTTACTAGATTCCCAGGTCGAATAATAAGGAAAGTAATGCGTCATTGGTGCGTGGTTAAAAATGAAAAACAAAAGAATATTTTTTATACATTGAATAACTAAAACAAAAATTCATCTGAAAAAAAGATACCCACTGGAGACGAGTGATATTACCAGAGGAGTGGATAGCATTTTGTGTTTGGTAAGGGAAATTAATGTTTTTGAATAATCTTTCTTACAAAGTTAAATCTGAAACTCATTTATGTAAGCATGGAATATTATACGCATTGTTGTAATTTAGGAACCTCTGTTTACCGTTATTTACCTGTTACCATAAAAATATTATTTACTTCAAATATTCTTCTTACTAATATTATTATTATTTTTTTTTTTTTAAATTAATAGGACAAAATAAATGACGATACATTTTTTTTTTTATTTCTTTCACTTTTACAGAATTAATAATTAATGGAGTAATCCTAATACTAATTATAATATTACTTAACTTAATCGTACTTAATTTAACATTGTTTTATAATACAATTTAATATTTGTTACTTAACTTAATTATACTTAATTTATATTATTTGTAAAAGATGAAAGATTAGGTGTCCACAAGGGTCTTGCCCGTTTTGTGGCACCATCCCTTTTCTATTAATCTTTTTCGTTTGAGTAAAAGGAAAGATAAACAGTTTTATCTTATATAGGAGGATTAGTTTTGGTTCAATTCTGGTGGAAACTTATCTTTTCTGCAGTTAAGTATAGAGAAGATCAATCGTCGTCAAATATTTATGTTTACTATAATAAACCTTTCATCCAGTGCTACCCGTTAAGTTATATATGTAAAAAATCGATTACTATGTTAAGACCGATAGTATAAAGCGTTGTAATTATATGTTTATTGGTATATAATATAATACAAGATTAGTGTTATAAAAGTCTATATATTACTTCGTACAACTGTAAAAGACAACTTATAAAATTTCCGCTTCACAAAACGAGACATTTTGTTATATAGATTAAGACATGTTGTATCCTTTAAAATGTCACTGTAAAAAAAAAATCATTCGAATTTGTTTATAGTATTTTAAATGTAGTATATAAATGAAATAAGAAATAAATATCGACGGTATTAACAAAACATACGATTATTTAGGAATATATATATATATACACAGTTTAATAATAGTAATAATAATAATAACAATAACAATAAAGCTACAATCACTATAAAGGCAGCGATACGAAAAAAGTATCTTTGGCAAAAATATTCACTATCCGCACACATTCTCCCCATTGGTTTGTCTGGCATTTTTTTACTAAGCATAAGACCGAATGTCCGTACCAGAAACGGTTACTGTGCCTCAAAACGGTTTAGCGACCAATATCCTAATTAGCTCCTACAGAACTGCATGAGCGGATAGTCGTGGTGCCATACACCACTCGCTTGGGTGCCCCACCGCTCTCTTGACATATATTATTAAAATGGGTAGGCGCATCCCGTCTACTTACTAAAATATATGATTTGTCAGTAAATTAAAATTTATTCCGTCAAGGACAGCAATTTGTTGCCGCGCCTAGGTCGTTGAACGCCAGAAAGTACCTGTCCACCGCATTATAGCGCTTTGAGCTATATTTGACCGATGGCCAGCCATTCTCGAGGGTTACTTTCACAACAAGCGGTAGTAGTCTTATTTCCCTTAAACTACTGATGGCGGTTGAACAAAGCAACCGCATCAAGGAACTCTCACACGGTCCGACAATGCGGCTCACGCCGCTTATGAGTGATAAATTTTCCCCTTGACCACTAAGTTCCAGGGTGGCCTGAGTTCTGCCCCACCCCCCTCCACAAGAGCTGGGCAGTCGAACATTATATGTTCGTTCCAATGAACCTCCCTGCAGACGCACAGCTGGTCAGCTGCCAGGTGGAACGGAAACAAATATTGGTTCAAATTCGCGTGGTTGGAGAGTATTTGGGCTCCCGTTGCCCTTAAAAACGAACTAGAGGCGTACCATCCCTCAAGTCCTGTATAAATCTATACAAGTATCTATCCGCATCGAGTGGAAATAGTACGTTATCTTATTTTCCGATCACCGTGGCAGCGTCTTGGGCTCTAATTCGCAAGTCCCGGGTTTGAATCCCAGTCAGGCATGGCATTTTTTATACGGTAAAAAATTCCATCTCTATATCATATCCATGCTCACCAACCATGTTAATTTAAACCAATATATGTTTCGGTTCTGTCTGGCTGCTGATGAGTTGTGCGTCTGTGGGGAGGTCTGGTCAAATGAACACCTGATGTTTGACTGCCCTGCTCTTGGCGTGGGGGGGGGGAAGAGACCGGGCCATCCTGGAATTTAGAGGTTAGGGGGAAAATTGGCTACTCAAGCGGTGAGTCAATGTGGCGAGAGCTGCATTGTCAGACCGTGTGGGAGTTGCTGATGCGGTTGCTTTGTTCAAACGGCATCAGTAGTTTGCCTAAGGGAAAAGACTCCTACCGTACTGCTGTGAAAAGCTAACCTAGAAATATATCGCTGACCACTAGCCAATTAGGACGCCAAGCGCTTTAATATGGTGGACAGGTAATAAGATTGGCTTATCAGCGACCTAAGCTTGGCAGCGAACTGCTGTCTAGACGAAATAAATTTTAATTTATGGATGTCATATATATTTTTAGTAGTTGCGCCTACTCATTTTAGCAAATATATGACAGTGAGCGGTTGGGACACGTAAGCCGATATTGCATGGCACCGTGTTTAGTGCGCTCATGCTGTTAGGTAGCTCTAGGAGCTATGTAGGATACTGTTAGACGTTGTTAGGATACTGTGGCACAGACATTTGGTCGTAAAGTTTAGGGCGACCGAAGGGGGCGATGGCGGGAGAAATTCCAAGCAAACCCATATCATATTCCATGCACGAGCTTCAAGCTTATGTCGTGATATCTTGTTTTTAGTACAAAACATGAGAATAATATTTTTTATTACTGACACTGTAATAACGCGGTCCCTGTTTTAGCTGAATAAACTGTAACTAGCTAAGACATATCATAAGAGAAGAAGGATTAATTAAAACAGTGCTATAAAGATGTATGAAAGATACTAAAAACGAAAAGAGAAGTTTAAGGATATATAATGATATTTTTTTTATTTTTATAATACTTACCCGTCATTTCATTAATCGATTTAGTTATCAGGTTATATGGAATAACACTTACTGCCTTAATCGTTATTTTAATTTTATTAATTTATAAATATAGTTTAAAAGTAATTGTTGTTAAAGCGTTCAAAAAAAGAAAAATTCCAAATATAATAAAATAGAATTTAAATATAAACAAATTAAAGAAATGTTAATCTAATTTTAGCTTGGTTGAGATACTCTTGAATAAACATACTTGATTTTTGCCTAAAATTTCAAACGGTACTTTATTTTATATTTGACATCAATTAAATTAAAAGCGACAATAATTATGAATATATTTTTATTTTTAATGTTATCTCGTTTTTCGTTTTCAAAAAAGAGAACGTTGTTTTATTGTCCTGTTCATTTTAATGAGACGTTTTTCAATCGTAGGTTAAATTTATTTTATTTATTTTTATTTTAACGACAACAATAATTTATATGAGTTTTCACTTTATTATTTTAAAATGTATAATAATATCGTTATAAGTGATATCTCATAAACTTACGATAGTTCATATCAAATTAAAAAGAATTTTTAATTCGATTATTCTTAATTCTCGATTCCCGAGATATTACGGTGGCACCCCATTGCATGCTCTCCCCAATTAACGAACGAAAGAATTTGGTGGTCTCAACTGTTGTTGAGACCACCAAATTGACAGGACGTTTACTTTGAGATAATTTTAAAACATATGAAGACAAACTGTATGTTTTAAACAAATATCACTATTTTCTTTTAGTTTTACATGTGAAGTTTTTATTAATGTTATAAATAGGACGAATATGAGACTTTCTGAAGATGGAATTTAATTTCTAGAGCGCTTGAACGTGTCGAATTCAATTGTTGGTAACAGGTTTTTTTTTGTACATTAACTATAATTATATACTATACCAACGGGCCGTGCTTAAAAAAATCATTAGATATTAGCATGACGGCTAGTCTTAAAACGTTTAACTATACAAGTCTTGTATTAATAACAATGGTACAGTAGATAAAAGAAGTATGAAGTTCTTTCACTGCAAATACCTTTGCTGTTCACAAATAAAACTACCCTAACAGTTTACGAATGAAATTTAGTGCACGATCTCTTCCGCGTATAGTCTAACAGTAACTCACCGAACCATTTCATGTTTTCATATGCTGGAATTAGTTTTGACGTCAAAATTTTGTCGTCAATTCTCCTGTACAGAATTCTAGTTAAGATTTTTGATGCACGGCTAGTTAAGCTAATTGTTCTGTATTCTTCACGTTTATCTGTTGCTGCTTTCATTGGTATCATGACTATAACACTCTTTTTGAAGTCTTACGGAACTTCCCCTTTTTCATAAATATTACACACCAGTTTGCATAATCTATCAATCGCATCCTCACCTGCACTGCGCAGTAATTCTACAGGTATTCCGTCTATTCCTAGAGCCTTTCTGCCATTGAAATCTTTTAATGCTTTCTTAAATTCTGATCTCTGTATTGTTTCCCCCCTTTCATCCTCTTCGACTTCCTCTTCTTCCTCTATAACAGCATTTTATAATTCATTTCATCCGTAAAACTCTTCAATTTATTCCATCTCTCGACTTTGCCTTTCGTATTATAAATCGGTGTACCATCTTAATTTAATAATTTATTAAAATTAAAAAAAAAATTATTGAAATGTATTATTAATAATAATAATAACATCAATCAATGACTACAGTAAACAAGCAATAAATAAATTTTTTTTTTTTATATTTTAACAATAAATTTATTTATGATTACATAATTTATTAAATAGTAATTTCTTTTTTTTAATTAAAAAAGAAATGCTTACTTTACATATTTTATTTTATTAAGATTTATTTTTCTGTCATGTAAAAATTTACGTATAAAATGAAGTAAATTTAATGGTAGTTGGTATATATATATATATATATATATATATATAATGAATGATCTCTTTCTTATTAGGAAGAAAAGATATTACCTTTTTATTTTCAGTGTAAATTTTATTAAACAAAATATGATATCTTAATAGTAAAATTATATTCTTCGTTTTTTTCAATTTAGAGCCAAGTAACCTTTCTTCTTTTATTATAAATTATTCGAAAACATTTATTTCATGAGAAATTGTATTAATGATTTTTTTACCTCTTTGTACGAAGTAAAGGAAGTATTGTAATCGCGAAAAATTTCGGTTTTCAGATTTCAACGGAAATATCCATTTTGATCATCCTTGAATCGGTTTGACTAGTGACGTCTGTATGTACGTACGTATGATAACTCAAAAACGATTAGCCGTAGGATGTTGGATTTAGGACTGTTGTAAGATGTAGTTGTGTACTTCCCCTTTTGATTGTATTTGACTGGACCAAAAGTGTCGAAAAAAGGCAAAATTTTTTATAATTGCAGTAATATGCCCTTATCGAGAAATGGCTGGCCATCGGTAAAATATAGCTCCAAGCTGTATGATATGGTGGATAGGTACTTGCTGGCGTTCAACGAACTAGGCGTGGCAGCAAATTGCTGTCCTTGACGGAATAAATTAAAATTTATCGGTAGGTCATATATTTTACTGTGTACTCAGGATGCGCCTACCCATTTTAGTAATATATGACAAATGAAAGGTGGGACACGCAAGCGAGTGGTGTAGGGCACCACGCTTATTTCGCTCACGCAGTTAGGTAAGCTCTAGGAGCTAATTAGGATATCGGTCGTTAAACAGTTTTGAGGAACAGTAGCCGGTTGTGGTACGGACATTCGGTCTTATGCTTTAGGGTGACCGAATGGCGTAGTGGTGGGAGAAATTACAGACAAACCAATACGAGGCATATTCATAAAGTAAGGGCCGTTGGTCATTAAAAAACATTAACTCGTGAGAAAAGATCTTTACTTATAGTTTACTACATATCTACTTCACTTTTCTACATAATTGCCATTCAGTTCTTAGCATATTTCTTAACGCCGTACCACTTTCTTAAACATCGCTGAATAGAAATTCGCCGCCTAGGAATTGAACTGTTTGACCACGGCAGTCTTCATTTCTTTGTCGTTGTCCTCCAAGGGTTCCTGTTTAGGTATTGGATCGGTTGGAGGTAGGCGTATCGGCATCGTGCCACGGTTATACTGGTATTGTTTGTAATTCGCTTTGAGGCTTCCGCTGGTGGGGGTGATCGCGCCGCCGGGGTATGGTATCCTGTGCGACCGGGGGCGTGGCTTAAATGGGGGAATGTCACGCGAGACACCATGATGGCACCGGGTGGGGGTGCGGCGTTTATCCCCGGCTCCTGTGCGGATCGGAGTGAGATTACGTTCCCCTTGTTAGGTGACCTAAATCGGTCGACTTATTTGGGTGTAGGTCTGAATTTCTATGTCGCGTAAAACATCATTTTGATCGGTATGAGTGTAGCACTGATTTAACTTTATACTCGTCGTTTTTTGAGGCGTTCACAGTCACGAACTGTGCTGTTAAATCTGGACTAAGCGCGGGGTTCGTGCTTCCGCGGTTTCGGTCGGTTAGTTTGAGGGAATCATATTAGGTTGGATGTGAAGATGTCCGTTTGAGGCCTACGTGAAGACGAAATTTGATATGTATTTTACTGATGCAAACGTAATCAGTTCGAGGGTCTAAAGACGATTTCCGTTAGAGCCCCTCAGGGCTTGAAACGGAGGGGATGAGTGTGGCTACCGGTAACGTCACAAGGTGGGTGTTTTCTTCCTACGGGGTTTGGGATGTTCACCAAGTCACTTTTTCAAATGCAAGAAGAGAAAGTAGTCGTTAGGTACAAGGTCGAGACTGTACGGAAGATGGTCAAAAAGTTCCCAACGAAAATCATGAATCTTCTTGTCGGTTAAGGCAGTGGTATGAGGACGCGCGTTGACGTATAGGGAGATTATGTCGGACCTCAGTTTCCCGGGTTGTCGATTTTGGATCACACGCCTCAGTTTGGTAAGCGTTTCGGCAGTACACGTCAGCTGTAATTGTGGATCCACGTTCCATGATATCATCCAAAATGACGCCCTTTTCGTTCTCAAAAACGGTAGCCAACATTTTTTGACACTAGTACGGAGATTTGGTTAGCTGGCATTTCTCCCGCCACCACCCCATTCGGTCGCCCTAGAGCATAGACCAAATGTACTGTGCCAATAAACGGCTACTGTGCCTCGAAACAGATTTGCGACCTCGTTACCTAATTGCTCCTAATGAGCTCCTATCTTGCGTGAGCGGTTAAGCTGGGCGCCATACAGCACCCGCCTATGTGTCCCTACCGCTCACTTGTCACACTAAAACTAAATCGGGGAGGCGCACCCCTTGTTACAATTAAAACAATAAAGTTACAAGTTAAAAGGACGGCAATTTAAACCACAACGCCTCGGTCGCTGTTTGCCAGCTAGTGTCTGTCCACCATTTAAGCGCTTGGAGCTTTATTGGCTGATGGCAGCCATTATTTCCAGGAAGGTTTTCCACCGACACGCCACAGGAATCATCAAATCCCCATAAATGTAAACCTAAACTACCGATGACATCGGTAGTTTAGGTTTAAACATCGCACACGGTCCGACAATGCGGCTCACGCCACATTGATGCCGTTTATGAGCGGCCAGTTTTCCCCCTGACCTCTAAGTTCCAGGGTGGCCCGGTCTCTGGCCCCCCCAAGAGCAGGGCAGTCGAACATTAGGTGTTCGTTCGACTGGACCTCCCCACAGACGCACAACTCATCAGCCGCTAGGCGAAACCTGAACAGATATTGCATCAAATTCACGTGGTTGGTGAGCACTTGGGCACACGCCGCCCTTAAAAATGAATTCGAGGCATACCATCCCCCAGATCCTGTATAAATCTATACAGAGATCTTCCCTTAGACGTGGTGTGCCATTCATGCTGCCTCCATCGCGAGGCCCCAAAGCCTCTTCCGCAGGCGGGAAATGGGCAACTGTTCGAAATTTAGACCCGGTGCATTGTGATCACCGTTCCGTTCCGGTTCTAGCCCGGCCCGAAACCGTATCCCAAATACCTCGGTTTCCCGACCTCTTCGCAACTTCCACATGGCTGCTCGAACTTTCACGGAGATTATTTAGTACGGAGATTATTTAATGTTTTCGGTTTTGAGAAAGTCGAATGGTGCCGCTGTTTCCATTTTGTGTTGGTGTTGGATATCCACATCTCATTGCCCGCAACAATGTGGGAAAATAAATCATCTCCATCTCGTCGCTAGCGGTCCAAAAACGGTTGTCCACTGCACATTATTTGTTCTTTGTGTTGGTCGGTGAGCATTTTCGGTTCCCACTTTGCACACAATTTGTGATATCTGAGCTTTTCTATCGCAATCGTGAAGATAGAGGTATGTCCAACGTACGTAAATTCGTCAACCAGAGTACTAATCGTCAATCGCCGATTACATCGCAGTTGTCCGTTCACTTCTTCAAAGATTTTGTCGGTCTGAATACCGGGCCTAACACTCCGCTCTTCGTTATGCATATTTGTGCGGTCATTTTTAAGGTCTCGACACCGTTGTCTAAACTTTTCTTCGTTCATTATTGTAGGTTCGTACACTAGATACAATTCCCGATGAATTTCAGCAGCTGATGATCCTTTTTCATCAAAAATCGAATCACAGCGCGCATTTCATAACTGGTGGGAGAAACGGTTGTTGAGGACATTTGGATCTGCATTCACCGGTAGGCAAATGACTACTAAATTAAAACAATAACTACACTGGCTTTGTAAATAGACCATAGATGGCCCTGCATGCGTGAAACTGTGTTCAGACCCGATAATATCTAAAAAACGCCGACAGTCCTTACTTCATGAATATGCCTCGTGTACATATATATATATATATATATATATATATATAAGATTTCAAACTGTAGTGGAGTAGTATGTAAATACGTTTTTAGCGTATCTATTTTATAATATCGTGGAAAAGTTTTAAGAAAAAAAAATGTAATTTTAAGAAAATATTTTACTTAAAAGAAAAATTTAACAGAATTTTTTTTTGCATGTTGGCAGCGCTGAGAAATAAAGACTTATATCCAAAGTGATTGACTAAAAAGTTTAAAATCTCTTTGTTTTAAAGTATATTTTTTTTTATCACTATGGTATGAAAGTTATGAAATAAGAACAGGCTTATCCTCAGATACTTTTACCGGATTTACTTTTAGGAACATTCTCTTTCGTTCCAGGAGTTTTATTAAAAAAATTATCTTTATCAAACAACAATAATTTAAAAAAAAATTTAAATTAATACAAATTTATAAGAAGGCTACCAATAGTAATAATAATTTTATTATTATTAGACATGCAATAATAACTTATTTTCTCACAATTAAATTCTCTACAAATTGTGTTGCACTAGCAATTTAAAGAGCTTACTTCACATCAAACCTATAAGATTGTTTAATATTCCATTTCATTATTAAAAACTATAATTAAATTCCATTAAAAAATACCTTTATATATTTAAATACCTCGTTTTTTTTTAAATTTTTAAACATGTTCACAATTTGTTTTTGTACATTTTAAATTACTTACAAACATAAAATAGATTCCTTTTAAACTTAATATTATTCCTTTTGAAACTAACAAAGTTACAACGGTTATCGATAGGGAACATTGCATGTAGATTTGCTACCCGTCGCGTTCACAAAGTAAAGAAGTATGTATTGATTCAAATGGGTTCTCCCAACAGCGATAAATACGTTTTCTCAAAGCAAACTAAATCGTGCGATTCCATTTCTTTACATCGCAAAGTTTTCAAAGCAATGAAGCCTTTATAGATCTTTAAAGCTTGTTTCACACATTCTCTAGTCATGCGCACATGTTCACAAAGTTAACCTCGTAACATAATAAAATTATATCTACTATTAGTAACATTCTATATATATATATATATATATATATATATATATATAAATACATACGACTAGTGATATTTATAACATTAAAGATTATACATTTTTGGCAGTTTTTCAAAGTGTAATCAAGATATGGTTTATACAAAGTGGTTTAGTTAAATTATCTTTTATATGTAAATTGTTTTTAGAATATTATTAAAGCAAGCATATGCAAACGCATAAGCATAATTAAATATATAACACTTTTTTTAATATATATTATTATATATATAACTAGCCGCTCGGCCCGGCTTCGCGGACCTTCCAGCCAGGCCTCGCTTCGCTCGGCGCTTTGGTTTTTCAGGTTTCCAAAGTTTTTTTTTCAACTGGAAAATTTTTGACGTTATCAACTTTACTCCAAGTTAAGAGCTTAATGTTTTTAGAAAAAATTTTATGCAGTTTAGATACGTTATCTGATAACAGAAAATCCATTTTTTTTTTTTAATTTACCGACACGGGGGCTGCGTCCCCAAACCCCCCTCATAAAATAACTCCCATATAACAACTGTGAAAACAATTTCGGTAGATAATTCGGAAAAAACAACGTGAGGGAATTGAGGAGGGTGAAACCCCTTCTCAATTCCTCAACTTCTAATGTTTGCATACAGTCTGGAAAAATAACTTCAATTTTTTTACATGAATCATTTTTAAATAAATACAATACTATTCTTAGTTAAGGTTCATTTTTACTCGGCTATCCTTTGTTATAAATTTTCAACCTAAATTTTGTAACTGAAAATTTTGGGACTCAATTTAAACGCTTTTATAGTTTTACATTTAATTTAAATAACTTAACTTGAAAAATTTATGGATTAGAGACTACGAATTCTAAATTTTTCAATGCTACACGGATACTTTTCATGGAAATTTATAAAAATTACAAAAAACATAATCAAGAATAACTTGGATTCCATAATAACACTTAAGGACTATAATTAAGAAAATCATTAATAACAAAGCAATTAAATATTCCTTAACTATTGTAGTGCTTTCAAATACACAGTATTTTTCGTTTTTCCTTCAGGCGCGTACACAGTAGATCCGTGGGGTTACCAACTCGCGAGCAAGCCGCATACCCACAAGCCCGTGTGAAAGCATGGATTTTGCAAATGGACACCACACACTTGAAGCGATTGCCCTTGAAATTTGTTAATTGTCATAGCAAAAGCAATCCGTACGAGAAACCTCAAGCGTCTCAACTCGAAAGGAGTCTTGTTTGAATCCAGTGGGATAAGTGGCAATAAAACGTCCTTTCCTTTGTATTTTCCGACCAAAATTGTGGCTTCAATGACATTATTCATCAAGCGCTTGACTGCTAACCTAGTCCCGCTGCAAAGTCTGGGTGGATTGATGTTTCGCAGCAGTATGATAGGTACTCCGATTTTCAACGTTAGAACATGTGGCGGCATACCGGGTAAGTCAAGCGAATTGAGAAATTCAATGGGATAATTGAAAAGTTCATCTTGTTCCTTAACTCTGTACGTTTTCGCCTGTCCAGGTATCATTTTCAAAATACGTTCATTGATATAATTCACGTCGAGATTTTTGCCTGCCAATGTAGCACGTTCGCTTAAGTTTCAATTGATTTTCTAAATCGATTGAAAATTAATCAATTCAATGTTGAAAAAAAATGTTAGGTAATTATTAAATTTTTCTTTAAAAATCAAAATCATTTTCAAAATTAAACGCCAAATCGCATGAAAGAAATAGATAGCCTACGTTAAAAATAATTTCATACGACTCGGCCATTGTAAAAACCTAATTTCTCGGCCACCTCTGATTTAAATTTCCTACCAGCAATATAAAGAATCTACAAAAAACTACTTTGCTATTATCACAATCGTTAAATATCGTCAAAATTGGAACTCGAATCCGTATCGAATTGAAAAAAACAAACTAAAATCACATGAAATTTAACTTTTAAAGCGTGCGAACAAATGAATCCAATCTTGTCAAAATGGTAAAAAGTAAATTTAAGGCCGATAACTCGCAACCGTTATGTCGGAGGTCCAAAAAAATTAGCCTATGTTCACCGCAGGGCTTCAAAGTGAAGGTGTGCAAAGTTTTAGACAAATCTGTCCGGTAGATCTCGAGTTAAGTTGGAACAGACAGACAAACTAACATTGATTTATATATCTTTATGCACTTCTCTTAACATTATTTCATATTTTTACTTCCTTGTAAAAAAATTTAGGTTTCAAATTTAAACGGAAATATTCTTTTTCACCATCCCTGAATCCATTTTGACTAGTTTCAGCGTGACGTCTCTACGTATGTATGTATCTCGCATACCTAAAAAACGATTAGCCGTAAAATGTTGAAATTTTGAATTTAGGACTATTGTAACATCTAGTTGCGCATCTCCCGTTTTGATTGCAATTGAATGAACCAAAAGTATCCAAAAAAAGCCTAAAATCGAAACGAAATTGGATTTTGGACTTTTTTGTTAACTGTATTAATAAGCCCTCATTGAGAGCAACGATTTGTCATAATTGGTTCTTATGTTCATTGGTTTCACAGTTATAATCGAATAAAACTTTAATTAATGAAATATTTTTATCTTACAAGGGAAGGCAATATCGATTCGAATCAAATTTCATTTCCTACTTAAACCGTGGCCTTGAAAAGTCCAAGAAAAAAATTTCCTGGCGTAGCATCTTCACTAATTTTATCTACGAGCCACCACTGCTCAAACTATTTGAGCAATTTATTGTTGAACGTGTTTAAAGCGTTTACAGACGCGGAATTAAAGGCTTAGCAGTACAAAACAGTTTTTTCGCAAATTCATTTAAAAAAATTCATATTACCATATTACTATATCTGATTTTTCAACATTCATTATTTTTATTGTGTGTGACGTAAATTAAACCCCAACGTCGTCATGTATGACAGTACATAAATAATTCCAGGATATTTTTTTTGCCTTAAAATAAAATTTACAGCGTTAAAGAAACTATTAACTAAATATGATACATACAATTACATGCATAGAGGATGGATTTTATCGAAGCGACCTAAAGATTTTACATATTAATATAGCGTAAAGAACACTCATTCTAAGTACATCTATAAAAACCAACCGGGTTGGTCTAGTGGTTAACGCGTCTTCCCAAATCAGCTGATTTGGAAGTCGAGAGTTCCAGCGTTCATGTCTTTGTAAAGTCAATTATTTTTATACGGATTTGAATACTAGATCGTGGATACCGGTGTTATTTGGCGGCTGGGTGTCAATCACACATGTCAGGAACGGTCGAACTGAGACTGTACAAGACTACACTTCATTTACACTCATACATATCATCCTCTGAAGAATTATCTAAACGGTAGTTACCGGAGGCTAAACAGGAAAAAGAAGAAAAAAAAAGTACGTCTATAAAGTTAAGTCAGATAACAGTACTTTTGGTAGCTACACAGAATGCAAAAAAAACCATTAGGATTTATGAATAAGGGAGAGACGATGAAACACGGAAAGAAAAAATTAAATAAAACTGAAATTAATGTCAAAAGAATATAATAAAATGGAACGTAATGAATTATGGTTTATGAATTGATGGATAATACTCAGTCGATGCAGTTTAAATTCAAATCACATAATATCACCAAATCCATATCCAAAGTCCAATTTTTGTGTTTTTTTTTTTGTTTTCAGTTATTTGACTGGTTTGATGCAGCTCCCCAAAATTCCCTATCTAGTACCAGTCGTTTCATTTTGGTATACTCCTACATTTTACTTCCCTAAAAATTTATTTACATATTCCAACCGTTGCCTGCCTGTACAATTTTTCCTTTCTACCTGTTCCACTAATATCAAAGCGACTATTCCACGATGCCTTAATATCTGGCGTATAAATCTGTCTTTTCTTATAACTATATTTTTTCAAATGCTTCTTTCGTCATCAATTTTCCGCAACACCTTTTCATTTGTTTATTTATCCACCCATCTGATTTTTAACATTCTCCTATAACACCACAATTCAAAAGCTTCTAATCTTTTCATCTCAGGTACTCCGTTCGTTTATGTTTCACTTCTATATAAAGTTATGCTACAAACACATACTTTTAAAATGTTTAAATTAATTTTTGATGTAAACAAATTATATTTCTGAATGAAGGCTGGTTTCGCTATTCGGCATTTTATATCGCTCCTGCTTCGTCCATCTTTAGTAACTGTACTTCACAAATGACAAAATTTTCTACTTCCGTAATATTTTCTCTTCCTATTTTTACATTCAGTAGTCCATGTTCATTATTTCTACTACATTTCATTACTTTCGTTTTGTTCTTGTTTATTTTCATGCGATATTTCTTGCGTAGGAATTCATCCATGCCGTTCATCGTTCCTTCTAAATCCTTTTTACTCTCAGCTAGAATTACTATATCATCGGCAAATCGTAGCAATTTTGTTTTTTCACCTTGTACTGTTAATCTGGATCTAAATTGTTTTTTAACATCATTAACTGCTAGTTCGACATAAAAATTAAAAATTAACGGGGATAGGGAACATCCTTGTTGGACTCCCTTTGTTATCACAGCTTCTTTCTTATGTTCTTCGATTATTACTGTTGCAGTTTGGTTCCCAAAAATGTTAATAAATGTACTATTTCTATACTTAAACCCTAAAATTTTTAAAAACATTTTATTCCAGTCTACGTTATCGAATGCCTTTTCTAGGTCTATAAACGCCAAGTATGTCGGTTTGTTTTTCTTTAATCTTCCTTCTACTATTAATCTGTGCGCTAAAATTGCTTCTCTTGTCCGTATACTTTTCCTGAAACCAAATCGGTCTTCTAACACTTCCACTCTCCTACGGTAGATCATCTCCTTGGACTGTAATTTTTTGGTTGTTCTGTGAACCAGAACAGCTATCTTCACATGATTATTACGCGGTTGGTTCAAGAATTAATGACAAGAGGTTTAGGTGACGTCGTTTCACTTTAACGAGACGGCGTTCCACCGCATTTTGCTGGGAGTGTCCGTACACGGCTAAATAAACTGTTTCCAAACCAATTATTGAACCTTGAACCTTTTTAACATGTCATTCACAATAATTATTAATTTTAACCAGACGTAAATGTTGAAATATACTGTTTTTTTTTTTATCTACATATCTAAATGTATTATGCTATTAATATGTAATGGGACTTTTCGCGTAGAAAATAGTAGTATTATGGAGTGCAGTTTTCAGTTTATCGATATGATTTATTCAACTTAACCTTTGATCAATAATTACGCCCTAAATGTTTTATTTTTTAATCCTTACACAATTATTACAAAATTTAATAAAATTTTCAGTACAATCCATCCGAATATTTGATCTCCTTACCTGTACAAAAAATAATAAATCTAATCGCAGAGCTCAAAATAATAAACTTAAAAGATAAGAATGATTTTTATTTAAACAATATTAATGAAGACGCATCTCTTATTTAGAATGTGAAGCATTACCCAGGTGATTCCAGGAATAAGGATAATATCTTATTGAAACAGCAAGGATCTTATAAATATGAAATGAATCCTTTAGTTCTAAGTAGAAGGATTTAAAGCAACTAATGTAATATTTATTCACGTCTAACTTATTACTAACGTCTATTTTCTTACCGCTAATATACTCTTAGTTTTATATTCTAATCAATAAGAGAGCTGTTATTAACAAAGTTATTATCACCGTTTTATAAGTATATTTAATATTTAAAAACCGTTGTTTTTGTTAACAAATAAAATTTTACGAATTTCCTTCATTGAAAGTTACATATTCATTTCATAAGACTAAACTTAAAAAGTTAATTTTATCTATAATAGGAAAATAAAATAGATGTATGTTTACCAAAATATATAATCCAATATTTAAATGAGTACCGTATATCCCAATGTACCACGACCACAATTTTGTCGAGAATGACGGTACAAAAATATAATATATTTAGGATATTAAGGTTTAAAATTTTGGTAAAATAGACGGAGCATACAGGAAAGTTAAGGAAAATTTTGTGATACATAAATTAAAATCTAATAATATGTTAAACAAAGATGGTACACCGATTTATAATACGAAAGGCAAGGTCGATAGGTGGGTGGAGTTGTACGGAGGAAATGAATTAGAAAATGGTGTTATACAGGAAGAAGAGGAAGTCCAAGAAGATGAAAGGAAAGAAACAATACTGAGATCTGAATTTAATAGAACATTAAAATATTTCAATGCAAAAAGGCTCCTGGAATAGACGGAACACCTGTAGAATTACTGCGCAGTGTAGGTGAGGAAGCGATTGATAGATTATACAAACTGGTGTGTAATATTTACGAAAATGGGGAAGTTCTGTCAGACTTCAAGAAGACGGTTATAGTCATGATACCAAAGGAAGCAGGAGAAGATAAATGTGAAAAATACAGAAAAATTAGCTTAACTAGTCATGCATCAAAAATCTTAATTAGAATTCTGTACAGAAGAATTGAGAGGAGAATGGAAGAAGTGTTAAGAGAAGACCAATTTGGTTTCAGAAAACGTATAGGGAAAAGGGATGCAATTTAGTGCTCATATTAATAATAGAAGGAAGATTAAAGAAAAACAAACCAATACACTTGGCATTTATATACTTAGAAAAGGCATTCGATAATGTAAACTGAAATAATATATTCAGCATTTTAAAGAAATTTAGGGTTAAAGTACAGAGATAGAAGAACAATTGCTAACTTACAGGAATCAAACAGCAATAGTAATATTTGAAGAACATAAGAAAGAAGCCGTAATAAGAAAGGGAATCCGACAAGGATGTTCCCTATCCCCGTTACTTTTTAATCTTTACATAGAACTACCAGTTAATGATGTTAAAGAACAATTCAGATCCGTAGTAACATTGCAAGGTGAAAATATAAAGCTGCTACGTTTTGCTGTTGATATAGTAATTCTAGCCGAGAGTAAAAAGGATTTAGAAGAAACAATGAACGGCATGGATGAAGTCCTACGCAAGAAATAGCGTATGAAAATAAACAAGAACAAAACAAAAGTAATGAAATGTAGTAGAAATAACGAAAATGGACCACTGAATGTAAAAAAGTAGGAAGAGAAAAGAATATAGAGGTAGACGAATTTTGTTATTTGGGAATTAGAATTACTAAAAATGGACGAAGTAGGAGCGATATAAAATGCCGAATAGCACAGGCGAAACGAGCCTTCAGTTAGAAATATAATTTGTTTATATCAAAAATTAATTTAAATGTCAAGAAAATATTTTTGAAAGTACATGTTTGGAGTGTCGCTTTATATGGAAGTGAAACTTGGACGATCGGAGTATCTGAGAAGAAAAGATTAGAAGCTTTTGAAATGCGGTGCTATAGGAGAATGTTAAAAATCAGTTGGGTGGATAAAGTGAGAAATGAAGAGGTATTGCGGCAAACAGATGAAGAAAGAAGAATTTGGAAAAATATAGTTAAAAGAAGAAACAGATTTACAGGCCACATATTAAAGTATCCTGGAATGGTCGCTTTAATATAGGAGGGACAGGTAGAAGGGAACAATTGTGCAGACATGCAACGTTTGGAATATGTAAAGCAAATTATTAGGGATGTAGGATGTAGGGTGCATACCGAAATGAAACGATTGGCACTAGATAGGGAATCTTGCAGTGCTGCATCAAACCAGTCAAATGACTGAAGACAAAAAAAAGGTTTCACATTGGTGATGATAATCATTAAACTTTATATATATATATATATTAATCAATCCATGTAGAATTAAAATACAAACTCATTCTTTTTACTCCAATGGTACACATCCAGTGAAATAAAACGATGTAGAAAAAAATCTGATGTGGACACCACATTGACACCTATTAAGTCACAGATATACACTTTTGCTGCATTTCATTTAAACCTATTTCATTTGAAAGTGAGATACGATCCTCCAATTCTTTAACAAAATGGACAGTTACACATTCTGTGAAATATTAGTTTTTATTAACATCAAATATTTACACAATTATTAATTCAACAGTCTTCCGTGACATATTAGGACAGAGTAAAAGTCCCTCTATTACTCATATTACTAGATCAGTATTATTTGTATGCAAATAGCATTGTCAGCAACCTGAGTTGCTGATTAACAAATTTTCAGTTTTCTGATGTGTCGTATAAGTAAAAGTTAATAATAATTAAACTATACCGTTTAGTGAACTCCTGTTTTACAGTGTAAAATATTCAGTTTTTTATAATTTGATTATTTGGTGAACAATCAAAAATAAAACAGAAACAGTCATACAGGAAAGAAACACGAAGAAATATATCTCAAAAATAAGTTAAATCAAAAGTTAAAACCAAAGAAGGAATAAAAATATTTAGGTAAGATGAAAAATATAAAGAGGAAGAAAACGTTAAGACAAAGGAAAAGATAAAAAGATTTAGAGAGGATGATGAATATAAAGAGAGAGAAAATTTGAAAACTAGGTAACGTGTACAAAAATTAAGATCAGAAGAATTATATCAAACCAACGAGCGATTAAATGATCGGCAACAACAAACAAATAAATGAAATGATGATCGACTCCGATTTAGGGAGAATATTTTCCGACAATATCAGAAGAGTAAGGAAAGAATTTTTTGCAATTTATTAAAGATCGATTATGTATGCTTCAGTGGATATGTTGTTCTTGTGAAGGTCTATTTTTCAGTCACTCTGTTCTTAACTTAATGTAAATAAAATTTAACAGAAATTAAACTAGAAAATTCAAAAATAATACGATTCTAAATTATAATCTCCAATTAATATTAAATAATCAGATGTTTCACCAAATCTATTATATATACACACGAGCGTACTCCGTCGCGACTTCGCTCACAATATAGTAACTTCACTCGCAATGCTTTTTTAATATAAACAATTTAAGATAAACAAAAAATTTATTACAATACCAAATCTAGCATCTCAATCGCGGCTTTGCCCGTGTTCTATGGTTACTTGCGGATTCCGTCACGATCAGAGGGTCACGGTTCGCTTCGCTCTCTCTTCCCGTTTTCTCCCGTTTCCCTTTCCTTCTCCCGTTCCTCTTTCCTTTTTTCTGTTTTCCCTTTCGATTTCCTTTTACCCGTTTTCCCATTTTCTTTTTTCCATTGTCCCCTTATTCCCTTTTACCTTTTCCGATTTTTCCCTTTCTCCCTTCTTCCCCGATTTTCGATGAATTTCGTTATAGGTTCATTTTGCCGCTAAGCAGAAATTACGGTAAAATTCTTTGTTATTCCTAATTTAAAAACAAAGCCTTTTCCGGACATAAGTTTATTATGAACTTTTTTCATTATTTTAAGCAGAGAAATACAGATGTATTAATTAAATACAGATTTAAGGGTATTGTTCTGGAACACTCACACACTCATTCTTTCGCTCTGCGCGCGCACACGATGTATTAATATTACTTATTTGACAGATGTAATGAATTATTTCATTTCCATGTTTTATCTGCGCATTTAATTTCAACCAATTTTTTTGCATCTGACATCATCAATTATTTGCTTTACATGTTCTAATTTTTTAATTTAATTATTTATTTATTTTAAATTTAATTTAATATTATTTTATTTTATTTATTTAATCCCTTTCCTCTTCCCCGTTTTCCCTTTTTCCCTTCCTGTTTCCTCTTTTTCCCCTTTTCCCTTTCCTTTTCCCCCTTTCCCACTTTTTTCTTTTTTCCATTTTCCCCTTCTTCCCTTTCACATTTTTAGATTTTTTCCTTTTGCCCTTTTCCGATTTTTCCTTTTCTCCCTTCTTCCCCGCACGTTAATCGGTCCAGTAGTTTTTTAGTCTATAACGGACACACATATCGGAAACATTGCAATGGAATCGTAAAATATTTAGTATAGCTTACGTTGCTTTTACGTCCTATAGATAGCTCTGTTAACAAGAAATTTAGTTTTTTTTCGATTTGAACCCCTTAAAATCAAAATTTCGCAAAATCCTTTCTTAGTGCATACCTACTTAAAGATACGAAAGTACCCTGAAAATTTCAAGTCTCTACCTATAATAGTTTTGGTTGTACGTTGATTATGAATCAGGACATTCTCTTTTATATAAGAGATAAATAATAATGCCTATTAAATTACATACATTTTTAAAACTATAATATATTTTATTTCACTAATAACTTCTGATTTTTGGTTTTTATTGTTATTATTGAATTATTTACTGTAAAATATTTTCACAATCACGGGTTACTAATTATTAATAAATCAGTATATTTAAACTAAATCAAAAAGAAAAGCAGATGAATTCTGATTCATACTGATTTGCCTTCTCTTGTAAGATCCAAATATTTCATTAATTAAAATTTTATTTGGCTATAACATTGGAACCGATGAAAATACATACCTTTTATGATATATCGTTGAAAACATCTCAATAAGGGCTTATTAATGCAGTTAAGAAAAATTCTATTTTTTTGGATTTTGTTTTTTTTTAAACACTTTTGGTTCAATCGATTGCTTTTTGATTGATGTTTTTGAGTTATATGAGATACGTGCATACGTAAGTACGTACGTACAGATGTCAAAACCGAAACTTGTCAAAATTGGTTCAAAGAGTGAAAATGAATATTTCTGTGAAATTTGAAAACCGATTCGCGATTACAATACTTCCTTTATTTTGTACAAGGAAGTAAAAATAACAATATTCGGTGATGTTGACAATATTTTCGGACGGGGAAAAAATTCCCCGGTATGTAATTTTTAAAAGAAAACTTCTGTACTAAATGATGAAAAATTTTCACTCGATATTTTAGTGCGAGTACGAGAAAAGGGATGGATGAATGGATGAGTACTGGACCGAATTAAATGCGTCAGAAACCGTAGACCAGGCGCTTTATTACGAAAACCTTTTGTACTTGTAATGAGCATTTGTATAGTTCATACGATCGATGATATAAAGGGAAGACTGATTGCTAGAAAGTGCGATCAGTTTATTATTCCCAGTGGAATAATATCTATTCTTCATCCTATAGATATCTGCGTAAATCGAACATTTATAACTAAACTTCGTTTTAAAATAATTTATCGGATAATATCTTGTATAGATAATTTTAATTAATACTTTTATCGAGTACTGTGCCAGTTTAAAAATAAATAAATAAAATTTATACGCTGTGTAAATGTCAAAATACACAATATCTTTTAACACGAAGGCAAGTAAAGGTTTTAAATTATGTATATTATCAGTTATGTATAACTTTTAATTCAAATTTATGTAAAAAAATATACACGGTTGTTAACAAAGAATGGCAACTCTTAAATAAACATTGCAAATGTTAAAGAAAATAGAAATTTAGTAAATTCTACTAATTTGAAACGATGAATTTTCAGTATAAAATCACTATATTCCAAGCACCGTGAAACTTTTATTGGGAAAACTCAAAAAGTTTGGGTTAGGGTAAATTATGAATATTATTTTATAAGGTATTAAGAAACAAAAGTTTTGATGTAAAAAAGCTTTTTGAGTTACGATGACCGTAAACAAACTACAGACATTTAATGTTTTTCTAACTTTTCACCAGTACTTAATTAATTATGCGGCAGTGAAAAAAATAAAAATAAAAAAATAAAATTTAGTAAATATACGTACCTCAAAACGATCGGTTTGTTAACACTATTTGCGGTTTACAAAAAGTCAATTTTAAAACAAGATGTAGGAAATATTAAATAGGCGCCATTTTGGTAAGGATATTCGTAGCACAAAGCTTTATTTCAATGACAGTTAAAAAAATTGGGTGGGACTGTATGGGGCGCATGGCCGTTGGTTTAACGGAAAACGATATAGACCTTGGATGAAGATCCTGCGAGCTACAGACCGACCAAATTATCTGTAGAATTAAAACGGAGAGCCACCATCGTATTTTTTGAACAAAACAAAAAGTCTACGATGGAAAATTTTAGGTCAAGTAAAGCGGTGGCAGAGGCCGTCCTGCTTGTTGCAAGGGCTTACCGAATGGTCTCTACAGAGGCAGATCGTCTCGCTCCACCCTTTGGAGCTCTTGACGGAAGAACGGGTGCGAAGTAAACAAGGAGTAACAAAGGGCGTAGCCAGGAGAGATCGACTGGATCAGAGGTGGGTCTTTGGACGAAGTTAATACTAGATATCAGGCCTTGGCTCAGACGTGAGCACCGGTAACTCGCGTTTGAGCAAACCCAATTTTTATCGGGGCATGGTAGCTTTATGCGGCAGGAGGAGACGGTCGTCTGAAAGTTGCCATTATCGTGAAGAATGGGATACCGCAGAACATACTGTCTTCCAGTGCCCAAGGTAAGAGGAAGATAGGATGATGATCCGGTTGAGAAAGGTTACCGCAGATAATATAGTAGAAACCCACCGGGTTGGTCTAGTGGTGAACGCGTCTTCCCAAATCAGCTGATTTGGAAGTCGAGGGTTCCAGCGTTCAAGTCCTAGTAAAGCCAGCTATTTTTACACGGACTTGAATACTAGATCGTGGATACCGGTGTTCTTTGGTGGTCGGGTTTCAATTAACCACACATCTCAGGTATAGACGAACTGAGAATGTACAAGACTACACTTCATTCACACTCATACATATCATCCTCATTCATCCTCTGAAGTATTATCTAAGACGGCAGTTACCGGAGGCTAAACAGGCAAAAGAAAGAAAAGATAATATAGTAATGCTTCATGATGGGCGGAACTGGTCAATAGTCAGTAAAGTAATAGGGAACATCATCCGAAAGAAGTCTCTGGAAGAAGTGGAAGATTGGTGTTAGCAAGGCAGAGAGGACAGTCCCGTTCAGGAGGAGTGTAATGCTCCGGCGTCCCACCATCAATGATTGAACGGGACTGGGTCCTTAGGTGGGGAAAATTAAGATCGACACTCGGTCTAGGGCCCCGGTAGGGGACCCCGGATTAGAGGCAGATGCTTATTAAAAGACCGAGACCCAGCCACTGGTGGGTTCTGTTAGGAACGGCATAGCCGGGTCTGGTATGGCCTCCCAGGGGAGTAAAGGCATCCTAACCCCGTAGGAAGAACCCACCTTGTGACGTTACCAGTCGCCACACTACCCCCTCCGTTCTGAGCTCTGAAGGACTTTACCGGACGTCTTTATACCCTCTAACTGATTACATCTCACAGTCATCAGCCAGGCCTCGGTCGGGATGCCACCGATGTAAATGTCTCGGTATACATTTGCATCAGTAAAATACGAATTAAATTTTGCATTCATATAGGCCTCAAACGGACATCTTCACATACAACCTAACTTGATTCAGGGTAGTAGAGGCAACTGGTACCCTCAAGGCTGTGTTATACGGGATCGTGGATCGGGCCTTGGGAGGAAGGGAGGTTTAAAAAAAAGCCGTTCTGCTTCGGGGGATATTGAAGTCCGTTTAACCGTTTCGGGATTTTATTGTCATCTACCGATTTGCTACAGGTACTACTTAAACGAAATCACGCTTAAATTTCGCCGGGGAATTTAGTTTAAAAAGAGGAATGTTGTGAGCTTTCGCCTGTTTTTTAAATTTCTGTCGAATCAAACTCGATCACAAATGCTACAAGAAAGACCAAACTGATTGTTTTGAAATATAATTTTGAACAGTTTGTCCGATCCACGCCAATGGTCCTTCATCACATCAATTCGACTGATGTTGATATCCATCAGCCCATACATCTGTCTTTGACAGATATGTATGGGGTGTTATCTTCACTTGTTATGTCATTAGATTTTGGGTTTGTGGTAGAGGTGCTCGCGCCGTCGGCGTCATTCACTGAGCGCGCTGTTCCAGCTTTGCGACGCTCCTCAAACACTCTCGCTTATTCGACACCAAACATTGGGCCACCTGTGCGTAGCCCATAATCTTCCCTTTTCAACGATATGCGTAATTTATTTTTCCACCTGGTTTTCATGCGGGCTGAGGTTGTTATATTGGATTTTTATACGGTTTTACACGTTTACTTTAATTTTTTACACATAAATATTGTCCAAGATATACTTTTTTTTTGTGTTCAGTCATTTGACTGGTTTGATGCAGCTCTCCAAGATTCCCTATCTAGTGCTAGTCGTTTCATTTTAGTATACCCTCTACATTCTACATCGCTAACAATTTGTTTTACATATTCCAAACGTGGCCTGCCTACACAATTTTTCCCTTCTACCTGTCCTTCCAAAATTAAAGCGACTATTCCAGGATGCCTTAGTATGTGGCCTATAAGTCTGTCTCTTCTTTTAATTATATTTTTCCAAATGCTTCTTTCTTCATCTGTTTGCCGCAATACCTCTTCATTCGTCAGTTTATCCACCCGTCTGATTTTTAACATTCTCCTATAGCACCGCATTTCAAAAGCTTCTAATCTTTTCTTCTCAGATACTCCGATCGTCCAAGTTTCACTTCCGTATAAAGCGACGCTTCAAACATACACTTTCAAAAATCTTTTCCTGACATTTAAATTCATTTTTGATGTAAACAAATTATATTTCTTACTGAAGGCTGGTTTAGCTTGTGCTATTCGGCATTTTATATCGCTCTTGCTTCGTCCATCTTTATCGTCTATCTCGAAAAATTTGCATCGGTAACACACAAATCACTGCGCTGTCACGTCTAAGTCGTGAGCTACACTGAATGGAAATGAGCGAAATCTCTAGTTTTGGCCTATCTGCGCGTGCCTCCTTAACCCGCTCGTCAGTGACGCAAACTCAAATTCGTATTGGCGACATGATTATGTAAGTTATAAAATGACACCTCATTTACGTCTCTGAGTTGAAGAGTTATTAAGGCAAGATGATATTTCAGAAAGGGTCGACCTTTTTGATACCCTAAAAATTTCTGTTCTGATATTCGTATGCTTCGGTGTGATTTTAAAGACGTTTCACGTCAATAATATATTACAACCCAAACCTTTATATTTAAAAAGTACGAGTTCCCTTGCATCTTCAAGGGTGCTTGGTGTATGGCAGTCATACCGAAAAATACATCGTTTTGAGATAAGAGAATGGCTAATTTAATTTTTTTATATTTGACGGTTAAAAATTATTCATGTTTCGTCGGACTTTCTCAATATTCTAAATATACTAAATAATCAATATCGATGAAATTATAAATATTTAATTAAATGAGAAATCGCTTTTACGAACACGATAAACATGTTTTCTGTTTTTACTTATAAATCTAAAATGATTTCAAACGTGACTACTTATCAAGACGTTCGTTAGAACTTCGCTGGTAAGAATCTTCAGAACTGGACGACACACGGTGAAGTCAACGAACTATGTTACAGTTCTAAACATGACATAATCTTAAAGTGAAATGAAAATGGGAAAAAATAAAAAAATAACCATGAAAACATTATATTTCAGTTCAGTAGATTTGTAATAAAGAATATTTTCAAAAAAATACCTCGAATTTTGTTAGACAACATTTTTTCTTCCATTTGATGAACCACGGAACTCGAATATGCCATTTTTTTCCTCAAAAAGGTGGGTTTACCAATCGCGCCGCTAGGTAGCAGTACTTGATAGTATTAGGTAGCGTACAAAAACTTGATAATGTACTTGAAATAATAAAATCTAATATATAAATAGTAAAAAATATACTACAGCTTGTTTTAATAGTAGATATTGTTATGTAAATTTAAGTACTAAAGAAAGAATTTTTTTAATTCCCATCACTTCATTAAAAAAATTAAATATATTAGTTTACAACAGATAATAGCTGCTAATAAAACACTAAAAACACGAACAGTAGGAAAGTGTTGCAAATGTGGCTACAAAGATTTATTACATAAAACAGAAATAAATTCGATCGGTAAAATTTTTATTCTACAATTTGATCTAATCGATGGAGAAATAAACAAAAAATTAATTTAATAATAATGTAAAACGTATGTCCATAAATACGATAAAAATTGAGGGTTACACTTACAAAGTAATAAGTGCAATATTACATCAGGGATTTTCGATTCGTGAAGGTCATTATACTGGTTTTATTAATAAAAGAAAAATATGGTATGACTTGAACGATATGATTTATCGACAAAAAAAAATTGGCCGAGAAATTCATGCAATGTATATTTATTTATTCTAGAAAGGCAATAAATTTGAATAGTAAATCCGTACGATAACGATCAGTAATTCATAAAAAGACATAAAAGAATAATCTAACAAAATGATATAATAAAAAATTACAATGAAATTGTAAACCGTACGGTAAGAGTCTCGCAGATATATCGTAACTCACCGGGTTGGTCTAGTGGTGAACGCGTCTTCCCAAATCAACTGATTTCGAAGTCGAGAGTTCCAACAACGTTCAAGACCTAGTAAAGGCACATACTTTTATAAGAATTTGAATACTAGATCGTAGATACCGGTGTTCTTTGGTAGTTGGGTTTTAATTAATCACACATCTCAGGAGTGGTCGACCTGCGAATGACAAGACTACATTTATACTCATACATATCATCCTCATTCATCCTGCAAAGTAATATCTGACTGTGATTCCCGGAGGCTAAACAGGAAAAAGAAAGGATATCATATGTTAACCCATGGGGTTGGTCTAATGTTGAACGCGTCTTCTCTAATCAGCTGATTTGGAAGTCGAGAATTCCAACGTTCAATTCATAGTAAAGGCAGTTACTTTTATACCGATTTGAATACTAGATCATGGATACCTGTGTTTTTTGGAGATTTTGTTTTTTTCCGTTGATTTCTTCGTCCCTTGTAGCCAGATTCGCGACCAAGCATAAGCTCTTCAAGGGGTGCCATCGCCTGAAACTACCTCGGAAGGGAACAATTTCGCGCCCAGGAGGCCGGGACTCTGTCTTTCTTGCTTACCGTACCTCAAATGAAGGGATCCCAAAGCGTTCCTTTCACCGGGACTGCGGTCTTCGTTTCTAACGAGGAACACCAAAGGGATCCTCTACCGGGAGTAAGGTTTTGCTTTCCCCCGAAGTTCTTCGGGTTTCAATTAACCGCACATCTCAGAAACGGTCGACCTGAGACTGTACAAGACTACACTTCAGTTACACTCATACGTATCATCCTCATTCATCCTCTGAAGTAATACCTGACGGTGATTCCCGGAGGATAAACACGAAGAGAAAGAAATCACATCTCCTCAAAAAACAAGAATTTCTGTAATATAAAAACTATTTTTTTTAAACAAAATAATACCGATATCAAAAAATCTAAGACAACTTAAATCCTAACAAGAGAATTACATCGGATGAAAAATGACATATTTTATGTTGTAAAAAATATATATAATAAAGCTTTAAAGTGGATCTTTTTAAATATAAAGTGACTGCATCATTTTAATAGATTTGATACATCGATTTACGCGTACGTTGTATTTACGTACGCGCATTTGTAGTTAACCACATTATTAGATAATAATCGATCGCATTAACCGTATAACAAATTTATGTTTGAAAATTAATACGCCTCTACCGTACAGCGGAATAATCTAGCAATTTATTAATCAGACTGGATATGACCGAAGGAATCCTTAACTAAACCTGCGGGTTTACAAAACATTTATTATTACTGTACTAATGGTGAACCTTCCTTAGTTTTAGAAACGTAATTAAAACCTTTTCATTTTATTTAAATAAAATAACTATTTCCCATTACATTTTTAATATTTCTCACGAATGATATCATTTGTTTTAAAAGACCGCTCGAGATTACAAGATTTAAATTTTAAAAGAATAAATATTGTAAAAAATAAAATGAAGTCATTAAAATTCTAGACTTTTACTGTTTATTATATTAAAATAATCCTAATTTTGTTTATAATTATAATATTTTTCTTCTACGGTTCGTGTTTTTTAAAAAGATTCTGATATGGACACAACATAATTTCCTTTTACGTCTATGAGATTACATATTTTTAAAATGAAAAGTACATTACATACACGTATATATATATATATATATATATTGAATTATTAATAATTATTAACCTGTGATTGTAAAAAAGGTTTTACGATAAATAATTTAATAATAACAATAAAAAAATTAAAAAATATCAGAAGTTATTAATAAAATAAAATTTTATGTACTTTTCATTTTTTGTGTATATGTAAAATGTGTGAATGTAATTTAATAGGCGTACAAAGCAGAGTCATTTGGCATCCAAAACAGATTTTTATCAATATTTTGTGTTATCAACAGTTTATTTATACTGGGGAAAACTTGTACAAGAGATATTTGTCTTTCAAAAAGCTAGAAGTAATTTTATCTCATCTCAGTACTGTATAAATGACATGTTTTTTAATTTGTTTCCGATAACAGCGAAAACTACCAAACCAATCATTACGAAATTTTAACACTACCTTTGTTTTCACAACCGCAATGTTTACCACAATTATTTTACTAAATTTAATGTCTAGTGTACGTATATATATATATATATATATATACTAGCCGCTCGGCCCGGCTTCGCCGGATCTCCCAGCTAGGCCTCGCTTCGCTCGGCGCTTTCGTTTTCCAGGTTTCCAAAGTTTTTTTTTCAACTGGAAAATTTTTGACGTTACCAACTTTACTCCAAGTTAAGAGCTTAATGTTTTTAGAAAAAATTTCATGCAATTTGATATTTGTTAACAAATTGCATGTTAATGTTTGTTATTGCAGTTGATATTTTGTTATTTGATAACAGAAAATCCATTTTTTTTTTTAATTTACCGACATGGGGGCTGAGCCCCCAAACCTCCCTCAAAAAATAACTGCCAAATAACAACTGTGAATACATTTTCGGTAATTTATTTATGTTTTTAAACAGCTGTAATAATTTGTAAATGAATGAATCGTAAAAATTACATAAGTATGTGCGCTAAATCAATTGAAACTTAGTAATAACTGTACGTTAAAACTTCAGCCCTTTTCAAAATTAATCAATTCGATGTTAAAAAAAATGTTAGCTAAAAATTAAATTTTTCTTGAAAATCAAAGTCATTTTGAAAATTAAATAAGCTTTAAGGAAGAAATAAAGTGTTTTAAATTTCGTTGTAAAATTTAGATTTATTTTCCCTGTACATTATACATTTAACAAATATTTATTCAAAAAGGTAATAAAAAATTTTAAAAAGTAAAAGAAAAGAGCTAAAACATATTAAAAAGGTAGAAATCAACATTAAAAAACGTTTAAATGGTTGTAAATCCACACGTGTATTAATAAAATGCCCATTACTCTAATTTATAGAAAAGCTAAAATATCCGGAAAAACAAAGTATTGGAGATAAATTTAAGAAGACCTCTAATGAGAACTTGAGTAGAGAAAATGTCCTAATTTGGATAATTGTGTAGAAATTGAATACTGCATTTATTAAACTTTTCAAGTATACCGACAAATAAATGCAAAATTGTAAAAAACTAACTTTTACACGTAAAACTCGATAACGCCAAATCGCATGAAAAAAATAGTTAGCCTACGAGAAATTCAATGGGATAATTGAAAACTTCATTTTGTTCCTTAACACTGTCTATGGACTTGTACGTTTTCGCCTGTCCAGGTATCATTTTCAAAATACGTTCATTGATATAATTCACGTCGAGATTTTTGCCTGCCAATATAGTACGTTCGCTTAAGTTTCAATTGATTTTCTAAGTCGATTGAAAATTAATCAATTCAATGTTGAAAAAAAATGTTAGCTAAATATTAAATTTTTCTTTAAAAATCAAAATCATTTTCAAAATTAAACGCCAAATCGCATGAAAAAAATAGATAGCCTACGTTAAAAATAATTTCATACGACTCGGTCATTGTAAAAACCTAATTTCTCGGCCACCTCTGATTTAAATTTCCTACCAGCAATATAAAGAATCTACAAAAAACTACTTTGCTATTATCACAATCGTTAAGTATCGTCAAAATTGGAACTCGAATCTGCATCGAATTGAAAAAAAACAAACTAAAATCACATGAAATTTAACTTTTAAAGCGTGCGAACAAATGAATCCAATCTTGTCAAAATGGAAAAAAGTAAATTTAACGCCGATAACTCGCAACCGTTATGTCGGAGGTCCAAAAAAATTAGCCTATGTTCACTGCAAGGCTTCAAAGTGTAGGTGTGCAAAATTTTAGACAAATCTGTCCGGTAGATCTCGAGTTAAGTTGGAACAGAAAGGCAAACAAACATTGATTTTTATATATATATAGAAAATATAAGATCAATTTGTATTATTATTGTATAGTAAGTAAAAATCAGATGTGGACACCACATGACTTCTTTGTACGCCTATTAAATTACATATATACATTTTTTGCTGCACTTCATATAAACTTATTTCGTTTAAATGTGAGATACGTCTAAACCATGTATTATTTATAAATGGTAATTTCCTACATATTTTGTACGAAGTAAATGAAGAATTGCGATTGCGAAAAATTTCGAGTTTCTGATTTCAACGGAAATATCGATATTTATCATCCCTGAATTCATTTTAATTAGTTTAGTGACTTTTTTAAGCACGTTCGTGTGTATCTCGCATAACTCAAAAACGATTAGCCGTAGATGTTATAAATTTGGACTGTTGTAACATCTAGTTGTGTACCTTTCCATATTGTTTACAATCGACTGGACCAAAAGTGTCCAAAAAATTCGAATTTTTTTTGTTAACTGCAGTAATAAGCCCTCATTGAGAGCTTTTCGACGATATACGAGGTGCTACCCAAAAGTTCGAGGAATTTTACCATAAAAATAAAGTAGCTTATCATAACTTATAATTTCCACTGTCTCCTTCAAAGTAATTTCCATGGGCATTGATACAGTGATACCAGCGTTTTTCCCATGATTCCATGCATCCCTGGGAGTCTGCAGGTGTAAGTATTCGAAGCAACTTCTGCGTTTCTTCCTGAATCTCCTCAGTTGTGTTAAAACGACGGCCTTTCAATTGAAATTTTATTTTCGGAAACAGAAAAAAGTCGCACGGAGCAAGGTCAGGCGAATAGTGTGGGTGGGGAATTTTTTGGCTGAATTTTTTAATTAACTACAGACAGCTACGCGATTTGGTTTCTGGTCGCTGTTCAACAGTCTCGGTACGAATTTTGCAGCGATGCGTCTCATGTTCAAATTGTCTGACAAGATGCGTTGCACGGACCCATATGACATTTGTAAGATTGGACGAAGCAGGAGCGATATAAAATGCCGAATAGCACAAGCTAAACGAGCCTTCAGTAAGAAATATAAGTTGTTTACATCAAAAATTAATTTAAATGTCAGGAAAAGATTTTTGAAAGTATATGTTTGGAGTGTCGCTTTATATGGAAGTGAAACTTGGACAATCGGAGTATCTGAGAAGAAAAGATTAGAAGCTTTTGAAATGCGGTGCTGTAGGAGAATGGTAAAAATCAGACGGGTGGATAAAGTGACAAATGAAGAGGTGTTGCGGCAAATAATGAAGAAAGAAGAATTTGGAAAATTATAGTTAAAAGAAGAGACAGACTTATAGGCCACATACTAAGGCATCCTGCAATAGTCGTTTTAATATTGGAAGGAAAGGTAGAAGGGAGAAATTGTGTAGGCAGGCCACGTTTGGAATATGTAAAACAAATTGTTAGGGATGTAGGATGTAGAGGGTATACTGAAATGAAACGACTAGCACTAGATAGGGAATCTTGGAGAGCTGCATTAAAAAAAAGTCAAATGACTGAAGACAAAAAAAAAAAGATTGCACAAACATCGTGGATTGTGTGTCTACGATCTTCAACAATAGCTTCTCGCACTTTCGCGATGTTTCCCGGTGTTGCGCTTGTTGATCGTCTTCCTGAACGCTCATCGTCATCGATTGTCGTTCGTCCATCTTTGAATCGTTTGTACCGCAAAAAAGTTTTACTTTTACTGATAGCATTGTCATCAAATGCTTCCAGAAGCATGCGATGGGTTTCTGCACCGGTTTTTTTAAGCACGAAGCAAAATTTGATGGGGGTTCTTTGCTCTTTAAAATCTGCCATTTAGAACTTCGCCGAAGGAATAAAACACAACCACACGAAAGTCAACAACGCAGCTTCTCACCGTTTCAGACGTTGGAACACTGATTTACAAAGAGTACTACTGTTAGCCACATGTATCGGCAGCAGGTCGTACCAGCAATGGTTCGCGAGCGAAATTCAAATTCCCCGAACTTTTGGATAGCGTGTCGTATTATAAGTGATATTCAATTCCATCGTTTTCAGAGTTATAGCCAAATAAAAGTTTAATTAATGAAATATGTGGATCTTACAAGGAGAAGGCACATCAGTTCGAATCCTACTACATCTCCATTTTTTTTTTTAACTTTTTTTTATTTAAATAGATTGATTTGTTAATATTTATTAATCTCTGATTGTAAAATGATTTTTACAGTAAATAATAATTCAATATTATTATTATTATTATGCTTTTACGGCCAAAATTTGTTACAAAACTCGATTTCATTTATATGTAATACATATTACGTTTACAGAAATAATACAATTCTTATGATTATTCGTCGTTTAACATATGAAATCGTGCCGATAAGAGTTTTGTAACAATTTTTTTTTTCTTATTATATGGAACGCTTAAAAATTGTTTATTATCTATATTGTCTATTACATATAATTAACATGTATTTTTTTAAAAAATTAATTCTAATTTAATAACAGATTTTGATAATAGAAATGTATCGTCTTACCTTTTTTGATATCAGTATCATTTAGTTAAAAACAGTTTTATTATTATTTATTATTATGCTTTTACGGCCAACATGGGACCACTTAAGTCAATTTTAGTTGGATCTTTTCTGAGAAAAGCGTGTTATTTTACTCTTTCGAGCTGCCCAGTATTTCTTCATCCGTTCAGATCTTGATTTCTTTTCTTCATCCGTAAACACCCTCTTTGTTGTATTTTGTCGTTTGTCTGTCTTTTGTTTAAATCTAATGCTTTTATCTTTTAGCTTTGTAATTTTTCCAGTTTTATTCTGTAGGTCAGTCAGGGAAATTCCCAATTCTTTCATATCTTCTCTAATTTCTTTGATCCATCCTACTTTTGGAACCAGAGCTTTTCAATGATATTTCTTGACAGTCTTGTTTGCGGTGTCCTTATGAGATGACCGAAGAAAGAGATTCTTTTTTTCCGCATAGTATCAGTAACAGGCTCTATTTCTCGATACACCACCTCGTTTGGCACAATCCACCATCGGCCTTCTTATTGGTGTTTTTTATCGATACACGTTCTGACAATTCTCCTCTCTATTTTCAGAATTTTTTCAATTCGGTTTTTCTGAGTGATTTTGAAAAGGGTCTCGCTTCCGTAGGTGACTTCTGGCTGTACTACAGTTTTATTTAAGCAGTTTAAGGCTGTTTAAGTTTTGTTTTAGCAGAAAGGCATTTTTTGTTATATGTTGACCAAGTTAATTTTTGGGATTTAATCATTTTATTTGTCCTGTTTTGCCATGTCACTTTTTCATTTAAATTATAAGTTATTATTTCCCCTAGATATTTAAATTCTTTTACTATTTTAATTTTCTGATTGTTTACCGTAATGCGCTCTATTACCAGAGGATCTATGGCCGTTAGTTCAGTTTTTTCGAAAGAGATATGAAGCCCTATCTTTTGTGCTAGGTTTTGAAGGCTCATGATTTGTGTTTTGGCTTCTTGAATATTATTTGCTAAAAGAGCGAGGTCATCTGCAAATCCTAGGCGATTTAGTGCGATGGAGTTTTTCTTAGTACCCGTTTTTATATTTTTGGGATTTATTTCATACCATTTTCTCATGACAAATTCGAGGGCGCAGTTAAAAAGGAGTGGTGAGAGGCCGTCTCCTTGCCTCAATCCAGTTTTTATGTAGAAGGGTTGAGAGAGTTCACCTCTGAATTTCACTCGGGACTGGGTATCGGTTAAAGTTAATTTTATCATGTTTACGAGTTTAGGGTGAAGGCCCAGGTTTCTCAGAATATTCAGCATGGATGGTCGGTGTATACAATCATAGGCCCTTTTAAAGTCGACGAAGGTGAAATAATTCAATAATAATAAGAATAAAAAATAAAAAAGATATGAGAAGTTAATGAAATAAAATTTTATGTACTTTTCATTTAAAAAAAATGTGTATAGTTAATTTAATAGGCTTACAAGGAAGTCATGTCGTGTCCACATCAGGTTTTTTTTTGTTATATAATATGCGTGAACCATACATCTAAAGGAAGTAAAATGAAAAGAAAAAACGTTCTTACTAAGTCGTAGATATGACGAGTTGAGTGTATTTGAGACAGCGAATAAAAACAATAAAAAAAATTATCTATTTTTAAATTCGATGTAAATTATATAATGCGATATACAGGAACTTAATAATAAAAGCAATTAACTTAATAAATAAGAATATTGCCGGTAAAGTTTTATTATATCTGAAAAAGATAAGAAGTAATTTTTTCTCTGAGAACTGAATCGTAGTACGGGGTTAAGCAAGATAGCGGAAGAAGTGAGCGAAGAACGGAGGGCGAAATAAAATTTCCTAACTACATTTGTAGGCAATAATGTGGTTTGCTGAAAGCAGGGGAAAGAGAGCCAAAAAGAGTTGCAACTTTGATAGGGCATTAATCCAACAGAGAGAGGCTTAATCGAGTGCGGACGAGAGAGCGCCACTATCGCTCCACCGCTTCAGAGTAAACTCAAACCCCTTCTCATCGCGATACTCACCCCGTTCCCTATTATTTCTTTACCTTATCCATACATAGCTCTTTCTACCCTCACACTTTTAACTCTCATAATACGGATTCGAGTGATCGTGACCGCTACGGCTTGTATCTCATCTAATATAAATGTCGTTTACAAGTTAGTAGATTTCGTTTCAACGTCGTGAACAGAAAATTAACCTTTTTAAACGTTTTAAAATAAATTAAAACCATCTAATGATCATATTTCTATTAAATATTTATTAAAAATTATTTCTTATTAATTTATATTTATTAATAATTTATCTGCTTTTATAATTAATTAAAAAAAAAAAAAAAATAATAATAATAATTCTTAATAAATCGATAAAATTAAAGTTTGAGCTTATGTAAAGTCATTTGTTTTAAATCGTTTAAATTGGGCTTAGGACACCCAAAAACGGGTACTAACGACATTATCTTCACAAAAATCCAGAATTAAATGATCGCCAAATTAAAGTATACGACCAATGGCGGTTCTTAGCTAAAATTAGTGGTGGTGCTGCACAAGAATATTTCTTTCTGGGCGTTTGCGAGGCCATGATTAAAGTTTTCTGTAAAATAAAAGAATCGAAATAAAAAGGAATCAAATAGAATAGCTGCAAGCAGGATAATAATATAATTCTACACTTTATCACATTAAAGAATATGATAAACGGTTTATAAGTACATTGTGCTTAAAAACCGTATTCGCTTTAACCAAAGAAATAATAAAATGTCCGGTTAAAAACACTATAATCCAGCGGTTGTTAATTTAAGTATCTTCTCTTTCGCCCTTCCAGCGTGTCTTTGGACAGATTTAGCGATCAAAGAGCCCTTGCTTTCCGCCATCTCCTAATCGCTACTGAAAAAACAACTAAACCGCTTTCATATTCCTTCAACCGAATAAACTAGAAAAGGGAACGAACAAGGAACGTTTCGTATACACCCGGTGCAAGAAAAAGTAACTTCAATCAGCACGCCAGGGTCGGCACTGCGGGAGCGATAGTGCTCTCGCTCTCTCCTTTGCAGCCTCACGTGCAGCTTCCTATGTCCGAGTTCCATTCAAAGATTTTTGTATTTTTTTATAAACTGTGGGAAGGATATTGATATTAAGCTTAAAAATTATATATTGTACAAGTATAAAGAAAGAGTTAAAGAAAAAAGGACTCATTATATTAAATGTTATCGATAATATGAAGTAGAAATAGTGGTGGGTGCTTCAGTTCCACAGTGCCTATACGCGAGCTGCCACTGTACACGAGTGTCTGCTTCATTTCACATCAGTTTTGGGTATGAAAAGCTTTCCGCATCGATATGGGTGCCGTGTTTGATAACAGTTGACAAAAAAAAAAAACAAAAAACAATCGATTGAACACTTTTACTAAGCCGTAGATCCGCTAGCCCGGTATTCTAGCCGCCAACTATGAAGTTGCAAAGGTCACATCAATAACTGAGCCAGATGCTCTCATTCTGTAAGTAAATTCACATCCGATGTTCAAGCACACCGTATCAAGTTGAGCATTGATTTCCATGAGGATTATACCTCTATTGTTTGTCCTGGCAGACCCTCAGGACGTTGACTGTGCGTTACAATCAACTGACAACAACGCCGGCCGATGAGCAACAACATCTCTCGAAAGAGTGGTCAGGATGTCTCTATAACAATCAAGGCTGATATTGGGCGAGAGGTAGCAAGAGAAATAATATAACCCACCAACCCTCGCATTCACATAGACCCGCCACCGGTACACGTCTCTGACGGGGAGGGGACTAAACGGCCAAATGGCCGCACTCCCATCTTCGTATACAACCATCCTCGGCAGCAATCGGGAGGTGTAAGGCTCGGAGATGAGCGCGAGATTCGCACCCATCTGAGACACGCACCTCTCCATATCAGTTGTAAGAATCGAATGGTCTAAGTTGACTTGAACTAGCTTCAGTGTCGTGCTATTTCTTGTCCGATCCTCCCCCGGCCTACACTTACAGCATCATTGCTCGCCCCTTTGGGACATGCCACGCTCCCTCTGCGTTGCCCCTCGGCATCGCAGATCAGACACCTAGCAGGCCTAGAACAGTCGGCCGCCCAGCTCCCTCTCCTCTGCACCTAAAGCAAGCAATGGACGTCCTCCATGGAAGCGTGGCAGCAAGAATGGCACGCCACGACTAAGGGACGATTCTTGTATAAGTTTATACAGGATTTGGGGGGATGATATGCCATCCTTCGTTTTTAAGGGCAACGGGAGCCCGAGTAGTCTCCAACCATGTAAACTTAAATACTTGTTTGGTTCCAACTGGCAGCTGATGAGCTGTGCGTCTGCGGGGAGGTCCAGTCGATCGAACACATGTTGTTCGACTACCCAGGTCTTTGCGGGGGGGGGGGGGGGGCAGAACTCAGGCCACCCTGGAACTTAGAGGTCAAGGGGAAAATTGGCCACTCACAAGCAGCGAGTCAATGTGGCGACAGCCGCGTTGTCGGACCGTATGGGAGTTTCTTGATGCGGTTGCTTTGTTCAACCGATATCAGTAGTTTACCTAAGGGAAAAGACTCCTACCGCGCGGTAGGAAGTTAACCGAGAGATATAGCTGGCTAACAGCTATATCTCTCGGTTTCAGATTAAAACTGCAAGCGCTTAAATGGTGGACAGGTACTTGCTGTCATTCAGCGGCCTAGGCGTGGCAGCGAATTCTGTCTTTGACGAGATAAATTAAATTATTTACAGTCATATATATTTTAGTGGTAGACGGGATGCTCATTTTAATGATATATGACAAGTGGTCGGTGGGAAACGCAAGCAAGTGGGGCATGGTACCGCGCTTATTCCGCTCACGCTTTTAGGTTAGCTCTAAGAACTAGTGAGGACACCGGTCGCTAAATTGTTTCGAGGCTCAGTAGCCGTTTGTGGCACAGACATTCGGTTATATGCTTTAGGGCGTCCGAATGGGGTGGTGGCGGGAAAAATGTCAAGTAAACTGGGCCTTTCAGCACCACTACAGTTTCTAGCTGTGTGTTCCATCTCAAAACACCTAAAACATTTCAGAGGGGCTTCCGCTTTATGGCCCTACATGACACCATGCCAATTTTAACCCTTCCTCTTTGGGCTGTCACCGTGACCATAGAAGCCGGAAGTCTACACGTCGTCACTCTGGTTTCTACGTAGCCAGACCTTACCGTCAATTGCATTTCGAGTGGCAAGGTCTGTTTCACTGCTTCATTGAGTCCGCCAATTACTTCCTGCTTCTCTATCCCCCCTTCCAGGTCCCCTTACACGGTGGGTCACCATCCTTGTCCTATAAAGATGGTAAGATGGTAAATTCTGTTCGTTTTCCTTCCCTCACATTCTAAAATCTACTGTATGTATACAGACGTACCCTTTGTTTGGTTTTAGCATTTTCTTCCTCTTTATATTTAACATCTCTTATTTATTTATTCTTTCTTTGGTTTTACGATTTTCTTCCTCTTTATATTACTATCTTCTGTTTATTCTTTTTATTTTCCCCTTGTTCTTAACATTTTTTCCTCTTCATATTAATCTTCTTGAGATACATTTCTTCATGTTATCTTTCATTTTCCTGTATGATTGTTTTTTTTTTCATTTTTCCTTTCGCCAAGTAATCCGATAATAAAAACTGAATATTTTACACCGTAAGATCGAAATTAACATTTGTAATCGATATATCGGAATTCACTAGACGGAATAGTTTAATTATTATTAACTTTTATTTTTATGAGACACAAGAAATCTGAATTTTTTGTTAATCAGCAACTCACGATGATAAGAATAATACTGATCTAGTAATACGAGTAATAAAGGGACTTTTACTCTATTCTAATATTTCATGAATTAATAATTGTATAAATATTTGACGTTAATAAAAACTAATATTTCAGCAGTTGTATAATTGACCTCTTTTATTAAAGAATTGGAGGATCGTATCTCACTTTCATATGAAGTTCAGTAAAAAAATGTGTATATGTAATTTAATAGGCGCACAAGGAAGTCATGTGGTTTCACATCAAATTTTTTTAATTTGTAATATAAATTTTAATTTTTATCGAAAGATTTAAATTTTAAAAATCCACGGTGGTGGAAGCACATATTTCTTCTTAATTGTAGAAATAGGTCTTCCAAAAATGTGTGGAAGATTTTCGGTTAAACGAGCAAGATAATTTTCTCCATTTAAACGATTTAGTAGAATGACAGGACAAAAAAATAGTCATTAAAAATACCTGCCCATATATTCAAAGAAAAATTTTTGTTGATGGCTACTTAGGAACGTATCATGAGGATTATTGTCGCTCAACATGCTGTAATAGTGCTGTGTAAAATTATTAAAAAGTGAAAAATTAATATCAATTGTTTTATTATTATTTAATATTCAATCTTATTGTGAAAAAAATTATTACTTAATTTTAAATTAATTTACAATACTAGAATTAACAAAAAATAAAAACAATTAATACTTAATGGAATTGAACTTAAAGCGGACATGAAAACAGAAACAAAATTACAATATCAATTTTTTAACATAACTCGACTATCTTTTAACTGATTTTAAAAACTAATATGTCATTTTGTTCCAAATTAAAGGCCTAATATTTAAAAAAAAAAACATAAATAAAGGGTGTCCCGTATAAAACGCAACCCATCAATCACTCATCCATGTAATTTCAAAAGTCAAGCTTACTCCCCTACTCGTTACTGAAATGGACTCGTCCAACATCTGAACATCGCGGCGACGCAGTAGAACACTACCCATAGTAACAACAATGCAATCATAACGTTCAGTGTATTGCTAGAGACAAGATGGTGGTTTCACTAGATGAACGTGTTTTCATTGTCGAGTCGTACTTCACTAGGAAACAGCGGTTGCAGTGCAAGATTTGTTTCGCCATAGATACCCAGATAAACCAGCTCCTAACAATACATCATTATTAAGGTTAGTCGCAAAATTTAGAGAGACCGGTTCTGTTAATAACAAGGAACACAAAAGATCTGCGTCGGTGTTGAATACAGACACAGTCGCTGAAATCAAAGACCGATTACTCGCCTCGCCAAATAAATCGATCAGACGTTTGTCTGCTGAAATTAATTTGTCTAAATCGACTGTTCATCGGGCGACCAAACGATTACAATTACGACCTTATCGCATTCAAACGGTTCATCGACTTCTTGAGCCCGACAAAGAAAAACGGCTACAATATTTTCAACGGTACCGTCGATTTCTGCGCGAGGGAATTAACGTTATGGATTCGTTATTTTTCACAGATGAAGCACGGTTTCATTTGGACGGCTACATAAACAGCCAAAACAGTAGAATTTGGAGCGCTGAAAATCCCCACGTTTATCACGAAAAACAATTACACCCGCAGAATTCGGGGGTGTGGTGCGCGATATCGCGGAAGAAAATAATCGGTCCTATTTTTTTCAAGTACACCATTAATGCAGAACGATATCAGGATATTTTATTTCGGTTCATCGCACTCTTGGAAGAGGAAGACGGACACTGCCGGCTACAACATGACGGTGCGACATCGCACTACGCAGGTTCAACTTATGATTTCGTCGAGGAATTCTTTGGTAATCGTGTTATCGGTTGAGGCTTTTGGCCACCAAGATCTCCAGATTTGACTGCGGCGGATTTTTTTCTACGGGGTTACCTCAAAGAAAAAGCTTACAGCAACAAAACACAAACACTCCAACGATTGAAAGTCAATATCTAACAAGCTGTATTAAATATCCAGCCACAAACTTTGACAAAAGTTGCAAGAAACGCTGTAAAAAGAATTGTAGCTTGTATTCAAGAAGATGATGGCCACTTCCAACATTTACTCTAAATGTAAGGTAAAGGATGGTAATAATAAAAATTACATTTACATTTACACATACCTTTTTATTATTTTAATACATACCAATATAAGGTTGGGTTGCGTTTTATATGGGACACTCTATATCATTAAAACAAATATTTACGGAGATATAACGGATCGAAAAATAAACATGGCCGCCATTTTGTAATTTATGAAGGTATTTAATTCCTGATTTTTTTTCTAATTTTAAAACTTTATTACGAAGGCGATTACCAAATATTAATGCGATTCGATTATCTGAACTTGAGATATAAATTTTTATATAAAAAGAATAAAATGGTTTACAGAAGGAGAAAAAAGGAAAAATTGCTATTTTTCTTAAGGGTATTTTTTGTTTAGTTTTACGAGTAGAATCCGAAAATGTATAGCCAGCCCACCATTTTTGAAACACTCAGTGTATATATATATAACATATATAAAATTACATTTAAGAAAATATTTTAATGAATACTCAAAAGAAGATATATATCTAAAGATTTAAAAACTAGAATTTTAAATTTTGACTTATTTAAATCTGAAATACAAGAATTCTAACTTCCAAACTTCTTACTAATTGGCATATTTCTAAGCGACCGAACAATGTTACCTCTATCATGTCTTTATAGTTCAAATCCTCATAGCCGTTTCCAATATTCAGTTTCCCAAAGAGTTAGTAAAGGAAAGGGGCAAGAAAATCACACCCTTTTCAATAAGTTTCAAAAGTTGTAAGTTATACAACTTTACACTTGCCATTTTCCTCTTGCCGTTTCCCTTTTTCTCTTAACCATTTTGTCTCTTTATGAGTTTGTACGTCATGGTTATATTATGGTGTGCTAATAAGATTCATATTTACATTTTATCTTCTAAAAGTTTTCCCGCATTTCAAATTATAATTAAGAAACTAATTCAGGTATAACATAATTAATACCAATTTAATTATAACAGTAATTATAATCAAATGACGTAATTTAAATCGTATAAAATGATAACTTTGTTATAATCATATTTTACTTATCTACAAAAAATAACGATCGATTATAAATTGGAATAATAAATAAAGGAAATAATTACAGAAATAAAATATGATTTCAAAATTAATTATATTATTACTTCTCTCTATGAAGGTTTTTTTTTAAAAAAGGTGAAGGAACCCCATTTTTCGGGCGCCTAGGCAGTGCTAGGCTCGCTAACAGGTTCCGCAAGATGTTATTAAATGCGTATGTGTTCCTGCGCACTACCGACTAAATCTCCTTCCCTGGCTACCCATCCTTCTTGTTACAGCTGGTGTACATTACTTCAAGGAAGGGGGAAATACTCCCTTACACACATTCAGACAACACAGTCGACAGACACCGACCTCACACACACAGAAGGTACCTCACTAAAATCACACCACACACTCCACTTCATCCAATCATTACACCAGAACGCATACCTCATGCCGCACGTTCTGCACATCACATTAAATCAAACAGTCATCAACACCACACAGGCAATTAAACACTACAGCATACTTACCTCTTAGGTCACCAGAAATAGATATACGGATTAGATAAATATATATTGTTGACTTAGTACATATTTTGTACTCTTTATCTCATTTTTATAAAGGATTTTTCTAAAGTAAAAGAAATTTCTGTCCTTAAGGTTGGCGAACCTGTATCGTTCATGGTCACGCTAGTAACGTACACACTGCATTGTTGTCTATAAGTTGTCGCGTTGTAGTATCTTTGATTACGTATGAGTTATTACGTTATAAAATGAATAGGTTCCCGTCGACTGTAAAATACGTGGAGTAATACGTTTTTTAAACCATCAAAACGATAAGCCGGCTGAAATTTATTGGCAGTTGTTTGCTGTGTACGGTGATAATGTAACGAATGAAATAAACGTCCGAAAATGGTGTGAAAGGTTTAGAAATAACAGTATTAATTTGCGTCATGATGAACGTTCGGTGAGGGGGAGGTTTTCGATGATCACCGAGGACTTTTTGAAGTGCGTCGACGATGAAATCAGAAAAGATCGTCGCTCAACGATTTTCGACCTGGTCCTTTTTTTTCTATGATGGTTCAAAAGGTGTCATTGGACGCATTATTCATGACCATTTAGGCTTCAGAAAGGTTTGTGCACGTCTTCTCGGAATGTCACAAGATAATCCGAATGGGATCTGTTTTGGATTTTTTGATGCGCTACAGAGAAAAATGTGATGAATTCATTTGTTTTGGGCGATGTAACATGGATTTCGTATTACACGCTAGAGAGAAAACGTCAATCAAGTGAATGACGTCATCCTCAATCAGAAATCAGACCAACAAAGCTCAAGCCACAGCCATTTGGACGCAAACTGATGGCCACAGTCTTTTGGGATCGGCTTGGCATACTGCTGATTGATTTCATGGCAAGTGAAACGACTTTCTTTCTTTTTCCTGTTTAGCCTCCGGTAACTACCGTTTAGATAATTCTTCAGAGGATGATATGTATGAGTGTAAATGAAGTGTAGTCTTGTACATTTTCAGTTCGACCGTACCTGAGATGTGTGGTTAATTGAAACCCGACCACCAAAGATCACCGGTATCCACGATCTAGTATTCAAATCCATGTAAAAATAACTGGCTTTACTAGGACTTGAACGCTGTAACTCTCGACTTCCAAATCAGCTGATTTGGGAAGACGCGTTAACCACTAGACCAACCCGGTGGGTTAAGTGAAACGACTATAAATGCAGAAGACTACTCCAAACTCTAAGTACAGCGCGCCAAGTCGTCGACGAAATTTACATGGTTGGAGAGCACTCGGGCTTCCGTTTCCCTAAAAAACGAAGCAGAGGCATACCAACCTCTCAGATCCTGTATAAATCTATACAAGGACTTACCCTTAGTCGTGGCGTGCCATTCTTGTTGCCATGCTTCCATCGCGAGGCTGTAAATCCTCCTCCGCAGGTGGGCAATTGTTTGAAATTTAGAACCGGTGCATTGAGGTCACCGTTCCGCTCCGGTACAGGTCCGACTCGAAACTGCATCCGAAATATCTCGGCCTCCCTTCGTCTTCGCAATTTCCACATGGCTGCCCGAACTTTCACCACTAAATCGATTGGGAGAGCATTTCCCAACACGGTAGTAGCCTCGTAGGAGGTTGCTTTAAAAACACCAGTGCATGCTATTAAGGCTGTGCGCTGGGCGCTCCTTAAATTTTGAATAAGTACTCGATTTCTTTCCAACCTACGCGCCCAAACGGATCACGTGTAAGAGGTCATATTTTTGAAGACACTTCGGTATACCGTGTACAAATGACGGCCCGATAGCACGTAATCCTTTCCTAAGCTTGTGCATCACAGAGACGGCTTCAACCTTTACTTGCCTAATATGGCTGCTAAACAGCAACTTCTCATCAAACAAAACACCTAGGTACTTATGAACTCGCTCGGCTAATTAGTTGGGTTTTATCTGGCAAAATTTCCAAGCCATTTAGATAGGCTAGTTTTAATTACCCACCGGTTTAATCTAGTGATTTTTTTTTTTTTTTTAGGGCGAAAAACGCTTGCGCGTTATCATCGCCCGGAGTCTTTTTTTTTTTTATATAAAAAATAAAAGGATTTAAAACTATTCTAAAAGATGAATAAAACTTACGACTAATATCACAGATAAAAACTAATATAAAATCAAGAGTAAATAGAATTTTACAAAGTCCAAGATGGGTGTAAAGGGCCCATTCTTGGATAACAAAAGACTAAAAAAAAACTTAAAACCATAAAAGATCTAATATAAAACTTAAAACTAAAACAACAAAATGAAATAAAACTTAGAACTAACACAAATTATATAATTAAAACTAGGTTAAAAAAAAAAATTAAAAAGTTGAAATAAAACTTAAAACTAACATTACTAAAATCTTACAAATAATATCACAGACAGTCTTTAAAATATTAAAAATAATAAAAAATAAATAAATAAAATAAATAAAAAATAACTATATAAAGTTTAACAAATTCCGATAAGGAGTGTAAAAGGCTCCTAATCGGAAAAAAACACTTATTTAAAAACTCTTCTAGCATTAAAAAATATACGCAACGATATTAAATTTTTTGCATTAACCCAGCACTTCGAAGAAATAAAAACAACCGGGTTAAAATTTCATTATCATTGCACAAGACACCACGGATGTTTCTGGGTAGATTAAATTTACGACGCAACGCCGCATAACATATGCAACCCACAAGTATATGGTGCACAGTCATGGGGCAGTTGCATCGTGCGCATAGGGGTGCTTGTCCTCTTATCATCAGGTAATCGTGTGTGATCCTCGTGTGTCCTATCCGCAATCGACAAAGGACTACTTCCTCACGCCGAGTTTTTCTGTATGAGGTGTCCCATGGTAACACAGAATCTTTAATCTGTCTGAGTTTATTATCAACGGTAGCCGTCCAGTCACCTTGCCACCACGCTCTCAGTGATTGTTTTACACAATTAATAAAATGAGAGGTAGCAATTCGGTTGGTGAAAGGAGGCTGATTACATGCTTCTTTGGCAGCGGAATCTGCATGTTCATTACCTGGAATCTAGTGATGAACGCGTATTCGCAAATCAGTTGATTTCGAAGTCGAGAGTTCCGACGTTCATATCCTAGTATAGGCAGTTACTTTTATACCGATTTGAATACTAGATCGTGGATACCGGTGTTCTTTGGTGGTTGGGTTTCAATTAACTACACGTCTCAGCAATGGTCGACCTGAGACTGTATAAAACTATACTTCATTTATACTCGCATATCATCCTCTGAAGTTATATGTGACGGTGATTCCAGGAGGCTAAACACGAAAAAAAATTTAAAGAAGAAATAATAATTCCATAATTTTGATTAAAAGTAAAAATTACCTCTAAATTTTATTATGCGTGAAATTATTATTAAGTTATACAGATCTACTTTTACTTTTAGTGTAGAGTTTACAGTGTTGCCAGTATCACCGGAATTTCGTACAGGTCAAACACTTCTACTTGAAAATTGTTGGTAGAAGACTAGTACCGATAAAATATAACGGTGTAACTTTAATGTTTAGATTTTGCACAGATCATAAAATTCCTTCAAAATATAAAAATGTTATAGTTATCTTTACACTTACATATAAGTATTTAAATGTTTAGAGTCGTAATAAATTGGCAGAAAATCGTAATTTATTTTACAATCTCTTTTATTTATTAATTTATAAGAGATTATTGCTGGTGTACAATAACTGTGTAAATAAAAATCATAATATAGTATTTGTATTTCATTTCTGTATTAAAAATAACAATAAAAAATAAATCTACAGTAATAAAAAACCGTTAAATAAGATAAAAAAAAAGATTAATAACATTTTTAAAGAATAATAAAATGTGAAAAATTTATTAAAAAAACGATTTATCAAGAATAGAGAAAAAATAAATAATAATCTGACGTGGACACCGCATGAATTCCTTGTACACGTATTGCATTACATATACACATTTTTTTTACGATCAGAGGTTAATAATTATTGATAAATCAATATATTTGAATTTAAAAAAAAAGTAGGAAATGAAGTCTGATTCGAACCGATGTATCTTCCCCTTGTCCGATCCAAATATTTCATTAATTAAAATTTCATTCGGCTATAACTCTGGAACCAATAAAAATAAATACCGCTTATGACATACTGTTGAAAATGAAAAGCTCTCGATGAGGGCTTATTACTGCAGGTAAGAAAAAATCAAAAATCCGAATTTTTTGAACGCTTTTGTTCCAATCGATTGTAATCAAAATGGGAAGGTGGACAACTTGATGTTATAACAGTCCTAAATCCAAAATTTCAATCTTACGGCTAATCGTTTTTGAGTTATGCGAGAGATACATACGTACAGACGTCACGTCGAAACTAATCAAATTGGATTCAGGTATGATATTTCAAAATGGTTCATGATTCAAAATGGATATTTCCGTTGAAATATGAAACCGAAATTTTTTACAATCACATTACTTCCTTTATTTCGTACAAGGAAGTAAAAATTACTTAATTAAAATAATGTTTATTTTTATCTTGAGTAGAATTATCCACTTATCTTAATTAGTTTCGTCAGTAAACTGAGTTTGGAAAGTAAATTACACCCGAAACGTGTTAATATGCTATTTAATTAAGACGAAGCTAAGAAAGTAAGATAATTGTACTCAATACAAAAATTATGAAGAGCTTTGCAGAAAAAAAGAATTAATAGTAATTTTAAACAATATAAGTTTAGAAATTCCAGACCTATAAAATGTGGAATTCGGAGACAAATAATTAAAAGGATTTCGCAAAGTAAGTTTTTCTAGAAAAAAAAAAACTCCAAAAATAAAACAGTATTAATTATATAATTCAAAAACATACCAGTGAGAGACTTAAGAAATCTGCTGATAAGAAATGGTGGAAGAGATGATAAGAAACGGTTGTTAAAAGTGATCCATTTTTTTTTTGTCTTCAGTCATTTGACTGGTTTGATGCAGCTCTCCAAGATTCCCTATCTAGTCGTTCATTTCGGTATATCCCCTACATCATTCATCCCTAACAATTTGTTTTACATATTCCAAACGTGGCCTGCCTACACAATTTTTTCCTTCTACCTGTCCTTCCAATATTAAAGCGACTATTCCAGGATGCCTTAGTATGTGGCCTATAAGTCTGTCTCTTCTTTTAACTATATTTTTCCAAACGCTTCTTTCTTCATCTATTTGCTGCAATACCTTTTCATTTGTCACTTTATCCACCCATCTGATTTTTAACATTTTCCTATAGTACCGCATTTCAAAAGCTTCTAATCTGTTCTTCTCAGATACTCCGATTGTCCAAGTTTCACTTCCATATAAAGCGACACTCCAAACATGCACATTCAAAAATCTTTTCCTGACATTTAAATTAATTTTTGATGTAAACAAATTATATTTCTTACTGAAGGCTCGTTTCGCCTGTGCTGTTCGGCATTTTATATCGCTCGTGCTTCGTCCATCTTCAGTAATTAAGTGATCCATAGTTGGTCGAAATGAAAATCAAAGTGGATACATACACATATTTTTTTTTTTTAAATTAAAACTATATAAAATTTTATTTCATTAATAAATTTTGATATTTTTTCATATTGTTTTTTAATGTTATTATTTATTGTAAAACGTTTTTTACAGTCACTGGTTAATAATTGTTAATAAATCAATATATTTAATTTAAAAAGAAAAAAAGGACATGAAGTGGATTTGAACCGATCAAATCCTTCTTACAAGATCCACATATTTCATTAATTAAAATTTTATTTGGGAATAACTCTGGAACCAATGAAAATAAGTACCACTTATCAATATGTCGTTGAAAAGCTTTCAAAAAGGGTTTCTTACTGTAGTTAAGAAAAAGTAAAAAATCCAAATTTTTGGATTAACTTCCTTGTACGTCGATTAAATTACATACACACATTTTTTTTTAAATAAAAGTTCATAAAATTTTATTTCATTAATAACTTTTGATATTTTCTTCTGATTTTTTATTTTTATTTTATTGAATTATTATTTATTGCAATTTTTTTTTACAATCAGAAGTTAATAATTATTAATAAATCAATATATTAAATTTAAAAAAAAAGTTACAAAAAAGGTGATGAAGTATAATTCGAACCGATGCTTTCTCCTCGTAAGATCCAAATATTTCATTAATTAAAATTTTATTTGGACATAACTCTGGCCCTATTTGAGCGAAAAGTCGTATTTGAGTGCTTAAAATAGGGCTTATTACTGCGGCTAAGAAAAAGTCCAATATCAAATTTGTTTGATTTTCGGCTTTTTTTGGACACTTTTGGTCCAGTCGATTGCAATCAAAAAGAGGAGATGCATTATTAGATGGTACAACAGTCCTAAATCCAAAATTTTTACATCCTAAGGCTAATCGTTTTTGAGTTACGTGAGATACATTTGTACGTACGTACAGACGTCACACCGAAACTAGTTAAAATGGATATTTCCGTTGATATTTGGAAATCGAAATTTTTAGCGATTACAATACTTTCTTTACTTCGTACAAGGAACTTAAATACAAGTGAAAGACTTTAAAACTTCTGAAAGGAATGAAGGTTACAATGTGAATTTTGTTGTTTAATGTGGGTCATAGTTGGTCGAAATGAAAAACAATCTGATGTGGACACCACATGACTTTCTTGTACGCTTATTAAATTAAATATATGCATTTTTTTTTTTTTTAATAAAAGGATATAAAATTTTATTTCTTTAATAATTTTTTATACTTTTTTCTGATTTTTTTCTATTGTTATTATTGAATTATTATCTATTGTAAAACTTTTTTTACAATCACAAGTTAATAATTCTTAATAAATCAATATATTTAAATTAAAAAAATTGGAAATGTAGTCCGATTCGAATCGATGTGCCTTCCCTTGTAAGATACAAATATTTCATTAATTAAAATTTTATTTAGACCCCTATTTGAGCGAAAAGCTCTCAAAAATAGGGCTTATTACTGCAGTTAAGAAAAAGTAAAAAATCCAAATTCTTTTGATTTTGAAAGTTTTTGGATACTTTTTGTGCAGTCAAAAAGAGGAGGTACACAACTAGATAACACGGCAGTTATAAATCCAAAATTTCATCATTCTAGGGGGAAATCTTTTTTGAGTTATGCGAGATACGTACGTACAGACGTTATGACGAAACTACACAAATTGTATTCAGGGGTGATCAAAATGGATATTTCCGTTGAAATTTGGAAATCGAATTTTTTCGGGATTACTATATTTTTCTTTATTTCGTACAAGGAAGTAAAAAAGCCTATTTTTTACTAAAATTATATTTCATACAATGAAAAAATTGTACTTCATCGAAGAATTTGATTGTATTTTATAAGAATCTTTTGATAATATTGGAGCGTTTGAAACTGCTATCAAGATGTGTTGCGAATTCTAAAAATGGTAATTAAATGTAAATAAACGTAGAATTAAAATCGTTTTTAAGTTAAATACTGATAATTACGGGATTGAGACCTTGTAATACCTTGTTGTAATATATAAACTGAATAATTTTACATAGACTGGATTGGATTTTCTTTAGTTAAACAACACAAAGAAAAAACTTATTTCCGTTTTAGCATAATGATTATTTTACAATTTAAATGAAATTCAGCAGTGTGATTACCACAAGTCCACTGTTAGTAGAATTGGAAAAAAGGTAAGAAAAATAAATTGTGATTAGAATACAAATTATCAGTGTTGTTCAAATAGTAAATTTTTTTTTAAAGTGCGTAAAAATTAATTTAAAACGTAAAAATTTATTAAATTTTGACGTAATTTTAAATGTAACAAAATAGTTATTTATATTATTCTACCCTACTAAACGGAATTTGTATGTGTGTGTGCGCGTTCCCCTTAGCTCAGCACCCGAATGTACCGATCACACTAGGAGGAAAATTCCGATACGTTAATACATGTCTCGTGATTGTCAGGTGTATACTTCTTTTATTATTATGTATCTATATACAGTAATAAATTGATATATATATATATATATATATATATATATATATATATGCTAAATACACATCGATGTATATATTGAAGTTTTGTGAAAATTTAATACTTTTTAACTGGATGAGAATATTCGGAAGAAAATCGGAAATATCTCTAAAACGGTCGGTTCTAGTGCTCTGAAAAAATTTTTCTAATTTCCTCGACGGTACCCCACTCGTTCCCAGTGGTACCCGTTGGATAATAATATATTCAAGTGTCCCTAGGGGACCGTTTGGAAATTGGGGAAGAGTGCGATAGAGTGTCACCGTAATATCTCGGCAACCGCTCGTCCGATTTTAACGATTCAAAATATCAATTAGCGGGACAAGAACTAACTGTTTAATACATCGGGTAAATTTTTATCGACTTGGTTGTCCGGAAATTAAATCTTTTAGTCCTACATTTTGCTAGCTATCATCCACCGTAAACGGAACGGAACGCAAGAATGGCGAGAGTTTCAATATTTCTCCCTACAGATCGCAGAGCCTGGACAATCTCCCTTGCTGCGATATCTTACTATTATCGGGCGGATTTCATCGGTTATTTAGTGGCGGTTATAAATTTTAAGTTTTATTTATGGACGGATTTGGTAAGTTGCGTTCCTATCCGTATGGACCGTGGTGTTAATTTATTTACCGGTTCTGACCGTGATAGACTAAGCTTTTGAGCCTAATAATCCCGGCGTGATTCCCCTTCAGTCCATCCGCTGAAGTACGTTCGGTACCAGCACCTATGGACTAGCAGGAGTGCGCCTACCGAAGCTCTAGTTATTTGGCGGGAGAAATGAACCCCGTTCTCCGGAGGGAGTCGCATATGCTGACTAAATGAAATTGTGGTTTCTTCGCGGGACGATGTGGGGTGATGTCTAGCTTTTTATAGTTTTAACAAAATTTAATTGCGAAAACGATCACTTTCGCGGCCGGAATCTTTGTGCGGTTTCCATTTATAGGTTACGCGATATAGAGGCTTCTAAGCCTGGTTGGTCATTTTTCGACTCTCGTACCGCCTCTTCACGGTGGTTCGTTTAATACGGAATAAGGCCGTTTTCTTATACCCTGTGGTGTACGGTCCTCTCGGCAGATGTCTCGGAGATGGCGGTGTTCGGACACGGCCGCTCTCCCGAACAGTCTGCGTGCCTGCGCCACTCCCACCTCGGATACGGTGTGTACTCCGGCATCGTAGCGAAGAGTGACGTTTCTGACGAACCACAGTGCTCCAAATATCGTCCGCAACGCTATGTTTAGGACGGCTTCTAATTTCTTTTGAAGCGTACAGTTCAACAAAGATCCCATGCCGGGTAAGCATATGGTAGAATCGGCAGGACGTATAGCCGAAAAATGAGCAATTTGGTCGCCAGTTGATATAGTCTGGCACTATCCACAATAAAATGTACTGATTCGATCTTTTGCTAAATACGCTAAAACCTGTGCGCTAGCGCAACTTGACATTTCTCCCGCCACCACCTCATTTGGTCGCCCTAAAGCATAAGACCGAATGTCTGTGTCACAAACGGCTACTGATCAACGAAACAGTTTAGCGATCGGTGTCCTAAATAACTCCTACAGCTACCTAACAGCGTGAGTGGACTAAGCGCGGTGCCATACACGATCGGCTTACGTATCCCAACCGTTCACTTTTCATATAGTTACTAAAATGGGTAGCCGCATCCCGTCAACTACTAAAAATGTATATGACATCCATAAATTAAAATTTACATTGTCTATACAGCAATTCGCTGCCACGGCTAGGTCGCTGAAAACCAGCAAGTACCTGTCCACTATATTAATGCGCTTGGAGTCTTAATTGGCTGATGGTCACCCGTATACGAGGGTTATTTTTTTTCAAGGTCCGATCGGTCACAAAATTAAAACCACAGTGAAAATAAAAATTTTTTATTTTTAACAAGTACTTAACATGGTTACGCTATTTCTTTACATAGTTGCCACTCCGATTTAGACATTTGTCGTAGCGTGATACCTCGTATCACGCTACGACAAATGTATCTAATACGCTCGTCATACAACGTAGCCGACTGTGTTTTCAGCCGTGTTTTTACGCTGCTCTGTGCCAAAATGTTGTCCTCCTAGCCAGCATTTCAGGAAACGAATCACTGATACAGAAATTGTGAAACCCATCTCGCACACAGTTTGCGGTACTGAAGTCCCTCAATCACAATATTGTAGAGAGCTGACCTTCAAATTTCAGGAAACGAATAGCTCAATACAGAAATTGTGAACCGACGATTTTCTCGAATCGCTTCATCCACTCGCTCAACGGGATCATCGGTTACACTCGCTTCCTTCCCTGACCGCTTGCATCATGAACATCTGTACGTCCTGCTTTAAAGTTCCTGCAGCATTATCGCACTTTGCTATCACTCATTGAAGTTTCACCGTACACTTTATTTATTCGTCGATGTATTTCAGCCGCATTACACCCCTCAGCCTGAAGAAATCGAATTACCGCACGCACTTCACACTTGGTGGGAGATGCTATTGTTGTAGACATATTTACGTGCTAGCTGCGTGTTAAGAACTAAACGAAGTGACGCGGTGTGATTGAAGGCCATACTAGAGACGCTGCGCAACACATATGTGCAAAGGTTAATCCGATTTTTGCGCGGGTTTTTATTTCGCGACCGATCGGACCTTGAAAAAAAATAACCTTCGTATTTCTAGGTTAGCTTCCGACATCAGTACGGTAGGCGTCTTTTTCTTAAGTAAACTCGGTTGAACATAGTAACCGCATCAAAGAACTTCCATATGGTCCGACAATGCGGTTGTCGCCACATTGACTCGCCGCTTGTGAGTGGCCAATTTTCCCCTTGACCTCTGAGAGTTAAAGGGTGGCGCGGTCTCTGGCCTTCACCCCTCCTAAGAGCAGGGCAGTGAAACATCAGGTGTTCATTTGACTGGACCTTCCCTCAGACGCACAGCTCATCTGCAGCCAGGCGGAACCGAAACAGATGTTGGTTCAAATTAAAACGGTTAGTTAAGATAAGAGACTTACAGGTCACATATTAAGGCATTCTAGAATATTCGCTTTAATATTGGAGGGGTAGGTAGAAGGGAAAAATTGTACAGGCAGGCGACGTTTGGAAAATGTTAGGAAATCGTTATGTTAACAAATCGTTAGGAAATGTAACGACTAGCACTAGATAGGGAATCTTGAAGAACTGCATCAAACCAGTCAAATGTATGCACAAAAAAAGCGAGATTCGTCATACGTTCGTACGTACAAATCTAGTCAAAAGGAATTCAGGGATCGTAAGAATGTATATTTCCGTTGAAACCTGATAACCGAAATTTTTGGCAGTTACAATACTTCCTTTACTTCGTTCAAGGAAGTAAAAAATTAATCAAAATTATCAGTGTCAATTCTGATTTGTGCATTATCTTTTATTCAGTATACTTGTATATTTATCTTAATATTATTTCGTATGTTTGTATTTACATAATTAATCACGATTTTAATTAAACATCCGCTTTTTTTAAATTTTATAATCTTATTTTCGTATTTATAATTTATTTTATAAAGAATATTTTTTTATTTATTTCAGTTCTCTGAAAGATTTGTATTTAGATATATGATTAATATATATATATAGTGAATTTAAATTTTAGTATGAAATCCGGATTGATTATGTTAATAAATTTCGTGTTTTTAATATTTTATTTATCACAGAAACCTCATACAACATCTATCCAAATAAGAAGTTGGGTTCATAAATATACATTATAAATTTACCTTTCATACAAGTGACAATAAATAATATTTTTCCGTATACAATAAGACTTTGGTGTTTAAACAGATGTGAGAAAATGTTTGAAGAAAAAAAAAATGAATGTTGTTGATTCTTCTGAACTGTTTCGTTTAACTTTGAGTCAGTTGAAAAGTTTATAAGTAGACTGTCTTAGCTTTTTGATATATTGTTTGTATAGGTGACGTTACTTTCGTCGTTTTTTTTTTTTTCATTTTTTGTTTAACGATCTATCGATATATTTTTTTCCTTAATAAAGTATATATTTATATAATAATAAAGTTTTATTTTAACTTTATGAGTTATACGAAAGAATTTAAAAATAAAAAATGAATAATATATTGTATAGTTACAAAAATAGTGAATCAAAATTAAAAAAAAAAAAAAAACGTTCAAATATAATTTTTTTAAAGTAAATTTGTGAGTGAATTGTATTACCTGCCTCCGTGGCAGCGTCTCGGATTTTCATCTGGAGGTCCCGGGTTCGAATCCCGGTCATGAATGCCATTTTTTACACGCGCTACAAATCATTCATCTCATCCTACCTAACGGTTGTCTCGGAAGATTAGTAAGGATAAAAAAATGAAATGTATTGAAACAAGATGTATTAAAAACGAAACTAAAATTTGTTTTATTAATAATTTATTTACATGCGATAATAATTTCTCTCGATTAAATTTTTAATAACACAAAATAAAAACTCAAAAAATTTGTTGTGGACACTACATGACTTACTTGTACGTCTATTAAATTACATATATATTTATATATACGTATAAATATATATATATATATATTTTTTAAATTTATTTTTCTTTTTTTTTACAATGAGAGGTTAATATTTTTAAAAAAAGTTAAAAAAAAAGGAAATGAGATCGGATTTGAACTGATGTGCCTTCCCCTTTTAAGATTAAAATATTTCATTAATTAAAATTTTATTTGGTCATAAGTCTGGAACCGATGAAAATAAGTGCTACGCATGATATATCATTGAAAATAAGGGATTATTATTGTAGATAAGAAAGACTTAAAAATCCAAAAAATTTGGAGTTTTGATAATAACTAGATGTTACTAGTCCTAAAGCCAAAATTTCAAAATTCTACGGCTAATTGTTTTACAGTTATGCCGATACAAGTCAAAATGGATTCAGGGATGGTCAAACTGGATATTTCCGTTGAAATCTGAATATCTACATTTTTCGCGATTATGGAATGGAATGCAAAGTTGGCAGGAGTCTATTACTCCCTACTTTATCGCAGAACCTGGACAGAGTCCCTTGCTGCTGGATCATTCTAATCGGGCTTGTTTTTAAAAGGGTTATTTTTTTAATCTCGGATCTAATTTTTCAAGTTTTGTCTATTATTATTTTAGTGAATTTAAGACGGATTTAATTGCATTCCAATCCGTTGTTAAACCAGCGTTATCGAACCCATTTCATGGGCCGACCGCGGAAGGCTAGGCTTATAAAGCCTGTCCTCCCGACGTAATTCCCCTTCAGACCGTCCACTGAAGTTCTTTCGGTGCTAACTCTTTAATAGGCTAGCAGGAATACGCCACAACGGGGCACTAGCTATAAGGAGGGAGCAATTGCTGGGATATTTTGTCTTACTGTAAGTTTTTTTTAAATTTAGACCGCGTTTTTGTTTTATGCGCGACTTACCGTGTTTGACGTCTTCAAACTATATAACTCGCAAAAACTTTTCACTCGCGACCCCGGAAACGCGTCTGACGGACTATTCCGTTTATGGCTCATGCGATATGGAGGCCCCTAAGCCTGGTTTGTCGATTTTCGGCTACCGCACCGCACCATCACGGTGGTTCGTCCAGTACGGCGTGAGGCCGCTTCCTTACAACTGTCGGAGTTGGGTCCTCTCGGCAGATGTCCCGAAGATGACTGTGTTCGGACACAGCCGCTCTCCCGAACAGTCTGCGCGCCTGCGCCACCACCACCTCGGACACGGATTGAAATCTCGCATCAGATCGGAGAGTGGCGTTCCTGACGAACCACGGAGCTCCAAAGATCGTCCGCAACGCGATGTTTTGGACGGCCTCGATCTTCTTTTGAAGCGAGGAGCTCAACACTGCCCCCCATGCCGGGTAAGCATATGTTAGAATCGGCAGTACGTACAGCCGAAAAATGAGCTGGCACTGTTCAGCACTGGGTATAGCGAGGCTCTGGCGGCCTTAGCCCTCCGGGTCGCATAATTTACATGTTCGCCGAAGGTAAGCCGCCTGTCCAACACCACCCCCAGGTACTTAACTGTTTTCTCAAAAGGGATTTTCTCCCCTGAGATTTCCAGCTCTCTGGTCGGTTTTCGTGTCTTGCATGTGAACATCACGGCCACCGATTTTTCACCGTTGACCCTGATTCTCCACATGTCGAGCCACGGTTCCACTAAGTCCAGCTGCCTTTGGAGCCTCCGGATCGCGTAATCCACATTTGCGGATTCGTAGAAATATGCCGTGTCGTCTGTTTAAAGGGCCGTTTTGACCCCTTCCGACAGCGGCATATCGTTCACGTACAAAGTGTACAAGAATTTTCGCGATTACAATACTTCCTTGTACGAATCTCCACACGAATTCCTTGTACGCCTATTAAATTACATTTACACATTTTTTTTTAAATGAAAAGTATAAAACATTTTATTTCACTAATAACTTCTGATTATTTTTCATATTTTATTTTTTTATTGTTATTATTGAATTATCATTTATTGTAAATTTTTGTTACTATCAGAAGTTAATAATTATTAATAAATTTAAATAAAAAAACAATAAAAATTTAAAAAAAGGAGATGAAATAGATTCGATACAATGTACCTTCCTCTTGTAAGATCCCAATATTTCATTAATTAAAATTTTATTTTTCTATAACTGTAGAATCAATGAAAATAAGTACCGCTTATGATGTATCGTTTAAAAGCTCTCAATAAAGGCTTATTAGTGCAATTAAGAAAAATTCAAAAATCCAAATTTAGGGAATTGGACACCAAGTAGATGTTAAAACAGCCCTAAATCCAAAATTTCAACATTCTACGGTTAATCGTTTTTGAGTTACGCTAGATATATACATACGTCACACCGAAACTAGTCAAAATTGATTCAGGGATGGTCAAAATGGATATTTCCGTTTAAATCTTGAAATCGAAATTTTTCGCGTTTACAATATTTTCTTTACTCCGTACAATGAAGTAAAAAGCCTATTTATTTTATCCCGTTGAACGTATACGAAAATATGGGGTCAAATATTTTTGATTAACGGCTTCAAAATAATGATTTATTTAATATCTTTATATATGTATTATAATTTAAACAATTATAATGGAAATTAATTAATCCTATTTTTAATATTATATTAATCGTGTATTATGTGATGCCGCTATTTTGATGAAGAGTTAACCACAGTTTTCCTTAATCCAATCAGGAAAATACTGGGATAATTCCTCTTTCTTTTAAGTGGAGTAACACATCTATTCATTTTTGATGAAATCTATATATAATATATTATTAAAAAACATTAAATAAAATGAAATATATTGACTGGAATCCTCAGGAACGAACGAGCTGATCAGGCTGTCCAGAGAGGGGCAAAAAAAATGGCCGGTGAGTGATTGGAATCGACATGTGAGAATCTTTCACAAAGGCAGTCCGTGTCAAACTGCGTATTTAATGGAATAAATTCTGGCTGCTTAATCCTCCTATGGTCTTACATGACATTCGGGATAACCTCGTCCAGAAAACTTTTATTCCAAACAACAAATGAGACCAAATCATTTTAACGCGTCTAAGGATTGGGCGCAGAAAGTTAACCCACGGCAATCTACTTCTTTCTTTCTTTTTTCCTGTTTAGCCTTCAGGTATTACTTCAGAGGATGATATGTATGAGTGTAAATGAAGTGTAGTCTTGTACATTCTCAGTTCGACCGTTCCTGAGATGTGTGGTTAATTGAAACCCGACCGCCAAAGAACACCGATATCCACGATCTAGTATTCATATCCGTGTAAAAATAACTGACTTTACTAGGACTTGAACGCTGGAAACGCCGATCTACTTTTTTCTTGTCTTTTTTTTTTTTTTTTTATATATTTCCACCTACTCCTCTGGAACGGATCTACAATCAAGTTTGACTCGCGCCAGAGGAGTGTCCTTTACTCTAGCTCGCCTCCCCGCCCGCCGACTGTATGTCCGGCACGGCAGGTCAGTTCACCGGTTAGCTCTTTTATTTCGTAGGTGGAAATTCCACCTACGACAAGCCGTCATCACCGAGCGGTTTCTTCTTGACGAGCTTCCTCATCTTTCTTCTTTATAACTGCGGTTATAAACGACGAGATCACATTAAATTTATCCTCGTTAAGTAGCATTTTATCCACCAAATTCTCCGTAGATAATGGCCCTATACGTCTTACACAGGATTGCCTGCTTTCAGTCCAACGGTTACATTCAAATACTACATGTTCAGGGGAATCGTAAGCCCCACAGTAAGGACAGTTGTTGTTATCTACCCTTAGTCTCGCACATAAATAGGACCTGAACGACCCATGCCCTGTAAAAAATCGCGTTATCCAGTAATTTATGTCCCCGAACTTCCTTTCTATCCACGGTCGGATCAAAGGTATCAAACGATGTGTCCATCGTCCCGTGTTGGCTACATCCAAACGATCTTACCAATTACGCAGCATCTCTTCATATGCTTCTTTAGAAGGTTGTCCACATGCTATACTCACTCGCATCTCCGCCAGTTGTTTAAGCGGAGGAACTCCTGCAATTACGAGTACTGCCTCGGTGGAGATTGAAGAATATGCGCATATCACTCTTAAGCCCATGCGCCGTTGAATTCCTTCAAGGGGTCTTCTGTTCTTGTCGGCACGCAGAGCTCTTTCCCAGACTTGTATACCGTAAAGTAAGATGGAATTAACTACGTGAGCGTAAATCTTACGCTTCGCAGTTCTGGATCCTGTCATATTACCGAGTAATTTTACGCCGATCTACTTGGATTTCCTCAGCAGAACTTTGAGGCGAGCAATGTAAAATGCTCCGTTAATCATTTATTTCCAGATTTCCTAATGATCGGGACATTCGTTGTGAAGTAAACTTGGGTAAAGGTGTGAAAATATTCTGTGTGATAATGCGATAAGGAATCAATTTAGCGGTTTGCATTCCGTAAAATCCCTTACGTAGTACTGTGTGCTTAGTGAAATAGTTTATTTATCACGTTCCTGTTTCGATCAGTGGTGGCTTGTATCTAAAATTAGTGGAGGATTCTGCTCTGGAAAAAATTTTTTCTGGGCCTTTTCAAGGCTACGGTTAAAGTTTTCTGTAAAATAAAAGAAGCGATAATAAAAAGAATCAAATAGAATAGCTGGTAGCAGGATAATAATCTAATTGTACACTTATCATATTCAAGAATATGGCACACGGTTTTTATGCACATTTTGCTTAAAAACCGTATTCCATTTAACCGAATAAATAATAAATGTCAATACGGATAATATTTTTTAAGTATTATTAGATAATAAAATGTCCCCTTAAAACACTATCGTTCAACGGTGTTTTATATAAATTTCTATGTTCATAGAAACAAAAACATAATTAGTTTTTATTAATTGCCTTCTTTTTCGCCCAAAAAACGTTTATTTGCACGATTTTGGCAATCAAAGAGCCTTTGCTTTCCGCTATCTTCTGATCGCTACTGAAAAACCAACTAAGCCGCTTTCATATTTTTTTCACCGACTAAACTAGAAAGGGAAGGAACAAGGGACGTTCCGTACACACGCGGAATAAGTTAAGGAACCAGTCTAAAACCAACATAATTGCGAGAGCGGACTAAGCGTGGTGCTACACACCACTCGCTTTGTGTCCCACCGCTCACTTGTCGTATATTATTAAAAATTGGTAGGCGTACCCCGTTAACTAATAAAAATATATGTGACATTCGATAAATTAAATTTACTTCGGCAAGACAGCGATTCGCTGCCACGCGTAGGTCGCTGAATGCCAGCAAGTACATGTCCACCGATATTAAAACGGTTGAAGCTTCAATCGGCTGGTACCCGGCGATATCTATCGGGTATTCCCACAGCATCACGATAGGGGTCTTTTCCCTGAATAAACTTCTGATACCGCTTCAACAACGCAACGGTATCAAGCAACACCCAAACGTTCCGACAATGAGGTTTACGCCACATTGACTCGCTGCTTGTGAGTGGCCAATTTTCTCCTTGACCTCTAAGTTCCAGGGTAGCTTGAGTTCTGCCCCCCCCCCCACCAAGAACTGGGCAGTCAAACATCATGTGTTCGTTCGACTAAACCTCCCCATAGATGTACAGCTCATCAGCTGCTAGGCGGAACTGAAAGAAATATCGGCTTAAGTACACGTAGTTGGAGAGCACCTGGGCACCCGTTGCCCTTAAAAACAAAGGAGAGGCATACCAACCGCCCAAGTTCTGTATAAATCGATACAAGGACCTTCCCTTAGTCGTGGCGTGTCATTTTTGCTGCCATACATGTATCGCGAGATCGGGCAGGATATGAGCAACTGTTCGAAAATTAAAACCGGTGCATTGAGACTACCGTTCCGCTCCGGTACAGGTCTGGATCGAAACCGTATATCAAATACCTCAGCTTCCCTGCCTCTTCACAACTTCCATATGGCCGCCCGAAGTTTCACCACTAAATCGATTGGGAGAGCCTTTCCCAGTACGGTAGTAGCCTCATAGGAAGTTGTTTTAAAAACACCAGTGAATACAATTAAGGCTCTGCGCTGGGCACTTCTTAAATTCTGTATAAGTGCTCGATCCTACCTATGTAGCCCAAATGGACGTACTCTCGAATTAAATTACACGCGTTGTAAAAAAATTAATTTCCACCAGCACTCCAGGCTCGGCAATGCGGGTGCGATAGTGCTCTCGCAGCCTCGCGTGCACATATGCTCATGCGCACAACATCAAACACCATGCCGCTGGAACTGTGAAGCGCACAGTTCCATACAATAATTTTGTAATCTTTTTCATTAACTGTGTGATGGGTACTGACATTAAGCTAAAGATTACATATATATTACAAGTATAAAGAAAAAATTAAAGAAAAAAGGATTCGTTATATTAAATGTTATCAATAATATCAAGTGGAAATTGGGGGTGCTGCAGTTGCACAGTGCCTATACGCGTGCCGGCTTTGGTTTCTATATTACGTATGCAATATTTGGATTTTATTACGTAATTACTTACTAACAACTAGTTTTATTTAAGTCGCTAATGCCTCTTATCGTTGATGCAACTATAAATAGACAATGAAAAAGAAAAGTAAAAATAAAATATTTATTTACGTATAATTGGTATTGTTTAATAACTGAAATGCGCAGCTAGTATAATCTTTTTTAGTATGAATAGTTTTTATTCAATTTACTTGGGTTTTTCAAGTATATATATAACATTTTTATTTCCTTTGGAAAATTAATGTAAAAATAAAACCTTTTTGTAAAATATTTCGCAGTCTACTTTTTATTTTTATTGATGGAAAATCTCAGAGTAATATATAAGGATTTCTTGTTAATGTTAGTGTTCTGAGTAAGCTGAGAGAGAAAGTATTGCAATCTTCTTGTATTTTCTCATGTTTTAAAAATCTTTTCACAGAGTTTTATATATATATATATATATATCGATTTTTCTTTTTGAAGAAATATACTAGACACAAAATCCTTAAGTCTCTTCATAGGCTTGGTCATAAAACATTATATTACAAGATTTGAAAGGGTGAACTCATTTCTTAAGGGTTTATGAGAATGTTTCGTAGCTTTTTATTAAAATCTGGCCTGTCTGATTTATTTATTTACTATTTTAACTCAATATATTTTCTGATATATCTTATGCATAATTTTGTTGACTTAATTACTTACACTAAGCCTGTATACACACACACACACACACACACACACACACACACACACACATATATATATATATATATATATATATATATATTGAAATATTAACATAAATTGATTAATCCTTAAAAATATGATGTGGATACCACATTACTTCCTTGTACGCCTATTAAACTACATTTAAACATTTTTAAACGTACTTAAAATTTTATTTCACTAATAACTTCTGATTTTTTATTGTTATTATTGAATTATTATTTATTGTAACATTTTTTTTGAATCAGAGTTTAATAATTATTAATAAATCAATATATTTAAATTCTAAAAATAGTCGGAAATGAAGTTGGATTCAAGCCAAATTTGACTTCTCCTTGTAAGATCCAAATGTATCATTAATTAAAAAGTTATTTGGCTATAACTCTTGAACCGATGAAAATAAGTACCACTTATGATATATCGTTAAAAAGCTACAAAGAGGGCTTATTACTACAGTTAAGGAAAAATCAAAAATTTAAATTTGGTTTTATGATTTTCGACTTTTTTGGACACTTTTGGTCCAGTCGATTGTAATAAAAAGGGGAGGTGCACAACTAGATGTTACAACAATTCTGAATCCTAAAATTTCAACATCTTATGGCTTTTCAGATATGCTAGATACATTTGTACGTACAGACGTCACACCGAAACATGTCAAAATAGAAACCGAAATTTTTCGCGATTTCAATACTCGGGAGGAAAAAGCTCAAGTCATTCGTTAGTTAATCATTCAACTAATATAAAAATTTGTTACACTCATTTATAAAATTTATAAAAATAATAAAACACTATTAAACAAACAACACTTTACCGGGTACAAGGAAATGGTGGGGGGTGGGGGAGAAAAAATATTAAAAACTCATATTTATTGTTTACATATTTCATAGTTAGTATATATATATATATATATACATATATTTAACTTTATATTTATTTGATATTTATTTATTTTTTTTGTCTTCAGTCATTTGACTGGTTTGATGGAGCTCTCCAAGATTCCCTATCTAGTGCTAGTCGTTTCATTTCAGTATACCCTCTACATCCTACATCCCTAACAATTTGTTTTACATATTCCAAACGTGGCCTGCCTACACAATTTTTTCCTTCCAATATTAAAGCGACTATTCCAGGATGCCTTAGTATGTGGCCTATAAATCTGTCTCTTCTTTTAACTATATTTTTCCAAATGCTTCTTTCTTCATCTATTTGCCGCAATACCTCTTCGTTTGTCACTATCTACCCGTCTGATTTTTAACATTTTCCTATAGTACCGCATTTCAAAAGCTTCTAACCTTTTTTTCTCAGATATTCCGATCGTCCAAGTTTCACTTCCATATAAAGCGATACTCCAAACATACACTTTAAAAAATCTTTTCCTGACATTTAAATTAATTTTTGATGTAAACAAATTATATTTCTTACTGAAAGCTCGTTTCGCTTGTGCTATTCGGCATTTTATATCGCTCCTGCATCGTCCATCTTTAGTAATTCTACTTCCAAAATAACAAAATTCTTCTACCTCCATAATCTTTTCTCCTCCTATTTTCACATTCAGCGGTCCATCTTTGTTATTTCTACTACATTTCATTACATTTGTTTTGTTCTTGTTTATTTTCATGCGATAGTTCTTGGGTAGGACTTCATCTATCCTTTTTACTCTCGGCTAGAATTACTATATCTTGAGCAAATCGTAGCATCTTTATCTTTTCACCTTGTACTGTTACTCCGAATCTAAATTGTTCTTTAACATCATTAACTGCTAGTTCCATGTAAAGATTAAAAAGTAACGGAGACAGGGAACATCCTTGTCGGAGTCCCTTTCTTATTACGGTTTCTTTTTTTCTTATTATATATGATTTTTATTATAGAATACGAAAGTTTCTGGCAAAGTAAAAAATAAATGCATTTATGCTATTTCATATTTATTAATAAATAAATAAATAGATCCACTGCTAGATATTGTTTCAGAGAATGAGACGAATGAAAATATTTGTACCGTGAAAAAATGCCGTACCTGACCTAGATGCAAATCCGGGTCCTTCGGATGAAAAGCCGAGACGCTACCACTCGTGCCATAGAGACCGACAAAGGTATTACATTAACAAAAATATAACCTTAACTAAAAACTAACGAAATTAGCTTAAACCGAAATAACATATTAAGTAAATCACAGTCAGGCACATATAAATTTAAATAATTTAAAGAAAATGTAGCTAGATAAAAGTTAAAAAAAGTGAGAATAAAGTAAATTAAAGTAAAAAATTGCAAAGGAATACAAAATTATTACTTTTTCCTGAAGCGTAACATTTTTAAATGTTAAGAAATATTGAAACCTTCGAATTTTAAAATCAACACTCACATACATCAGAAGTATGTGTGTATATACAGAGTGTATCACGAAGTTCTCCCGGGACTGTCGACGCATTTTATACGTGAAGAAAATCTGATGTGGAAAACAGATGAGTTCTTTGTACGCCTATTAAATTACATATACGCATTTTTAAAAGTACATAAAATTTTATTTCACTAATAACTACTGATATTTTTTAATTTTTTATTATTATCGAATTATTATTTATTGTAAATTTTTTTTTACAATTAGAGGTTAATAATTATTAATAAATAGATGTATTTAAATTTAAAAAAAAGTAAAAAGATGGAGATGAGGCGGATTTGAACCGATGTGCCTTCTAATATCCAAATATTTCATTACTCTGGCTATGAAATATTTGCATCAACTATTTCTATAATGATTTTTTCATATATGGTTAAAACTTTGGAAAAAATGAAAATAAGTACCAGTTATGATATTTCGTTGAAAATCTCTCAATAATGGCTTTTTATTGCAGTTAAGAAAAAGTCAAAAGTCCAAATTTTTGGATTTTGGGCTTTTTTTGACACTCTTGGTTCAGTCGATTGCAATGAAAGGGGGAGGTGCACGACTAGATTTTACGACAGTCTTAAATCCAAAATGTCAACATTCTTCGGTTAATAGTTTTTGAGTTATGCGTAATACAGACGTACTCGTACGTATGTACAAACGTATATATTTTTTTTCTTTTTCCTGTTTAGCCTCCGGGAATTACCGTTCATGTATTACTTCAGAGGATGATATAAATGAAGTGTAGTCTTGAACAGTCTCAGTTCGACCGTTCCTGAGATGTGTGGTTAATTGAAACCCAACAACCAAAGAACACCGGTATCCACGATCTTGTATTCAAATCCGTATAAAAGTAACTGCCTATGACTTAGTAAAGGCAGGAACCTTTGACTGGAACATTTGAACACTTGACTTCCAAGTCATGCTGAACACTTGAACTTCCAAATCAACTGATTTGCACAGTCTCGTTCACCAGTACACCAACCCGGTGGGTATGTGCATACGTTCCTATCTATTTACGTGCATACGTACGCACGTAAAGACGTCACGCCGAAACTAGTCAAAATGGATTCAGACATTTCAGGGATAATCGATATTGATATTTCCATTGAAATCTGAAAATATAAATTTTTTGCGATCGCAATACTTCCTTTACTTCGTACAAGGAAGTAAAAATAACTTAACCTAAAAACTAATAAAATGAACGTAAACCAAATAACATATTAAATACGTTAGAGTGAGACAGAAATAAATTTAAATAATTAAAGAAAATACAGCGAGCGAGATAAAAGTTAAAGAAAAATTAGTAAATTCAAACAGACAATTTGTAAAGAATACAAAAGTTTTAGTCTTTTTTAGTGTTGTCTCCTTCAAAGTAGTTCCCCTCTGATTGCACACACTTATTCCAGCGCTTCTACCATTGACGGTAACATTTCTGGAACTCATCTTCTGTAATATCCTCCAAGACCCTCGTCACAGCTTTTTGGACATCTTGTGTTGTTTGAAAATGGTGTCCCTTGACCGCCATTTTGACTCTTTGAAATAGAAAAAAGTCGCACGGAGCGATATCTGGTGAATAAGGTGGCTGTGGTAGTACTGAAATTTGTTTTGAGCTTAAAAATTGCTGTACTGACAGAGCAGTATGGGATGGCGTATTATCGTGATGCAGAATCCAATTATCAGCAGTGTTGGCACGGACACGAAGAACTCGTTTACGAAGTCTTTCTAAAATTTCTTTGTAGAAATATCGGTTAACTGTTTGTCCAGGAGGCACCCACTCTTTATGAACAATTCCCTTGAAATCGAAGAAGCACACAAGCGTGCATTTCACTTTTGACTTTGATATGCGAGCTTTTTTTGGTCTGGGTGATCCCTTTGAGCACCATAGCGAACTTTGCCGTTTTGTCTCTGGATCGTATTGAAAAAATCGACCTTCATCACCAGTGATAACACGGCTCAACAAATCTGGATCGATTTCCGTTTGCTCTAACAGATCGGCTGCCACATTTTTTCGTGTTTCTCGCTGTTGTGTGAGATTTTTGGGGACCATTTTTGCACAAATCTTTCTCGTACCAAGATCTTCAGTTAATATTAGACGAACCGTTTCTCGATCGATGTTGAGTTCTTGTACAATAATTTTCACGGATAATCTTCGATCAGATCGTACGATTTCACGCACCCTGGTCAAGTTGACAGCTGTCCGTGAGGTTGATGGTCGTCCGCTGCGGTCTTCATCTTCAACTAAATATTTTATGCCACTGAAAAACTTGAGCTCTTGAAATAAAACCTCCTCTCCAAAAGCCTTCTGAAGCTTACCATAAGTTGTCGTCGCGTTTTCACCCGATTTAACGCAAAAAGAAATGGCATACCTTTGTCTAATATTTTACGGTTTCATTTCTGTGACGAGAGACACAAACACGTGTTCACTTATTACAGCACAACTCACGACTGAGCAGTTGCATCAATGTGCCGCTTGGACTTGAAGTAGCTTATAGACCAAGGTCAAAGATGGTGTGCCTACGCAAGCTGCAGAGTTGTCCCATCTTACAAAGAAAAATCAGTCTCATTACTGTATTGTCGCACCTCGTATTTCACTTGGTTTTCAGCTACCCTGGTGAAATGAGATCGTACTGAAATTTTTAGGACGTTAATTAATGACCAGAATTAGTAATATATTATGGCTTTTCAGGTGAAAAATCGAATAAAATAAATCCCAAATTCGTACCTACAGTTGGATTTGAAACATTATTGTTGCTGTTTCGTTCCTGAATATATATATATATATATATATATATATATATATATATATATATACACACACACCCATATTGTTATGAACCGACTAATATAAACATTTATGTATTTATTTATCTACATATAAATATCGAATGATTTAGTGTAAATTTTGTTTTTCTTGTTAATAGTCAATAACTAAGCACTATTTACTTCCAGAAGTATATATAAGTATCAGTATTTTTAATGAATATTCTAAAGGTGTCTCCTAAAAAATAAAGAATATTCAAATTTAATTGGCATTTTAATGAAAAATTTTCTATTTATAGTAGCTGTTTGTCAATTATGTCTGTACATAGTGAATTACATACCTTCCTATTATAGCACTTATAAAAATGTTAGGTTAAAAAATCTGATAAGTTGTAATTTCAACATAATACAAATTATTAATATTAAAATTTAAATGTAATTATGAAGTTGTTCGTTGGAAACAGTAGAAAAATAGAATACAAAAAAAAAGGTACTGGAACGTAATTCTGATAAAATTTCGTCAATCAAACTGAAATTTATTGAGTATATTTCATTTTATATTTAATAAAATATTCAGAAAACATTTAATACTTCCGTAATGTAATACTTCATTTTCATATCTTGCACTACGCTTGTAAAATATTGTTTTTTTCAAATATTCACTTCCTGAGGTATATATTTAAAACAAATATTTAACTAAAAAAAAGGAGGAAGAAACTTACATACCATCCAACTCAATTATTCTTGTAAATCGGCTTGGATAAATTAAAGTAATATTAAAAAACCGGCAGTCTACCACAATCTTGATCTTTGGCCTTTAAGTAAAGGTTAAGGTTATCCCTTTCGACCAGACTTCGGGTTTCGGATCGGAGTCTGGATGGCTTGGATTTGGAGGACTTCTTTCTTTCTTTTTCCTGTTTAGCCTCCGTGAATTACCATTCAGGTATTACTTAAGAGGATTAATGAGGATGATATGTAAGAGTGTAAATGAAGTGTAGTCTTTTACAGTCTCAGTTCGACCGTTCCTGAGATGTGTGGTTAATTGAAACCGAACCTCCAAAGAACACCGGTATCTACGATCTAGTATTGAAATCCGTAAAAAAAATTGACTTTACTTGGACTTAAACGCTGGAACATTCGACTTGCAAATCAGCTGATTTGGGAAGACGCGATTATCAATAAACCAACCCGGTGGGTTTGAAGAACCTGGCAGTGGATTTGTTGGCGGTTTCATTGAAGCTGCCGAGTGTTCAATTTCCCATAGTTCTATAGTTATATCATATGTGTACTTATTTTCATTGGTTCTAGAGTTATAACCAAACAAAAGTTTAATTAATGAAAATTTGGATCTTACAAGGGGGAGGCACATCGGCGAGAATTCGACTTCATCTCCTTTTTTAATTTAAATTAATTTATTTATTAATAACTAGCAGACCTGGCAATGCTTCCCTATTGCTCGATTTTAAGTATATATTCAGATTAAATGAACACATTTGAAAGCCTGATAAAACATTAACAAAATGAACATTACGAAACTTAGTAAAATTTACCCTTTCCCTTTTACTCATTCCTCCTTTACCCTTTTCCCCATTACTTTTCCCATTTCATTTTTACCATACTCCCTTTTCATCACTTTCTCTTTCCACCTTCTAGTATATCACTTTAATCTTTCCTTTTTTCCCGTTTCACCTTGTTATTTTTTTCCTTTTCCCTGTTTCCCCCTTTTCCGATTTTTCCATTTTTCCCTATTTCGAATTTTCCAATTCTACCTTTTTCACTCTACGCGTAAATCGGTCCAATAGTTTTTTAGCCTACAGCGGACACACGTATCGGAAACATTTCAATGGAATCGTAAAATATTTAGTACTAGCTTTTACCCGCGGCTTCTCTCGCGGTGATCCTTTAAACGAAATACGCGAGCAACTATATCATGTCGATCAGTGGCTTTTTGCCCGGGCATTAGCTCCTTAGTTACATCCTGCCACGAAGGATTACAGGTAAAAGTTACAAACAGGTCAGGCCTGCCGTAAATTCGTACATAAGCGAAAGCGTCTTGAGTGTATTCATGCAGATAACGGGGACTGTTCGCAAAAGTAGAAGGCAGAATAACCATCTTGCCTATGTCGTTAGGTCTAATATTACCGTCTGCGCTAATCGCATCTTGTAGATGAATGTAATTTTCAAAATGTAATCTTCATTTTCTTCTTCACCCGTAAAATACACCTGTTAAAATGTATGCTTTTCATTATCTGCTGGAAAAAGTGATCCAATTCGATGATATATCTGTCCTTGTTCAGTAAAAGTTGGTGAAAATCCGGGCATTCTTATCACTTTATCTACTCCAAAGGATGTCATTTGGAAGTAAAAGTTATACTTTCTGATTTTACATAAAAATTCCTTCGACTCATCTGTAACACTTAAATATAGAGTTTTCAAAGGCTCCTCCGGTTTACCAAGTAAAGGAAGCGAAACTTTACCGCTGGAACAGCACATTCCAGCAGTTTCATCTTTTCGTTTCAAAGCATCGCAACGCTGACATTTTCTTTTCCTTGAGCCAATACCGATTAAAGAATGCTTATGGTGTTTAAGTGAAGGATCGTATAGAAATCCAGAATTATTAAATACGGATCAATTGTTACGCAAGAAATTTCGACGGCGCGCGATTTGCATTTCTGCGTGAACGATTCTTCTCGCCTGCGATTGTTCTGGAGTTTCTCTCGCTCTTATAGCTGCCTGCTGTTCAGCTTGTCTTTCTAAACGAATTTGTATTTGAATCGGCGTTTCAGCTGCTCTTAAGGTAGCTTGGCGTTCAGCTTGCTCATCTAACCTTTCTTGTCTTTGAGATGATTCACCAGCCCTCAAAGCACATTATCGCCGCGCTTGTTGTTGTCGTGTTAGTTCTACGTAAGCGGAAGATTCTTCGGTTCGAGCAACTTTTGCCTCCCGGGCCCGTGATGAATCCCTGGACGGGTTAGATTTGCGCTTCCGAGGCATTTTAGAAAAAAAAGAGTAAAAACTGAAAATAGCGTTAGAAGTAAAACAATAAACAGGCACCTAACCTCAAACACTGGAAAAGTTTTAGTATTGCTTACAAGTGACATTAGAGTAATAATAAATATAGAAGGATTCGAATCAGCAGAAGCACTATATTCAATTTAATAGGGACTTGACCTTCAGTACTACAGTGTTGGATTAGCACTTTATTTCATTTGCTTACTGGAACGCCAGATGGCGTTGATTTTGGTGAAATTTTTGTCGGACGATCATATCTACCAATATACATTTTTTTACCCTCCCGAAAAAATATTGTTTTTTTTTTTTTTTTTTACTAAAAAGCATCCTATGTCCTTCGCAATACCTTTGAGAGTATGTGTACGAAGTTTCATGATGATCGGTTGAGTAGTTTCTGCGTGAAAGCGTAACAAACAAACAAACTCACATTCACATTTATAATATAAGCAAGGATAGCGTGTTGCTTTTATTCCAACAGATATCGCTGTTAACACGAAATTTCATTTTTTTATCGATTTGAACCCCTTAAAATCAAAATTTCGCAAAATCCTTTGTTAGTGCACGCCTACTTAAGTCAGAAAATTCTCTTTTATGTAAGAGATTAACATCTGATTGTAAAAATATGTTTACAATAAATAAATAATTCAATTATAACAATAAAAAAAAGAATAAATATCGCATGTTATTAATGAAATAAAATGTTATGCACTTTTCATTAAAAAAAAAAAAGTATATATGTAATTTAATAGGCGTGACGTCATGTGGGGTCCACATGAAATTTTTTTTTATGAAACATTTCTCAGTATTATTCAATCATTTCTAATGCCTAGTTGTTTAATTATAATAAAATAATTGTTTTACTAACAAAATTATGTCAAAAATTATGTTTTCCTTAAGTTAAAGGTAACATAATGAGTTCATGTGAGACAGAACGTATCCACTCTTATCTTAAAATTTTCTTCTAATTTTGATAATTTTTTTTTGAAATGAATTTTAATAAAAATTCGAAATTATATCAGTATGATTACTCTTTAGTCTTAATCAATATCTAAAATTGTAGATTAAAATGAGTAAATTGTTATTATATGTAGTCTAATTCTTTCAAATATTTCATAAATAAAGGTAAAAAATGATTTTAATAGAAAGAATTTAGTATTTAATAGAATAAAATCATATAAAAATTTTAATAGTGTAAAAAATTTTTTTTTTTTTTTTTAATTAATTCACTTTTGAAATTGTGCAAAACCGTAGTTGCGTCTTCTACAGTACTGATTTTTACAATCAGTTTAATTGATAAATTATTAACGATTCGGAAAGCTTTCTGTAAAAGTGAACCAATTTTCTTAAATTACTTTATTTTGGAAGCCGAACTAAGTTACTGCTGAATGTTAGAAGGGCGGTCGAGTAGAACAGTGACGTCGTTTTAGTATTGTTTAATCTAATAACATTTTATTATTCAGTAGGCTAATGTATAATTCATCAGACTTTTATACTTTAGATTAATAAAATTACATCTTAAACCCTTAACGTTTTATTTATTTATTATATATTTTTTTTTTATAGTTGAGTCTGAAAAATGCCATTTGCGCACCCCCCCCACACCATCATAAATGGGGGAATGTCAGGCTCGCATGGGTTCGGTTAGATGTTATTAAGAGTCTATATGTACCCGCACCCTTTCAACTAAAACTCCTACCTTACCGTTTCTCCCCTTCTGGGGACAATCCTGCAGTTAAGCATTGCGCGGCCCCAGGAGGTTCCTTTAGGGTCAAGGGGTTGCCGTGCTTCATCATCGTCTCCTATCCGCGTAAGTGGAGAAGCATGACAGCTCCACAGGAATTTTACAGTTAAAATATTAATTTACGAGTTGAAATATGTAAGTTCTTCCCTGTCGAATATTTTTTTCCTATATTAGTACGTAGTAAATATATATTTTATATTTGGCATACCGGTATCGACTCCCAAGTTCATTAGCTATTTATCCAAAGGACACGTCCAGATATCGTGCCTTGATATAATATATTTTTGGATAATATAAAAATATCATTCAGTCTTGGTTAAAATAAGTATAGGATACGACCATCAAAGGTCTCCTATGTTAACAATTTTCACTTGCAATAGACCCATTTTTTTAAACAGAATTCATTACTTTTATACCCCCCTCCATACATTAATTTTCTACCTAAGCAGTTCTTTAAAGAAAACAATGTTTCCAATAGTGAAAATTGCATAATTTTCCCGCCATTTTAAAATCTGTTTATCCTTATTTTAAAAATACAATTTCTTTTTCTTTATCGAAAGAGCTATAGATATAGATATTTTGATTTTAAATAACAACTTATAAAATAATCTTTACTTTCTTATAGGAAATAAAGGAAGTATTGTGATCTCGAAAAATTTCGGTTTTCAGATTTCAACGGAAATATCAATTTTGACCATCCCTAAATCCATTTTGACTAGTTTCGGCGTGACGTCTCTACGTATATATCTTGGATAACTCAATAACGATTAGCTGTAGATCTTGAAATCTTGGATTTAGGAAAATTGTAATATCTAGTTGTGTACCTTCCCTTTTGATTCCAATCGACTGATCCAAAAAAACTCAAAATCCAAAAATTTGGATTTTTGACTATTTTCTTAACTACAGTAACAAGCCCTCATTGTGAGCTTTTAAACGATATATCATAAGTAGTAATTATTTTTATTGGTTCAGAGTTATAACCGAATAGAATTGTAATTAATAAAATATTTGGATCTTACAAGGGGAAGGCACATCGGTTCGAATTACATTTCATCTCCTTTTCTTTACCGTTCTCTTTTTTTAATTTAAATATATTGATTTATAAATAATTATTAACCCCTGATAGTAAAAAAATTACAATAAATAATAATTCAATAACAATAAAAAATAATTAGAAGTTATTAGTGAAATAAAATTTTATGTTCTTTTCATTAAAAAAAAAATATATATGTAATTTAAGAGACGATAAAGGAAGTCATTTTAAAAAAATTAGGGTTCAAATACAGAGATAGAAGAACAATTGCTAACATGTACAGGAACCAAACAGCAACAGTAACAATTGAAGAACATAAGAAAGAAGCCGTAATAAGAAAGGGAGTCCGACAAGGATGTTCCCTATCTCCGTTACTTTTTAATCTTTACATGGAACTAGCAGTTAATGATAAAGAACAATTTAGATTCGGAGTAACAGTACAAGGTGAAAAGACAAAGATGCTACGATTTGCTGATGATATAGTAATTCTAGCCGAGAGTGAAAAGGATTTAGAAGAAACAACGAACGGCATAGATGAAGTCCTACACAAGAACTATCGCATGAAAATAAACGAGAACAAAACAAAAGTAATGAAATGTAGTAGAAATAACAAAGATGGACCGCTGAATGTGAAAATAGGAGGAGAAAAGATAATGGAGGTAGAAGAATTTTGTTATTTGGGAAGTAGAATTACTAAAGATGGACGAAGCAGGAGCGATATAAAATGCCGAATAGCACAGGCAAAACGAGCCTTCAGTTGGAAATATATTTTTTTTACATAAAAAATTAATTTAAATGTCAGGAAAAGATTTTGGAAAGTATATGTTTGGAGTGTAGCTTTATATGGAAGTGAAAGTTGGACGATCGGAGTTCCTGTGAAGAAGTTATTTGAAGCTTTTGAAATGTGGTGGTATAGGAGAATGTTAAAAATCAGATGGGTGGATAAAGTGACAAATGAAGAGGTATTGCGGCAAATAGATGAAAAGAGAAGCATTTGGAAAAATATAGTTAAAAGAAGAAACAGACTTACAGGTCAAATATTAAGGCATCCTGGAATAATCGTTTGGATATTGGAGGGACAGGTAGAAGGGAAAAATTGTGCAGACAGGCAACGCTTGGAATATGTAAAAGAAATTGTTAGGGATTTACGATGTAGGTGGTATATCAAAATGAAACCACTAGCACTAGATAGGAAATGTTTGAAAGCCGCATCAAACCGGTCAAATGATTGAAGACAAATAAAAATTATACTTAAAATATTTATATTAATTTTTTGTTATTTTTTATTATTTTTTGTTTTCTTTTTATTATTATTATTATTATTTATGTTGTTTTTTATTTAAATATTAATTAAAATAAATTCTGTAAATAACATGCCATTTAGTATTTATTAGTAGATTTTTAAAAGTACTGGGCCTGTGAGGGCTCATGGAAAAAACCGTAGACTTTTTTTTTCTTTTTTGGGAGCCCGCAAGTAATTATAATGAATATGAGTGATAAGAACAGGAGTTCTATTATCTATTTCTGAAATCATCTTTTAAACATAACATAATAAGCAAAAGCATCGCTCCAAAACATTCAATAAATATGTTTAAAATTCTAGTATCGCGTGGGTGAAGCCGCAACGGGTAACCTGCTAGTAGGAATATAAAACGGAAATTTTTCTAATGTATGAAAAATACCATGCTTGACCGGGATTCAAACCCGGGACTTCGGGATGAAAGATCGATACGCTACCACTCCGCTAAGGAGATCGACTCGGGTAACATGAAATATATTTGTAGTATGGTAAATTAAGTTTTTCTTATTTCTTTTATATATTTTACTCGTATATTTAAACGTTATATTTTCCAGACAGGATATTTAAAGTTTTAAAAATTGATAGTCAATTCAATCGTTTAAGAAAGCAATCTTTAACTTTCCACATACAATTTTCTTTTGTATACTTTCTAAGGTGGTTAGATATTTTTCGTTTTAACGTATCCGATCTGGTGTAAAACGTCACGAAAGAATTGCTTTAGAAAAGAAACTATGTGTGTGTTTCAGGTTGACAAAGCGACAATAAAACATTCCAAGAAAATTATTACAAACGATAAAAGAAATGGGAGTATGTATGTATGTTGTCTCAAAAATATTTCGTGTAAAAAATGTATTAAAATAAATAATATTTTTTATTTTAACCGTATGTTATTGAAAATATGTATATATTTATAAATTATTATAATTTGAAATAAATAATACTTTTATGCTATTTATTACATGTAAGTCCATTTTATAGATCATATAAATGATGAATAATATGATACTTTACGTAAAAATAAGGAACAAATCTAGCATTTAGCTGGATGGTTAAAGGGAAACCATGGTAAAATTTTGATCAAAACAACATCGCAAAATAAACAGTTATTTATGAACTAAAACTCATGACCTAATTTAAAAGTAAAATAAAAATGGTGGAAAAAAAAATAAGAACACTTTCAAAAATACCTCGAATTTTCTTAAACAAAGTTTTTTTTCCATTTGATGAACCGCGGGACTCGAATATGTCATTTTATTCATTTTTTTAATGTACCTTTACAAATCGCGCCGCAAGATACCAGTTAACTGTGGGACACCTAGAAGTGAAGCTTTCTTTCTTTTTTTTTCTTTTTCCTGTTTAGCCTCCGGTAACTACCGTTTAGATAATTCTTCAGAGGATCAATGAGGATGATATGTATGAGTGTAAATGAAGTGTTAGTCTTGTACATTCTCAGTTCGACCGTTCCTGAGATGTGTGGTTAATTGAAACCCAACCACCAATGAACACCGGTATCCACGATCTAGTATTCAAGTCCGTGTAAAAATAGCTGACTTTACTAGGACTTGAACGCTGTAACTCTCGACTTCCAAATCAGCTGATTTGGGAAGACGCGTTAACCACTAGACCAACCCGGTGGGTTAGAAGTGAAGCTAAACGTGAACTAACAATAAAGCTGGAGTGCCCAGCGCAGAGCCTTAATTGTATGCACTGGTGTTTTTAAATTCTTAAATTCAGATCTCAGTATTGTTTCTCCCCTTTTATCCAATTCGACTTCCTGTTCTTCGTCTATAACAAAATCTCCTCCGTAAAATTTCAATATATTTCACCCACCTATCCATCTTTACTTCCGTATTATAAATCGGTATACCATCTTTGTTTAACACATTATTAAATTTTAATTTACGTACCACAAAATTGTCCTTAATTTTCCTGAATGTTCCGTCTATTTTACCGATGGTCATTTCTCTTTTCACTTCTGAATATTTTTCTTTAATCCGCTCTTCATTCGCTAGTTTCCACTTCCTGTTTTTAGTATTTCTTAATTATCGATAGTTCCTTTTACTTTCTTCATCGCTATCATTTTATACCTTATCTTTTTTACTCAGATCTCTTGCGATGTCCTCCTCAAAAAATCTCCTTTACCTCCTCTTCCTCAAGCTTCTCTAAATTCCACCGATTCATCTGACACCTTTTCTTCAGGATTTTAAACCCCGATTTACATTTCATCACTAAATTATGGATGCTATCGATGTCTGCTCCAGGGTAAGTTTTGCAGTCGACGAGTTGATTTTTAAATCTTTGCTTAACCATGATATAATCTATCTGATCCTTGCAGTATCGCCAGGTTTTTTCCATTTGTATATAACCATATGTGTTAATTCCAATCACCATAAAGAAAAACAAGTTTTTTTTTTAATTTCCTTTAAACAAACAATTGAAGAAGAGTTGACAATTATATTATTTTTGGACTGTAATACATCATCTGTACAGCTGTTTTATAAAACTTGAATCATGAACCAAATTTTAAAAAAAAATCTGAAATATAACAAAATTAATAAATATTCAGTTACAGTGAACTTTATTTTTGTAATCAAAATTTAGAATAAATTAAAGTATTTTTTGTAAAATATAGAAATTCTTCAGGAGTCTAAGCGAATGGTTTTACAATACCATTATACGAAGTACATGGACATCTTGAAACACATAAATAATTATAGATAGTGTAATTAAATGAAAAAATCTGATGTGAACACTATATGACTTTCGTGTACGTCTAAACGACATATACACATTTTTTTTTTTAAATGAAAAGTACATAAATTTTTATTTCATTCATAACTTCAGATATTTTTTTAACTTTTTTTAAAATTATTATTATTATTATTGGATTATTTATTATTTATCGTAATTTTTTTTTACAATCAGAGATTAATAATTATTAATATATTTAAATTAAAAAAAAAGAGATGAAGTCTGATTCGAACCCATATGCCTTCCCTTGTAAGATCCAAATATTTTAAACGTTAAATTTTTTTTGTCTATAACCTGAAACCGATGAAAATACGAGGGTTATTTTTTTTCAAGGTCCAATCGGTCATGAAATTAAAAAAACCACAATGAAAATAAAAAGTTTTTTATTAGTAACAAGTACTTACATAGTTACGCTATTTCTCTACATAGTCGCCACTCCGATTTAGATATTTGTCGTAGCGCGGTACAAACTTTCCAATACGCCTCGTCATAGAACGGAGCCGTCTGTGTTTTCAGCCGTGTTTCTACGCCTGTATGCAGCTCGATGTCTGTGCCAAAATGTTGTCCTCCTAGACGGCGTTTCATGTGAGCAAAGAGGTGAAAATCGGATGGAGCCAAGTCCGGGCTGTACGGTGGGTGATCAAACACTTCCCAATGAAAACGCTGCAGGAGCTTCTTTGTTACAGCTGCAGTGTGCGGCCGAGCGTTGTCATGGAGAAAGACAATGCCTGCTGACAACATTCCTCTCCGCTTATTCTGAATCGCCCTTCGTAGACGTTGAAGAGTCACTCAGTATGAGGCTGCAGTGATGGTCGTGCCACGTTCCATGAATTCCACCAATAGAACTCCATTCCGGTCCCGGAACACAGTAGCCGTACGCTTTCTGTTGGAGAAGGTTTGCTTGAACTTCTTCGGTTTACTGGGAGAATGAGAATGCATCCGCTGTTTGGATTGTTCTTTCGTTTCTTCAGTTTCGAAATGGACCCGTGTCTCGTCCCCTGTGATAATATTCTTCAAAACATCTTCTCCTTCATTGGTGGAGCGCTGGAGAAACGTTAGGGAGGCGTCCATTCTCATTGTTTTCTGATGGTCGGACAGCATCTTGGGAACCCATCTCGCATACAGTTTGCGGTACTGAAGTCTCTCACTCACAACGGTGTAGAAAGCTGACCTCGAAATTTCAGGAAACGAATCACTGAATACAGAAATTGTGAACCGGCGGTTTTCTCGAATCGCCTCATCCACTCGCTCAACGAGATCATCGGTTGACACTCGCTTCCTTCCCTGACCGCCTGCATCATGAACATCTGTACGTCCTGCTTTAAAGTTACTGCACATTGTCGCACTTTGCTGTCACTCATTAAAGTTACTTATTCGTCGATGAATTTCAGCCGCATTACACCCCTCAGCCTGAAGACATCGAATTACCGCACGCACTTCACACTTGGCGAGATATGCTATCACAATGCTTTCCTTTACTTCGTACAAGGAAGTAAAATTGAAGGCATTTATTGGACCGCGGTTTTCGCAATCGATTTTCCTATAAAACTTTACATTAAAATAATATATCACAGATCCTTTATAAAAAAAATAAAAACTTAGAATCAATATAGCGGATCCAAGATGTTGGATAAAAATTTCAAATACAGCGTAAAGTTGAGAGTTTGTAACTACGTAGATCTGACCCACCGGGTTGGTCTAGTGGTGAACGCGTCTTCCCAAATCAGCTGATTTGGAAGTCGAGAGTTCCAGCGTTCAAGTCCTAGAAAAGCCAGCTATTTTTACACGGACTTGAATACTAGATCGTGGATACCGATGATTTATGGTGGTTGGGTTTCAATTAACCACACATCTCAGCAATGGTCAAACTGAGAATGTACAAAAGACTAAGTTCATTTACATTCATACATATCATCCTCATTCATCCTTTTTTTTTTTCTCTCAGCTCCCCTGGGCCGGACCGACTTGTTGGTATTACGCCACCCAGGGGAGTGTCTTTAAACTCAAATAGTCCTCCCCACCTACAGGCTATATACCGGCATGGCAGGTCGGCCTACCGGTTAGCTCTTTTTGAGAGTTCTTTATCAATATTGCCCTTTTGGACACCACGCCAGACCCAGTTCGCCGCGTCTTTTCGGTATTCAGTGTGCTGTTACCTGACTCTTACCCGTGGAGTCCTTGGTGGCTCATCGGTGCCAACACACCGCAGCATGCTGGACCTCACCAGCAAGGCTGTCCACCCAGTCCTATTCTAGCCAACACCTTGTCTTCTCTCATCAGAGTATTTCTGTAGAACAACTTGTCTAACAAAACTAGCAAAATTATTCCAGTTTGACTCGCTTCTTAGCGTGTAGTCTATTGTTGTCTCTGGAGTTATACCTGCGAGTGCCTTACTATGTCTAAGTGTGTCCCACCTATTGCACTCAAAAAAGGTGTGCTCAGCATCATCTATTTCGTTGCAGTAGTTGCAAATTGGCTCTTTTCTCTTGCCTATTTTGTGCAGGTAGTTATTGAAGGAACCGTGTCCTGTAAAAAACTGCGATAGGTGATGATCAACCTCACCAAATCTTCTCGACAACCACGGCTTGATGTTGGGGATGAGGGTTCTCGTCCATCGGCCCACAGGTTCCTGCGACCATCTTTCCTGCCAGATATTATAAACGGCATCCCTGATCTCTTGTTCTGGTTTGCCTTGTGCCCTCTCCACCCTCTTTTTTGCGATTAGGTCAATAGGAGGTGTACCCGATAACACGCACAGGGTGCCATAGGACACTGTCCTGTATGCGGACACAACACCTAGGAGCACACACCTGTGCGTCCTCGCCGGTCTCTCTTTGTTGCGCCTGATGACGATAGAGCGCCACCAGGCCGGAAAGGCATACATAAGCGAAGACACGACGGTGGTCGCCAGTAAACGGCGCTTTAAGGCCCGAGGGGCATTCTGCGATGACATAATGATGTTTAGACTTTTTATCATCCTTTCTGCCTTGTTGCATACATCGACTATGTGCTCGGTGTATCTACCGTTTTTCTGGAGGATAACTCCTAAGTACTTGATGTTATTCGCTTCTTCTATAGCATGACCTTTGATGGAAATATTGAACGGTTCTAGCACTCTTCTACCCGTAAAGGCAATACACCGGCATTTTTCTGTAGACAGTTGCAGACCCCTGGACCTCATTCATCCTCTGAAGTATTATCTAAACGGTAGTTACCTGAGGCTAAACAGGAAAAAAGAAAGAACTACGTAGATCAACACTTGTTTGTAGATCATGCAGTTGTTTAATATAAAGCCGTTCCGAAGTTTATAACATTCTGTATATATGTTCAAAGCGTTTCGAAAATGGTGGGCTGGCTATATTTTGTCGGATTCTTATAATATTAAAAAAATTATCCTTAGGAAAGATGGTAATTTCTCTATCATTCTCCTACTATCCGCCATTTTGTTATTGTTATATAAAAATTTATATCTCAAATTCGGATAAAAGAATCACATTAGTATTTGTTAAGCGGCTTGGTAATAAAGTTTTAAGATTAGCAAAAAATTACGACTTAAAATACTTTTGAAAATTACAATATGGCGGCTATGTTTATTTTCAATTCCGTTATATCTCTATAAATATTAATTTATCGAAATTTATGTTATTTACTAAAAATATTAAGACTTTTATTTTGTACAAAATGACATATTTTATTTTTTGGTTATGGCAGAAAATTAATGTAATTTTGTGTTTGTTTTCACCTCCTCAATTTTACGTTGCATTTCGATTAAATATTAATTGTTTTTATTTATTGTTTATTCTAGTATGTATCAAATTAAATAATAATTTTCTCAAAATAATAGACCGAATAATTATGACGTGAAAATTACAACATCAATTTTCTCCCAGAAGTCGACTATTTGTTAACCGATTTTCAAAAATAAATTATATTTAATAATAATATTTTGTTCAAAATAAAAGGCTTAATATTTTAATAAAACATACATTTTGGTAAAGCGATAATTTATGAAGATATAATTCATTGAAAAATAAACATAGCCGCCATTTTGTAATTTGCGAAAGTATTTAAGTCCTGATTTTTTGCTAATTTTAAAAATTTATTACAAAGACGCTTACCAAATATGATTCGCCTATCCGAACTTGAGATATACATTTTTATATAATAATAACAAAATGGCGGACAATGGGAGAATGAAAGAGAAATTGCTATTTTTCCTAAGGATATTATTTGTTTAATTATACAAGTAGAATCAGAAAAGGTATACCCAGCCCACCATTTTATAAACTCTCTCTCTCTCTCTCTATATATATATATATATATATATATAAATATATATATATACCATTCTTTGAGGGATTTCAATGGAAATCCTTTAAGGCACGTCTTTTTTGCATTCAAATTTATTTATGGTTCCGGTAAATTGGGACCTATTATACATTAAACATTACAAAAAAAAAAAAATTAAATCTGATATGGACACCACATGACTTCTTTATACGCCTATTTAACTACATATACAGATTTTTGATGCGTTTCATTTAAACTTATTTTATTTGAAAGTGAGATAAGATCCTCCAATTCTTTGATAAAAGTAAAGATCCGTTATATATTATTATTCTTTTTAAGTTTAACTCATTCCCCACCCTGAAAGAGGTCACCATTTTTACAATAAACAACTTTTCTACAACAAAATGCAGGGGAACGAACAGGGATCAGACAACTTCTACTCACCCTCCAGCGCCTCCCTACCACGAACAATGGCCTCCACCATGGCAGCTACGGCTTTCCATGCAGCCTCCGACTCGAGCATCTTGGTGACCACGCTTTCAGCGACCAACTTCCCTAACTGCTCGACTACTGGCTCCCGCATATCATACCAGCGCCCACACCACACCATTTGTTCCGGGGAGTTGACGACTGCACAATACCTACATAGGGGGGAAGCTCTTTTCCCAATCCTATGCAGGTGAGTGGCCACGGTTGCATTGGCAAGCGCCAAAGAAACCGTGACCAATCAGAAACTTAGTGAATTCGTACGACAAGTTTCCGGACTTCCTCCCTATCCAGGTCTTGATGTCTGGGATGAGGGATGTCGTTCATCCACCTGTCTGTGACGCCTGCCACTGTCCGATAAGCCGATCGCAAGCGACACTCGGCAAAGCACCCCGTTGTCTCATCGTTCTCTCCTCCCCGCCGTGAGACTCAGGGGCGGACCCCTGCGGTGATAAATACGGCTTCGCTGGAAACCGTCTTATAGGCGCGTGCGATCTGCAAAGCCGGCACCCGCTGCAAGCCGTCTAGGAACTCCCTGGCCCGCCTAGTACTAAGAGCCCTAGCGCAAACCGGTACCCCGTACAGGCACCGACCGTGCCACCGAAGCAAGAAGTGTTCTTCTTCCAGGTGATGGGCCATCCCGATTCCGCATATGCTCGGCTAGGGCATCAGCCGTTCGACTAGCCTTACCGCTTCTTGGACGTGCTTCTGGAGCGACCTTCGGTGGTCAAGCCGCACTTCAAGGTATTATACCTTACGTGAGGTCAGGACTTCGTTCGTACCGGCAAGTAACGTGACGGGGTTAATATTGAACTTATTACTTTGTAATGTAACTTTTTTTTTTATTTCTCCAGCGATTATTTCAAACAGTTCTAATTGTAGAATAAAAATTTTCCGATCGAATTTATTTCTGTTTTATGTAACAAATCTTTGTCGCTACATTTGCAAAAATTTCCCACTGTTTGTATTTTATTAGCAGCTATAATTTCTTGTAAACTAATACTTTTATTTTTTTGTTAATGAAGTGATGGGAATTAAAAAATTGTTTCATCTTCAGTACTTTCATTTACATAAGAGCATTTACTATTAAAACAAGTTGTAGTATATTTTCTTTTAAATTTTATTATTTCAATTACATTATCAAAATTTTGTGCGCTACCTAGTACTATCAAGTATTGCTATCTAGCGGTGCGATTCGTAAAACCACTTTGTTTGAGGAAAAGGTGACATATTCTAGTCCCGTGGTTCATCAAACGCAAGAAAAAACATGGTCTAATAGAATTCCAGATTTTTTTTTGAAATTATTCTTTATTACAAATCTAATTGAACTGAAATATAATGTTTTCGTGCTTATTTTTAAAATTTTTTTCACATTTTCTTTTACTTTTAGGTTAGGTTACGTTTAGAAGTGAAAACATAGTTCGTTAACTTTGCCGTGCCGTCTAGTTCTGGGGAATCTTACCGATGAAGGTCTAACAAACTTCTTGATACACACATATATATATTCATTATAATGTCAAAACTAATAAATAATTTGATCTATTTACCACCTGGCGGACAATCTTATAATCACGCTGGTTTCTGAGGATTATATTTCGTCATAAAGGTGACAACATTTTGTTATGAAATAAATGCCTTATTATTGTTTACATGTTAAAAGTCTATATTTCGCAGGCGTATGTGTATATAGCGTCCTTGTGTGAAGAGTCTGCTTAAGTCGACACTCATGTTATACTCAAGAGTATGGATTATCAATGAAGTAAAAAATAAAAATAAAAAATAATCGCATATTTTAATGTAAGAAATATACCACGTTTAAAGTAATTTATAAATAATAATAATAAAAAAAAAAACCATTACAGCTAAATGGAACGAGAAATGAGATGGAAAATCGCATTTTTTATTTTCTATAAAATATATAAAAGGATAAGAAAGATTTTCCTTTTAAAAAATTTGACAGTAAGAAAAATATTCATTTAAATGAGTTTTATTTTTCGATAAAAACTAATAAAAAATTTTCGTAAAAATATCTTTATTTAAATCGCCACATCTATAAAATTAAAAATTATGCAACCGTGTAGTTGCGAATATTTATTGCTATTCTTAATAAATTATACACATCTTTTATACAAAAAAAAAATCTATATATATATATATATATATACAGAGTGGTTCAGGAGGTTCAAAAAATAGGTCCCAGAACTGTATCTCTCTTAGTTTCTAAGATATGCCATGTAAAACGCAAAAATAGGGTCAAAAAACACATTATTTTACGTTTTGACGTACAATACCGTTGTTAAATTGGCAATAAATCGTACATTTTTTACACAAAAACTGTAGAGAATTTAATTATAAGAAGATTGATGTAAATAATTTCAACAAAAAAGAAATAAAATTTTAAACATGTCGACTTTTATTAACAACAAAACCGACGAAAAGTTAGAACAAAATGTTACAAAAAAAGAAATGTGAAATGTGTAGGCGCTCATTAAGTTGGTAATACATTTCAATTCGTTTTGTTAAGTGGATATTTTCCAGCAATATAATGAATTCATTACGTAAAAATTGTAGATAATTTCTGAGACCTATTTTCTTCGATTTTCTAGCTCAAAAACTATAAGAAACAATTGAATTTGCCCCTTAATTGACCTTCCCAGAATTTCAGAAAACCTTAATTTAGTCGGAGCAACTGAAACTCGGACGAAATATTTCACTCTGTATAACTCGCTAACGAATTGTTTTCGGAACTATGTTTATATGAACTTTTTTCTTATTTTTAGCCTCTAGAATGAGTTGTCAAAGTATTGCCCTATCCTCCTGAATCACGCTGTATATATATATATATATATATATATATATATATATATATATATACACACAGAGTGTTTCTGTAATGATGGGCTGACTATACTTTTTCGGATTCTACTTGTAAAATGAAACAAAAAATATCCCTAGGGAAAATTGTAATTTCTTCTTTGTTCTCCCTCTGTCCGCAATTTTGTTATTATTATATAAAAATGTATATCTCAAGTTCGGATAGTGGAATCAGATTAATATTAAGTAAGCGTCTTTCTAATAAGGTTTTAAAAATCATGACTCAATTACCTTCACAAATTACAAAATGGCGACAATGTTTATTTTTAAATCTGTTATATCTTCATAAATTAGAGCTCTACCAAAATTTATGTTTTATTAAAATATTAAGCCTTTTATTTTGAACAAAATTACATTTTATTTTTTAACAAATAGTCGAGTTATGGGACAAAAATGATGTTGTAATTTTGAGTTGTAATTATTAGGTATATTATTGTGAGAAAATTATTATTTAGTTTGATACTAGAATTAACAATAAATAAAAACAATTAATATTTTATCGAGTTGAACGTAAAGTGGAGGACATGAAAACAGGCACAAAATTATAACATCAGTTTTCTCTTATAACTCGACTTTTTATTAACCGATTTAAAAAAAATAAAATGTCATTTTGTTCAAAATAAAAGGCTTAATATTTTACCAAAGAATAAAATTTGATAAAATTAATATTTATGGAAATATCACGGATTGAAAAATAAACATAGCCGCCATTTTTTTAATTCCGTAGGTATTTAAAAGGAATCTCAAGCGGACAACTTTTTTCCATATAGTACCGGCAATTTGTCATGAAAATAGGCTGTACTTGAAAATCCTTACCTACCGATTGATCTTTTGTCCATGCGTTAAGCGTGATGAGGGAAGCTTAACTCCAGATTTTTAACATCCTCCTCCCATAGATTTTTGAAATACTCAAAACGTTTTTGAAATGCGTTTTTCTCTCAATCTATGCATTTTAGAGAAACGTTTTACAAACAAAAAATGTAGAAGACATTCTCTTCTACAATTAATGTCTGTAAAGTTATGTCGTATAATTTGAAATTTAAATACTAGGTGGCGCTGAAGTTGTAAAAAACGTTGTAAACGACTAGACCGGTTTGGAACAGGTGCCTAATTCACAACATTTTCACACTTTCACAAGCTACAGCTCCAGAACGGTAAGTCGTACAAGAAAATTGTGTGAATATAAGTTGTCTGTTTTTTTTGTTGAGATTAACAACTTTTCCAAATGCAATACAGACGAAAAACAATTTTTTCCGGTGAAAAAACCGAAAAAACATGTTTTTTACAATTTCAGCGCCACCTAGTATTTCAATTTCAAATTATACGGTATAACTTTAAAAACATTAATTGTAGAGGAGAATGTCCTCTACATTTTTTGTTTGAAAAACATTTCTCTACATTGCATAGATTCAGAGAAAAACGCATTTCAAAAACATTTTGAGTTTTTCAAAATTCTATGGGAGGAGGATGTTAAAAATCTGTAGTTAAGCTTCCCTCATCACCCGTAACATATGGAAAAAACATCAATCGGTAGGTAAGGATTTTCAAATAAAAATACAAATTGACTATAATAATAGTCTTTCAAAATTTCTTGGTATTTTTGTTGATTCACAGTCTGTCTAGGCACAAAATCCTTATGCACAATGCTATGACTATCTAAGAAACAAATTAGCATGGTTTTGATTTGATTCATGATGCTGTATCATGGCAGTACATCTTGTTATACGATACTCTCAATTAATGAGTTTTTGGCCAAGAAAAATATTCCTGTACTTCCTCAACCACTTTATTCACCTGACGTCCCTGAGACTTTTTCATGTTTCCAACTTTCAAAAAATACTTCAAAGAACACCATTATAGAACAGTAGAAAATATAAAAGAAAATGTAACCGACCATCTGAAGGATATTCCGGTTTCTGAGTTCTAACACTGCTAAGAAGAGTGGGGAAACCCACTATTGAAGCATTGCGTGGCTTCCCAAGGGAACTCGCGTTGGTCTAATGGTGAACGGTTCTTCCCGAATCAGCTGATTTGGAAGTCGAGGGTTCCAGCGTTCAAGTCCTAGTAAAGTCAGTTATTTTTACACGGATTTGAATACTAAATACCGGTGTTCTTTGGTGGTTGAGTTTCAATTAACCACACACCTCAGGAACGGTCGAACTGAGACTGTACAAGACTGCATTTCATTTACACTCATACATATCATCCTCATTCTTTGAAGTATTATCTGAAAGGTAATTTACCGGAGGCTAAACAGGAAAAAAAGGGAACTGTTTCGAAGGTGATAGAGTCCATGTACAATTGGATTGTAAATGAAACGTTTTTCTGAACCAGTCTCATTACTTTACTTAGACGTCGTACATTTAATAAAAAATCCCATATCAGATGAGATTTGAATGTATCTGTTTAAATACCAGAAATTTCTCTTTTTTTCGAATTCTAAAAATGTTTATTTAATCTCTCTTTCTTTTTTTCTCTCGTCTGTATAGGTAGAAAACCAAAAAAAGAAATCTAAAAATAAAATATTTCATTGTAAAATTCCCCAAAAATTTTATTAAATTTTTTTAAAAAGTGTATTTGAATACGGTTCGTTGGAAATTATGAATTATTATTGGAAAACAGGAATTTAATTTTGTGAATGTTATTAAAATACTTTCTCATTTTCATTTCACTGAGGTAATTTTATTTATGATTTTTGTATTCCTTTAAAAATAAAAACAATTATAAAATAAAAATAATTTAGGCAATTTTCAATTAGTATTACAGAATAATTGTATTTTTTATATTTGAAATATCAATATTTCTTATTATTACTGTTAAAAACAGTAAAAAAATTGAATAAAAAAAAAAAAGACATATTCTAAAGACGCATAAGAAAAGTGCAGGAAGTAAGAGTAAGACATTTGGGAGCGTAGTCTCATGAGAATACCTGCCTATGATTCTCGAAATTATAACGAATATCCGAACGTACCCTACATTAAAAGTCGATACGTTATCTGTACCAACCTGATTTGTCTAAAATATCGATTGGATTTTGTTTTACTTAAAGTAATTACAATGGTATATTATGTTTACATCTGCTTTGCTCTTATAACCACATGATCAGATCTTTTTACGAGTAGTCAAGAGTACAAATTCCACCCTACTAAACGGCATTTTTTTTGTGTATACTTCCTCCTTAGCTTAGCACCGGAATGTACCGATCACAAGCGGAAAATCCCGATTCGTTAGTACAAGTTTCATGGTGGTCAGGTGTATACTTTTTATATTATTATATATCAATATATATGCAAAAAAAGTTAGCTTAACTAATCATGCATCAAAAATCTTAACTAAAATTTTGTACAGAAAAATTGAGAGGAGAGTGGAAGAAGTGTTAGCAGAAGACCAATTTCGTTTCGAACTTGCTTGAGCAATTTTAGGCTTCAGATTAATAGAAGAAGGAAGATTAAAGAAAAACAAACCGACATACTTGGCATTTATAAACCTAGAAAAGGTATTCGATAACGTAGACTGGAATAAAATGTTCAGCATTTAAAATAAATTATGGTTCAAGAACAGAGATAGAAGAACAATCTCTGACATTTACAGGAACCAAACAGCAACAGTAATAATTGAAGAACATAACAAAGAAGCCGTAATAAGAAAGGGAGTCCGTCATGGGTATTCCCTATCGCCGTTATTTTTTAATCTTTACATAGAACTAGCAGTTAATTATGTTAAAGAACAATTCAGATCCAGAGTAACAGTACAAAGTGAAAAGATAAAGCTGCTACGATATGCTGATGATATAGTAATTCTAGCCGAGAGTAAAAAAGATTTAGAAGGAACAATGAACGACTTGGATGAAGTCCTACGTAAGAATTACCGCATGAAAATAAATAAGAACAAAACAAAAGTAATGAAATGTAGTAGAAATAACGAAGATGGACCACTGAGTGTAATAATAGAAAACAAAAGATTATGGAGATAGAAGAATTTTGTAATTTGGGAAGTAGAATTAATAAAGATGGACGAAGCAGGTGCGATATAAAATACCGAATAGCACAGGCGAAACGAGCCTTCAGTCACAGATATAATTTTTTACATCAAAAATTAATTTAAACGTACGTGAAGACGAAATTTGATTTGTATTTTACTAATGCAAATGTCTGCCGAGGCATTTACATCGTGTTATCCCGACCGAGGCCTGACTATAGACTGTTTAAAATTTTATTTGTTTTCTGTTGACATTATTTAATCAATCTTCTTATAATTAAATTCTCTATAAAGTATGTTTAAAAAGTGTATGATTTATTGCCAATTTAACGACGTTATTGTACGTCAAAGGTAAAAAAATGTGTTTTTTGACCCTATTTTTGGCGTTTTACAAGGGATATCTTAGAAACTAAGAGAGATACAGTTTTGGGACCTATTTTTTTCGATTTTCCAGCTCAAAAACCGTAAGAAACAATTGAATTTGTTCCTTAATTGACCTTCCCTGAATTTAAGAAAGCCTTAATTTACCCGGAGGAACTGAAACTCGGTCGAAATCGTTCACTCTGTATAACTCGCTAAAAAAGCGTTTTCCGACCTATGTTTATATGAACTTTTTTTCTTATTTTTAGCCTCTAGAATGAGTTATCAAAGTACTGCCTTATCCTCCTGAATCATTCTGTATATTTCATAGCAGATTGCTGATGGGATATAATCCAAAACAAAAATAAATTGTTTTTACTATCAAGGTTATATCAATAAAAATTAAAAAAAACAAAAAAACTAAAAAAATTGATCTTTTTTAAACAAATATTTTTAATGTACAAATGTATTCTGTATTTTTCTGAACGATTTTGCGTAGTGCATAACATTACTCAAAACTAAATATGAATTACGATGACTAATCTAAGTGTAACACGAGAACGTGGAAGGAATGTTTTATTAAACCATCGCTTACTGTAATATGTCTTTACTGTTATTTCCAATACAACTTGTAAAGTACGTCCTAAGAGGAAAACTATTTTCTCTTGAGATTAAACATATATACTCATATAAACACGTTCATTTGTTAAATAAACAATTGCCCTTTCCAAATTTCTCATCTAACTTTATCCCCTTTAATTACGTTCAGATTTACTTGCGCAGTTTAAAATCAGTATATCTAATTTACTTGAATGTTTAATTACAACTTTAGATGTATTACAACTAAAATGTATTCTATCGTAAATATATTAATTTAGGCAATTTATTTATATTATATTTACCGTTAAATTAATCGATATAACGCGTGAATTTAAATATATACGATTAATGAAATGAAGGGTTACGAAAAAGCATTTTCGTATTTTAATGCAACAGCAAAGCAAGGTTTTTTTTTATTTTTAAATTAAATTTATTAAACCAGATTAAATACCGTTTTGATCTACTACCATTTAATTTTTTTTTGAGGTAAAATTATAATCATTTCCTGGTAAAAATTTGCTAAAAATGAAAATTTGAGGTTTTTTTACGGTTATGAGGGCTACGAACTTGGATAGAAAAGTAAAGATATTCTAAGAAACTCAAACAAAGAAAAAAGCGCTGTATTTGTTAAGACGCAGGGTTATTTAATTGTTAAATGAAGGTTGGTATCCCTATTAAATTCTCACTTTTTTTGTTACTCGGTCGTTCAGGTTGGCATCCCTGCCAAATTTTCACTTTTTTTGTTACTCTTATTAAATTAATTTTTCCAGTGCTCTATTGATGGTCACTCTAGTATGAGTCATTACATAGTCAACATGTATTTAACAGTCATGTATAATTAATCTATAACGACGTTACATATACGAAATATAAGTTTGAATATTATAATAAAAAGAATTTGGGATATAATCAAAACAAAGGATCAACGAATAATGGAATATTTAGAATAATTTAAACCAAACCGAGGTAGTAAATCAAGACGACAAATTATTCAACAGTATAAATCACCAATAGAAGTGTTTGCCGAGCTACTTACATCGGTGCCTCTTAACAGGGACCAAGCTGATGATTATAATATGTAATCAGTATTTGAGGATCAAAAAGAAAATCTCCGATAAAGCCCGTAAATATTAGGACTGGTGGAGGTGATGTGGCAATTGAAACCACCACAAAACTTATGTCAGGATGATTCTACCCTTTTTAATTAAATATTTAATAAGGTTTTGCTCATAATTGAGCAAGGAAAAGATTTTGATATATTTCTTACAAGAAAGAAATGGTAATAACAAATAATTCACCAAATTTTTTTTAAATTTCTTTGGAAATATTTTTTTTTCTCTTAACTCACTTGACTGGTTGATGCTACTCTCCAAGAATCCCTTTCTAGTGCCAGTCGTTTCATTTCGGTATACCCCCTACATCCTACATCCCTAACAATTTGTTTTACATATTCCAAACGTTGCCTGCCCGAACAATTTTTTCCTTCTACCTGTCCCTTCAATATCAAAGCTACTATTCTAGGATTCCTTAATATGTGGCCTCTATTCTTTTAACTATATTTTTCCAAATGCTACTTTTTTCATCAATTTGCCGTAACACCTCTTCATTTGTCTCTTTGTCTATCCACTTGATTTTTCTCATTTTGTTATAACACCACATTTCAAAAGGATCTAATCTTTTCTTGTCAGGTACTCCGATCGTCCAAGTTTCACTTCCATATAAAGCTACGCTCCTAACATATACTCTCAAAAATGTTTTACCGATGTTTAAATTATTTTTTGATGTAATCAAATTCTGAATCAAAGCTCGTTTCGCCTCTGCTATTCGGTATTTTATATTGCTCCTGCTTCATCCATCTTTAGTAATTTTACTTCTCAAATAACAAAATTCTTCTACCTCCATAATCTTTTCTCCTCCTATTTTCACATTCAGTGCTCCATCTTTGTTATTTTTACTACATTTCATTACTTTTGTTTTGTTCTTGTTTATTTTCACGCGATAGTTCTTGCGTAGGACTTCATCTATGCCGTTCATTGTTTCTTCTAAATCCTTTTTACTCTCGGCTAGAATTACTATATCATCAGCAAATCGAAGCATCTTTATCTTTTCACCTTGTACTGTTACTCCGAATCTAAATTGTTCTTTAACATCATTAACTGCTAGTTCTAAGATCAAAAAGTAACGGGGATAGGGAACATCCTTGTCGGACTCCCTTTCTTATTACGGCTTCTTTCTTATGTTCTTCAATTGTTACTGTTGCTGTTTGGTTCCTGTAAATGTTAGCAATCGTTCTTCTTTCTCTGTATTTGAACCCTATTTTTTTTTAAATGCTGAACATTTTATTCCAGTCTACGTTATCGAATGCCTTTTCTAGGTCTAGAAAAAGTAGCTAAACAGGAAAAAGAAAAAAGGAAGAAAGACATGCGCACATAGGAAGCTGCATGCGAGGGAGGGAAAGAACTGTCGTTCCCTCAATGCCGACCTTGGTGTGCTGGTGGAAAATAGTTTTTTTTTCTCCGCGTGTGTATGGAACGTTTAGTCGTCGGAAGGAATATGAAAGCTATTTAGTTGTTTTTTTTTCAGTAGCGATCAGTAGATGGTAGAAAGCAAGGATTCTTTGATTGCCAAATCTATCCCCAAATACACCCTGGAAGGGCAAAAGAGAAGGTAATTAATAAAAACTAATTTTAGTGTACATAGAAATTTAAATTAAGCACCGTTGGACTAAATGTTTTTAAGCGGACATTTTATTAAGTTATTATCTAATAATATTAAAAAAATATTATTTTTATTGACATTTTATTATTTATTCGGTTAAACCGCGTACCATATTAAAGGTGATAAAGTTTATTATTATATTATTATCCTGCTTCCAGCTATTTTATTTGATTAATTTTTTCGGTTCTTTTATTTTACAGAAAACTTTAACCATGGGCCTTGAAAAGAACCAAAGAAAATTTTCTGAGCACCACCCTCACTAATTTTATTTACGAGCCGTCACTGGTATGATGCAATAAGGAATACAAGTTTTTAAAAATCCCGTACAAAAAATTGTATATAATACGATTACAAACATTAGGCGCACAGTGAGTTTATTTAGTTTAGTTTAAACTACAAATATTTGTTGAGCCGGTAATTTGATTTTAAATCGTAATATAACGGCGTTAGTTTGAATATATGTTAATTTGAGTAGTCAGGAAGCGAATTTATACAATTATGCAATGTTTAGATTTATCATATCTGCCTAGAACGTTACTGGAATTTACGTAAATTCCCTATAGTCTTCTCAGAAGATTTTGCTCGTTTGATTTCTAGTTGTATTTGTAAGCAGCTTCCTTATCGCTGAGATTTAACTCCTTCTATCTAGTAATTCAGCGTCTTGCTAGTAATATATTTTGCGATGCCTCGCTTAATTTAGTATCCTTTTATTCTAAATATCAACATATATTTTATAATCGGTAATCATTGAGAAAAAAAGATTTAAAACGACAAATTATTTCGTCTAGATACTATTTTATATTATTTCAAAATATATAATTTACCGTAGAAATATTACAATAAAAGTTCATTTTTACATTCCTGAATTCCTTGTTACGTTATTTACCCATATTTTTATCTGTTCAAAGAATTAGACGATGAATATCAGAAGGTAATAAGAAATACAGTAATGCAGAACGTGAAATTTACGTTAATGTTTCTTGAGTAAACTGTATATTCTGAAATAAGTAGAAATAAACAATTTCTAAACGTAATAAAAATGTTTGTTCATAAAGCAAACCTGAGAGAAGCCAATCGTATTAATTCTTAAGAATATAAAATATAAAGTAATCTCTTATATAAAAGAGAATGTCCTGACCGATTTACTGACTCATAACGTACAACCAAAACTATTGTAGGTAGAGACTTGAAATTTTCAGGGTACCCTCGTATCTTTAAGTAGGGATTCACTAAGAAAGCATTTTGCGAAATTTTTATTTTAAGGGGTTCAAATCGATAAAAAACTAAATTTCGTGTTAACAGCGCTATCTGTTAGTCGTAAAAGCAACTTACGCTATACTAAATATTTTACGATTCCATTGCAGTTTTTCCGATATGTGTGTCTGATATAGACAAAAAAACTACTGAACCGAATTACGCGCGGGGAAGAAGGGAGAAAGAGAAATAGGGAAAAATCCAAAAAGATAAAAAGGGAAGAAGGGAAAATGGAAAAAAGAAAAAAGGGAATGGAAAGGGAAAAGAAGCAAGAGGAAGGGCTAAAGGGAAATGGGGGAAGTGGAAGGGAATTAAATAACTTAAATTAAAATGGAATTAAAAAACTACAATATGTGAAATAAATAATTGATGATGTCAGATGCAAAAAAATCGGTTGAGATTAAAAGCATAGATAAAGCACGGAAATGAAGTAATTCATTACATCTGCCAAATAAGTAATATTAATACATCGTGGGCGTCCGCAGAGCGACAGAATGAATGTGCGAGTGCTCCAGAAGATGCCGTTAAATTTTACAGCTGTATTTCTCTGTTTAAAATAATGAAAAAAGTTCATAATAAAGATGCGTCCGGAAAAGGCTTTGTTTTTAAATTAGCATTAACAAAGAATTTTACCGTAATTTCTGATTAGCGGCAAAATGAACCCGTAACAAAATTCATCGAAAACCGAAGAAGAAGGGAGAAAGGGAAAATCGAAAAAGGTAATAGGGAAGAGGGTAAAAAAGAGAAGAAACGAAAAATTGAAAAAAGAAAACAGGGGAAAACGGAGAAAAGGAAATGGAAAGGAAAAAGAGAAAAAAAGAGGAGGAAGGAGTAAAGGGAAATGGAGAAGAGGAAGGGGAAAGGGAATTAAGGGAAAGAGAAACGGGAGAAGGAAAGGAAAACGGGAGAAAACGGAATGGAGAGTGAAGCGAGCCATGACAAGAGGAGACTGCTTGTTGTTGAGGGGTAGCTGAAGGTGGCGCTCTGGTTTGTAGGTTTTATGTAAATCGGATAAGCGGTGAAGGAACTTATAGATTCTTAAACTTTGTGTTTCTTATATTATAAGATGACACAGGTATATAATTTTTGCAAGACTCAATTAAAAAAAAAAAACAAAAAACAAACTGCTTGTTGTTGACGGGTAATTTAAGGTGGTGCTCTTGCTCGACTGTGATGACGGACAGCCGAAGGTGGAGCTCATGCTCTTTCGTGCTTGCATGGATGGGCAGAGAAGTGAGGAAACCTGAGGACTCCGTGGCTTATGTTTTAAACTAATCGGTTGGGTTGGTATGATATCATATAAAAAAAAGAGAGAGATTAAAGAATAGGGGTGACTGTTGCTGAGAGAACAAGGGTGGTGGACTCTCAGTAATCAGTGTATGATGAATATCTATAAAAGAAATAAAAGAGCTAACCGGTGAACTGACATGCCGTGCCGGACATACAGCCGGCGGGTGGTGAAGCGAGCTAGGGTAAAGGACACTCCTCTGGTTCGAGTCAAACTTGATTGTAGATCCGTTCCAGAGGAGTAGGTGGGAAAATATGTATAAAAAAAAAAAAAAAAACCATAGAGCACGAAGCCGTGATGGAGATCCTAGATTTGGGATTGTAATACATTTTTTGTTTATCTTAATTGAACTATTTTAATTCATTCATAAAATGGATCGGTTTAACAAATATTGTTCAATTTTCTTAACTTCCTTTTTTCGTTTCCCTTTATATAAGTTTTGGGCGACAATTCATTGCTTATCGTATATTCTTTCAGTAATTTTCATAAAAATTTTTATTTACCGTTTTATCAGGATTTAATGAAAATCTAAATATAATATTGTAGATTAAATGTTTTTTATTTATAAAAAAATAAATTTGCTATTGAAAAAACATTGCGAGTGAAGCTACATCTGTATTGTGGGCGAAGTCGCGACGGGGTACGCTAGTATATATATATATATATATATATATATACGAGTATATACTCTTTAATGTATATTTACTAAATTTTTATTATTAAATATTTCTAATTTAATTAGTAAAGAAATTGAAAACAAGTAAAATGTGTTCAGACTGCGTAATTTTTAATTCTTTGTACGAAGTAAAGGAAATATTGTGTTCAAGAAAAAATTTCTGTTTTCAGATTTCAACGGAAATATCCATTTTGACCATCCCTGATTCGATTTTGATTTGTTTCGGCGTGACGTTTGTACGTACGTATGTACGTATATACGTATGAATATATCTCGAATAACTCAAAAACATTTAGCCGTAGGATGTTGAAATTTTGGATTTAGGACTGTTAACATCTAGTTGTGCACCTTTCCTTTTGATTGCAATCGACTGGACCAAAAGTATTCAAACAAACTCAAAATCCAAAAAAATTTGGAGTTTAAAATTTTTTAAAAATACAGTAATACACCTGATTGAGAGCTTTTCAACGATACATCATAAGTTTAATTTATTTTTATCGGTTCCAGAATTATAGCCAAATAAAACTTTATATATGATTTTTTTTAATTTTCTGGTGGCTTTTTAATTGGTGATTTTTTAATTTTCTTTGTTGAGAGTGGAAGAAGTGTTGGAAGAAAACCAGTTTGGTTTCAGAAAAACTATAGGGACAAGAGAAATAATTTTAGGCCTCAGATTAATAGTAGAAGGAAGATTAAAGAAAAAACAAACCAACATAATTGGCATTTATAGACCTAGAAAAGACATTCGGTAACGTAGACTGAAATAAAATATTCAGCATTTTTTAAAAAATTGGGGTTCAAACACATATATAGAAGAACAATTGCTAACATGTACAGCAACCAAACAGCAACAGTAACAATTGAAGAACATAAGAAAGAAGCCGTAATAAGAAAGGGAGTCCGACAAGGATGTTCCCTATCTCCGTTACTTTTTAATCTTTACATGGAACTAGCAGTTAATGATGTTAAAGAACAATTTAGATCCGAAGTAACAGTACAAGGTGAAAAGATAAAGATGCTACGATTTGCTGATGATATAGTAATTCTAGCCGAGAGTAAAAAGGATTTAGAAGAAACAATGAACGGCATAGATGAAGTCCTACGCAAGAACTATCGCGTGAAAATAAACAAGAACAAAACGAAAGTAATGAAATGTATTAGAAATAACGAATATGAACCACTGAATGTGAAAATAGAAGGAGAAAAGATTATGGAGGTAGAAGAATTTTGTTATTTGGGAAGTAGAATTATTAAAGATGGACGAAGCAGGAGCGATATAAAACGCAGAATAACGCAGTAAAAACGAGCTTTCAATCACAGATATAATTTATTTACATCAAAAATTGATTTAAACGTCAGGAAAAGATTTTTAAAAGTATATGTTTGGAGCGTAGCTTTATATGGAAGTGAAACTTTGACGATTGGAGTACCCAAGAAGAAAAGATTAGAAATTTTTGAAATGCGGTGCTATAGGAGAATGTTAAAAATCAGACGGGTGGATAAAGTTACAAATGAAGAGGTGTTGCGGCAAATAGATGAAGAAAGATGCATTTTGAAAAATATAGCTAAAAGAAGACAGGCTTATAGGCCGCCTATTTGCGGCCTATAAGCCAGGCTTATAGGCTTATAACACAAATGGTGTAAGTTTTTCCAGCTATTTAATTGCTGTTTCTTATGTATATTTAAAAAATGTAATTTCTGATAAATTATTTTTTTATACAATTTTAAAGTAATACCGAGTCAAAATGATTTCTATATTTATAATGAACAAAAATACTTCTTCATTCTATTTACAATTTTTTTGTTTAATTTACCTTAAACATTGTAAGAAGACCGGTATAACGGACACGAGTAACGGATTCCTACAATTAAGAGCAAAGTAGTGGAAAGTATAATAATGTCATGAATCCAGAAAGGCGCTAAAAGAAACCCTTTCAGTAAAGGTAACAAGTTCATTTAACAATCGTCTTTTGTAATACTGCCCACTTACATACCTAAACAGGTTCTGTGAGAATAGTGGCAGGACCAATGTTTGGAATTTCTTCTGGAAACGTGAGGGCGGATGATATTCCACGCTTCGAATTGGGTCCGGTCCGGCAGGTAAACAGCCTAGAAGTATAAACCCTCCGGGAAAACCGGTTTCAGTTCCCCGAGAGAGTCTACGGGATATGTTCTGCGAGGAGTCAGTGAAGGAGCGAATTTTGAACGCAGTTTCAATGCTACTAAGGTGACGTCACAAGTAATTCCGGTACACGAAAACAAGAAATGATTCTGTGAATTACTGTAAGACTATAAGTGAAAGAAATAAAGTACCGATTTCACTCATAAATTGTTAGGGCAGTTTTATTAGTGAACAGCAAAGGTATTTGCCGCGAAAGAACTTTATACTTATCTTATCTATTGTATTATTTTTGTTAATACAAGATCAGTGGTTAAAAGTATTAAGAGTAGAGGTCATATTATATCTTTTGTAATGGGATTGAATTCTGCTTTTCCATTCTATTTATCTATATGTGAATAAATCCTTAGCAGTACTTTAAATTCTGTTTTGTATGTAATTTCTGTTTATTATTATTATTTTTTTTTTTTTTGAGGTTTTTAGGGGCATCGACTACTTTGGTCATTAGCCCCATCGCACTTCAAAAAAAAAAAAAAATGAAAAAAAAAAGGTTCAATTATTCACATTTCTATGAATCAAAAATGTTCAAAAACGTACGTTCTTCTAACTTCGAATACAGAATATTACTTTCTAGGCTTTCCTTTCGGCCATCCTTTCTTGCGTTTCTCCATTCTTCTGACGGCCTCAACCTCTGATGACAGCGTATCTGAGGCCTCACATATGGCATCGTCTTCCTCTATTTCGGATGCCAGTGACGTTCTGCGGCTGACGTCAGTCGATGAAAGTTTCGTCGGTGCTGTTAGCATCTTTGCTAGGGAATCTAAACTAATAAGCGATGATGTCTCCGCGGCGGATGAGCCGGACTCTATCTCTACTGCAGTACTGGGTCCGGCTGAAATAGATGCTCCACCGAAACTGATCTTTGCGCTTTTGGAGGCTCTATTGGTACAGGTTTTATTTCATCTGCGTCTGGTGCTTTTTCTATAATAACTTGCACCTCCATTTCCGCAGATTCAGATTTTCTTGCGACAATTTCTTTAAACTTGTGACTAGACGACGGAGTGATCCGTTTCTCTTTGCTAGATAAGTCAAGATTTTTTATTGTTACTTCAGTCGGTGGCTTAATAATCGCAGGTTTAGCTGGTGATTTAAACTGTGCTGGTGCGTCTCTCATGTCAACGGCGTCAGTCCGGGGATGAGCCTTCTCATCTTTACTTTGCTTTCTCTGATGAGTCGACTCGATCTTTGAATCGATGATTCTTTCAATCATCGTCGCAAGACTTGGTGCCATCGTGTTAAGCGACTGCTCCACATTAATTTTAGATGTGGAAGGGGCAGCCGCTGCTTCTGCATAAGAAGTCGATGGTCGTGGTGTACGTTGATTAACAATCTTCTTCGCTTCAGGATAACTGACCTTCTGAAGCGTTTTAACTTCCTGAATCGCTGTTTCCAATTTATATGTAGGGCAGTTTCATGAACTACAATTGTGATGCCCTTTACAGTTAACGCAGGTCGGAGGGTCTTTACATGGGTCCCCGTCATGTATTTTCTCTCCACATATGCATATTTCCTGCGCTTCACTTCTAGCTGCTGTGTGTCCGAATTGTTGACACTTAAAACATCTAATCGGCTGCGGAATAAATACTCGTACATCAACCCGATGGATGCCAGCTCGTACCTTTTCAGGAAGATTCGGCCTATTAAATGTTAAAACATGCGAGGCCGAAGGAACAACTTCACCAGGTTAGTCTGCGACACTGAGTCACTCCCTGATTCGACATTTCTTGTACAATTTCTTCTTCTGTACAATTAAGAAGATCGCGACAAACAACAACTCCTCTGGATGGGTTCAGTGTGCTATGCGGTTGAACAGAAACCGCAAATTCACCGATCTACTTCAACGCCTGGACTTTCTGGCTTTGCACGTCGTTGATAGTTTCGACGTGCAATCCATTAAAAATCTTTCGAATTTCTTTAACGGGACCACCAGCACAATTTGTAATTTCTCTTGCGATTAAGAATGGACTAACTTTTTGGAAGTTTCCATTCTCCTTTGTAATAATTAAAAATCTCGGCTTAGATACACTATAGCCAAATAAGCTTTTACGTAAGTCTTTACAGATTCTTTCAGCATCTTTCTTGATTTTGTCATACTCTTTGCTCTTTTTCCTCTTCGATTGTGGCGAATCGGAGGATTCTAAACGAGGGTGTTTACGTGCACCCTCTGCCACGTTTGATTGTTCAATATTCATGAACGGTTGATCCTTTCTGTAGCAAGGCTAGCCGACGGGGTACACCCCCACTCCAGGGCTACTAACCTTGGAGGTCCGATCCGGTACTCCGGTAGAACCGGCATATGTCCTGGCAGAGAGCGGATGCGCAGTCTCTGCACTGACTCCAGGCACCTACTCACCGAAGCTTTCAGAGCTCCCATGCACCGACATACATGGGCACCATTGCTACATGCTTGCCATCGCAGGGGGCATGTGGACAACGGAAGGGTCTCTGTTACACCTGCAATAAAATTGACCCTGGCCGCCACATCGGCAGCTCTAAGAGTGGTATGAGTCCATTTCCAAAATCGTTTATTATTCCATCCAGTCCGTTTAGTGACCTGAAGTTGGAAACAGGTCAAACGTAAAAAAGCATAACCGAGGAATTAACTCGGAGCCCCGTTAGCCAGCTATATGTAATGTACGTAAGTACAGCTGTTGCCGCCCTGGACGTGGAACATAGATGTTGTGTTCCGGACGTGGGGATTATCTACCTCAGGGCTTTATTATTATTATTATTGACGTTTATGATTATTTGTTTGTTATTGTTATTTAATATTATTATTGTTTACTGTTGCCATTATTGTCGTTATTATAATTATTATTATTATGAGATTTTTATATTATCTGTTATTTTGGTTGTAATTACTATATATTTTTTATTTATTTGTTTTATGATTGTCGTTATTATTGATTTGTCTTGTTTTAATTATGTTTTAAAACCGATAAATTGTAATTTAATAAAAATTCTCAATTAACAACGTCATAATATTCTGATCGAGCCGAGATTTATGAGACAATATTCTAAATTATTTTTAAAAATGCCTTCTCTTTCAAAGGATTGGTTTTAGTTTTAACGTAACTAAGAGCAGAGGCCAATCTCTTTAACGTTGTCATGGTAACCTAAAAGTTTTTAACTTCTAAGGATATTTTTTATCTTGTCGATATATGGAAAGAGAGATATGTAATTTTATCCACAGTTTCAACAATCCTTAATCTTTATTGTTCAGAATTAAGGTTGTTTTGAAATTTTTGTTTTAAATTTTACGTCTATTATTTAAATAAGTTTTAATCTCAAGTTTGAAAGCTTATACAAAAGGATGTTTTTTAAGAAAAAAATATTTATTCAAAATGTATATTATATATTGGTTCATTATTGTTGTTTAATTATATAGTTTCTTTAAATATAATGAAAAAAATATCTTTAATACAGAAAATCAATCCATTTTAAAGAATTATAAAAAAAAAACGCAAAAAAAAATTTGGGTTAGCTAGAATTAACAATAAATAAAAACAATTAATATTTAATCGAATTGAACGTAAAGAGGAGGATATGAAAACAGACACAAAATTACAACATCAATTTTCTACTATAACTTGGCTATTTTTTAACAGATTTTAACAAATAAAATGTCATTTTATTCAAAATAAAAGGCTTAATATTCTAGTAAAACATAAATTTTGATAAAATTAATATTTTTGGGGATATAACGGACTTAAAAATAAACATAACCGCCATTTTGTAATTTGCGAAGGTCCTTATTTTTTGATAATTTTACTTTATTACAAAGACGCTTACGAAATATTAATCTGATTCCTTTATTCGAATTTGAGATATATATTTTTACATAAAAATAACAAAATGGCGGACATGGGGAGAACGAAGGAGAAATTGCTATTTTTCTTAAGGATATTTTTGTTTAGTTTTAGAAATAAATAGGAAGAGAAAAGATTATGGAGGTAGAAGAATTTTGTTATTTAGGAAGTAGAATTATTAAACATGGACGAAACAGGAGCGATATAAAATGCCGAATAGCATAGGCGCAACGAGCCTTCAATCAGAAATGTAATTTGTTTACATCAAAAATTAATTTAAATGTCAGGAAAAAATTTTTGAAAGTATATGTTTGGAGCGTAGCTTTATATCGAAGTGAAACTTGAGTCGACATGTTTAAAATTTTATTTGTTTTCTGTTGACATTATTTACATCAAAAATTAATTTAAATGTCAGGAAAAGATTTTTGAAAGTGTATGTTTGGAGTGTCGCTTTATATGGAAGTGAAACTTGGACAATCGGAGTATCTGAGAAGAAAAGGTTAGAAGCTTTTGAAATGTGGTGCTATAGGAGAATTTTAAAAATCGGACGGGTGGATAAAGTGACAAATGAAGAGGTATTGCGGCAAATAGATGAAGAAAGAAGCATTTGGAAAAATATAGTTAAAAGAAGAGACAGACTTATAGGCCACATACTAAGGCACCCTGGAATAGTCGCTTTAATTTTGGAAGGACAGGTAGAAGGGAAAAATTGTGTAGGCAGGCCACGTTTGGAATATGTAAAACAAATTGTTAGGGATGTAGGATGTAGAGGGTATACTGAAATGAAACGACTAGCACTAGATAGGGAATCTTGGAGAGTTGCATCAAACCAGTCAAATGACTGAAGACAAAAAAAAAAAAAATTATTTACATAAATCTTCTTATAATTAAATTCTCTAAAATTTATGTTTACAAAATGTACAATTTATTACCAATTTAACAACGTTATTGTACGTCAAACGTAAAAAAATGTGTTTTTGACCCTATTTTTGGCGTTTTACACGGGATATCTTAGAAACTAAGAGAGATACAGTTCTTGGAGCTATTTTTTTCGATTTCCCGGCTCAAAAACGATAAGAAACAATTGAATTTGCCCCTTAATTGACCTTCCCAGAATTTCAGAAACCCTTAATTTACCCGGAGGTACTGAAACTCGGGCGAAATCTTTCACCCTGTATAACTCGCTAAAGAAGCGTTTTCGGACCTATGTTTATATGAACTTTTATCTTATTTTTAGCCTTTAGAATGAGTTGTCAAAGTATTTCCTTATCCTCCTGAATCACTCTGTATTTCCATTGAAATCTGAAAAATTTTGCTATTACAGTACTTCCTTTACTTCGTGCAGATGTAAAAATTGAAAATACAAATATAAATTAGTATTATATATTTATTTAGTTTTTTAACATCGAAATCTCCCTAATAATGTCTGGATTAAATGAAATGCATAATGATTCATTTAAAGAGATTTATGAGAAATATGGAAGACGAATCGAAAAGAGGAATCGAAATTGGTGGTATGAAATTTTATACAACGAAAATGAACCGGTTTTAATATTTGTAATAAATAATATTTAAGACCCAATTAAATGAGAAATTGTATGTTTATGTGAGTGGATGGAATATTACTGCTATTATTATTATTATTATTATTACTTTACCGTATAATTAACTTATTGTCATTTAAATTTACTCTGGTGTTGTCAAAGCGTTGTCAATTGAGTTGCAACCTATTAAGCGATAGCTGATCTGTCTGTTATATGATGTACACATAAAAGCTAATTAATCCGTACAAGAGAGACACGAATCTGTTTATACGTCTAAAGCAAGCTATTTCAGGAAATATAAACTTATTTTATAAATTTTCCCTGAAAAATAATTGTTGTGAGTTTAATTTTGTATTATAAATTAACCAAATGTTAAAAAAAATATTTTAAATATCTTTTACATTTTGGCTAGCGAAATGAATTATTTAGTGTTGTTTAGCTCACCGGTATGATCCAGTGTTTTACTCGTTGTCATAAATCATTTGTTTAAGAGCTGATTTCGAAGTTGAAGGTTCTGAAATTCAAATCCTAGTAAACGTTAGTTGTTTTTTCCGGAATTGAATGCTAGACAGTGGATACCGGTATATTTTTGTAGTTAGGGTTCAATTAACTACTCGGAATGGTCGGTTTGTGTCTTTACAGGACTCATTTACATATCACAAATATCATCTTCATTTCATTGGGCCGAGAGGTGGTTGCTTCTTCTTCTTTAGTTGAACAGATTGAAACGTACACATTAAAGAAAATAAGTAGAATAAATATTCGTGTCTAGTAGATGGCTGGATGAGGAAGATCTGATGGTGCACTGAGGACCCTCCAGGTTTGTGAGGTAGGCGCGTGATTCAGGGGGGGTATGTGTGGGGTGCATACCCGGACCCAGAATAGACAATAGGGAAAGGAAGGGTAGCCCTGTTGGGGAGAGTAACCATGGCAACCGAGAGGGATGTCGTGATGTCTCAATGATCCAACTGGGACCCCGTCGGGAGATCGGCTTCAAGCTGGACTAAGCGGGGCTAGTCTTCAGCCACGTCACTTGGGACCGATGGAAGTAACGTCTTCTAGGCGGTTACCGGTTGCTCTCATGTGGTTAAAAAAAAAAGAAAAGTAAAATATTAAAGTCAGTTATTTTTACACGGATTTGAATACTAGATCGTGGATACCGGTGTTCTTTGGTGGTTGGGTTTCAATTAACCACACATCTCAGGAACGGTCGATCTGAGAATGTACAAGACTACACTTCATTTACACTCATACATATCATCTTCTGATGTAATACCTGAACGGTATAATTCCAGGAGGCTAAACAAGAAAAAGAAAGGAAAATTAGAATAAATGAAAATATATAGCGAAATTAGAAAAAAATATTGTTAGAAAATCATACCCAAGTTATGTAATATACTTCATTTTGAAAGCGTACAAAAATATTCGAATGCAGAACAAGAATTTCAATTATCGATCAACTTTTAATACTAACGAATTATACAATAAAATATCCTACCTTACTAAAGGACATTTGTGTGTACATATATGCCCGTCTCTCTTAGCTTAACACCGGAATGTACCGATCACTAGCGGAAAATCCCGATTCGTTAGTACTTGTTAGTACAAGGACCACATAGGTATAAAAAAAAATCTAATTCGGCAAAAAGTTTTTATTTATTGCAAGGATGATTTTTTTTATTTTGTACCCTCGATTATCTGGTTATTCGGTTATCTGGACGTTATCTTATTCGGATATTCATATATATATCTACGAGACGGTATGACCAATTTAAAAAAAATTAACTGCTTATTTTTTACCATGTTGAGTGCTAACTTTTGTATAAAAAATATGTACGTTGGATCTTTACGTTATCCGTTATTTTTCCGAAATGTTCTTCGGAACGGTACGATTAATTTAAAATATTCAAACAGCGTATTTGATACCGGTACAAGGGATAACGTTTAAATTATGAACTAGAAATAAGAATCGTAATGAATAGTTAAAATACCGGGGAAAAAATAGTAAATTTCTATTCATTTTTTGTAATACGTAGTTAATGTAAGGCACATATCATGCCACACAGTTCTTGTACGGTAACAGTGAATTAGGGGAATGTCTTTACCGATTTGGTTGAACGATGTTCCAGAATTGCATATATTGCCAGCTTAGACACCCCGGTGGGAAAGGGTGTCCATGTCTCCGGCGGGATTGGGCCAAGTAAAATAGTAATCGCGAATGGGTGACCCTAAGACCGCTGTACCGTACATTTTTTTTTTTTTTTATTTGCTTGGCATTTCTCCCGTCACCAACCGATTCGGTCGTCCTAAAACATAAGACCAAATGTCTGTGCCATAAACGGCTACTGAGCCAAGAAACAGTTTAGCGACCGGTGTCCTAACAGCTCCTAGAGCTAACCTAAAAGCGCGAGCGGAATAAGCGTGATGTCATACAACAATCGTTTGCGTGTCCCATCACCCACTTGTCATATATTTACTAAAATGGGTAGGCGCACCCCGTCAACTACTAAAACATATGTGACTATCAATAATTAATTTATCTCGTCAAAGACAAAAATTCGCGGCCACACATAGGCAGCTAAACGTTCACCATTAAAGCGCTTGGAGCCTTAATCTGGCTGGTAGCCAGCCATATATTTCAGCTAGCTTCCTACTGCTGCGCGATAGGAGTCTTTTCCCTAAGGTAAACTACTGATATCGGTGAACAAAGCAACCGCATCAAGCAATTCCCACCCGGCCCGACAATGCGGTTCACGCCACATTCACTCATTGCACATGTACATATGCGGTACATGTTGAAGGGAATGGCTAAACATAGAGAAGCTGATTGAGGACATCCTAAAGAGAAAAGAAAAGGATTACAGAGAATAGTGGGAGTCTTCCACCCAGACTGAAGCCTGGTTGGAAGATGTGGGGAGAAGGACATCAAAGATTCTGTTAAAAAATATCGAATAATATGCTACCGTGTTCAATACCCCGGTTAGGTTTAATTATTCGCTGGTTCAGTCAAATAAATAAAATAATAGTTTGAACTTGTAAATGTATATATGTTTTTTTATTATTATTACAAGTCGAGAATTTCCCAATGGAAGACGTTAAGCATCCATGATTCATATTTCTTTCGCTTGGCATTATTCTTTTCCCTCCAAAATTTTTTCATTCGTTCAGAAAAGGCCTTCTTCCGTTCTTCGGACCATTTCGGACGATGTTGTTTAGGCTTTCGGCGCTTCTGGTTTAACTTCCCATCTATCTATTTTATTTCTGTCTATGATCCCCTCTGGCGTAATGCCGGCGTGTTCTAAATCTTCTCGTGTTTCTGCAAGTCAGCGGATTGCAACTTTGCTAACGATGTTAAGTACGCGTTTATTCTTTTAGTCAGTCAGTTTTCCAGCAGCCTGCAAATGTGTTCGAAGAATTTCATTCGTCTTTTACTTATGTCAGTTTCGATATTAGAGTACGTTTCAACAATTTCGCTCGGTTGTAATCTGTATCCTTCTTCAGTTTGTTTCGGTCCCAGTATTTTTGTTATAATCTTCCTTTCTTGTTTCTTTATTTCTTCTATTTCGGTTTTCCTAGTTAAGGTCAACGTTTCACCGGCATATAATGATGTAGGTTTGAAAACTGTATTGTAATACCGGATTTTCGTTCGGCGCGAGAGGGATTTTTTGTTGTAGAGATTTTACACTAAACGTAGAGCTTTCGTGACCTGTAGACTGTCCAATCGACTTGGTTTCTCAGAGCTGTTGGGCATAACAAATTCTCCAAGGTATTTAAAGCCAAGGACTTTATTTATCACTCCATATTTTGTGTTCAAATTTGAGATTTCTATTCTGGAGCAGATGAACACTGTTTTTTTCAAACGAAATTTGTAGTTCGACTTTTTCTGCACATTCCTTGAGTATTTCTATTTGTTTTATCGCAGTCCGTTCGTCTTCCGCAAGGATTGCCAAATCGTCTGCAAACGCCAGGTAAGGGATACTTAAATTTAATTTCGCGAATCAGAATGAAATCGGTTTCCAGTATTTTTGTTGTTTAGGTGTTTCTCCCACTGTTTCAACACTTTGTCCAATGTGATGTTAAATAGCAGGGGGAGAGTCCATCCCCTTGTCTCACCACCGTCTTAATTTCAAAGGGTTCTGAGATTTTGGCCGTATATTTTATTTTAGATTTAGTTCCAGTTAATGTTTGTTCTATTAATCTTCAAGTTTTCTGATTTAGTCCTCTCTATTCTAGAATTTTGTGAAGAGATTGTCTTTCTACGGAGTCGTAGGCTTTTTTGAAATCTACAAATGTGCAGATCATGGGTTTGCTTCTGTTGTTTTTAATTTTATCGTTTTCAGGCTGAAGATCTGTTACGGGCATGACCTGTTAGGTCTAACGCCTGCTTGATGTTATATTATTATTATCATATCAATTAATTATATATTTAAAAAAAAAAAAACATGTTGAGTCTTTGGTGGATGGAATTAGAGTAAAATATTCTAGTACCGAGCCGGCTCTTTTATAGCGTGGATGGAGCCGAGTGAACTTTCAGAAGGTGTGTAAGCTGTACGGAGCCGAGTACAGCTGTTCTACTTTTAAAAATTAAAGGTTCTTTTTTAAAAAAAAATTTTAAGTTCCTAATTTAAAAAAGGAGTCACAAAAAAGTGAACATTTGACAGGAATGACAACCTGAGATAACGAGTTACAAAAAAAGTTAGAATTTACCAGGGATGCCAACCTTCATGTAAAAATTAAATAACTCTGCGTCTCTTAAAATAACCGCCAATGATTTTTTTCACGGTTTTTTTTTTTTTAGTTTAACAATGTAAATGAAATTATTACAGTCAATAACATAATTCGAAATTACAAATAAGTTACAAACATGAATATAATTAAATTGTTAATTTTTATGTTTAGTAGAAAAGGTATTTATATTCATTTGTGATATAACAAGTGTTTAATAAAGTAATTAAAAAGCACACTTTTTTTTGTCTTCAGTCATTCGACTAGTTTGATACAGCTCTCCAAGATTCCCTATCTAGTGCTAGTCGTTTCATTTCGGTATACCCGTTACATCCTAGTATAATCGTTAATATTAATGATTTGTTTGATACGGATAATTTATTTGATATGATTCTGCGGTGTGCTCATGTTAACTGTAATTCCTGACGAGATTAGGATGATCGTGTTTAAAAGTGGAACTTTTATCGGGTTGAACGGTTTAATTGATTTTGGTGGTCAATTTATTCCGATTTCAATTGATAGAGTTAAGCTTGAGTGGAAAAATATTCAGAAGAATGATAAGAGAAATATAATAAACGTAATTTGTTATCTGTTCGTGTCGGGGTTAAAAATAAATAAATAATTTATTTATTAGGTGATATCGTGAATAATTAGTAGATATTTTATTATTTCTTTAATTTTTTATTTGTATTTGTTTTTGCATAATATTTTTCAGCGTACACGTTTAGAATTGTTAATAATTTTATAATTTCATAACGTTGCCTGTACTTGATTTATTGATATATTTGACTTTGAAATAGACGTGTTAGGTTATTGTATGATATTTAATAGAAATGTCACGGTGTTTGGTTTAATTATTATTGAATCTATACTGCCGTATGTATATATCGTTATAAACATCCGGTTGATTAATGATTTCCGCGACGACTATTTGTCGTGAACCGTACGGTACGATTTACGAAGGATAACGTGAAACCGTAATAATTATCATCGCCTTGTTATTCTCAGGTCAAACAGAGAGTATCGTCCCAAATCAGACCGGTCGATTGATCCCGTGCGTATTTTTCAACGGTAAAAAGGGAGCGTGGGAAGCAAGCGATACGTCGGCCCGACGGATCATTAATATCGAAGTGCCTAATAGAAGGGAGGTGACGGCAGCCTCCACCCGGTTTGATTGATGAAGTAACTCGACCCATATCCGTCGGCAATTAATAACTACCTGCGTGCAAAAATGCGCCGAATCAAGAATATTTCATGAGCTCACTTCAGTTACTGTCGCTACTTAATCAACCGCTAGATTTCCCAACTGCATAACACACCCGCCCGCCCCTCTTTTTCACGTCCCTATTCGACTCCTCCTAGCCGTCAGCATGTTAAAAATACCTGACAACCACCTGCATCTGGTAAGAATACATTTCATCTCTACAACCTGAATTATAACCGTGTATTAAAAAAAAAGAAAAAATTCTCTTTCGCTAAATCATTGTTGTTTATTGTTTTATCTAATAAACAAAACCGTACGGTACAGAAAAAATGAATCTATTACGAGTAGAGGAAACTGTTAATACAAAATAAATAAATTATACGATCGTAACTAATTTATTCGATTCGCTCTACATCATATTTATGATAAACTCAAGTTCATTTTGTATGCATTACAAAACCGTACAAATCTGGAATTTTAAAGTCAAATTTTTAATTTATTTACCCTGTTTGTACCAAAAACCAATTTGTTTAAACGAAAATAAATTACATATAATAATAAAACTGCTGTTTAGTAAAGGTGCATAGTATTATTTTATAATGTTTTACGAACAAAAAGGCGTAAATTAATTTATTTATTATTTTCTGTACGTACCAATTTTTTACTTTCTTGTACTTTTCTTTCTTTTTCCTGTTTAGCCTCCGTTAACTACCGTTTAGATAATTCTTCAGAGGATGAATGAGGATGATATGTATGAGTGTAAATGAAGTGTAGTCTTGTACAGTCTCAGTTCGACAATTCCTGAAATGTGTGGTTAATTGAAACCCAACCACCAAAGAAAACCGGTATCCACGATCTAGTATTCAACTCCGTGTAAAAATAACAGGCTTTACTAGGACTTGAACGCTGTAACTCTCGACTTCCAAATCAGCTGATTTGGGAAGACGCGAAAAAATGGGAAGAAATCGTGAAAAAATGTTGGTTTTCAAAGTTCAACGGAAATATACATTTTGACTAGTTTTGTCGAGACCTCTGTACGTACGTAATTCGAAAAACTAAAAAAAATATTAACCGTAGAATGTTGAAATTTTGAATTTAGGACTACTTATTTAGACTGTAGAATTTAGGACAAAACATTTACATATTTTACTTTTTCTTAATTGCAGTAATAAGCTCTCAATGAGAGCTTTTCAATGATATATCATAAGGGGTACTTATTTTCATCGGTTCCAGAGTTATAACCAAATAGAATTTCAATTAATGAAACAATTGGATCTTACAAGAGGAAGGCATATCGGTTCGAATCAGATTTCATCTCCTTTTTTTTTTACCTATTCTTTTTTTTTTAAGTTACATATTGTTTTATTAATAATTATAACCCGTCATTGTGAAAAAAAAACTTTTACAATAAATTATTATTCAATAATAATAAAAAGACATTAAAAAAATCAGAAGTTATTAGTGAAATAAAATTTTATGTTTTTTTAAAAATGTGTATACGTAATTTAATAAGCATTATTACATATGCTTATTTGTAATAAATTCATGAAACTTCTGATTATTTAATATTAATTGAAAATTATAATTTAGAAACGTATTATTTTAGGATTTTCTAGTATAATTTTATCTACATTAAAGGTAGAAGGAAAAAATTGTGTAGGCAGGCCACGTTTGGAATATGTGAAACAAATTTTTAGGGATGTAGGATGTAGAGGGTATACTGAAATGAAACGACTAGCATTAGATAGGGAATCTTGGAGAGCTGCATCAAACCAGTCAAATGACTGAAGACAAAAAAAAAAAAGAATTAAAGTTAACTACAGAGCGACTGAAAAATAGACCCTCACAAGAACAAAAAATTCTTATCTTTTAGTTCATTACTCCTCTGATATTGTCGGACAATATTCTCCCTAAGTCGGAGTTGATCATAGTTTCGTTTATTTGTTTTTTGTTGCCGATCATTTAATCGCTCTTTGGTTTGGTATAATTCTTCTCATATTAATTTGTGCACAAGTTCTCTAGGTATCAAATTTTCTCTCTGTTTATATTAAACATCCTCCTTTTATATTTAACTTAAATATATTGATTTATTGATAATTATTAACTTCTGATTGTAAAATATATTTGTATGTAATTTAATAGGCATACAAGGAATTCATGTGGTGTCCACATGAACAGATCAATAAATTAAAATTAAAATAAAGGAGATGTAATCTGATTCTAACCGATGTGTCTTCCCCCTTTTAAGATCCAAATATTTCATTAATTAAAATTTCATTTGGTTATAACTCTGGAACCGATGAAAAGAAGTACTACTTATGATTTTTTTTTGTCTTCAGTTATTTGACTGGTTTGATGCAGCTCTCCAAGATTCCCTATCTAGTGCTAGTCGTTTCATTTCAGTATACCCTTTACATCCTACATCCCTAAGAATTTGTTTTACATATTCCAAACGTGGCCTACCTACACAATTATTCCTTCTATCTGTCCTTCCAATATTAAAGCGACTATTCCAGGATGCCTTAGTATGTGGCCTATAAGTCTGTCTCTTCTTTTAACTATATTTTTCCAAACGCTTCTTTCTTCTTCTATTTGCCGCAACATCTCTTCATTTGTCACTTTATCCACCCGTCCGTTTTTTAAAATTCTCCTATAGTACCGCATTTCAAAAGCTTCTAACCTTTTCTTCTCAGATACTCAGATCGTCCAAGTTTCACTTCCATACAAAGCGACACTCCAAACATACACTTTCAAAAATCTTTTCCTGATATTTAAATTAATTTTGATGTAAACAAATTATATTTCTTACTGAGGGCTCGTTTAGCTTGTGCTATTCGGCATTTTATATCGCTCCTGCTTCGTCCATCTTTAGTAATTCTACTTCCCAAATAACAAAATTCTTCTACCTCCATAATCTTTTCTCCTCCTATTTTCACATTCAGCGGTCCATCTTTGTTATTTCTACTACATTTCATTACTTTTGTTTTGTTCTTGTTTATTTTCACGCGATAGTTCTTGCGTAGGACTTCATCTATGCCGTTCATTGTTTCTTCTAAATCCTTTTTACTCTCGACTAGAATTACTACTTATGATATATCGTTGAAAAAGCTCTCATTGCGGGCTTATTATTGCAGTTAAGAAAAATTCCAAAATCCAATTTTGGGCTTTTTTGGACACTTTTGGTTTGATCGGTTGCAATCAAAAGGGGAGGTGGACAACTAGATATTACAATCGTACTAAATCTAAAATTTCAACATACTCCGGTTAATGGTATTTTAGTTATCCAAGATACATATGTATGTACGTACGTCACGCCAAAACTAGTCGAATTGAATTCAGGGATGGTCAAAAATGGATATTACCGTTAAAATCTAGAAACCGAATTTTTTCGTGATCACAGTTGTTAGGGATACAGGATGTAGGGGGTGTACCGACGTAAAATGACTGGTACTAGATAGGGAATCTTGGCGAGCTGCATCAAACCAGTCAAATGAAAAAGACAAAGAGAAACAAATTAATTTTTTCTTAAACCCTCAGAATAATATAATTTACCATTCCTATTATCAAGTATTGTTAAAATGAAGTTTAAATAAAAAAAGAGGTCAATAAACATTCACTAGTATTATTAACTGAATACTTTAATATTTCTAAAGATGAAGTGATAAAATAATCTATTTATAAATAGTGATAGTATATAGTTATAAACTTTTCATATATAATTTAAAATTTGGCGACGTACTGACATAAAATAATTAATTACATTACAAATTTATTGTCTCGTAAGAAGTGTTATTGTATTGTTAACACATCTTTTAACAGAAGATTTCATTTGTCTTCTACAGCAAACGGGAAGAAACATAGTTTACATACCCTTAATTCAGTTATTCTAAAGCATCTTGCATTGTTACAAAACAGAGAGTTAATTGTAATGAAATTTTCGTTAACGTACGTACGTAATACGAATACCATGCAACCTCAATAGCATATAAATTGCCTTAAACAATTACTATTAGAATGAGTACACTAACAAAGTTTTCTCAATTAAAAAAAAAAAAAAAAAAATTATTATTATTATAACTGATAAAATATACTCAAAAACTATTTTTTATGGCTCATTAAAATCGTAAAGAAAAAATCTGATGTGGACAACACATGACTTCCTTTTACGCTTACTAAATTACATACACACATTTTTTTTTACAATCAGAAGTTTATTAACAAATTAATATATTTAAAATATGTAAAAAAATGTTAAAAAAAGGAAAGAAACGGGATTCGAACTGATGTGGATTCGACTTGTAAGATCCAAATATTTCATTAATTAAAATTTTATTTGGTTATAATTCTAGAACCGATTAAAATAACTACCACTTCTGATATATCGTTGAAAAAAAGTTCTCAATCGGCTTATTACTGCTTACTGGACTTATTGGAGGAAGGGGGGGGGGACGTCGTAGTCGTACCCGGGTTACTCTCTCTCGGGGATTAGAGGCAGGTAGAAGATAAAAGAACCAACCGGCGAGGCTGATCTGCTATGCCGGACTATCAGTCGGTAAGGTTGGGAGCCCCCTTAGAGTAAAAGGACACCTTCCTTTTTCCTTCCTTTTTTTATTTTTTATGTTCAGCCTCCGGTAATTACCTTTCAGATAATACTTCAGAGGATGATAAGTATGAGTGTAAATGAAGTGTAGTCTTGTACATTCTTAGTTCGACCATTTCTGAGATGTGTGGTTAATTGAAATCCAACCACCAAAGAACACCGGTATCCTCGATCTAGTATTCTAATCCGTATAAAAATAACTGACATTACTAGGACTTGAACGCTGCAACTCTCGAATTCCAAATCGGCTGATTTGGGAAGATACGCTCACTACTTAACCACCTCGGTGGGTTAAAAAAGGACACTCTCCTGGGTCGAGCTTTTTACTACAAAGGGCTTATTAATACAGTTTAGAAATAGTCCAAAATCCAATTTTCTTAGGGATTTTGGGCTTCTTTGAACACTTTTGGTCTAGTTATTTACAATAAAAAAAGAGGTGTACAACTAGATGTTACAACAGTCCTAAATCTAAAATTTCAACATCCTACGGGTAATCGTTTTTGAAATACCACAGTTATAATGCCGGGACGGTGTTCGACAGGAGCTGGGTTTGACTTGGCTTACTCCAGAGAAGACTATGAATTATATGTTTTCCAGTAAGCATCCCTGGGGAAATGTGTAGAAGCTAGTTACTAGAATATTGAAGATTAAATCCGGTGACGATTGGGACCTCGATCGTGTGTAACCGTGCGTGTGTTTAGTTAGGGAGGTCAGCCTCGATCTGGAGACGACAGTTCACCGAGGTGGGTCGTTTTTGATGAGGGATCGGGGACCCCTAGTGGTAGTTTTTTGTATAATGACAAATGGATAGCCTCATATACAAAAAATGCTAAAAAACTGTGGACAGGAAGTGGGGAACTCTAATGGGTTGCTAGTAGTAATGGCTTATTAATATAAAATAAAGATCCGACCTGCCGTGTCAGACACACTGTCTGTTGGTAGGTCGGAAGGACGTTAGAGTAGAAAGGACGCCCCCATACGCTGCTCTATGCTTAATTACGGGTCCGGCATAGGGGAATAAGGAAAAAAGGATGTCACGCCGAAACTAGTCAAAATGGAATCAGGAATGGTCAAAAATGGATATTTCTGTTGAAATCTGGAAATCGAAATTTTTCATCGATCACAATACTTTCTTTACTTCGTAATAACCATCGGGATACGATACGCTGAATAAAATGGGGATATAGGAAGTGTTGTGATCACGAAAAATTTCGGTTTTCAGATTTCAATGGAAATTACATTTTGATCATCCCTTAATCCATTTTGACTAGTTTCGGCGTGATGAATATACGTATCTTACGTAAATCAAAAACGATTAGCCGTAGGATATTGAAATTTGACTGTTTTAATATCTAGTTGTTCACCTCCCCTTTTCATTGCAATCGACTGGAACAAAAATGTCCCAAAAGTTCCTTTTTTTTTGTCTTCAGTCGTTTGACTGGTTTGATGCAGCTCTCCAAGATTCCCTATCTAGTGCTAGTCGTTTCATTTCAGTATACCCTCTACATCCTACATCCCTAACAATTTGTTTTACATATTCCAAACGTGGTCTGCCTACACAATTTTTCCCTTCTACCTGTCCTTCCAATATTAATACACATACTAAGGCGTCCTATTCTAGGACGCCTTAGTATGTGGCCTATAAGTCTGTCTCTTCTTTTAACTATATTTTTCCAAACGCTTCTTTCTTCATCTATTTGCCGCAATACCTCTTCATTTGTCACTTTATCCACCCGTCTGATTTTTAACATTCTCCTATAGTACCGCATTTCAAAAGCTTCTAACCTTTTCTTCTCAGATACTCCGATCGTCCAAGTTTCACTTCCATATAAAGCTACACTCCAAACATATACATTCAAAAAACTTTTCCTGACATTTAAATTAATTTTTGATGTAAACAAATTATATTTCTTACTGAAGGCTCGTTTCGCTTGTGCTATTCGGCATTATATATCGCTCCTGCTTCGTCCATCTTTAGTAATTCTACTTCCCAAATAACAAAATTCGTCTACCTCCATAATCTTTTCTCCTCCTATTTTCACATTCAGTTGGACCATCTTTGTTATTTCTACTACATTCCAATCCCTAACATTTATTTCAAAATTCCCTTACATTTGGATTTTGGACTTTTTCTTAACTTCAGTAATAAGTTCTCATTAAGATCTTTTCAACGATATATATTAAGGGGTACTTATGTTGATTGGTTGAAGAGTTATAGCAAAATGAAAGTTTTATTAATGAAATATTTTGATCTTACAAGAGGAAGGCACATCGATTCAAATGAAACTTCTTTTCCTTTTATTTTTTAATTTTTTTTCAATTTAAATATATTGATTTATTAATTATTAATAACCTTTGATTGTAAAAAAGTTTTTACCTTAAATAATAACAAAATGAAAAATGAAAAAATATCAGAAGTTATTAATGAAATAAAATTTTATGTACTTATGTGTATATGTAATTTAATAGGCGTACAAGGAAGTTATGTGGTGTACATATCAGATTTTTTAGTCTTGGCGCAAAATAAATTTATTTAATTATGATGAAACAAATAAACTTATTGGTTAAATTGTTAGAGAATTTAATTTTTAGATATCCACAGCCGCGTGACATTTGTACGTATATAGGTATCTCGCATAACTAAAAAACGACTAATCGTAGGATTTTGAAATTTTGGATTTAGGACTGTGGTAACATGTATTTGTACACCTCCTCATTTGATTGCAATCGACAAAACCAAAAGTGTCCAAAAGAGCTCAAAATTCCCTAACATTTGAATTTTGGACTTTTTCTTAACTGCAATAATCAACCCTCATTAAGAGCTTTTCAATGATATATCGTAAGTGGTACTTATTTTCATCGGTACCAGAGTTATAGCCAAATAAAATTTTAATTAATGAAATATTTCGATCTTACAAGATGAAGATACATCGGTTTGAATCCGACTTCATCTCCTTTTTTTAAAATTAAATTTATTGATTTATTAATAATTATTAATTTCTGATTTTAAAAAAAGTTTTACAATAAATAATAATTCAATAACAATTAAAAAAAAAAAAAAAAAAAATGAAAATGAAAAAATATCAGAAGTTATTAATGAAATTAATAACTTCTATAAAACAATAAATCTTTAGTAATCTTAATAAATGATCTTATAAATCTATAAAATAAGATGTTAGCTCTAAAATTTTATGTACTTTTAAAAATGTGTATATATAATTTAATAGGCGTACAAGGAAGTCATGTGGTGTTTAGATCAATTTTTTTTTTACAATCGTTTTAAAAGAAGTGTACAAATACGAGAACAAAACACTGAAACAAATCAATTTAGAAAAGACTCCTATCTCAAATTTATTTATATTTCAGTATGAGAAAAACAGTAATGTTTTGTATTAAAGGATGAATACTTACAATATTAGATGTGAAAAATATTAAATTTCCCTAATTTTGGTTAGGATTTTTGCAGTTGTCATATCAAAATATTTAGTTTGTAATGAATGACCTTTAAAATAATTTGATTTTACAATGCTTTCCTTTACGTTTAATATTTTTTTGTTTACTCTAATTGTGTAAATCAACCCAATACTATTTTGGTTTACTAAAAATATCTTATTTCCAAAGATTTATCTTTAATAAACTACTATGTAATATAACGTCCCACCGGGCGGGTTAAATCAATTTTTGGTGTCAAAAATTGATTACCTCTTATGTAAAAATAATTTTTTTTGAATGATGAAAATCGATATAACGAAAGTTAAATTAGAAATTGATACTAACGAATCGGGATTTTCCGCTAGTGATCGGTACATTCCGGTGGTTATAGTACATTATAAATTAAACGAACTAAAAGGTAAAAAATAATTTCAGGACGGTATCTCAGAATGGATTTGTTAACAAGCTTTGATGGTGATATGTGTGATTACGTGTTACTCATAGCTTCAAATTAAAAATTGATGTTTTTGCCAATTTTTTCGTACGCGTGTTTGTATCCTACTCTTTAGATCATTCATCACGATTCGTTAGCGATTCTAGATTCGAAAATCCCCCGATTCGTTAGTACATGTCTCGTGGTGGTTTGGTGTATACCTGTTATAATATATCGATATATATATGCGAAATATATATCGGGGTTTTGGGAAAATTTAGTACTTTTTAACAGGATCCAAATTTTCGGACGAAAATCGCAAATATCTCGTAAACGGTTGGTTCTAGCGTTCTGAAAAAATTTTTCGATCCCCAGTTATCCGCTTCTAGTGGTACCCGTTGGATAATAATAATTTCAAGTACCCTCTCGGCGCCGTTCGGAAATTGTGGAAGAGGTGCGATGGAGTGCAACCGTAATATCTCGACAACCGCTCGTCCGATTTTTGCGATTCAATCGGTGCATGTATCAGCCGGTCAAGCTCTAACTGTTTAACGCATCGGGTACACTCTTCATCGATCCGATCTTTGTTATCTGGAAATTAAATCGTTTAGTTCTCTGTATGTTTTGATGGTGGCGAGGTTGACACCCCGGACCGTACGTTCTTTCATTACCCAAAGTGGACGGAACCCCGGTATGCCGCAAGTGTCTGTCGACTGACACCGCAAACTGTGACGGCATACGTGATAAGAAACCAGAAAAACTGGCTGACTGTACAAAGGTATGTCGCTCTACTCCTGCGAGCAAAGGAGGAGGAAAGCCTGGACTAGATCGCCTGACAGACGTGAACCAAAGAGAAGACAAATATAACGACGCACACTTACGAGTGAATAGATAACTGATGGAACAACACAAGAACATACTCGGATAGACGGAAGAGGTCCCAGGAATAGCGTACCTGGGTCGGGATCCCCTCACCGATTCCAAAACAGGAGAAACAAAGCTCGGGAAAAAAAAAACGAACGATCCAGACGATACGGGCTGACCTGCCACGCTGGACCTACACCAGTTAGGTAGGGAGGCCCGTTAGTCAGAAGGTCACCTCTTGGGACGCAACATCATTTGCTTCGCATTAAAAATTTGATGTTTTTGCCAGTTTCTTCTTATGCGTGATGAATGGCCTAATGAACGAATTGTAAACACGCGTAAGAAAAAAAATGACAAAAACATCATATTTCTAACTTGAAGCTGTGTCTTTCACGTAATCTTACATATCACCAGCAAAGCTTGTTGTCAAATCCATTTGGAGATACCGTCCGAGAATTATTTTTTACATTTTCTTGCGTTAATTTAAGAGTGGTGTTTTAAAAACTTTTTACATATATTTTATTTTCTACTGTTTATTACATTTAATACAAGGCTGGTTTTTTAAATTTCTTTTTTTATATATCTTTTACTTTATAATTTTTAATCATCATAACCTTTTACTTTACATCAGCGCTAGCGCACAGGTTTGAGCGTATTTAGCGAAAGATCCGATCGGTACACGTTTTACCCGTTGGGTGAGTGCAATCAAAACATAGAACTAAACGATTTAATTTTCGGATAATCAAGATCCGGTCGATCAAGAGTGTACCCGATGGGTAAACAGTTAGCTCTCTACCTGTTGATATATACGCCGTTTGAATCGTGAAAATCGGACGATATTACGATGACACCACATCGAACCTTCTCACCAATTTTCGAAAGCCCACGTGGGCACTTGGAAATATTATCATCCGACCAGGGAGCAGATGAGGTTTCAGGAGGGTTAAAAATAAATCTTTAGAGCCCTAGGATAGATAGTTTTTCATATATTTTCGATTTTCGTCCGAAAATTCGGATCCTGTTAAAAAGTATTTTATTTTTCTAAAATATATCGAAATATATGCGGTATTTTTTTTTTTTGTCTTCAGTCATTTGACTGGTTTGATGCAGCTCTCCAAGATTCCCTATCTAGTGCTAGTCGTTTCATTTCAGTATACCCTCTACATCCTACATCCCCAACAATTTGTTTTACATACTCCAAACGTGGCCTGCCTACACAATTTTTCCCTTCTACCTGTCCTTCCAATATTAAAGCGACTATTCCAGGATGCCTTAGTATGTGGCCTATAAGTCTGTCTCTTCTTTTAACTATATTTTTCCAAATGCTTCTTTCTTCATCTATTTGCCGCAATACCTCTTCATTTGTCACTTTATCCACCCGTCTGATTTTTAACATTCTCCTATAGCACCGCATTTCAAAAGCTTCTAATCTTTTCTTCTCAGGTACTCCGATCGTCCAAGTTTCACTTCCATATAAAGCGACACTCCAAACATACACTTTCAAAAATCTTTTCCTGAGATTTAAATTAATTTTTGATGTAAACAAATTATATTTCTTACTGAAGGCTCGTTTAGCTTGTGCTATTCGGCATTTTATATCGCTCCTGCTTCGTCCATCTTTAGTAATTTTACTTCCCAAATAACAAAATTCTTCTACCTCCATAATCTTTTCTCCTCCTATTTTCACATTCAGTGGTCCATCTTTGTTATTTCTACTACATTTCATTACTTTTGTTTTGTTCTTGTTTATTTTCATTAACATCATTAACTGCTAGTTCCATGTAAAGATTAAAAAGTAACGGAGATAGGGAACATCCTTGTCGGACTCCCTTTCTTATTAGGGCTTCTTTCTTATGTTCTTCAATTGTTATTGTTGCTGTTTGGTTCCTGTACATGTTAGCAATTGTTCTTCTATCTCTGTATTTGAACCCTAATTTTTTTAAAATGCTGAACATTTTATTCCAGTCTACGTTATCGAAAGCCTTTTCTAGGTCTATAAACGCCAAATATGTCGGTTTGTTTTTCTTTAATCTTCCTTCTACTATTAATCTGAGGCCTAAAATTGCTTCCCTTGTCCCTATATTTTTCCTGAAACCAAATTGGTCTTCTCCTAACACCTCTTCCACTCTCCTCTCAATTCTTCTGTATAAAATTCTAGTTAAGATTTTTGATGCATGACTAGTTAAACTAATTGTTCTGTATTCTTCACATTTATCTGCCCCTGCTTTCTTTAGTATCATAACTATAACACTTTTTTTGAAGTCTGATGGAAATTCCCCTTTTTCATAAATATTACACACCAGTTTGTATAATCTATCAATCGATTCCTCACCTGCACTGCGCAGTAATTCTACAGGTATTCCGTCTATTCCAGGAGCCTTTCTGCCATTTAAATCTTTTAATGCTCTCTTAAATTCAGATCTCAGTATTATTTCTCCCATTTCATCCTCCTCAACTTCCTCTATAACACCATTTTCTAATTCATTTCCTCCGTATAACTCTTCAATATATTCCACCCATCTATCGACTTTACCTTTCGTATTATATATTGGTGTACCATCTTTGTTTAACACATTATTAGATTTTAATTTATGTACCCCAAAATTTTCCTTAACTTTCCTGTATGCTCCGTCTATATGCGGTATATCGATATATAATAATATAGTAAGTATACAGTTGATTACTAGGAGACATGTACTAACGAATCGGTATTTTCCGCTAGTGATCGGTACATTCCGGTGCTAAGTTAAGGGGGACGCGCACACAGAGACACATACAAATGTCGGTTAGTAGGATAGGATATTTAATTTGAAGCATAATCGTATTTATTTCAACAGTTTTTCCTATTATTTATATTTTATTAAGATACAAGGTACAAGTAAAATTACAATAATTAAGGATCGAGAATAAAATTAATCTTTCTTCATCGGCATCATTACGGAAGGATTAGATTTTATCCTTCACTTATTATTATCTTCGAAATTGTACAACACGTACAAGTACTAAATTATACATTGTATTGTAGGCAGTTATTGATTATAATTTTTAAGGACGTAAATATTTTTTTGTCCACAGAATTATAATTGTTTTTGTAATCATCCATGAATGAGAGAACGGGTGTTTATATTTTATTTACGTTTAATTTACAATCCACTGTATGATTATATAACCGTGTTGCGTCCAAATTCTTACCGTTGTAATAACATAGGCCCTATGTATATGTTACTAAGCGTTAGAGATAGAGGGCGTATATTTATATGGATTTCACAAGGGAATTTCTTACGGTTCACTGCCGCTGTTCAGACCTGCTGCTAATTGCAATATCCCATTACATCAGTAGCATCCCTCAAAGTTTCTTATGTTTTTTTAGACTCCGGTCACGTCTTCTACTTTAGGACTCTGCAATTGCAGCAGAAATACCCGGAGCCACACAATCGATAACCTCATAACTGTCTCGCGTGTTATTTGCTCTCGAAACAACATAAAACGAATTTCGTTCGGTAATATATCTACGGTTAACAATGAAATTATAAATTTATATTTACAGATATCGATGAAAAAAGAAATTATATTTGAATAAAATCGTTTTTAAAATATACTAATGGATTATTAAAATAAAATTATATTGATATATTACGAAAAAAAAGGATCGCAAGTTTCATTACTAAATTTTCAAATGGGTTTCAGCTTCTCGGCCTTTAATCCGGAGGTCTCGGGTTCAAATCTTGGTCAGGTATGGCATTTTTTATACGCTAAAAAATTTCATTTCCATGTTACATCTCACGCACTAGATTCAAGCTTGTAAGTAAAAATATCATAGTCAAAAAAAAAAATAAAGAAATAAACTTCCAGACGTTGGATCAATTAAACCATTCAAATAAATGTATTTTATTATTACTAAATATAGGTGTTTATTGTTTTCCTATCGTTTGATTCTAATCTTATTGGAACCAATCAGCGCATTCGTTTAAAAATTATTTTAAAAATAATATTCTGTTTTCACCTGAGCTAAAAAAAAAGAATTCCGATTAATTTTAATAAAATTCATTTTAAAATTGTTGAAAAATAATTAATCTGTTGATAAAGATGAAATAATGGAGGAATTGTGGAGATTAAGCAATAAAGATTACCCATCGGGTTGGTCTAGTGGTGAACGCGTCTTCCCAAATCAGCTGATTTGGAAGTCGAGAGTTCTACCGTTCAAGTCCTAGTAAAGCCAGCTATTTTTACACGGATTTAAATACTAGATCGTGGATACCGGTGTTCTTTGGTGGTTGGGTTTCAATTAACCACACATCTCAGGAATGGTTGAACTGAGACTGTACAAGACTATACTTTATTTACACTCATACATATCATCCTCTGAAATATTATCTAAAAGGTAATTACCAGAGGCTAAACATGAAAAAGAAAATAAAGCTAATATAGATTTTTATCAGAAACAGTAGAAAAAAAAAAAAAAAAAAATTGGTAAGAAGGAAGAAATATCTCTGAAAATGGGAAAACTGCAATTATTCAACCTCTTCGTAAAAAGAAATGATAAAAAAATAATTTAAGTGGGTTCTCCCTCTTACCGTATCAAATTTTCTCTAAATTGATTAGAAATCCAAATTGATCTAGCATTAGGGATGTTTCAAGAAAGCTTTAGGAGTGGTAGATCATGATTCAGAACAGGTTTTAAGTTTGAAATTAATCACTAAAAATTAAATGTTAAGATCAAACCTGATATTTAGAACATTTGTGAATTTTCAAGAAGTCTATAAGTTGACTGTGAAAATCTTATTGATACAATGAAAAAATATTGAGTCGATCCAAGAATTAAAAGCAAACAGATGGTCAAAAATAACATTTTTAGGCGAAATCAGCGATCCTTCCGAAATTAAAGCAAGGTCAGAGACAGGGTGATGGACATTCCTCCGTACGCCTTAACCTATTTTTTTTTTTTGTCTTCAGTTATTTCACTGGTTTGATGCAGCTCTCCAAGATTCCCTATCTAGTGCCAGTCGTTTCATTTCAGTATACCCTCTACATCCTACATCTCTAACAATTTGTTTTACATATTCCAAACGTGGCCTGCCTACACAATTTTTCCCTTCTACCTGTCCTTCCAATATTAAAGCGACTATTCCAGGATGCCTTAGTATGTGGCCTATAAGTCTGTCTCTTCTTTTAACTATATTTTTCCAAATGCTTCTTTCTTCATCTATTTGCCGCAATACCTCTTCATTTGTCACTTTATCTACCCGTCTGATTTTTAACATTCTCCTATAGAACCGCATTTCAAAAGCTTCTAATCTTTTCTTCTCAGATACTCCGATCGTCCAAGTTTCACTTCCATATAAAGCGACACTCCAAACATATACGTTCAAAAATCTTTTCCTGACATTTAAATTAATTTTTGATGTAAACAAATTATATTTCTTACTGAAGGCTCGTTTCGCTTGTGCTATTCGGCATTTTACATCGCTCTTGCTTCGTCCATCTTTAGTAATTCCACTTCCCAAATAACAAAATTCTTCTACCTCCATAATCTTTTCTCCTCCTATTTTCACATTCAGTGGTCCATCTTTGTTATTTCTACTACATTTCATTACTTTTGTTTTGTTCTTGTTTATTTTCATGCGATATTTCTTGCGTAGGACTTCATCTATGCCGTTCATTGTTCTTCCCAAATCTCTTTTACCCTCATATAGGATTACTATATCATCAGCAAATCGTAGCATCTTTATCTTTTCACCTTGTACTGTTACTCCGAATCTAAATTGTTCTTTAACATCATTAACTGTTAGTTCCATGTAAAGATTAAAAAGTAACGGAGACAGGGAACATCCTTGTCGGACTCCCTTTCTTATGAAATTAACCTTAATCTTAACCTATAACTTATATATATTTATTTGTTTGTCCCGTGTTTTCATATACCATTTATCCGATTCCGATGAAACTTTGGTTGAGTTGTGCGCACGCTCGGGAAGGTTTCTGAATTAGTTTTGATTCGCTGGGTGCCGTTGGGGGTTGAGGTATTTCGAAAAATTATATTTACGGTACGATTTGGCTCATATTCAGAATATATATTAGTGACGTGAAAATAGATATTTTTGCGAAAAATAGACCCTATATCAACCCTAGCGCCACCTAGCGCTAGGGTTGATATATTTACTCACAAAATTTAGTCTTACACTTTATAAAAGTCAGAATTCAAATAAATCCAATGTCAAAACAGCACTACCTATCGGATTTAATTCAAACTACTCTCTTAACACAGTAGTCGGTTCAAAATACCCCTAACTTTCTTTCCATTGGTCAGATCGTGGATTTCAATAGCTTTAAACCTTCTCCGGACAACGCGGACCATTCTGCAAAAACCCGCGCATAAATCGGTCCAGTAGTTTTTTAGTTTATATGGAATACACATATGAATATTCCCTTTATATATATATATATATATATATATTGAGAGAGAGAGAGAGAGAAGAAGAAGAATGTCTGTTTGTTTCGTAAATATCTCGTCGACACCGGTGCCACCTACCGGGTATAGTTTTTACAAAATTTTTCCTTTCACGTAACTAATATTCATATACTGAATACGAACCAAATCGGACAGTAAATGTAATTTATCCAAATATCTCAACCCCAATCATCTAGGAGAATTGTATTCATGGACCGATTTGCCTGTTATGGCTGATTTTATTGGTGATATCGCTACAAAAGCTTGAAGCTTATACATGATATGTAACAAGGAAATGGTATTTTGTAGTGTATGAAAAATGCCATACCTGACCGGGATTCGATCCCGGGACGTCCAAATGAAAGGTCGAGATGCTACCTTTCCACCAAGGAAATCAACAGAGTATATTTATTAAAAAAAAATATATATATATACTAGCGGATCCGACAGACGATCCTGTTCAAACGTTGTAAATCCAGAAATTACAAAATTTTTTCAAATAAACTATAAATTGTTTGGACCGTTTTGATGAAAAATATATATAAAATAAAAATTATTTTTAAAATACCTGACGCCACCACTCGTACAGTTATCACAACTCGACCTATGAGATATTTCAGCGTTCTATTGAGAGCTTCAAGTTAATGCTTGTGAGCAATAGTGCATTCATCCCAGATAATAATTTTGCATTTTCTCAAAACTTCAGCCGCGCCTGTATGCTTCTTTATGTTACACATTGCGTGTGGATTTGTGTGAATGTTCAATGACAACTTGAGTGCTTTATTTGCAGTCCGCCCGCCATCAAGCAAGGTCGCTGCAATGCCTGATGAAGCAATTGCCAACGCAAAAACGTTTCCAAAGTTGCCGCTATTTCTCGCTCCTCCATCTACTCGATGTAGTTGTGTTGGCAACGTGCGTTAATTTGTTGCTCCTCATTGCCCGTGAAGTAGATTTGCAAAAATTTTGGATCGGCATCAGGCGTTGAGAACAAAGAACCGATTTGATGATACACTTGGCCCTGAATCTTAAATGTTGATTAAAAATTACTACCGTCCTCATTCTGAAAGATTTTTGTCTTTTGGAAGCGAGAATTGAATTTACGAATTTTACGGAAAAACAATTTCGATTGAGGTGTGGCTCCAGCCGATAGTGCTTTCAACGGTTCTGGCGATGAATTCAACGGTGGAAGTGAAACTTTTCCTGATGCGCAGCAAAGACCGCGGCCGATTCACTTTAGTATTTAAACGCATGACAGTGTTGTCATTCTTTGTTCATATTGCCGATGAAAATGGGTGCGTGAGATGAATAGTCTATTTCCGGCACATATTCGAACGCAAGGCGGTGAAGTGATGCACGTGTCAATGCGCGACGTTCTTGCACGCGCTGTCGATCATGTGCTCTGTGTGTGTCGGTGACTCGTTGACGCGCCTCTCTTTGTCACAATGCATTAGCTCGAAGACGTTCATTGTGATGCTCTCGACTTTCATTTGCACGTGTGTTTGCAACCTGGTCTCAAATTTATATTGTCCGTCAATTGATTTTCTGTCGTTCTATTTAACCGTCGGTTATGGATTATTTGTGCATGCCGTAAACGTCGTAAAATTAATAATTAGTGTAATTAATAAATTTCCATCCGCATTACTGCTAATTTTCACTTATGATCATAGTAAAAAAGTACGTTTTACATTTGTTTACTTTATTTAATAATTTTGAAGTTTCATAACCATGTGATAGCTTAATTAATCAATTAATAAAAAAATTAAAGCACTGTAAAAAAAAGCAATGTAGTTAAAATTTTAGTTGAAATTTTTCATTTTTCTTATTTTCTCATTCTTTATTTTAACATATATTTTACCAAATTTTAGATAATTGTAAATTAAAAACAATTTAGAAAATATTTTATAAAATTAATCAAATACAAAAATTATAACTTCAATTTTTTAAGTGTACTTTAAACTATAATTATTATAAGTAACTTATATTTTAATTTTATTAATGTTATAATTTATTTTACAACAGCCGTTCAATACTTCATAAGTTGCATAGATTCAAATGAGAACTGACAATTTAAGTTTGTAGGTTAAATTGATTGTTATTGAATGCACGTGTATACATCATTAAAATTCATGAAAAATCATGTAAAATACTCACTTCAATACTGCACCTTACAAATTTGCACAATTTATATTTTTTAATTACACTTTAAAACCTTATTTCAATAAATAATTATGTAATATAATATTCTCAATAAGCATGCAATTCTAAACGCAATCGTAGAGCTGCATACGGGATACAATTGTGAACTTTAACCATCCCAAGATCAACAACACATAAATCCTTACTAATATTATAAATGTGAATGTGAGTTTGTTTGTTTGTTTGTTACGTTTTCAAGCAGAAACTACTCGACCGATCATCATGAAACTTCGTACACATATTCTCAAAAGGTATTGCGAAGGACATAGGACACTTTTTAGTAAAAAGAAAAAAACAATATTTTTTTCGGGAGGGTAAAAAAATTTATATCGGTAGGTATGATCGTCCGACAAAAAATTTAACCAAATTCAACGCCATCTGGCGTTCCAGTAAGTAAATGAAATACAGTGCCGATCCAACACTGTAATACCGACGGTCAAGTCACTATTCAATCGAGTATAGTGCTGCTGCTGTTTCGAATCCTTCTATATGTATTGTAATTCTTCTGTCACTTCTAAACAATACTAAAACTTTTCCAGTTTTTGAGGTTAGGTGCCTGTTTATTGTTTTACTTCTAACACTATTTTCAGTTTTTACTCTGTTTTTTTTTCTAAAATGCCTCGGAAGCGCAAATCTAACCCGTCCAGGGATTTATCATGGGCCCGGGCGGGAAAAGTTGCTCGAACCCAAGAATCTTCCGCTCACGCAGAACTAAGACGGCGACAATGTGTTTTGAGGGCTGGTGAAACAACTTCTCAGAGACAAGAAAGGTTAGATGAGCAAGCTGAACGCCAAGCTAGCTTAACAGCAGCTGAAACGCCGATTCAAACACAAATTCGTTTAGAAAGAAAGGCTGAACAGCAGGCAGCTATAAGAGCGAGAGAAACTCCAGAACAATCGCAGGCGAGAAGAATCGTTCACGCAGAAATGCAAATCGCGCGCCGTCGAAATTTCTTGGGTAACAATTGGTCTGTATTTAATAATTCTGGATTTCAATACGATCCTTCACTTAAACACCATAAGCATTCTTTAATCGGTATTGGCTCAAGGAATAGAAAATGTCAGCGTTGCGATGCTTTGAAACGAAAAGATGAAACTGCTGGAATGTGCTGTTCCAGCGGTAAAGTTTCGCTTCCTTTACTTGGTAAACCGGAGGAGCCTTTGAAAACTCTATATTTAAGTGTTACAGATGAGTCGAAGGAATTTTTATGTAAAATCAGAAAGTATAACTTTTACTTCCAAATGACATCCTTTGGAGTAGATAAAGTGATGAGAATGCCCGGATTTTCAGTAACTTTTACTGTACAGGGACAGATATATCATCAAATTGGATCACTTTTTCCAGCAGATAATGAAAAGCATACATTTTTTCAGGTGTATTTTACGGGTGATGAAGAAAATGAAGATTACATTTTGAAAATTACATTCATCTACAAGATGCGATTAGCGCAGATGGTAATATTAGACCTAACGACGTAGGCAGGATGGTTATTCTGCCTTCTACTTTTGCGAACAGTCCCCGTTATCTGCATGAATACACTCAAGACGCTTTCGCTTATGTACGAACTTACGGCAGGCCTGACCTGTTTGTAACCTTTACCTGTAATCCTTCGTGGCAGGATGTAACTAAGGAGCTAATGCCCGAGCAAAAAAGCCACTGATCGACATGGCATAGTTGCTCGCGTATTTCGTTTAAAGGTTCACCGCGAGCGAAGCCGCGGGTAAAAGCTAGTACTAAATATTTTACGATTCCATTGAAATGTTTCCGATACGTGTGTCCGCTGTAGGTTAAAAAACTATTGGACCGATTTACGCGTAAAGGGAAAAAGGGAGAAAAGAAAAATTCGAAAGAGGGAGAGATGAAAATATTGGAAAAGGGGGAAACAGGAAAAGGAAAAAGAAATGGAAAGGGGAAAAAGGAGAGAGTAAAGTGATATACTGGAAGGTGGAAAGAGAAATGGAGGGAGGATAGGGAAGGGGTAGGTAAAGGGGAAGTGTGGGGAAAGGGAGTACGGTAAAAATGAAATGGGAAAAGTAATGGAGAAAAGGGGAAAGGGGGAAAGGAGGAAAGAGTAAAAGGGAAAGGGCAAATTTTGCTAAGTTTCGTAATGTTCATTTTGTTAATGTTTTATCAGGCTTTCAAATGTGTTCATTTAATCTGAATATATACTTAAAATCTAGCAATAGCGAAGATTGCCAGGTCTCATGTTATTAATAAATAAATTAATTTAAATTAAAAAAGCAGATGCAGTCGGATTCTCGCCGAGAATAGTTGCTAGCGTATTTCGTTTAAAGTTTCACCGCGAGCGAAGCCGCGGGTAAAAGCTAGTAAATAAATAAAATTAAAAAAACCTTTTTTTTCGGATCAAATTGTGAATCTAAACCATTCTCGAATCAAGTTAATCACACTCACAAAATTTCATCAAAATCAGTCCAACCGTTTAGGAGGAGTTCAGTTACATGCACACGGATAGAAGATATATATATATATATATATATAAAGATATATTTCCTGTTGATTTTTCATGATGCAAAAGCTATTTTTTTTTTTTTTTTTAATTTTTGTAGTAAGCTAAATTTGAATAGAATAATTTGTTTTAGATTACATAATCTTCTTAATTAAAAACTGTTCATGCGAAACTCTTTTATTTTTATACACAATACAGAAAGTTTTTCTTTACCTTATACAAATAAAAAACGTATAGACAACCTAATCTTAAATACTGTACCGACGGAAAAAAAGCAAGAGAAAAAAAATTACGCTATAATTAGGAACAAATGAGCTGGAAATGAAAGTAAAAGAATGAGTTATTATGCACGAATGAAAAAGTTGGTAAATTAAGAAAGGTTTGTTAATTATGTACTTTTAGTATTCTAAAAATATGAGTATATTTAAGAAAATTTATTTTTAAATTTAAAAAAAGAAAACATCGTAGATAGGTAAAAACGGTTTATTACGTACAAAGTTCTATGAATTTATTATTTAAAGATTATCTAAAAATGATTTTAAAACTATAATTTTATTCGTTTTTTTTGACTAATTGTTGATAATATTATCAGTTTTTTATTGAATAATTTTATAACATGAAAAAATTACCCTGGAGCATTTTGAAATATCAACTTAAGAAATATTTAATTTAATTTAATAAAATATAAGAATTATATATATCATCATTTTCTGTACGAGTTAGATCATTGATCTCATTCGATCGCATCTTTTCCTTGGTCTACCTCTATCACCTCTTCCATAAAGAGTATAAACCAGAACTAATTTTGGGATTGAATCTTCTTCCGTACTATTCAAGTGCTCTACCCGCTTCTATCTAAATCGATCTTTTCGTTAACAAAAAAAATATAACTAAATATCTTCATTTTCTATTCTATCCTTACCACTCAATCCCTGGAATTCTATCAAAATCTCATCTTTCCTCCTTGGATCGTACTGTAATCTCAAAATTCCATTACCCAGATTCACTTACATTAAGTAATACAGGCATTGTCGTTATTTTTATAAACTTTTAATTGGTTTTCTATGTTACCATTATTCGTGAGATTTTTCCTAATAGTTCCATATATCGCTCGAAATTTATTCAACTTGTTATCTATATCATTATCTTGATGAATCATTAAAACAGCGTAGGTACGTAACGGAGCTGTTCAAGGATTCCCTCGATATTATCTCACGCCTAACTATTTATTTTTTCTTGAATGCCATTATGAAGACGTTCGTTAGAACTTCTCCGGTAAAAATCCACAGAACTGGACGAAACGGCGAAGTCAACGAAATATGTTTACAGTTCTAAACGACCTAAGATAAAAGTGAAATGAAAATTGGGAAAAAAGTTAAAAAAATAGGCAGAAAAATATTATATTTTAGCTCAATCAAATTTTTAATAAAGAATGTTTTTAAAAGATGCTTCGAATTTTGTTAGACAAGTTTTTTCTTACATTTTATGAACCGTGGGACTGAAACATGTCATTTTTCCTCAAAAAGGTGGGTTTACGAATCGCGCCGCTAGGTAGCATTACTTACCCACCGGGTTGGTCTAGTGGTTAAAGCGTCTTCCCAAATCAGCTGATTTGGAAGTCGAGAGTTATAGCGTTCAAGTCCTAGTAAAGCCAGATATTTTTAAATGGATTTGAATAGTAGATCGTGGATACCGGTGTTCTTTGGTGGTTGGGTTTCAATTAACCACACATCTCAGGAACGGTCGAACTGAGAATGTACAAGACTACACTTCATTTACACTCATACATATCATCCTCTGAAGAATTATCTAAACGGTAGTTACCGGAGGCTAAACAGGAAAAAGAAAGAAAGAAAGTAGCACTACTTGATAGTATTACATACCGCACAAAAACTTGATAATGTAATAAATAAATAATAAAATTTAAAAGAAAATATATTACAGCTTGTTTTAATAGTAAATGCTTTTACTCAAATGAAAGTACTGAAGATGAAAAAATTTTTTAATTCGCATCGTTTAAAAAAAATAAAAGTATTACTTTACAAGAGATTATCGCCGCTAATAAAATACATAAAACACGAACAGTAAGAAAGTGTTACAAATGTAGCAACAAAGATTTGTTACATAAAACAGAAATATATTCGATCGTTAATATTTTTATTCTGCAATTAGAACTATTTGAACTGATCGACGGAGAAATAAAAAAAAAATCATTTAATAATAATATAAAATTTGTGTCCACGGATACGATAAAAATCGAGGGTTACATTTACAAAGTAAATCACATCACGGATATTCGATTCGTGAAGGTCATTATACTAGTTTTATTAAAAAATGAAAAATACGGTATGAAATGAATGATATGACTATCGACAAAAAAAATTGGCCGAGAAATTAAAAAAATGTAAGTTTATTTGTTCTAGAAAGTCAATAAATTTGATTAATAAATCATAAGATAAAAATCAGTAATTCATAAAAAAACATAAAAGAATAATCTAACAAAACGCACTGATATCCAAAAAAAATTACAATGAAATTTTAAACCGTGCGGCAATCTCGCATATATATCATTTCTTCCGCTCAGAAAACAAAAATATTTAAATAAAACTGTTTTTAACAAAATATATCATAAAAGCTAAGACAAGATATGTAATAGACAATAATCGATAATAAACAATGTTTAAGCGTTCCGTATAATAAGCAAAAAAATACAAAAATTGTTAAAAATCTTACCGGCTCAATTTCATTCATTTATATGTAATATATTTTAGTTACAAAAATAATGCAATTCTTATGATTATTCTTTGTTTAATAAATAAAATTGGGCCTGTAAGATGTTGTAATAAATTTTTCTATTTTTTGCTTATTATATGGAACGCCTAAATATTGTTTATTACCTATTATTGTACATCTATTGTCTATTACATTACTTGTGTGTTTTATTAAAAAAAATCTAAATTAATAACATATTTTTCTTAATAGAAATGGTAGTATATTACCTTTTTGATATCGATATCGTTTTGTTAAAAACAGTTTTATTTATTATTATTATACGACGTGTGTGAGGAAAGTAATGAGATTGGTAACACTGCGAGCGATCTGTTAACGCTGTGTCTACCGCTGTGGGCTAGACCGGTTTGTTCATCCCTTCCACATGTTGAGTACAAGTTTCAACTCCGTTCAGCCAACACATTATTTTTGACAGCGCCATCAGTGAAGTTGTGTTTTTGTTGTGTGTTACGAAAATAGAGGATCGGAATTTAGAGCGACGTTGTGCAATCAAGTTTTGTGTTAAACTTGGGGAATTCGCGAGTGTGACCTTTGAAACAGGCCTATGGGGAACATTGCTTATCAAGAGCAGAAGTTTGTCGCTGGCACAAATAATTTTTGGAAGGCCGAGAATACGTTGAAGATCAACCTCGCTCAGGGAGACTTCAAAATCTGACAAAAACGTTGAGCGTGTGAGGGTTCTTGTGAGATCAGACCGTCGTTTAACGATAAGAATGATGAGTGAACGGTTAAATTTAAACGCTTTCATCGTAAATCAAATTTTGACAGAAGATTTGGACGTGCAAAAGGTTTGTGCGAAATTGGTGCCGAAAAACCTCACAACGGAACAGAAGGACGATCGAAGAAACGTGTTCGTTGATCTTCTTGAGAGGATCGACAACGACCAAGAATTCTTCAATCGTGTGATCACAGTTGATAAATCCTGGATATTTGAGTACGGTCCTGTAACAAAGCGGCAAAGCGAAGAGTGGCACACTCCGTCATATCCTCGACCGAATAAATGTCGAATGAGCAAATCTAATATCAAAACCATCCTGATTTGCTTTTTTGACATTAGGGGTATCGTGCATAAAGAATTTGTTTCTCCAGCACAAACTGTCAAGCAAGTGTTTTACAAAGGTGTCCTTGAAAGGCTCAGTAAAAGAGTGATTCGCGTGAGACCAGACGTTGCCCACAAGTGGATGTTTCATCATGACAATACCCCGTGTCACACGACCGTTTCCATCAGGGAATATTTGACCTCAAAGCGCATTCCTATGGTTTCTCAAACCCCCCCTTTTCACTTGATTTGACTTGTTGTGACTTTTTCCTTTTCCCGAAATTGAAACGCGTCTTAAAAGGACGTCATTTTGGGACTCTGGAGAACATTCAAAACACTGTGACGGACAAGTTAAAAGCCCTACCGATTGAAGCCTTCCAGCGCTGCTATCAGGAGTGGGACAACGACTCCGCCGGTGTATAGCTGCCCGAGGGAACTACTTTGAACGGGATAATATTGTTATTTGAAAAATATAAAAACTTTGGTAAGTAAAAGTCAGTCTCATTATTTTTCTCATACACCTCGTAAGTCGAGAACTTCCTAATGGAAGACGTTAAGCATTCATGATTCATATTTCTTTCGCTTGGCATTCTTCTTTTCCCGCCAAATTTTTTTCATTCTTTCGGAAAAGGCCTTCTTCCGTTCTTCAGACAATTTCGGACGATGTTATTTAGGCTTCGGCGCTTCTGGTTTAAATTCCCATTTATCTATTTTATTTCTGGATGTGTTTCTGTCCATGATCCCCTCCAGCGTAATTCCGGCGTGTTCTAAATCTTTATGTGTTTCTGCGAGCCAGGGGATTGCAACCTTTAATGATGTTAAGTACGCGATTATTCTTTTGGTCAGTCAGTTTTCCGGCAGCCTGTAAAGGCGTTCGAAGAATTTCATTCGTCTTTTACTTATGTCAGTTTCGATATTAGAGTACGTTTCAACAATTTCGTTCGGTTGTAATCTGTATCCTTCTTCAGTTTGTTTCGGTCCCAGTATTTTTGTTATAATCTTCCTTTCTTGTTTCTTTATTTCTTCTATTTCGGTTTTCCTATTTAAGGTCGACGTTTCACCGGCATATAATGCTGTGGGTTTAAAAACTGTATTGTAATGCCGGATTTTCATTTGGCGCGACAGGGATTTCTTGTTGTAGAGATTTTACACTAAACCTAGAGCTTTCCTGACCTTCTATAGACGGTCCAATCGACTTGGTTTCTCAGAGCTGTTCGACGGAATAAATTTTCTAAGGTATTTAAACCGAGGGACTTTATTTATCACTCCATATTTTGCGTTTAAATTTGAGATTTCTATTCTGAAGCAGATGAAAACCGGTTTTTTTCAAACGAAATTTGTTTTCCCAATTTTTCTGCACATTCCTTGAGTTTTCTATTTGTTTTATCGCAGTCCGTTCGTCTTCCGCAAGGATTGCCAAATCGTCTGCAAATGCCAGGTAAGGCATACTTAAATTTAATTTCGCGAATCCCAATGAAATCGGTTTCCACTATTTTTGTTGTTTAGGTGTTTCTCCCGCTGTTTCATCACTTTGTCCAATGTGATGTTAAATAGCAGGGGAGAGAGTCCATCCCCTTGTCTCACCACCGACTTTATTTCAAAGGGTTCTGAGATTTCGCCCGTATATTTTATTTTAGATTTAGTTTCAGTTAATGTTTTTTCTATTAATCTTCAAGTTTTCTGATTTAGTCCTCTCTATTCTAGAATTTTGTGAAGCTGTCTACGGAGTTGTAGGCTTTTCTGAAATCTATAATTGTGCAGATCATAGGTTTGGTTCTGTTGTTTTTAATTTTATAGTTTTCAGGCTGAAGACCTGTTTCAGGCATGACTTGTTTGTTCTAAAGCCTGCTTGATATTCTGATAGGTATGATTCCTGCTGTTCTTGTGTTCTGTTTAAGAGGCAGGATGTTAGGATTTTGTATGCGACCGGTAAAAGGGAAATTCCGCTGTAGTTGTTTACGTCTGTCCTATCGCCCTTCGTATATAATGTATGAATTAAAGCTTTTTTCCAGTCTTCCGAGATTTTTTTTTCCAGATGTCTCGAATAATTTTTGTGATTTCTTTCTGAGAATTGGCTCCTAAATTCTTCGTGAGTTCGGCTAATTATTCCATCTTTCCCTGGGGCCTTATTGTTTTTGAGGTTTTAAATACGGGATAAAATTTCCCTTGAATTGGGGAAAGGGAATCTTTCTCTGTGACACTTGGTGTGATTCTTGGAAATCTTTCTTTCGGTTCGGGAAGTTTAACAGTTTCTCAAAATATTCTTTAAGTTTTATTTATATTATAGAAAATTTTGTTTGTTGAGCAGAAAATATGATATCTTACCGTACGATTTACAATTTTATTGTAATTTTTTTGGATTATATGCATAATTTTATTTATATTCTTATTTGAATACAGCGTTTCAGTAGCCCCATCTAATAACTAACTAATTACTGATTGACGGCTATGAAGCGGACGGCTTTTAAGTGGGCATGTAACGAATCTTGAGCATATTTTTTTGAAGTTAGTTGTCAGAATAAAAACCTATCTCATAATTATATAGTTACAAAAGAGATGTTCCCTATCTCCATTACTTTTTAATCTTTACATGGAACTAGCAGTTAATGATGTTAAAACACAATTTAGATTCGGAGTAACAGTACAAGGTGAAAAGATAAAGATGCTACGATTTGCTGATGATAAAGTAATTCTAGCCGAGAGTAAAAAGGATTTAGAAGAAACAATGAACGGCATAGATGAAGTCCTACGCAAGATAATAAACAAGAACAAAACAAAAGTAATGAAATGTAGTAGAAATAACAAAGATGGACCGCTGAATGTGAAAATAGGAGGAGAAAAGATTACGGAGGTAGAAGAATTTTGTTATTTGGGAAGTATAATTACTAAAGATGGACGAAGCAGGAGCGATATAAAATGCCGAATAGCACAAGCTAAACGACCCTTCAGTCAGAAATATAATTTGTTTATTCCAAAAATTAATTTAAACGTCAGGAAAAGATTTTTGAAAGTATATGTTAGGAGCGTAGCTTTATATGGAAATGAAACTTGAACGATCGGAGTACCTGAGAAGAAAAGATTAGAAGCTTTTGAAATGCGGTGCTATACGAGAATGCTAAAAATCAGATGGGTGGATAAAGTGACAAATGAAGAGGTATTGCGGCAAATAGATGAAGAATGAAGCATTTGGAAAATTGTAGTTAAAAGAAGAGACAGACAAATAGCCTTCATTTTAAGGCATCCTGGAATAGTCGCTTTAATATTGGAAGGACAGGTATAAAGGAAAAATTGTGTAGGCAGGCTACGTTTGGAATATGTAAAACCAATTGTTACGGATGTAGGATGTAGGAGGTATACCGAAATGAAACGACTAGCACTAGATAGGGAATTTTGGAGAGCTACATCAAACCGGTCAAATGACTGAAGATAATAAAAAAAGTGGTTATAGCTCTGAAACCGACGAGAGTACCACTTGTGATATATTGTTGGAAAGCTCATAATGAGGGCTTATTACTACAGTCATGAAAAAGTCTAAAATCCAAATCTTTTTGAATTTTGGTCTTTTTTGGATACTTTTGGTCCAATCAAATGCAATCAAAAGGGGAGGTGCAGAACTAGACGTTACAACCTTCCTCGAACCAAAATTCAACATCCTATGATCAATAATTTTTGAGTTATTCGAGATCAAACGTATGTACATATGTACGAACAGACGTCACGCCGAAACTAGTCGAAATGGATATTTCTATTGAAATTTGAAAACCGAATTTTTTCGCGATAACAATACTTCCTTTATTTCAAGGTTAAATCGTATTTGATAGATCTACGCGGTTTCGTTTAACTACGCAGTTATATTAGGGTTACAAAATATATTTGAATAACTTAACTAACTGGATCCGTTTTGGGCATCAAGAGAAAAGCACTGTTAATGAAAAGTATTAACAATCTAGCAACGGTTGAGAATGAGATTTAACGTCAATTAATACGAGTATATTCTATTAGAAACAACAGTCATTCAAAATGGATTTGACATAAAAACTTGTAACGCTGCCATTTGTTAAATATTTAATTATAACATTAACAGACAGGTTATTTTATTTAATTAACTCTTGTGTATTAACTATGAAAAGTCGAGAACCTTGTATATTTTACGCTAATTTACAACAACTGACATTTTGTTTAGATGTTGAACGGTACCATTTTGTAATAATGTAAATCAGCATGAAATATGTCTATAAATTTAACATGCTTTAACGCATTTTATTCATATTATAAAAGGTCCCGTGTCAAGTTACACGGCAGCGAGACGAATACCAGCAACGATTTTAGCCCTACTTTAAACACAAAAGTAATAATGTAATTTTTAATCTGGCTTACATAACTGTTTTATATTTACTACCTTCTCATAAATTACAGCAAAATTTAAATTACTTATCACCCGTTAAATATAGAAAAATTATATTTATCAAATTTCGTTTTTTTTAAATTAAAAATTTAATCAAATTTAAAAAAAAAATCGTGTGGGACTGTGTCGGGGCGCACGACCGTTGGTTTAACGTAAAACGTTACAGACCTTGGATGACGTTCCTCCTAGCTACAGACCGATCAACGTTTCTATAGAGTTAAACGGTGGTAGGCCGTCCGGGTTCGGAGGATATCGATATCCATTTGAGCACGACAGCATCGGGATTTTATTCGCATCTATCGACTTCTACACGTACTAAATGAACGATATACCGCTGCATTTTCGCAGGGGATTTAGTTTAAAGAAGAGGAATGTAACAAACTTTCGCCTGCATTAAACTCTATCGAACCAAAATCGATCACAAACATTGCCACATAGACCAAACGGATTTTTAAAAAATACCGTTTCGAACCGTTTGTCCGCACACACTAATGATCCTGCAATCGCATCAATTCGACTGATGTTTATATCCATCAGCCGGGGAACGTCTTCAACAGATGTTATCTTCACTCGTTATGTCTATTAGTTCAGGTAAAGCAGTGGTAGAGGTGCTCGCGCCGTCGGCATCGCTCACTGAGCGCGCGGTACCAGCTTTGCGACGCTCCCGAAACGGTCTTGCTCGCTCTGCACCGAATATTCGGGTACCTGTACGTCACCCACAATCTCCCCTTTCCAACGATACGTGTAATTTATATTTCCGGGTAGCTTTTGCGCGGGCTGAGGTTGACATATTGAATTTTTACACTCTTTTACATGTTTATATTAATTTTTTACACATAAATATTGTTCAAAATACACTTATTTTTATTTAAATCGATCTATCTCGATAAAATCTAAACATAAACACACAAATAATCGCGTTATTACGTCTAAATCGTGAATACATTGAATGGAAATGAGCGAGAGCATCAGTTTTTGGCCGATCTGGGCCGTGTTCCCTCCCCGCCAACCCGCTCTTCAGTGACGTAAACTCAATGTCGTATCGGCGAGCTGACCATGTAACTTATAAAATGACACCGCATGAGACTAATAGTTAGGGAGTTATTTAGATAGGACGGTATAGACCTTTTCGTTACGCTACAAACTTCTCTTCTGGTACCCGTATATTTCGGTGTGATTTTAAAGACGTTTCACGTCAAAAAAAAAAAAAAAAAAAAAAAACACATCTAATTAAATCGATATAAATAAAAATGTAAATGTTCGTTTGTTCAAAATCTTAAATCTCCAAAAGTTCGTCACCGATTGCTTTCAGATTTTGACACCCCATTGTATTCGAATACGCGCATGTTTTTATATACCTACTATTTATATACCTAAGAATTCACGCCGGTGATTGGTAAAAAACATGCTGTTTTTTTTAAAAACAGCGCTATCTGTTGGACGTAAAATCAACACACGCTATATTAAATATTTTACGATTCCATTTCAATGTTTCTGTTATGTGTTTTCGCTATAGACTGAAAAACCTCTGGACCGATTTACGCTCGGGGAAAAGGGAAAAGGGAAAATGAAATTAAAAAGGGAAGATAAAATCAAGAAAAACGGGAAAAACGGGTAAAGGAAATGGAAAGGGGAAATGAGAAAAAACGGTTACTGGAAAGGAATGAGAAATGGAAATAAGGGAAAGAAAAACGGGGAAAGAAAATGAAAATTGCGAAGAAAAGGGGAGAATGGAAAAGGGAAATGGTAAAAATAAAAATGGGGAAAGGCGGAAAAGTGTAAAAGGAAAAGGTTAAATTTTGTGAAGTTTTGTAATGTCTTATCAAACTTTCAATTGGGTTCATTTAATCTATATATATACTCAAATCTAGCAATAGCGAAGCATTGCCGAATCTGCTAGTTAAATAATAAATAAGTTGATAAATTTTAAGTTAAATATGGCCTAAAGAAGGACATGTAAAATAACAAAACGGATCTCAAGGTCGGTCAAGATTAGCCAGGAATTTCATACGCCACAGAATGCGTAGTTCATTTATTAAACAACGAATAATCATAAGAATTGTATTATTTCTGTAAATGGGATATGTATTACATATAAATGAAATCGGCCGATAAGAGTTTTGCAACAAATTTTGTTATTTTTTGCTTATTATATGGAACGTTTAAACATTATTTATTTTCTATTATTGTATATCTATTGCGTATTACTTATATTTAACGTGTATTTTTTTTAAACAAAAGTTTAAATTGATAACAGATTTTCATAATAGAAATGTAGTGTCTTGCCTTTTTTGAAATAGGTATCGTTTTGTTAAAACAGTTTTAATTATATTACACAAGTTTTGTTTTTGAGCGAAAGAAATATCTGCGAAACACTTACCGTAAGGATAATTTTTTTTTTGATAGCACTGCGTTTTGTTAGATTATTCTTTTATTTTTTTAAAGAATTACTGCTCTTGTGGGGGAGGGGCAGTGACCGGACCACCCTGGAACTTATAGTTCAAGGGGAAAATTGGCCACTCAAGAGTCAATTTGGCGAGAGCCGCATTGTCATACTGTGTGGGATTTCCTAGATGTGAACGCTTTGTTCAACCGGCATCCGTAGTTTGCTTAAGGGAAAAACTCTTACCGCATCGCAGCGGGAAGCTAACCCTGAGTATCGCTTATCACCAACCGATTATTATGGCTCCATTCAGCGATCTAGGCGTGGCAGCGAATTGCTGCCTAGACAAAATAAATTTTATTATGGATGTCATATATATTTTAATAGTTGATGGGGTGCGTTTACCCATTTTGGTAAATATATATCACAAGTGAGCGGTTGGGACACGTAAGCCGGTGGTGTATGGCACCACGCTTAGTCCGCTCATGGTGTTAGGTAAGCTCTAGGAGTTCTAGGAGCTATGCTAGGATATTGGTCGGTAAACTGTTTGAGCCTCAGTTTCCGTTTGCGGCACAGACATTCAGTCGTATGCTTTAGGACAATCGAATCGGGTGGTGGCGGGAGAAATGCCAAGCAAACCACTTATGAATTACTGACCGTTATATTATGGATTTGTTGTTAAAATTAAGAGTTGTTATTAAAATTAAGAATTGAGAGGAGAGTGGAAGAAGTGTTAGGAGAAGACCGATTTGGTTTCAGGAAAAGTATAGGGACAAGGGAAGCAATTTTAGGCCTCAGATTAATAGTAGAAGGAAGATTAAACAAAAACAAACCGACATACTTGGCGTTTATAGACCTAGAAAAGGCTTTCGATAACGTAGACTGGAATAAAATGTTCAGCATTTAAAAAAAATTAGGGTTCAAATACAGAGATAGAAGAACAATTGTTAACATGTACAGGAACCAAACAGCAACAATAACAATAGAAGAACATAAGAAAGAAGCCCTAATAAGAAAGGGAGTCCGACAAGGATGTTCCCTATCTCCGTTACTTTTTAATCTTTACATGGAACTAGCAGTTAATGATGTTAAAGAACAATTTAGATTCGGAGTAACAGTACAAGGTGAAAAGATAAAGATGCTACGATTTGCTGATGATATAGTAATTCTAGCCGAGAGTAAAAAGGATTTAGAAGAAACAATGAACGGCATAGATGAAGTCCTACGCTAGAACTATCGCGTGAAAATAAACAAGAACAAAACAAAAGTAATGAAATGTAGTAGAAATAACAAAGATGGACCGCTGAATGTGAAAATAGGAGGAGAAAAGATGATGGAGGTAGAAGAATTTTGTTATTTGGGAAGTAAAATTACTAAAGATGGACGAAGCAGGAGCGATATAAAATGCCGAATAGCACAAGCTAAACGAGCCTTCAGTAAGAAATATAATTTGTTTACATCAAAAACCAATTTAAATCTCAGAAAAAGATTTTTGAAAGTGTATGTTTGGAGTGTCGCTTTATATGGAAGTGAAACTTGGACGATCGGAGTATCTGAGAAGAAAAGATTAGAAGCTTTTGAAATACGGTGCTATAGGAGAATGTTAAAAATCAGATGGGTGGATAAAGTGACAAATGAAGAGGTATTGCGGCAAATAGATGAAGAAAGAAGCATTTGGAAAAATATAGTTAAAAGAAGAGACAGACTTATAGGCCACATACTAAGGCATCCAGGAATAGTCGCTTTAATATTGGAAGGACAGGTAGAAGGGAAAAATTGTGTAGGCAGGCCACGTTTGGATTATGTAAAACAAATTGTTGGGGATGTAGGATGTAGAGGGTATACTGAAATGAAACGACTAGCACTAGATAGGGAATCTTGGAGAGCTGCATCAAACCAGTCAAATGACTGAAGACAAAAAAAAAAAAAAATTAAAATTTATTCCCTTTCTAGAACAAACAAATATACTTTTTTTTTTTTATTTCTCGTCCAATTTTTTTGGTCGATAGTCATATCGTTCACTTCATACCATATATTTCCTTTTTAATAAAACTAGTATAATGACCTTCACGAATCGAAAATCCGTGATGTAATATTACACTTATTACTTTGTAAGTGTAACCCTCGATTTTTATCGTATTTATGGACACACAATTTTATATTATTATTAAATTAACATTTTTTTACTTCTCCATGGATTAGTTCAAATAGTTCTAATTGTAGAATAAAAATTTTACCGATCCAATTTATTTCTATTTTATGTAACAAATTTTTGTTGCCGCATTTGCAACACTTTCCTAGCGTTCATGTTCCTAGTTTTCATGTCTTGTAAACTAATACTCTTAATGAAGTGATGGGAATTAAAAAAAATATTTCATCTTCAGTAGTTTCATTTACTATTAAAACAAGCTGTAGTATATTTTCTTTTAAATTTCAAGTACATTATCAAGTTTTTGCACGCTATCTAGTTCTATCAAGTACTGCTACCTAGCGGCGCGATTCTCTAAACCCACTATTTTGATGAAAAAAAGTAATATAATCGAGTACCACGGTTCATCAAAAGGAAGAAAAAAACATTGTCTCACAAGATTCAAGATATTTTTAGAAAGTATTCTTTATTACATATCTAATTCCGAACTGAAATATATTTTTTCATGCTTATTTGTTTAATTTTTTCCCCATTTTCATCTCGATTTTAGATTAGGTCATATTTAAAACTGTAAACATAGTTCTTTGATTTCTCCATGCCGGTTCTGCGGACTTTTATCGGCGAAGTCCTAACGAAGTTCTTAATAAAGCGTGGGAAATTTTGAACATAACATTTTTTCTTTTTTTTGTCTTCAGTCATTTGACTGGTTTGATGCAGCTCTCCAAGATTCCCTATCTAGTGCTAGTCGTTTCATTTCAGTATACCCTCTACATCCTACATCCCTAACAATTTGTTTTACATATTCCAAACGTGGCCTGCCTACACAACTTTTCCCTTCTACCTGTCCTTCCAAAATTAAAGCGACTATTCCGGGATGCCTTAGTATGTGGCCTATAAGTCTGTCTCTTCTTTAAACTGTACTTTTCCAAATGCTTCTTTCTTCATCTATTTGCCGCAATACCTCTTCATTTGTCACTTTATCCACCCGTCTGATTTTTAACATTCTCCTATAGCACCGCATTTCAAAAGCTTCTAACCTTTTCTTCTCAGATACTCCGATCGTCCAAGTTTCACTTCCATATAAAGCGACACTCCAAACATACACTTTCAAAAATCTTTTCCTGACATTTAAATTAATTTTTGATGTTAACAAATTATATTTCTTACTGAAGGCTCGTTTAGCTTGTGCTATTCGGCATTTTATATCGCTCCTGCTTCGTCCATCTTTAGTAATTTTACTTCCCAAATAACAAAATTCTTCTACCTCCATAATCTTTTCTCCTCCTATTTTCACATTCAGCGGTCCATCTTTGTTATTTCTACTACATTTCATTACTTTTGTTTTGTTCTTGTTTATTTTCACGCGATAGTTCTTGCGTAGGACTTCATCTATGCCGTTCATTATTTCTTTTAAATCCTTTTTACTCTCTGCTAGAATTACTATATCATCAGCAAATCGTAGCATCTTTATCTTTTCACCTTGTACTGTTACTCCGAATCTAAATTGTTCTTTAACATCATTAACTGCTAGTTCATAACATTAAAGTTTAATAATTTTAAATTAGAGCACGTGTTTTCTATACTATATAGTCAGTTGTATTGCATTACACGCTGTAAGTGTAGTAGGGGAATCACCTTTAACGTGACCGTCATTTTTTCTTCGTTCATTTCCCATCCCGATGCCTGCGTTAAGAAGCTTTGCTTCGATAGTGATTCCTGCTCTAAAAACTTTTACTTTATTTTTTAAGTTTTTGTGAATTGCAAAATGAGTTGTATTTTTGTTAACATTGATATTTGATTTTTTCAGGCATTCAAGGTATTCGATTAGAAAGAAATGGGGTTCGATTCCTGTTTGAAGATTTTAACCTCGGTAAGTAATTCTTATATTATTATTAATGTGCTTTCATTAACAATTATTATTTAATATTAATATTTGATGTGACATTTATTTGTTATTTAAAAGAAATATAATTTTATGTAAAGACTGTTAACACGAGAAAAATGAGACAAACTTCTCCTCTTTAAACGAAAAAGTAGAAGTAAATCTTTTGTTATTATCTGAATTTATCTAAGATAATGGTTTGACTACTGTTTGAATATTGTATCAAATATGGAATTTCATTAATAGAGACTGCGATTTTAAAAACTAGGTTGAGATCTTTACATGGAACTAGCAGTTAATGATGTTAAAGAACAATTTAGATTCGGAGTAACAGTACAAGGTGAAAAGATAAAGATGCTACGATTTGCTGATGATATAGTAATTCTAGCCGAGAGTAAAAAGGATTTAGAAGAAACAATGAACGGCATAGATGAAGTCCTATGCAAGAACTATCGTATGAAAATAAACAAGAACAAAACAAAAGTAATGAAATGTAGTAGAAATAACAAAGATGGACCGCTGAATGTGAAAATAGGAGGAGAAAAGATTATGGAGGTAGAAGAATTTTGTTATTTGGGAAGTAAAATTACTAAAGATGGACGAAGCAGGAGCGATATAAAATGCCGAATAGCACAAGCTAAACGAGCCTTCAGTAAGAAATATAATTTGTTTACATCAAAAATCAATTTAAATGTCAGGAAAAGATTTTTGAAAGTGTATGTTTTGAGTGTCGCTTTATATGGAAGTGAAACTTGGACGATCGTTGTATCTGTGAAGAAAAGATTAGAAGCTTTTGAAATGCGGTGCTATAGCAGAATGTTAAAAATCAGACGGGTGGATAAAGCGACAAATGAAGAGGTATTGCGGCAAATAGATGAAGAAAGAAGCGTTTGGAAAAATATAGTTAAAAGAAGAGACAGACTTATAGGCCACATACTAAGGCATCCTGGAATAGTCGCTTTAATATTGGAAGGACAGGTAGACGGGAAAAATTGTGTAGGCAGGCCACGTTTGGAATATGTAAAACAAATTGTTAGGGATGTAGGATGTAGAGGGTATACTGAAATGAAACGACTAGCACTAGATAGGGAATCTTGGAGAGCTGCATCAAACCAGTCAAATGACTGAAGACAAAAAAAAAAAAAAGGTTGAGATCGGTCAAAATTGTTTTGAAAAAGTGAAATCCTTGAAAAGTGTTCTGTCGAATGCGTTTTTAATTAAGAATCGTTAACAAACTTAGCAACCGTGGAACCGAATGCTTTTTCACAACCAAAAGTACAAATGTAGTAGACTCTTTCTATCACAATGTTTGCGATGTCAGCAAGCTGGCGTATCTTCAATCGGTGATCGGCATTCTGGATTTTTGTGACAATTTTGTCAATCGTAAAGGCTTTTGGTCATTCAGAGCGTTCATTAATTTGAATGGGTGTACGACCAATTTTAAATTCATTAGTCCATTTTTTTACTGTCGAAAATGAAATGTAAAATATTTTACAGTAGAATTTAACCCTTTTCGGGTATGTTTATCAAATTTAAAACAAAGTACGTTATGATTATAATGATGTTTGAAGTTATTCTATTGAATCGAAGTTTGAACTATTGCTCAAACATTTATTCATCATCGATTACATGTGGGATACAATTTTTCCAAGCATTCGATCCGTTATATTAACGCTTAGATTTTTTACATCGCTTTATCTACCTTTTTTTTTGTTTAGCTTCCGGGAATTACCGTTCAGGTATTACTTCAGAGGATGATATGTATCAGGGTAAATGAAGTATAGTCTTGTACAGTCTCAGTTCGACCGTTCCTGAGATGTGTGGTTAATTGAAACCCGACCACCAAAGAACACCGGCATCCACGATCTAGTATTCAAATCCGTATAAAAGTTACTGCTTTTAATAGGACTTGAACGCTGGTACTCACGACTTCCAAATCTGCTTAACACACATCTTAATCGCATCACTTAACCTAAATGCTGTGTCTTTGATTTGTGCCCGTATCAGTTCTGTCGGGTTAAACTTGCAACGGTATGGAAGAAGACACAACACGATACAATTCTTTAATATTGCTAATTCATCTACTTTATAATGTATATATTTTTGTTTAAATGATTTTATTAATTTTGTATTTTCTACTTTTAATATATCTTCGGTGGAGTGGCAGCTCGTATCTAAAACTAGTGGGGTTAGCTCCAGACAATCTTTTTCTGGATCTTCTCAAGGCCACGGTTAAAGTTTTCTGTAAAATAAAAGAACCGAAAAGAGAGATGAAATAAATAGAATAACTGGAAACAGGATAATAATCTAATTCTCCACGTTTTTAAGCACATTTTTCTTAAAAACTGTATTCGGTTTAACCGAATAAATAATAAAATGTTAATACAGATAATATTTTTTAGTATTATTAGATAATAACTTAATAAAATATCCGCTTAAAAACACTACAGTCCAACGATGTTTAATTTAAATTTCTATGTACACAGAAAGAAATACGTAATTACTTTTTACTAATTACATTCTCTTTCGCCCTTCCGGGGTATTTTTGGATAGATTTGTAGATCAAAAAGCCCTTGCTTTTTTCCACCATTTTCTGATTATTACTTAAAAAGCAACTAAATCTCTTTCATATTCCTTCTACCCCTAAACTAAAAAAGGGAACGAACAAGGAACGTTCCATAAACACGTGGAGTAAAAAAAAAACTACCTTCCACCAGCACGCCAGGATCGGCACTGCGGGAGCGACAGTGCTCTTTCACAGCCTTGCGTGCATTTTCCTATGTTTACAACAGCCTAACATCACAACGCTGGAACTGTGAAGCGCACAGTTTCATATAAAGATTTTTGTATTTTTTTTCATAAACTTACGAATAGTTGCTGACATTAAGCTTAAAGATCATATATTGTACAAGTATAAAGAAAGAATTTAAGGAAAAAGGACTCATCATATTTAATTAATCGATAATAAAGTGTAAATAGAGGGTGCTGCAGTTCCAAGTGCTAATACGCGAGCCGCCACTGCGCACGGGTCTAAAACTTCGTAGCACGTCATATGAAGGATTATGCTTGATAAATATCATTTGTTCATACTTTCTTCATCTCTTTGTCAGGCGTAGAACGTTCTATTCGATCTTTATGTTTGTAAGGTAATTAACGGAAGTCTGCAATGTGATATTGACAGTATTGGTTTACGAATGCCACCTACCGTAGATCCAGGAAAATCAATCTTTTTGTATGTAACATCAAGTCTCTTTCCTTATTTTAACAAGAAAATTAGAAAAAATTAATATTTATATTCCTGATTCATTTGACATCATTTTTATCAACGCTCTCCAATAAGTAAATACATCAGATAGCGCGTTAGCAACCGTACTGGTTACGTATGTAACCGACGAGTATTTCCGATGAAGCGGATTCTTTCCTCAAATTCTTTCAAATTCTTTCCTCAATTTCTCCTCTGTGCGGCGGGTGTGTATTTTTCCAATATCCTTTTTATTTATTTTTAGGGTATACCGAAAAATCTTAAGGTTAGATTCTGATGTTAGAAAAATGAAATTCATACCAGATCTGTGTAACCATGTGTATATAAAATTTTTAAATAATTCTACCAAAGTCTCATAGATAGCGTTAGAAGAGAAGAATGCTTATAAGATACAGGTGTCCCGTAACGCACGAAAATTTTTTTTTTTTTGTCTTCAGTCATTTGACTGTTTTGATGCAGCTCTCCAAGATTCCCTATCTAGTGCTAGTCGTTTAATTTCAGTATACCCTCTACATCCTACATCCCTAACAATTTGTTTTACATATTCCAAACGTGGCCTGCCTGCACAATTTTTCCCTTCTACCTGTCCTTCCAAAATTAAAGCGACTATTCCAGGATGCCTTAGTATGTGGCCTATAAATCTGTCTCTTCTTTTAACTATATTTTTCCAAATGCTTCTTTCTTCATCTATTTGTCGCAATACCTCTTCATTTGTCACTTTATCCACCCATCTGATTTTTAACATTCTCCTATAGCACCGCATTTCAAAAGCGTCTAACCTTTTCTTCTCAGATACTCCGATTGTCCAAGTTTCACTTCCATGTAAAGCGACACTCCAAACATACACTTTCAAAAATCTTTTCCTGACATTTAAATTAATTTTTGATGTAAACAACTTATATTTCTTACTGCAGGCTCGTTTAGCTTGTGCTATTCGGCATTTTATATCGCTCCTGCTCCGTCCATCTTTAGTAATTCTACTTCCCAAATAACAAAATTCTTCTACCTCCATAATCTTTTCTCCTCCTATTTTCACATTCAGCGGTCCATCTTTGTTATTTCTACTACATTTCATTACTTTTGTTTTGTTCTTGTTTATTTTTTTCACGAAAATTACATGCGTTAAAAGAAAATACCAGTCGTCATATGATTTCTGGTGGTAATAAAGAGAGTTGAGTTGTGTAAATCATTTTTTTTTTTGTGTATTTTCATTCATTTTAGTTACGTACAGTAGGACATCGATTATTCAAATTCCGATTTTCCGGATGTCCGGTAATCCGAAATGCTTACATCATTAGGCATTCAAATTTTTTGCTCCAGCTCTCCAAGATACCCTATCTAATACCATTCGTTTCATTTCGATATATCCCCCGTATATCTTACATCCCTAAGAATTTGTTTTATATATCCTAAACGTTGCCTACTTGCACAATTTTTCCCGTCTGCATGTCACTCCAGTATCAAACCGACTATTCCAGGATGTCTTAATGTGTGACCTATAAGTATGTATCTTCTTTTAACTATATTTTTCCAAATGCTTCTTTCTTCATCAATTTGCCGCAACACTTCTTCATTTGACACTTTATTCATCCATCTGATTTTTAACATTCTCTTATAGCACAATATTTCAAAAGCTTCTAATCTCTTCTTCTCAAGTACTCGAATCGTCCAAGTTTCACATCCATATAAAGCTACGCTCCAAACATATATTTTCAAAAAATCTTTTCCTAACGTTTAAATTAATTTTTGATATAAGGAATCTATATTTCTCAGTGAAAACTCGTTTCGCCTGTGCTATTCAGCATTTTATATCGCTTTTGCTTCGTTCATCTTTAATAATTCTACTTCCCAAATAACAAAATTCTTCTACCTCCATAATCTTTTCTCCTCCTATTTTCACATTCAGTGGTCCATCTTCGTTATTTCTACTACATTTCATTACTTTCATTTTGTTCTTGTTTATTTTCATGCGATAGTTTTTGCGTAGGACTTCATCCGTGCCGTTCATTGTTTCTTCTAAATCCTTGTTACTCTCGGCTAGAATTGCTATATCATCACCAAATCGTAGCATCTTTATCTTTTCACCTTGTACTGTTACTCCGTATCTAAATTGTTCTTTAACATCATTAACTGCTAGTGCCACGTAAAGATTAAAAAGTAACTGGAGTAGGGAACATCCATGTCGGACTACCTTTTTTATTACGACTTCTTATTTATGTTCTTCAATTATTACTGTTGTAGTTTAAATGTTAGAAATTTTTCTTTTATATATATACTTGAACCCTATATTTTTTAAAATGCTGAACATTTTATTCAAGTCTACGTTATCAAATTTCTTTTTTCTAAGTTTATAAATGTATGTCGGTTTGTTTTTCTTTAATCTTCTTTCTACTATTAATCTGAGTGCTAAAATTGCTTCCCTTGTCTTTATACTTTTCCTGAAACCAAATTGGTCTTCTAACACCTCTTCCATTCTCGTCTCAATTCTTTTGTACAGAATTCTAGTTAAGATTTTTGATGCGTAATTCAATTAGCTTAATTTAATTGTTGTAATCTTCACATTTTTCTGCTCCTGCTTTCTTTAGTATCATGACAATAACACTTTTTTTGAAGTTTGTTTTTTTTTAGAAATTTTAAATTTGTTATCCAAATAAATCTTTGCCTTATTGAAAATTTATTTCTATCGATCTTTGTTTTTATTGTTTTTTTAAAAATTTTTTTTTGCAATTACAGAGCGCAAAACAAACGTAAATTTAAGCCTTTGTTAAATTATTTATAAAATTAACTTATGAAGATTCACGTTAATTGTTCAAGCATAAACTATGATCAAATGATGTTTGTTTTTATTCTATTGTCCATAAACAGTAAGTCAAACAAATGACGTCATTACTGATTCTTTGGCTTAGATAATCCTTTTGTCAAGAAACGGTACAGCAAATGTAAATAATAAATTAAAACGTTTAAGTTTTATCTCGGTGGTTTAGACTGATTCATTCTGCCGCTCCTACATGCAAGTATAATTATTTTTTACGCTCATAATAATGTATTGTAAACTGTCACTTTTTTGGCGCCATGGCAGTTTTTAAAATATAAGTTATGTTTTATTGTGTTACGCCATACCTACGAACAGTTTTATAGTTTATTTTTATGATAGTTTTTTTTAAACGTTATTTTTATTAATTTTAATTAACTCTGTGTTTTTGTGCCAATCGGGTTTTAATAATGACTGATACTGTCGTGAAATATAAACCAAGAAAACCCTTAAGTACCTCTGAAAATAATAATCAGCAATGTATATATATATATATATATATATATATATATATATAACCTTAAAACAAGAAAATCCGGAAACTACAGTAGAAACATTGACCGGAAACCAAGTAGAGAAATAGCCGTTAGCAAAAGAACAGTTTTTAATATAATAATAGAAATATAAAATTGATAATAAATATGTTAACCCCAAAAACACTTGACTGCATGTAAAGAGAATTGAAAATTTGGAAAACTTTACTAAAAGCGCAATCAGAAAAAAGTTCATTCGTTTTATTTTAATAATGAGCTTCCTAACAAATATTAAAAATATAATAGTAATTTTTTATTTCTTTCAGATAATTTGTGTGACCTCCGAATTTTTTATTAGAAAATTTGTATTCGTTGAATTATTTGTTTAACTAGTCATACATAATAAATTTTAACTAGAATTCTATACAGAAGAATTAAGAGGAGAGTGGAAGAAGTGTTAGGAGAACACCAATTTGGTTTCAGGAAAAGTATGGGGATAAGGTAAGCAATTTTTGCGCTCAGATTAATAGTAGAAGGGAAGATTAAAGAAAAACAAACCGATATACTTGACATTTATAGACCTAGAAAAGGCATTCGATAACGTAGACTGGAATAAAATGTTCAGAATTTTAAAAAAATTAGGGTTCAAATACAGAGATAGAAAAACGATTGCTAACATTTACAGGAACCAAACAGTAATAATTGATGAACATAAGAAAGAAGCCGTTATAAGAAAGGGAGTCCGACTAGGATGTTCCCTATCCCCGTTACTTTTTAATCTGTACATGGAACTAGCAGTTAATGATGTTAAAGAACAATTTAGATTCGGAGTAACAGTACAAGGTGAAAAGATAAAGACGCTACGATTTGCTGATGATATAGTAATTCTAGCTGAGAGTAAAAAGGATTTAGAAGAAACAATGAACGGCATGAATGAAGTCCTACGCAAGAACTACCGCATGGAAATAAACAAGAAAAAAACGAAAGTAATGAAATCCAGTAGAAATAACAAATATGGACCACTGAATGTGAAAATAGGAGAAAAAATTATGGAGGTAGAAGAATTTTGTTGTTTGGGAAGTAAAATTACTAAAGATGGACGAAGGAAAAGATATAAAATGCCGAATAGCGAAACGAGCCTTCATTTAGAAGTAATTTTATACCAATCACTTTCAAATCGATACATAAAATATAACGACCAATAATCTCTGTAGACTTAGTTAATTGGATAAATTGGATCATTGAGGGTTGACATGGTTGGAGGGGGGGTTCGAAAAAAAACAAAATATCGCTATAACTTTCTTATTAAGTAAAATATCGAAATCGTTTGAAGTTCTTACTATTTTTCTGGATAAGGATCTAAATCTTATCTAAGTAAAGGTTTTTGATATCACCTACCATTGGTCCAGGGGTTGGATAAAATGGGATTTCGAAGACAAAAAAAATCTTACTTCCCTTAATAGGTACAGTATCGAATCGGTTTAAAGTAGTCAACTAAACATAACCTAAAACGTTTATCTGAAACAATTTTTGATATGGCCAACCCCTACGGCAAGAGATGACAAAAAAAAACCGCTATAACTTTCTTATTAAGCAAAATATCGAACTCGTTTAAATGCCCTACAATTCTTGCATAAGAGTCTAAAACCCATTAAACTAAAGCGCTTTGATATCACCAACCATTGCCCAGATGGTGGAAAAAATGGGGTTTCGATGACAAAAAAAATCATACATTTCTTAATAGGCAGAGTATCGAATCGGTCGAAGTGGTCGTTAGTCCTCTAAACATTACCTAAAATTTTTGTCTAAACAATTTTTGGTATGACCAATTCTTACGGCATGGGATGACCAAAATAAAAGAAATAAAAACAGAAAAACAATACCTCTATAACTTTCTTATCAAGTAAAATATCGAATTCGTTTAATGTTCCTACTATTCTTTGGATAAGGACCTAAAACCTATTAAGCTAAAGGTTTTTTGATATCATCGACCGTTGGCCCAGGGGATGGAAAAAATGAAGTTTCGAAGACAAAAAAAATCTTACCTCCTTTAATAGGCGTAATATTTGAATCGGTTTAAAGTGATCCTTAGTTCTCTAAACATTACCTAACACCTTTGTCTGCAACAATTTTTGATATGAGCAACCCTTACGGTAAGGGATGATCCAAATATTACTGGAATTGTAAGAAGATGGGATTTGTAGTACGCTAAACATATGAAACTTTTGTCACATGTAACCGTATTATCGTATGGAGTAAATTTGAAGTTTTTCTTAACTTTAAGATGGAAATTTTTTTATCCCTTCTTCCTTTTTCCTGTTTAACCCACGGGAATTACCGTCAGGTATTACTTCAAAGGATGATGTATAAGAGTGTAAATGAAGTGTAGTCTTGTACAGTCTCAGTTCGACCGTTTCTGAGATGTGTGGTTAATTGAAATCCAACCACCAAAGAACATCCGTATAAAAAAAGACACGCTTTTACTAGGACTTGAACGCTGGAACTCTTTCTTGACTTCGAAATCAGCCGATTTGCGAACAGGAGTTCATCACTAGACCAACCCGGTGGGTTTTTATCCTTTACCTAGCACCGGTGAAATCTACCTCCACCTCCCGGCGTGCATATTAGTATTTTTTTCTTTTTAAATATAATTTTTTTATATTTTCGTTATTTTTATTAACTGTGATACCATTAAACATTAAAGTGTTAATACCGGTACGTATAATAAATGTTTTTTTAAATTTCTAATTAACCGGGTGGTTTTCAATCGTCCGGATCTTGTCTTACAATAACTCAATTCATATAATTTGTGCTTCACTGTATATTAAAGCTGTTCTTTTAAACTCTATTCTAATGTAATCCAGATTTTATAATTTATAATTCTGTAGCCGAATTCCAAATTCTTTTTACAGAATTAAAACAGGTTTTTATTTCTGATTAAGTTGTTTTTTTTATTTGAAAATATAGAAAAATAAATATAAAGCTAGAATAATGTATTAATAGGGTGAGAATAGAAATCATCAAACGGAATATTATACAACTTTTTAAAAATCGGTAGGGCTGGATATTTTTATTATTTTAAGAATAATTGACTATTTTTTTTTTTTTTTAGTCAATGATTTTAATAAAAACTGATTTAATATTTTTTTGTCGTCATTTATCTGGTTCGCTTCAGTAAGTTTTTCAGAATTGTCAGACTTTTACCCGATTCATTTTTGACCCGAGCTGATTCATTTTCCTTACTTTGAGATCGTGAAAAATCATTCGGAATTACTTAAAAACAAAGTAATTTTTACGATTAATTAATTTAAATTCCTGTGCGCACGTAGTTGACCGTTTAAAAATCATTTATGTTTACTGGAGAAAATAAATTTTTGTTGTTTTAATTTAGACTCGAACGTTGAATCAATCGATGGATTAAATATTTGTTTAAATGTATCGTAAAATTGTAAATACAGTCTGTTCTAAAAAGCATCGGTAAATTATCACTTTGAAAATCATGAATCGTCTCGTCACAATTGACGCACTCATTAATAATGAATTAAAAAATGATTTTCCTTTTCTAAACAATGAATTCGTTTTTTCCTTAGATAAAATTTAGGCTTTATGCCAGACTTTTATATTCAAAGAGTCTTAATAGACTAATTTTTTTTTTAATAATTGTTTTAGAATGACTATATGTATATATATATATATATTAGTGGATTAAATTAAATTAAAATTGTGGTTTCCTTTCCGACTATTATAAATGCATATATATATATATATATATATATATATATAAAATTAAAATTTAAGGTATATCAAGCACATGAAATCATTTAAAAATTAAAATCACGATTAGAATTATATAACGTATTTAATAAAAGGACATATCCCAATTAAAATAAAAGAATCGATAAAATTAATTCCCGATTTTATAAAGGAAAAAAGAATGAACATTATCGAAAATTTAAAAATCTACAAATAAAATAAATAATAAAACGATATTAATAAAGAGTTATCAACAGTTACAGGATATCCTTTTCGTGAACCTCAATTTTCTGAAAACAGGAAATAGATAAATAAAATTAATAGCTACGTATAACCGTTAATAATTAATAAACAAGTAAGCCAGATAAGATATGACGTCAAATGAAGGGAGGGGCGTTGATTAAACGTTATATAAAGACTAACAGAAATTTAAAACTGCCAGTACAATAAATATTGACAAACGAGTTATTCCAACACGTGTCAACATATAATAAAAGAATGAAGTTAAGAAAGGTAAACGGTACTCAAAATAGAAATTAACGATTAATAAATTATTATTAATTTAAAAAATTATAAATAAATAACTATGATAAACGATTATTTCAATAAATTATGAACGTTAATTACGTTCTAAAAACCATTTATGAAAAGGGAAAGTTCGATTAGACTTCAAAAAAAGTGTTATTGTCATGATACCAAAGAAAGCAGGAGCAGAAAATTGCGAAAAGTACAGAACAATTAGCTTAACTAGCCGTGCATCGAAAAGCTTAACCGGAATTCTCTACAGAAGAATTGAGAGGAGATTGGAATAGCTGTTAGGAGATGACCATTTTGGTTTCAGGAAATGTACAGGGACAAGGGAAGCAATTTTAACGCTCAGATTAATAGTGGAAGGAAGATTAAAGAAAAACAAACCGACATACTTGACAATTATAGAATTAGAAATAGTCATTTGATAACGCAAACTGGAATAAAGTGTTCAGCATTTTAAAAAAATTAGGATTCAAGAATAGATATACAAGAAAAATTGCTAACATTAACAGGAACCAAACTGCAACAATAATAATCGAAGAACATATGGAAGAAGCAGTAATAAAAACCGTTGTCCTTCAAGGATGTTTCTTATCCCCCTTAGTTTTTAATCTTTACACAGAACTTAACTGTTAATGATGTTAAAGAACAATTTAGATTCGGAGTAACAGTACAAGGTGAAAAGATAAAGATGCTACGATTTTTTGATGATATTGTAATTCTAGTCGAGAGTAAAAAAGATTTAGATGAAAACGTGAATGGCGTGGAAGATGTCCTTCTCAAGAACTACCGCATGAAAATAAACAAGAACAAAACGAAAGTAATGAAGTGTAGTAGAAATAACGAAGATTGACCACAAAATATAAAAATTGGACGAGAAAAGACTGTGGAGATAAAAAAATTTGTTATTTGGGACTAAAGATGGACGAAGCAGAAACGATATAAAATACCGAATAACACAGGAGAAACGAGGTTTCAGTACGAAATTTAATTTGCTTACATAAAAAATTAATTTAAACATCAGAAAATCATTTTTGAAGTATATATTTGGATCGTAGTTTTATATAGAAGTGATACTTGGACGATCGGAGTACCTGAGAAGAAAAGATTAAAAGCTTTCCAAATGTGGTGCTATAAGAGAATGTTAAAAATCAGATGGTGGATAAAGTGATAAATGAAGAGGTATAGCGGCAAATTGATGAAGAAAGAAGCACTTGGAAAAATATAGTTAAAAGGAAAGACAGACTTATACTCCACATATATAGCCATCCTGGAATAGTCGCTTTGATATTTCAGGGACAGGTAGAAGGGAAAAATTATGTTGACAGGCCACGTTTGGAATATGTAAAACAAATTGTTAGGGATGTAGGATGTAGAGGGTATACTGAAATGAAACGACTAGCACTAGATAGGGAATCTTGGAGAGCTGCATCAAACCAGTCAAATGACTGAAGACAAAAAAAAAAAAAGGAAAAGAAATGATCAAGTGTTAGCAGAAGTGACTGAGGAGGTGACTTGCTAAATATTATACGAAGAAGAAGGCGATAGGACAAGTAATACGACATGACCGGTTCTTGACGAATGTATTTGAGGACAAGGTTTTGGGTAAAAAGCCTACAGGTAGACCGAGAGGAACATCATCGATAATTTTAAAGTGATAGACCTTGGTTCATATAAAGACTTGAAGAGTGACGCGGATATGAGAGTGACGTAGCTAAATTGAGAAGGTATAGCCTTTAGTGAATGATGATGATGATGTACGAAATAAAGGAAGTATTGTGATGGTGAAAAATTTCGGTTGTCAGATCTCAATGGAAATATCCATTTTGACCATACCTGAATCAATATTGACTAGTTTCGGCGTGACGTCTGTACGTACGTACGTATGAATGTATCTCGTATAACTCAAAAACGGTTAGCTATAGGATTTTTGAAATTTTGATTTTAGGACTGTTGTAACATGTAGTTGCGCACCTCCCGTTTTGATTGCAATCGATTGGATCAAAAAGTTACAAAATAGCCTAAAATCCAATTTTTTGGGATTTTTTCTTAACTGTAGTAATAAGTTCTCATTGAGTGATTTTCAATGATATATCACAAGTGGTTCCAGAGTTCATCGGTTCCAGAGTTACATCAAATAAATATTTAATTAATGAAATATTTGGATTTTACAAGGGGAAGGAATATTTCTTCAAATCAGAGTTTATCCTCTTTTTTATCTTTAAAATTTTTTTATTTATTTAAATATATTGATTTATTAATAATTATTAACATCTGATTTTAAACAAAATTTTACAATAAATAATAATTAATAATAATAATTAATAATAATAATAATTGTTAAAAGAATAATGATTGGTTTGCTTGGCATTTCTCCCGCCACCACCCAATTCGGTCACCCTAAATCATAAGACCAATGTCTGTGCCACAAACGGCTAATGAGCCTCGAAACAGTTTAGCGACCAGAATCCTAAATAGCTGCTAGAGCTTACCTAGCAGCGTGAGCGGACTAAGCGCGGTGCAATACACCACCGGCTTACTTGTCCCAACCGCTCACTTGTCATGTATAACTAAAATGGGTACGCGCTCCCCGTTAACTACTAAAAATATATATGACTTCAATAAATCGATTTATATCATCAAGACACCAATTTGCTGCCACGCCTAGGTCACTGAATGCTAGCAAGTACCTATCCACAATTAAAGCGCTTGGAGCCTTAATCCGGCTGGAAACCAGCCTTATTTCTCGGTTAGATTTTTACGGCAGCACGGTAGGAGTCTTTTCCCTTAGGGAAATTAATGATGTCGGTTGAACAAACCAATCGTATCAAGGAACTCCCCACACGGTCCGGAAATGCAACTCTCGCCACTTGTAAGCGGCCAATTTTCTCCATGACCTCTAATTTCCAGGGCGGGCTTAGTTCTGGTTCCTGCTAAGAGCTGAGCAGTCGAACAACATGTGTTCGTTCGACGACTGGACCTCCCCCCAGACGCACACCTCATCAACTTCCAGGCGAAACCGAAACAAATATCGGTTTAAATTTATATGGTTGGAGAGCACTTGGGCTCCAGTCGCCTTTAAAAACGGAGAGGCATACCACCCCCCAGATCCTGTATAAATCTACATAAGGACCTTCCGTTAGTCGTGGCGTGTGTCATTCTTGCTGCCGTGCTTCCATCACGAGGCGGTACAGCCTTCTCCGCAGGCAGGAGATGGGCAACTGTTCGGAACTTAGAACCGACGCATTGGTGATCCTGTGTAGGCCCGACTCGAAACCGCATCCCATATACACGGCTTCCCTGCCTCTTCGCAGTTTCCATCCGGCCGCCCGAAATTTCACCACTAAATCGATTGGGAGGGCGTTTCCCAATACAGTGGCAGCCTCGTAGGAGGTTGTTTTAAAAACACCGGTGCGTATAATTAAGGCTCTGTACTGAGCATTTTTTAAAGGATAGACAGGCTTATAGGCTACATCTTAAGGCATCCTGGAACACTCGATTTGATATCGGTGAGACATATAGATGTGTGAAATCGTACACGCATGCAACGTTTGGAACACGTAAAACAAATTGTTAAGGATGAAGGTGGTATACCGAAATGAAACGACTGGCACTAGCTAGGGAACTATTGAAAGCTGCATAAAACCAGTCAAATGATTGAATATAAAAAAAAATCATTTAGAAAAGTTTTACTTAAAAATGTATACCTAATCGGTCAATAGTAAAAATTAAAGTTAGTTAAAATACACGCAGGTTTATAATTAGTGCTAGGTTTGAAGGGAGTGAAGAACATCAGAAGGCACCGCTCGTAACTATCATAGAAAAGAAGAAGGAACTGCTTTGATTTTAGTAGAGAATAAATACTATTATACGATATTCTTGATTTCGTATTTATGGTATTGTAATCACGGATTTTGTCATAGATGATCTCCACAAATCTTGCCATCAATTATGAATCGCTCTGTATAAAACAGGTAGTTAAAGCGTAATGAATATTTTAAAGGGGATTTGTATATTAACATTTAATTAATCTAAATTTAATATTTGAAATTAGAAGAAAAATTATGCTGCCCGTTATTAACTAATTAATTATTTTTATTATCGGTAAAAAGTATATAGAATAGTTTATTTAATTAGTCTACAGAACGAAAAACACTTATTTATTCGGGATTATTAAAAATTAAGTAAAATATTTAAAAATAAAACTTATAAGCTAAATGCTGATATCCTTTTGAATATTCATACGCAATTACTTTTCACTCTAAACTGTCACAAAATTAACATTTTTCGATTGAATCGTTGATGCAAATCATTCGCTAATTGTAATCGATAAAATTATATTTAATTATCTCTCATTTCAGTTATATTCAGCCGACTGAGAAACATTTACTCTTGGTCGAACGAAATATTATATAGTAATATAATCTGAATTATAGGTACGTAACCGATTTTATTTTTCATATTTTATAAATCGTGATTTACCAATTTATGTAGCATTAATAATTTTGTTATCCTTTTTATACTGCCTTTTTGTTCTTTTTTGAACATGATCAGGTGCTACAAGTAAATCTATTATCAAAATAAATTATAACGAAATTATAAACTATACAGTAAGAGTCTCGTAGATATCATTTCTTCCGTTCAAAAAACAAAAATTTCAGTAATATAAATAAAACTGTTTTTAAAAAAAACGATACTGATATCAAAAAAGGTAAGACGCTACAGTCCTACTATAAAATTTTTTTATCAATTTAGAATTTTGTTTAAAATAAAATTCACGTTTAATATGTGTAATAAACAAAATATATACAGTAATAGAAAATAAATAGAGATCAGATTATATGCATTTGCATATTAAGCCCGTTCTCACCGGTTATTGCATATTTTCCTTAAAATTTAGTAACGATGCATATTTTCTTTATATTTACAATATTTTTCGGTAGGTTATTAACCTTGTTAATAAATGAAATCTTTCGTTGTAGCCGGCCAAACCTATTTATTAGCCGCACGGTTTTTACAGCGCACTTAGCGGCCGCGCGTCTATTGTTTGGTAGGATAATATTATTACGAGGCCAAGTAAAACACAAACTCACGCGAGACAAGGACGGACGATACCGTTCTGCGCCGCGCATGCCTGCTGCAGCACTCGGTGTAAGTACGTATTTTATTGTTGACGCGTTCATTTTACTTCGGTTTAGTTTTTTATTTGTTTGTGTAAAATTTAATGTGTACCATACCTCCCGAAAAAAAGTGTTTCTTCGTGGATCCTATCCTGCAGTATTTACATACGACGAAATATTGTCGAGTTTGCGAGAAAAATATTTCGTGCGCAAAAAGTTTTGAAATAGACCTGCAATTCAAAGACAATTCTTCATATCTCTGGATCGCAAAATAAAGGCTCACGACGACTTGTAACAGCGGCAAGTAGCAGCGATTGCACTTCCAAAGGTAAATAACATAACCATTTTAGCATGTATTTATGTGGAGCATTACTTACAAGTAATATTCTTCTTCACTAACTTACAAATCGTACCTTCAAAGATATTTTTGCTTGCGAAAATATTGCTCGAATCAAAATATACCGGATGAATCGACATTACGTAAAAATTACATACCGACAATTTACCTGCATGATCTGGAAGAAATACGCAATGAACTCTAGGATAGCATTATTTGGATTTCAGCCGACGAAACTGCCGACACTTGTGGCCGTTACATTGCGAATTTAATTGTCGGTGCGTTAAAACTAGAGCCTTCCTCTTCCTATTTGACGGCTTGCAAACACCTTGAAAAGACAAATCGTTCTACGATCACCAGATTCGTGAATGAGGGTATTAAAAAAATATTTCCTGCAGACGAAAGACTGTTTTATTTCTCTCATATGCTGCTCCCTATACGATCAAGGAAGTTAAAGTTCTCCAAATATTTCACCCGAATTTGATTCCTATGACGCGCTTTGCTCACGGAGTACATCGACTCGCTGAAGAAGTACACGATCCGCGTTTGGGAATGTAAGTAAACCGGTTTCATCGACGAAGAAAGTGTTTCTTAAGACGTCTGCTCGCAATAAGGCCTATAAAGAAAAACTGCCAAATGTGCCTTTACCTCCTGAACCAGCGGTAACTCAGTGGGGAACGTGGATCGAAGCTGTGTTGTTTTACGATAAACATTTTGAGGCCATCAAAGGTGTAGTAAACGATTTTGATAGTGCAGATGCTATGGTAGATTGTCGGTCCAAGAAAACACTTAACGATTCTAGTATAAAAAAAACGTAGCTGTGTCTGACACTTTTTTTCCCAAATACCTGCGAGTATTAAAAAGCTTGAAACTCAAGGTTTGGTGTCGACTGAATTTATTCGGTTCACGAATTAAGTCCGCCAAATGAACTCCGCATTGCCAGAGGTATTCCCGTGTAATCTTAAAGAAAAATTTGAAAACGTTTTGAACAAATCGATAGTTTTATTAACGGGACGGGTGAACTTTTGCCAGAAACAATAACTGCCAATTTAGCTCCCAAATTCCAATACTGCTCGGTTACCTCAGTGGATGTGGTGCGATCCTTTTCCAATTATAAAAATATTTTGACCGATCGAAGACACAAGCTTACTACCGAATAATCGGAACAGTACCTGATCGTTTAAATTTACAAAAGTAACAAAATGTTATATAATTGTTAATTATCGATTTGTTATTCAACTACTTGCTAGATGTATGCTGATTTTGAAATAAGAAAATTAAAAATTAGAATTTTTTTTATTTTTTAAAGTCGCATATTTTGCCAGTTTTTCATATTTGACATGCATATTTTAAGCATTTATCATTCATATTTCAATCGTTTTATGTTGAATATAATCAGGTCACCAATTAATAAAAAAATGTTTAAGCGTTCCATATAGAAAAAAAAAAAATCAGCCCGATTTCGTTTTTTAATAAATGATATAAGGACGGTAAGAGTTTTCTAACAAATTTTTCTATTTTTTTCTTATTATATAGAACGCTTAAACATTGTTTATTATCTATTATTGTATATCTATTGTTTGTTACACGTATTTCCTTTTAAAAAAAGGAAATACATGTAATAGATAAAATTCTAAATTAATAACAGATTTTGATAATAAAAATGGTAGTGTCTTACCTTTTTTGATATCAGTATCGTTTTGTTAAAGACAGTTTTATTTATATAACAAGAAATTTTTGTTTTTTGTGCGGAAGAAATGATATCTTTTTTTTTCCCCCTACTCTTCCCGACCGGATATCCATATAAGTATACTCAGTCGGGGAGAGTGTCCTTTTACTCTAAGGGAGCGTCCCCCGCCCACCGGTTGTACACCCGACACGGCAGGTTAACTCCTCCGGTCTCGGATCTTTAATTTTATTTTATTCGCCTGCCTCGGAGACGGGGTATGGCTACGCCACCTCCCATCCGCTCAGCAGGGAACCGGGTCTCGGTCATTATGCCTTTGCCTCTAATCAGCGGCACCGACCACACTAAGCGCCGAGGCACCCGCAGGAGCGGCACCGCCAACCGGGACTCGGTCTTTTATTTGTCCCACACTCCCCAGGAGTTCCCCCCCTTCTCAGGAACCCGCACACCACGGCGTACGGGCCCTCCACGAAGGGACTGTCCTCCCTACCCTAATTTCACAAACCCCTTCTTCTGTTCTCTTCTTCCTTGGTGCGTAAGATTTCCCCGGCAAACCTACGGAACCGATCCCGGTTATCGTCACTATAGACCATCCAATTTAAGAGGTTTTCAGGTGTAAGTCCGTTGTCCGAAATTTCTCTTCTATTTGGAGCCCATCTTGGGCATACAAACACAGTGTGTTCCGCATCATCAGTCTCTGGGCAGTACACACATTGTGGGGTAGGTCTTTTTCCAATTCTAAACAGATAATGGGCGAACAAGCCATGCCCCGTCAACAGTTGTGTCGTATAAAAATCTACATTACCTAGTCTATTACTAGTCCACGTATTTATGTTGGGGATTAGTCGCCCGGTCCAATCCCCAACTCTAGAGTGTGTCCATGTATCCTGCCACTCTTGATCAATTAGCCGCTCAACCTCATCTTTGGACATACCCCTATATCTAAATGTTCTTCGTTTAGTCTATAAATCAATGGGTAGAACCTTCGTTAGTATACACAACGCGTCGTATGACACTGTTCTGTATCCCGCGGCTACACGCAGTAAAGCAAGCCTGTGTACTCTTTTTAATTTTCTTTTGTTTCTCTGAATATTCATTGTATCTCCCCATATCGGTGCCGCATATAAAATTGCTGACGTGGTAGCAAAAAATGATATATATTTTTTTTTTTTGACTCTGCTCCCCTGGGCCGGGCCGACTGTTTGGTATTACGCCACCCAGGGGAGTGCCTGTTATACTCTAATAGGCCACCCCACCTACCGGCTGTATGTCCGGTAAGGCAGGTCGGCCCACCGGTCAGGTCTTTTGAGTCTCATTTGCCCTTCTGTATCGCTACGCCATACCTTGGAAAGTCGTGACGCATCGATGGGTGTGTTACACTTGTATAGACCTATTCTCCCTCGGAGTCCCCAGTGGATCCTTGGAACAAACACACCTAAGCATGCTAGCCCTCACCACTGGGGCTATCCACCCTACCCTAATCTATTCACTCAGAAGCCCAGTTTCCTCTCGTCTTCGTTTTTTACTGTTAAGATATTCCTGATAGTTCCTTCAATTCTTTTCCGATTGTCCTCGCTATGTAGCATGTTACTCGTAATCTCCTCGGGTCTCATCGTTGATAAATTTGTGTCCCGTCTATTTTGTATCCATCTGATGCATTCCTTGAAGGTATAGTCTGCATCGTCCTCAATGCCGCAGTACATACAGGCCGGCGTTTGTCTTCTCCCAACTCTGTGAAGGTAATAATTAAAATTACCGTGGCCCGTGATGTACTGCGACAAAAAGAAGTCCACCTCCCCGTGTTTCCTATTGATCCAACTCTCAAGGTCAGGGATTAGCTGTTTTGTCCTGGCAGGTCCTACCTCTCTCCACCTTTCTTTCCCCTTGGTTTTCAGCCTATGCTTAGCCTCCTGAATTTCCAGTCCTTGCGATATCTCTACCCTGTAATGGGCCATTAAGTCGATTGGAGGTACTGCTGCCAAAACGCAAAGTGCCTCATAGGAGACTGTTCTGTAAGCGGAAACCACTGCCAGCAACATCCTCCTATGCGTTTTCACAAGTCTATTTTTGTTTTTCTTGATTCGTAATGAAGTCACTGCATACAATAAAGATGATACAACTGCCGATGCTGTCACCTTTCTTTTGGACGCTCTAGGAGCCTTCTTTGTTGACATGATCATATTTAACCCTTTTATCATGTTGTCCGCTTTATTGCATATACTATTAATATGTTCAGAAAAGGCACGATTTCTCTGAAAGAGAATTCCCAGATATTTCAGGCAGCTTGTCTCCATTATTTCCTGTCCATTCACAACAATGTTCAGACGTTCTATAACTCTTCTACCAGTAAACGTGATGAACTTACATTTATTAATTGATAACATAAGTCCGTTTTCTTGCAACTATTCATGTATCTTTGCAAGCGCCATATTGGCCTTCTCCTGCACCTCCAATCCCGTGTTGCCCTGTACAAGGACTGCCAAATCATCCGCATAGGCTATTGTTTCCACACCAGGCGGATTGTCCGATTGTAGAACATCATCAAAGGTGAGGACCCATCAAAAGAGGACCCAAAACCGAACCTTGGGGAACTCTACCGTATATATTGAATAGAATAGCAAGAAATGATATCTGCGAGTGTCTTACCGTACGGTTTAGAATTTCATTATATATATATTTTTTTTATTACTGCAATTTGTTAGATTATTCTTTTATTTTTTTTTATTAATTACTCATTGTTATCTTGTAGATATATTATTAAAATTTACTTCCTTTCTAGAAGAAACAAATATACATTTCCGGATTTTCCTGGCCAATTTTTTTTGTTGATAGTTATAGCATTCACTTCATACCGTTTTTTTACTTTTTTAATAAAACTAGTATAATGACCTTCACGAATCGAAAATCCGTGATGTAATATTACACTTATTACTTTGTAAGTGTAACCCTCGATTTTTATCGTATCCGTGGACACGCTTTTTACATTAGAATTAAATGAACTATTTTTTATTTCGCCATCGATTAGTTCAAATAGTTCTGTAATAGAATAAAAATTTTACCGACCGAATTTATTTCTGAAACATATCTTTGTTGCCTCATTTCAACACTTTCCTACTGTTGGTGTTTTTTGAGTTTTATTAGCGGTTATAATCACTTGTAAACTAATGATTGTATTTATTATTTTTTTTAATGAAGTGATGGTAATTAAAAAAAAATGTTTAATCTTTAGTAATTTCATTTGCATATGAGCATTAACTATTAAAACAAACTGCAATTTATTTTCTTTTAAATTTTATTATTTCAAGTACATTGTCAAGATTTGTACGCTACTTAGTACTATGAAGTACAGCTATCTAGCGGCACGATTCGTAAACCCACCTTTTTTGAGAAAAAACTGACATATTCGTGTGCCGCGGTTCATAAAATGAAAGAAAAAAACGTTGTCTAACAAAATTCGAGGTATTTTTTGAAAGTTATCTTTATTACAAATCTAATTGAACTGAAATATAATATTTTCTTGCTTATTTTTTCCCAATTTTCATATCGCTTTTAGGTTAATTCATATTTAGAACAGTAAATATAATAATGTGTTGATTGTTTCGTCGTGCCTTTCAGTTCTGTGGACTCTTACCGGTGACGTTCTAAGGAGTTTCTTGATTTTTACTGCATAACTCGTAGGAAAGGAAAATCCTTCTCGTTTATATACTTCAAATACGGATGTATCCATTTTCTAATATCATTTCATTTATCAGAATTAAATTTGTTAAATCATCATCGGAAAAAGAAAAAGAAAATGACTGATGATAAGCTGCGATGTAAAATACTGGATCTGTTTGAGTCTAAAAAAGGCAAAAAGAAAAAAAAATGGTATTTTGTGTTCATCTTATTATAAAGGTTTGAGTAAGATTAAAAACCATAAGAAAGTATTACTTAAGGGACATTAAAATATGTACATGAAAAATTTACTTATTTTTCAGTAAAATATTAAAATAAGGGATCCTTTCTATTTCCTGTTTAGCCTCCGGTAATTATCGTTCAGATAATACTTCAGAAGATAAATGAGGATGATATGTATGAGTTTAAATGAAATGTAGTGTTGCACAGTCTCAGTTCGCTGATTCCTGATGAAATGTGTGGTTAATTGAAACCCAACTACCAAGAAATGATATCGTTTTTCTTTTTCCTGTTTAGCCTCCGGGAACTACTGTTGATATATTACTTCAGACGATGATATGTATGACTGTAAATTATGTGAAGTCTTGTACAGTTTCAGTTTAACATTCCGGAGATGTGTGGTTAATTGAAACCCAACTACCAAGAAATGATTTCTTTTTTCTTTTTCCCGTCTGGCCTCCGGGAATTACTGTTCAGATAATACTTCATAGGATGAATGAGGATATGTATAAATGGATATGTATAAATGGTGTAGTCTTGTACAGTCTCAGTTCGACCATTCCTGAGATGTGTGGTTAATTGAAACCCAACCACCAAAGAACACCGGTATCCACGATCTAGTATTCAAATACGTGTAAAAATAGGTAACTTTACTAGGACTTCATCGCTGGAACTCTCGATTTCCAAATCGACTGATTTGAGAAGACGCGTTCACCACTAGACCAACCCGGTGGGTAAAACAATAAAATAAGGGTTTCAAAAAGTCTGAACCTCACTGATTCCTTTACCGATTATGACCAAAAATAAATAGTATTAATGCTCCTGATTTAGAAACCATCAGTGGCAGGTTGCATATAGGCACTGTAGAACTGCAGCACCCCCTATTTCCATTTCATATTATCGATAAAATTTAATAAAAAATGTGTTATTATTTCTTTAATTCTTTCTTTATACTTGTACAATATATAAACCTTCAGCTTAATGTCAGTGCCATCGTCCAGTTTTATGAAAAATATACAAAAATCTTTGTATGGAACTGTGCGCTTCACAATTCCAACGGCGTGGTATTTGACTATTGTACGCATGCGCACATAAGCTGCACGCAAGGGAGAGAGAGAGCACTGTCGCTCCTGCAGTGCTCGAACCTGGCGTACTGCTGAAAGGTGGTTTTTTTTTTATTCCAAGTGTGTACGGAACGTTCCTTGTTCGTTCCCTTTTCTAGTTTAATCGGCGGAAGGAATATGAAAGCGGTTTAATTGTTTTTTGAAAGGGCTTTGTGATCGTTAAACCTATCCAAAAAAACGTTGGAAGGACGAAAGAGGAGGTAATTAGTAAAAACTATTTATGTATTTGTTTCTGTGTACATAGAAATTTAAATTAAGCACCGTTGGATTATAGTGTTTTTAGGCGTACATTTTATAAATTATTATCTAATAATACTAAAAAATATTATCTGTATTGACTTTTTATTATTTATTCGGTTAAACCGAATAGGGTTTCTGAGCACGTTGTGCTTAAAAACCGTGTACCATATTCTTGAATGTGATAAAGTGTAGAATTAGATTATTGGATAATAATCTAATTGTTAACCGTGGCCTTGAAACGACCCAAAATAAGATTTTATGGCGCAACAACTCACTAATTTTTATTAAAAATATTTTTTCTTCGCTAAAACGTTTCTATTTCATTGATTTCTGTCGTTTTACTTTAGTAAAAGTTCTCACTTAAATCGGATAATAACAAATAATGTAATTGGAAATAAGTTACTATATATTAAGAAAAGGAAAAAAAATGTTTTTATGTAAATATACAACATTTATTCTCAAAATATTATAGAAAATTAAGTAACAATGTAATAAAAAAAAAAAAAAAACTTTTGTAAACAACTTAAACCCAGGATAAACTTAAGATTTTTTATTTTGATTTTACATTAAACATTGAAATGTTTTATAATATTATGACAGGTGTCAAAAACGTTCCCCCTTTGTTACTAGATGTTTACAATCTCTCATACAAACCATTTTTTATGGGAATAATTAAAACAGAACGTTTTTATTATTAAAGATATTGATTTAACATTGTGTACTCGTATTTGAGTTTGTTCCTACTGAATTCAAAATAAAATATTGAAATATTAGATATAAAATTAAAAGTTTCCGACGCTTGAGTTCCGGTGGATATTGAACGTTTACATAAAAATTATTATAATTTCATCCTCAATTAACGACATCCTGTTTATTTTACTAAAACAACTTCAAGTCTTTTTCTACAGCACCGTAATTGTCTTCCTGTATTTTAAACGTAGTTGATCATTTTTGTTTTTCATTTACTGTTACAATAATTGATAAATGAACAATGCAGAATGTAAAGGAAATTTAGTCATTTGATTTTTTTTTTCTTTAAAAGAAAGCGTTTTAAAAATTAAAAACTATAAAACGTTTTAAATAAATTTACATTTTACATACGGAAATTAGATTTAAATAACACGTGATTAGGTAGTATTTAATAAAATCACCCTGAAGGTGAACGGCATCCAGGTGGAACAGGCGGGCAAGACAAAATACCTGGGCGTGTAGCTCCAGAAGAATAGAGGTTTTACCGAGCATATCCAATATGTTGTCGAGAAGGCGGAAAGATCTGCGGCGGCATTGGGCAGGATAATGCCCAGGACTGGGGCACCTAGGACTTCAAGGAGGAGACCGGTCATGTCGGCGACTGTCTTAATCGTCTTGTACCCTGCGCCAGCTCGGTGTGATGCGATGAGAATGGCGAGAAACGAGAGAAGACAGCGCAGGGTTGCGCTACGTATAACAACGGCTTACAGGACGGTTTCGCGGGAGGCGGTACGAGTAGCGGCAGGACTACCTCCAGTGGTTATTGGTTGAGCAACGAAACCAGAGACGTAGAGGATTGGCACCAGGAGAAGCCAGGCAGCAGCTTGGCAAGAACGGTGGGACACGTCGGAGAAAGGGAGGTGGACCTGTAGGCTAATCGCACGGATTGAATCGTGGCAAAGCAGAAGGCATTGGGAGCCGAATTACTACCTTACACAGCTCCTCACTGGTCACACCGATTATGGAGCTTTTTTTTTTTTTTTTTTTTTTTATATATTCCCACCTACTCCTCTGGAACGGATCTACAATCAAGTTTGACTCGCGCCAGAGGAGTGTCCTTTGCTCGCCTCCCCGCCCGCCGGCTGTATGTCCGGCACGGCAGGTCAGTTCACCGGTTAGCTCTTTTATTTCGTAGGTGGAAATTCCACCTACGACAAGCCGTCTTCAGCGAGCGGTTTCTTCTTGACGAGCTTCCTCATCTTTCTTCTTTATAACTGCGGTTATAAACGACGAGATCACATTAAAGTTATCCTCGTTAAGTAGCATTTTATCCACCACATTCTCCGTAGACCACCACATTGCGTTATCCAGTAATTTATGTCCCCGAACTTCCTTTCTATCCACGGTCGGATCAAAGGTATCAAACGATGTGTCCATCGTCCCGTGTTGGCTACATCCCAACGATGTTGCCGATTACGCAGCATCTCTTCATATGCTTCTTTAGAAGGTTGTCCACATGCTATACTCACTCGCATCTCCGCCAGTTGTTTAAGCGGAGGAACTCCTGCAATTACGAGTACTGCCTCGGTGGAGACTGAAGAATATGCGTATATCACTCTTTAGCCCATGCGCCGTTGAATTCCTTCAAGGTCTCTTCTGTTCTTGTCGGCACGCAGAGCTCTTTCCCAGACTTGTATACCGTAAAGTAAGATGGAATTAACTACGTGAGCGTAAATCTTACGCTTCGCAGTTCTGGATCCTGTCATATTACCGAGTAATCTGCTAAGATTTTTGACCGTGCATTCAGCTCGTTTACGTATTTCATTCACGTGTGCCGTAAAACTCCTCCTCTTGTCAAGCCAGATCCCTAAATATTTGGCTGAAGTCTGTTGCTGGACAAGATTACCCCCTACTCGAATTAGGATGTCAGATATTCTCCTACGACCTGTCATGACTACGTATTTTGTTTTACCGTGCGAAAGTTTTAAGCCTTTAGTAGACATCCAGACTTCTGCCATTCGTATCGCTGCGTTTGCCTTCTCCGATACCTCTACTTCAGTTTTTCCAGTAACAACCAAGGCCAGGTCGTCGGCAAAAGCCACTGGGAAAACACCCAGAGGATAACTCAGCCCGAGAATTCCGTCATAGACCAGATTCCAAAGGAGTAGCCCCAAGACAGAGCCTTGAGGCACTCCACACGTCACTTTGAAGCGGAAGCAGGATCTACCCTGGTGACAAACAACAAACCTAGATTATGGAGCTTACCTGCACAGATTCTACTTGCAAACCCTGGGTGCGTCTACTACGGGGAAGTAGATACCCCAGAGCACATCTGCTTCTACAGTGGAAAGTGGGTGCCGCTACAAAGAGATCTCGGGGTCCTCCGACTGACACCAGACAATATGCTGGAGTTTATGCTGAGTGGAGGTAGGGAGTGTTTGCAGCAGCAGAACTACCCGCAAAGATTTTACGAGAGAAGGAGCAGGATGGACACCTGTACAGATAGTGAGAAGATACGGCATGCAACCGTGTCTAGGGTGATTCAACTCAAATGAAGAGGCGAGACTTCCCGATAATAACGTGCGGACCGTCCAGCAGAACACAGAAGGCCAGCGAAAGCCTCAGGAATTGATCTGCAGAATACCGGACTGGAGAGCGAAGGGAGGACAGGCAGCCCTCTGAAGAGCTGTCGTTCGTTCGTGCTTGCATGGATGGGCGACAGTGACGATACATGGGGACTCTGAACATACCGAGATCGAAGGCATCTCCTGGGGCTGACTAATGCTTAAATGCGGTTTCCGGCCTCGTTGAAGGGGGGGCTGGAGAGGTGGAAGTTTAGTCGGTAGGGCGCAGCCTGCATACGCCGTAACATCTGCGGAACCTGTTAGCGACTCCGTAACTTTGTCTGTAAATGTGATTACTCCCCTAACCAGAGGAAAAAAAATTAAAATTAAAATATCGAGAAAAGTATGAGTTGTAGATTGCTTCCTGTACCCACCGGGTCGGTCTAGTGGTGAACGCGTCTTCCCAAATCGGCAGATTTGGAAGTCGAGAGTTCTAGCGTTCAAGTCCTAGTAGAGTCAGCTATTTTTAAACGGATTTGAATAATAGATTGTGGAGTCTTTGGTGTACTTTGGTGGTTGAGTTTTAATTTACCACGCATCTCAGGAACGGTCGAACTGAGACTGTACGAGACTACACGTCATTTACATTCGTACATACCATCCTCATTCATCCTCTGAAGTATTATCTGAAAGGTAGTTACCGGAGGCTAAACAGGAAAAAGAAAGAAGGGTGTTTTCTGTAAATCGATAGTGTATGTAAGTAAGGAAGTAAAAAAGAAAACTGGTAACGGGTTGCTATAGTTTTATGGTACTGAAAATCAGTGGCGGTTCGTAGCTAAAATTTGTGGTAGGCGCTGCTCCAGAAAATGTTTTTCTAGTCATTTTTAAGGACATAGTTAAAGTTTTCTGTAAAATAAAAGAATCGGAAAAAAATTAATCAAATAGAATAGCTGGGAACAGGATAATAATCTAATTCTACACTTTATCACGTTCAAGAATATGGTATACGGTTTTCAAGCACGTTGAGCTTAAAAACCATATTCGGTTTAACGGAATAAATAATAAATTTTCATTATATATAATGTTTTTTTTGAGTATTATTAGATAATAGATTAATAAAATATCCGCTTAAAAACGCTATAGTCCGACGGTCCTAAGTTGACATTTACATTTTAATGTACACAGAAACAATTACATAATAGTTTTTAATAATTACTTTCTCTTTCGCCCTTCCAGCGTGTTTTAGAACAGATTTGGCTGTCAAAGTGTCCTTGCTTTTTGCCTGATCACTACTGAAAAAACAGTTAAACCGCTTTCATACCCCTTCCACCTACTAAACTAGAAGAGGGAACGAACAAGGAACGTTCCTTACACACGCGGAGTAAAAAAAACTATCTTCCACCAGCACGCCAGGTTCGAGCACCGCAGGAGCGACATTGTTCTTTCTCCCTAGTGTGCAACTTCCTATGTGCGCATGCGTATAACAGTTAAACACCACACCGCTGGAACTGTGAAGCGCACAGTTCCACACAAAGAATTTTGTATTTTTCATAAATCAGGGATTGGATACTGACATTAAGCTTAAGGATAATATATTGTACAAGTATAAAGAATGAATTTAAGGAAAAAGGACTCATTGTATTAAATTTTATGTGTAATATCAAGCGGTAATATGGAGTGCTGCAGTTCCACAGTGCCTATACGCGAGCCTCAACTGCTGAGAATATGCAAATATATTTTGAAAATTGCTTTTTCGAACGATTTAGTGATATTTCCTTAGAGGTGTTTAAAATTAAAGTAAAGAAAAAAAATAAGAATCCTTTCTCAAAAATATATTCTATAATTTATTTTAAAATATAATTATTAGTTACACAATAAAATCGAATACATTGGAACACTGATTATGCGAAAGTCTATTTCCCGGAATATCTAACTATCCGAACTGCTTATATTGGAACAGACAATTTAGAAAAAAAAAACATAATAATCCTATTTAACACATCTAATTCTAGTTGGATAGAAATAGAGCACTGCTTCTAAATTTAAGGAGTGCCCAGCGCAGAGCTTTAATTGTATGCACTGGTGTTGAACTAATTATAAATTAACTGATGAAAAGATTGGTAGAAATATATTACTTGGTGAAACGAAGTATGATGCAATTCGCCGGCCTCCGTCACGTGAGAGGTAGCGTCTTGGCCTTTCACCCGGAGGTCCCGGGTTTGAATCCCGGTCAGGCGTGGCATTTTCACACGCTAAAAAATTATCATTTGTCTCATCCGCTGAAGCAATACCTAACGGTGGTCAAGGAGGCTATAAAAAATGATATAATGGTGTTTGTACATATGTATTGCTTTATATATAAAATAAAACAAAACAAATGAAATCAGTACTGTATTCAGCTACATGTTTTGACCGTTCTTTTCCTGTTTAGCCTCCGGTAATTATCGATCAGGTGATACTTCAGAGGATGAATGCGAATGATATGTATGAGTGTAGTCTTGTACAGTCTCAGTTCGACCGTTCCTGAGATGCGTCGTTAAAAGAAACCCAACCACCAAAGAACACCGGTATCCACGATCTAGTATTCAAATTCGTGTAAAAATAACTGACGCTCGAAATCTCGACTTCCAACATCTTTTGACCTTTTCTTTCTTTTTCCTGTTTAGCCTCCGGTAACTACCGTTTATATAATTCTTCACAGAATAAATGAGGATGTTATGTATGAGTGTAAATGAAGTGTAGTCTTGTACATTCTCAGTTCGACCGTTCCTGAGATGTGTGGTTAATTGAAACCCAACCACCAAAGAACACCGGTATCCACGATCTAGTATTCAAATCCGTGTAAAAATAGCTGGCTTTACTAGGACTTGAACGCTGTAACTCTCGACTTCCAAATCAGCTGATTTGGGAAGACGCGTTAACCACTAGACCAACCTGGTGGGTTAACATCTTTTGACCTGCACAGACATAATTAATCTTGTCCATGAAGATTCACACTCTTCAGTATTAGATGTGATGTCATAATATGTGACTATGAAGATGAAGGTGCTACGATTTACTGATGATATAGTAATTCTAGCCGAGATTAAAAAATATTTAGAAGAAACAATGAACGGCACGGATGAAGTCCTACGCAAGAACTATCGCATGAAAATAAACAAGAACTAAACGAAAGTAATGAAGTGTAGTAGAAATTACAAAGATGGACTACTGAATGTGAAAACAGGAAGAGAAAAGATTATGGAGGTAGAAGAATTTTATTATTTGGTAAGTAGAATTACTAAAGTTGGACGAAGCAGGAGCGATATAAAATGCCAAATAGCACAGGCGAAACGAACCTTTAGTCAGAAATATAATTTGTTTACATCAAAAATTAATTTAAATGTCAGGAAAAGATTTTTGAAAGTATATGTTTGGAGTGTCGTTTGGAGAGACTGTACAAGACTACACTTCATTTACACTCATACATATCATCCTCTGAGTATTATCTGAACGGTAAATACCCTAGGCTAAACAGGAAAAATAAAAAAATGTATACAAGGAGGTGATGTCCACATCAGATTTTTTCATCAAATATCGTTTTGCTTGATATCTTCAAACTGGATTAATAGTTTTATGAAATTCTGGATGATAACTGCTGAATTCTGGAACATTTATTTTTGATTATAATTGGTCACATAGTCACTATGTGTCCCGTATCTCAAATTTTTATTGAAAGTACATAAAAACGGTTTTTACCTAATTCTTTATTTTTACACTTAATTTTTCCTTGTAAGTTTTATTCGATGGAGGACTAAACATTTGATATTAACTCTTTGAAGGTTTTTTAAACTGTTTTCTTTTTATATTTTCAAAATTTTGGTTAAAAATTCAAAGAAATAACATTATAATTTAATTAGCTTTTCAAAAAATATTTTTCATCGCTGTTTTATTTATAAGAAAGTAAATAAAAATAGTCAAAATAAATTAGATATCTTATATATATATATATATATATACGTAAATCAATTACGTCAATCTTTTTTAATGCAATATATCTATATAAAAATAACAATTATAATAATATTAATAATTATAAGTCCTCGTGGCCATAATGAACTTTATTATTATTAATATTTTCTTCATCGATGAATCGAAGTTCTATGTTAAAAAAGGCTCGTTGTTAAAATATGATTAGTTATAAATTTATCGTATTGAATTTGTTATTAAGGTGACAGAATATAGGGAGTAAATTTTTACAGTGTTCAATCAATCATTCAAGAATTATTAATCATTTTATTATCACAAATTTTTCATTTCATTCAGTAGTTAATTCCTTATACTATACATAAAATATATATATATTATATTATAGAAAATAATATTCTATTGCAAGAAATAAAAATTATATACTGTACACATTATTATTCCCTCGTAACTTATAATTTGTGAAAGAAATATTACTAAAAAAAAATAGCTGCACCTCTGATAACCTTCATAAATATGCATAGGTTGGAAACAAATGAATCACTTATTCAAAATTTAATATTGGAAGGACAGGTAGAAGGAAAAAATTGTGTAGGCAGGCCACGTTTGGAGTATGTAAAACAAATTGTTGGGGATGTAGGATGTAGAGGGTATACTGAAATGAAACGACTAGCACTAGATAGGGAATCTTGGAGAGCTGCATCAAACCAGTCAAATGACTGAAGACAAAAAAAAAAAAAAATTCAAAATTTAAGGAATGCCCAGCGCAGAGCCTTAATTGTATGCACTGATATTTTTAGAACAACCTCCTACGAGGCTACCACTGTATTGGGAATGGCTCTCCCAATCGATTTATTGGTGAAAATTCCGGCGGCGATGTGGAAATTGCGAACAGGCCTTAAGGTCGAGGTCTTTGGAATGCGATTTCAAGTCGGGCCTGTACCAGAGAGGTACGGTAATCTCGATGCACCGGTTCTAAATTTCGAACAGTAGCCCATCTCCCGCCTGCTGAGGAGGAGTTACAGCCTCGCTATGGAAGCATGGCAGCAAGAATGGCACGCCACGACTAAGGGAAAGGACCTTATATAGATTTATACAGTATCTGAGGGGATGGTATAGCTCTCCTTCGTTTTTAAGGGCAACGGGAGCCCAAGTGCACTCTACTTATGTAAATTTAAACCGATTCCACCTGGCAGCTAATGAGCTGTGCGTCTGCGGGGAGGTCCAGGGAAACGAATACATGATGTTCGACTGCCCTGCTCTTAGGGGTTCAGAACACAAGCCACCCTTGAACTTAAAGGTCAAGGGGAAAATTGGCCGCTCACAAGCGGCGAGTCAATATGACGAAAGCCGCATTGTCGGACCGTGTGGGAATTCCTTGATGCGGTTGCTTTGTTCAACCGACATCAGTAGTTTACCTAAGGGAGGAGACTCCTACCGCGCTGCTGTAGGATGCTAACCGAGAGATATGGCCGGCTACCAGTCAGTTTAAGGCTCCAAGCGCTTTAATGGTGGATAGGTACTTGCTGGTATTCAGCGGCCTAGGCTTGGCAGCCAATTGCTGCCTTTGACGACATAAATTTAATTATTGATAGTCATATATGTTATAGTAGTTGACGGGGTGCGCCTATCCAATTAAGTAATATATGACAAGTGGGCGGTGGAATGCAAGTGAGTGGGTACCACCCTTATTTCGCTCACGATTTTAGGTTAGCTCTAGGAGCTAGTTAGAACACTGGTCGCTGAACTATTCGAGGCTCAATAGCTGTTTGTGGCACAAAAACTCGGTTTTATTTTTTAGGGTGACCGAATGGTATGGTGGCGGGAGAAATGTCAAGGAATTATATCTTTTACCGTAAAATAAGTTAAATAATCTGGTACTCTTTTGGTTGCTAGTTTTTATAAGAAATGTTTTGAGACAAACAAAAAAGACCATTTGCAAAGTTTTCACCTTGACAAAGAAATTACTTCCTTGTACGATGTAAAAGAAGTTTCATTATCGCGAAAAGTGTCGGTTTTCAGATTTCAACGGAAATATCCATTTTGACCATCCTAGAATCCATTACTCAAAATCTATTACCCGTAGGATATTGAAATTTTGGATTTAGGACTTTTGTTTCATCTAGTTGTGCATTTCCGATTTTGACTCCAATCGCGTGAACCAAAAGTTTTCAAAAGAGCCCAAGATCAAAACATTTTAGATATTTTACTTTTTCTTAAGTGTAGTAATTTCCCCTTTTTGAGAGCTTTTCAACGATATTCATAAGTGTTATTTATTTTCATTAGTTCCAGAGTTATGGACAAATGAAATTTTAATTAATAAAATATTTAGTTCTTACATTGGAAAAGCACATCTATTCAAATCCGACTTCATTCCCCATTTTTTTAACTGTTATTAAATTTTAATTTATTGATTGATTAATAGTTATTTAATTTTGAATGTATCAGAAATTTTAGAATAAAAAATAATTCAATAACAGCAATAATGTTAAAGACAATTTAGATTCGGAGTAACAGTACAAGGTGAAAAGATAAAGATGCTACGATTTGCTGATGATATAGTAATTCTAGCCGAAAGTAAAAAGGATTTAGAAGAAACAATGAAATTCATGGATGAAGTCCTACCCAAGAAAATAAACAGAAAACCAAAAGTAATGTAATGTAGTAGAAATAATGAAGATGGAACACTGAATGTGAAAATAGGAGTAGAAAAGATTATGGAGGTAGAAGAATTTTGTTATTTGGGAAGTAAAATTACTAAAGATGGACGAAGCAGGAGCGATATAAAATGCCGAATAGCACAAGATAAACGAGCCTTCAGTAAGAAATATAATTTGTTTACATCAAAAATGAATTTAAATGTCAGAAAAAGATTTTGGAAAGTATATGTTTGGAGTGTCGCTTTATATGGAAGTGAAACTTGGACGATCGGAGTATCTGAGAAGAAAAGGTTAGAAGCTTTTGAAATGCGGTGCTATAGGAGAATGTTAAAAATCAGACGGGTGGATAAAGTGACAAATGAAGAGGTATTGCGGCAAATAGATGAAGAAAGAAGCATTTGGAAAATATAGTTAAAAGAAGAGACAGACTTATAGGCCACATACTAAGGCATCCTGGAATAGTCGCTTTAATATTGGAAGGACAGGTAGAAGGGAAAAATTGTGTAGGCAGGCCACGTTTGGAATATGTAAAACAAATTGTTAGGGATGTAGGATGTAGAGGGTATACTGAAATAAAAACGACTAGAACTAGATAAAGAGTGTTGGACAGCCGCATCAAACTACGAGAGGTTTTTCAAGGTCCGATTGTCACGAAATTAAAACCACAGTGAAAATAACAGATTTTTTATTTATAAGAAGTACTTGCATAGTTACGGTATTTCTCTACATAGTCGCCACTCCGATTTAGACATTTGTCGTAGCCTGGTACCGACTTTCCAATACCCTCGTCATAGAACGGAGCCGCCTGTGTTTCTACGCCGGTCTGCAGCTCGATGTCTGTGCCAAAATGTTGTCCTCCTAGCCGGCGTTTCATGTGAGCAAAGAGGTGAAAATCGGATGGTGCCAAGTCCGGGCTGTACGGTGGGTGATCAAACACTTCCCAATGAAAACGCTGCAGGAGCTTCTTTGTTACAGCTGCAGTGTGCGGCCGAGCATTGTCATGGAGAAAGAAAATGCCTGATGACAACATTCCTCTCCGCTTATTCTGAATCGCCCTTCGTAGACGTTGAAGAGTCACGCAGTATGAGGCTGCAGTGATGGTCGTGCCGCGTTCCATGAATTCCACCATGAGAACTCCATTCCGGTCCCAGAACACAGTAGCCGTACGCTTTTTGTTGGAAAAGGTTCGCTTAAACTGCTTTGGTTTACTGGGAGTATGAGAATGCATCCGCTGTTTGGATTGTTCTTTTGTTTCTTTAGTTTCGAAATGGACCCGTGTCTCGTCCCCTGTGACAATTTTGTTCAAAAAATCTTATCCTTCATTGTGGTAGCGCTTGTAGCGTCCATTTTCATTGTTTTGTGATGGTTGACTAGCATCTTGGGAACCCATCTTACACACAGTTTGCGGTACTGAAGTTTCTCACTCACAATGGTGTAGAGAGCTGACCTTAAAATTTCAGGAAACGAATCACAAATACAGTAATTATGTACTGACGATTTCCTCAAATTGCCTCATCCACTCGCTAACCAAGATCTTTGGTTGACATTCGCTCCTTCCCTGACCGCTTGAACCATGAACATCTGTACGTCCTGCTTTAAAGTTCCTGCACCATTGTCGCACTTTGCTGTCGCTCATTGAAGTTTCTCCGTACACATAACTTATTCGTCGATGAATTTCAGCCGCATTACACCCCTCAGCCTGAAGAAATCGAATTACCGCACGCACTTCACACTTTGCGGGAGATGCTATTTTTGTAGACATGTTACATGCTAGCTACGTATTCAGAACTAAACGAAGTGACGCGGCGTGATTGAAGGCCATACTAGAGACTCTGCACAACAGATATGCGCAAAGGTTCATGTTAATAAAAATTAATATTTTAACAATTGTGTAACTGTCTATTTTATTAAACTGATGGAGGATCGTATCTCACTTTCAATGAAATAAGTTTAAATGAAATGCAGCAAAAAAATATGTGTATGTAATTTAGTAGGCGTAAAAGGAAATCAAATGTGAATATCAGATGTAATTTCCACATCTGATATTCACATTGAAGTTTTTTCCAGTTTTTTTTTATTTGATGTAATAAATTGCAAATCTATTTTCAAATAAAACTTAATAGTTATGTTTAATCTATTTTAGTTTTTTTTTTATGAAAGGACGGACATCAATAACAATGTTCAATCTCCCGGTGGAAATTGGGTAGGGTAAAAAAAGATGTTATATTTGCCCGGGACTCGAACCTGTCTGAGAGTTCCAGCGTTCAAATCCTAGTAAAGGCGGTTACTTTTATACGGATTTGATTAATAGATCGTTATTCTTTGTCGGTCGAGTTTAAATTAACCACACATCTCAGGAATGGTAGAACTGAGATTGTACAAGGTTATACTTCATTTACACTCATACATTTCATCCTTTGAAGTAATACCTGAACGGTAATTCCCGGAGGCTAAACAGGAAAAATAATGAAAGAAAGAGACTCGAACCTGGGACTTCCTAATTCATTTTAGTATAGAAGTTTGAGTTAAGGTCGCTTAACAGATCATTTATTTTTTTCTCTTCGTTTAAAAACAAATTTTTGGTGAACCGAGTTAATAATGAAATGATTTTTATGTTTCGTTCACGGACAGTCGACTATGTTACGTAATAAATTTGGTGGTGTAAATTTTCTTAAAACGAAATCAAAAATATATTTTTAGATTCTCTCTCGAGAAATTTTTTTATATTTTTAATTCTTCTTTTTGTCATTTTACAATGTAATTTTAGTTAATAAATTTTAATTCGTTAAACAAAATTTGTTTAATAATTTTATAATCAAAGTTCACAGTTCGATTATCCGTATCAAGCAAGTAATTATAGATCAAAATTTTTGATGATAAAATGATTTATTATTCAAATTATCCCTCTCTCTTAAATTTTATGTAAACAAAGACAAAATATATACGATTTAATGCAGCGATTAATAATAATAATAATATATAATTAAAAAAAAAGAAAAAATCTCAATTTATTTCTCACGTTATCACAGAATTTTTATTTACTTTTAAATAAATCAAGTTAAAAATTGATTATGATAAATTGAAATATATTATAGTAATAAAATTACTGTATACGTTTCATAAAAAAAAAGTCATAATTTTCTCTGCTTCACCCTTGACAGATTTTTCTTTCAAAAACATAGTAGAATTTTTAAATAAATTCATTAACTTGATTTTTTATTACTATTATCTAAAATATATCAAATCAATTATAAAATTGAAAACGATTTTATATTTGAAAACATTTTAGAAATTGATTTATACAGAGTGTTTCTAAAGGTTGTAATAATATTTCACTAATAATAGAAGGTGTCAAATGAATTAATATTTTACAATATTGACGTTAATAAAAATAAACCTTTTAATTAAATTTTACGTTTTATTATAAAATGTATTAGAAAAAAAAGAAAACTAATAATAAATTCAATTGAGCAACACTTTACCTAATCGTTTATTTAGATATTTTAGGTTACATGAACAACACAGTGTCATGTCAACAGTACTCTGCAGAGATGCAAACGCATCTGTGCGCCATGAGCGTGGAATTGTAAATTAAAAAGTTAATTTTGGCTACGCAAATCAATAAATATTTTCAATTATGAGAAATAAAATCAAAAAAATAGTGTGCAAGAAAAGAAGAAAGCGCGCACACACACACACACACACACACACACACGCTCATAGGTATAGCGATGAAGTTCTACGTATATAATATGCTTAGGTATATGTGTGGAATTCTTTTCAACAAAAGCGACAAACACAAAAAACACAAACCTCAAAATTATTTTTTTATTTTTTTATTTTTTTGTATTAAAAACTCCTGTTATTTATAAATTAATAATTAGTATACAAAAAAAGTAGTTGAAGATATTACTATGGATAAACAGATTAAATTTATATCTACATAAAAAGAAAGACACATTCATGAGTAACCATAAAAATAATAGTCGGTCTTTAATTCGGAAAGTTCTGGATTTGAATCCTGTTTCAATGCTACAAAATTAATTTTTCATTGATAGCTATACTTCACTTACTATCACCATAATTTGGTGATAATGAAATGTAGATTGGGGTTTAAAAACCTGAAAAAAAGGTGTCAGATGAATCGGTGGAATTTAGAGAAGCTTGAGGAAGAGGAAGTAAAGAAGATTTTTGAGGAGGACATCACAAGAGGTTTGAGTAAAAACGTTAAGGTAGAAAATGTAGAAGAAGAATGGGAGAATGTTAAAAAGGAAATTCTTAAATCAGCAGAAGCAAACTTAGGCGGAATAAAGAGAACCGGTAGAAAACCTTGGGTTTCAGACGATATATTGCAGCTGATGTATGAACGTGGAAAATATAAGAATGCTAGTGATGAAGAAAGTAAAAGGAACTATCGGCAATTAAGAAATGCTATAAACAGGAAGTGCAAACTGGCGAAAGAAGAGTGGATTAAAGAAAAGTGTTCAGAAGTGGAAAGAGAAATGAACATTGGTAAAATAGACGGAGCATACAGGAAAGTTAAAGAAAATTTTGGGGTACATATTTAAAATCTAATAATGTGTTAAAAAAAGACGGTACACCAATATATAATACGAAAGGTAAAGTCGATAGATGGGTGGAATATATTGGAGAGTTATACGGAGGAAATGAATTAGAAAATGGTTTTATAGAGGAAGAAGAGGAAGTTGAGGAGGATGAAATGGGAGAAACAATACTGAAATCTGAATTTAAGAGAGCATTAAAAGATTTAAATGGTGATAAAAATTGATAGATTATACAAACTGGTGTGTAATATTTATGAAAGAGGGGAATTTCCGTCAGACTTCAAAAAGAGTGTTATAGTCATGATACCAAAGAAAGCAGGGGCAGATAAACGTGAAGAATGCAGAACAATTAGTTTAACTAGTCGTGCATCAAAAATCTTAACTAGAATTCTATACAGAAGAATTAAGAGGAGAGTGGAGGAAGTGTTAGGAGAAGACCGATTTGGTTTTAGGAAAAGTATAGGGACAAGGGAAGCAATTTTAGGCCTCAGATTAATAGTAGAAGGAAGATTAAAGAAAAACAAACCGACATACTTGGTGTTTATAGACCTAGAAAAGGCATTCGATAACGTAGACTCGAATAAAATGTTCAACATTTTCAAAAAAATTAGGGTTCAAATACAGAGATAGAAGAACAATTGCTAACATGTACAGGAACCAAACAGCAACAGTAACAATTGAAGAACATAAGAAAGAAGCCGTAATAAGGAAGGGAGTCCGACAAGGATGTTCCCTATCTCCGTTACTTTTTAATCTTTACATGGAACTAGCAGTTAATGATGCTAAAGAACAATTTAGGTTCGGAGTAACAGTACAAGGTGAAGAGAAAAAGATGCTACGATTTGCTGATGATATAGTAATTCTAGCCGAAAGTAAAAAGGATTTAGAAGAAACAATGAACGGCATAGATAAAGTCTTACGCAAGAACTATCGCGTGAAAATAAACAAGAACAAAACAAAAGTAATGAAATGTAGTAGAAATAACAAAGATGGACCGCTGAATGTGAAAATAGGAGTAGAAAAGATTATGGAGGTAGAAGAATTTTGTTATTTGGGAAGTAGAATTACTAAAGATGGACGAAGCAGGAGCGATATAAATTGCCGAATAGCACAAGCTGAACGAGCCTTCAGTAAGAAATATAATTTGTTTACATCAAAAAGGAATTTAAATGTCAGGAAAAGATTTTTGAAAGTGTATGTTTGGAGTGTCGCTTTATATGGAAGTGCAACTTGGACGATCGGAGTATCTGAGAAGGAAAGATTAGAAGCTTTTGAAATGCGGCGCTATAGGAGAATGTTAAAAATCAGACGGGTGGATTAAGTGACAAATGAAGAGGTATTGCGGCCAATAGATGAAGAAAGAAGCATTTGGAGAAATACAGTTAAAAGAAGAGACAGACTTATAGGCCACATACTAAGGCGTCCTGGAATAGTCGCTTTAATATTGGAAGGACAGGTAGAAGGGAAAAATTGTGTAGGCAGGCCACGTTTGGAATATGTAAAACAAATTGTTAGGGATGTAGGATGTAGAGGGTATACTGAAATGAAACGACTAGCACTAGATAGGGAGTCTTGGACAGCTGCATCAAACCAGTCAAATGACTGAAGAAAAAAAAAAGAAGCTATACTTAGATTTTTATCTTATAGTTTCTAAAATATTGTTAAAAAACTAAATTTAATCAAAACAAAAAATATAATAATAATTTATCCGTAAAACTAATAGTAGATTGTTGTGAATATTTATGAATTTAAAATTAATTTGTGAAGAGAATAAAATCCCTTTGATACTTAACGAAAAAATACGCTCGCTGATAAGTACGACGGATATTTCTAAAGTAATGACCCCTGGGAAATTTTTCTTCTTAAGGTTGGTAAACCTGCGTCGTTCATGGCCACATTAGTATTGTTCGCATTGCATTGTCTGTAAGTTGTCGCGTTGTAGTATTACGTTATGAAATGAATAGGAAAATCTATGTTGCCACCGATTGTGAAATACTTGGAGTAATACGGCTTTTAAATTAACAAAACGTTAAGCCGGGTGAAATTTATAGGCGGTTGCTGTATACGGTGATAATATTATGAATGAACGAAACGTCCGAAAATGGTGTGAAAGGTTTAGAAATAACAGAATTAATGTGCATTATGAAGAAAGTTCGGGTAGACCCTTGATAATCACCGAGGACTTGTTGAAACGCGTCGATGATGAAATCAGAAAAGATAATCGCTCAACAATTTCCGACCTGGTCCTTCTTTTTCCTAATGTTTCAAGAGCTGCTATTGGTCGCATTGTTCATGACCAGGCTTCAGAAAGGTTTGTGTACGTCGGGTGCCGCACGTCTTAACGGAACGTCCCAAAAAATGTCGAATAGATTTGAAATTTTTGATGAGCTACACAGGAAAAGGTGATGAGTCCCTTTAATTCAATCGTTACCGGCGATGATAAATGGATTTCGTATTACATGCCAGAGAGAAAAAGGCAGTCATGTGAATAGCGTTATTCTCAATCAACAACCAAACCAACAAAGGTCAAGCGTTTGCGTTCAAGGAACGCAAATTGATGGCTAGAGTCTTTTCGGATCGGTTTGGTATAATGGTAATCGATATCATGAGATGTGTAAATGCAGAAGCCTACTGCAAAATTCTACGCCGCCATTCAAAATCGGCGACGTGTTCGGTTGACCGATGACGTCGTTCTGCTGCACGATAATTCATATTCAAATGTTGCGAGTCCGACTGGTGATTTACTGAGAACATTTCGATTGAAAATTTACGATCACCCATCATATAGTACAGACATAGCTCCTTCTGATTATCATTTGTTTGGGAAATTGAAAATGTTTTTGACCGATGAGTAATTCGCGGGTGACGATGAACTTGAAAACGGTGTTAATCAGTAGCTAAATGGACTGGCGACAGAAGAATATGACGAGGGTATATCGCAACTGCTGCTACGACAAATGTCTTAATTCATGTGGCGATTATATAGAGAAGTAGTGTAAGGTATGTAGTTTAAGAGAAATAAAAAAAATTATAATGTTTCCAGAATGATTTTTTTTACAGTGAACGGTCTTTACTTTAGAAATAACCTGTAGTATATTACCACCAGATTCTTTTAATCTGAAGAGCAAACAGTATACGATTGATATTACGCCTTACCAGAGAGATAATTGTAATTACGAGTATCATAAACACTATTTCTTCATTTACTGCTTATGATAGTTAAACGATCAAAAGACCGTCCAGATTTATATTTTAAATAATATTTCTTAAATATCATGAAAAGAAAATATCATTAAATAAAATTTTATGTACTTTTAAAAATATGTATATGTGATTTATTAGGCGTACAAGGAAGATGTAGATGAGGTATCCGCATAATATATTTTGAAGTCGGCTAAAATATGCAGACCGACATACATATGTGAGCAGATATCTTTCAGAATTTTTAATCGTAAAAATAAATTCTTTATTAAAGCAAAGCATAAAATTTCAAGATCTAGAAAAACATTGAGAAAAACATTATAATTTGATTCCATTAGTCTTATACAGAGTTTGCTAATAGTCCCGAAAGTAAGAATATATTAAATAGATTACACGTGAACTATATGTTACAAAGCGAGGAACATTGGAGGAGAGTCAACACATATGCCACGGAGGTAATCAGGAGTAAAAATCAAGAGGAGCGGCGTCGGGGCTATTAGTATAGGAACGGGAGGACAGCCCGAGTTGAGGGCTGGCATGCCCAGGTATGCCAGCCTAACCTGGTTAGAGAACCAGGTTCTGGTTAGAGGGGGAACCAGGGGAAACCCCCCTGGAGTTCCCAGAGGGGAACTCCAGGGGATGGTAGGCACAACAAAAGTGAAAACACCCGGCGCTGTGTTTTGGTCAGATATGTCCGGACACGGCGTCAAGAAAGGGCACAATAAAGACTCCTCAAAAGAGTTGACCGGCGAACCGACCTACCGTGCCGGATATACAGCCGGTTGGTGGGAAGGCTCTCGTTAGAGTAACCAGACACTCCTCTGGGTAGAGTTATATCCACCAGTCCGAACCGATCTAGAGGAGTAGCGAAAAAAAAATCATCTTACAGGCACACACGGAGTAAAAAAAAATTATCTTCCATCAGCATGCCGGGGTCGACAATGTGTCAGCGACAGTGCTCCGTATCCCTCTCAGCCGTATATGCGGTTTCGTATGTGCGGATGATGTTAAAGAACAATTTAGATTCGGAGTAACAGTACAAGGTGAAAAGATAAAGATGCTACGATTTGCTGATGATATAGTAATTCTAGCCGAGAGTAAAAAGGATTTAGAAGAAACAATGAACGGCATAGATGAAGTCCTACGCAAAAACTATCGCATGAAAATAAACAAGAACAAAACAAAAGTAATGAAATGTAGTAGAAAAAACAAAGATGGACCGCTGAATGTGAAAATAGGAGGAGAAAAGATGATGGAGGTAGAAGGATTTTGTTATTTGGGAAGTAAAATTACTAAAGATGGACGAAGCAGGAGCGATATAAAATGCCGAATAGCACAAGCTAAACGAACCTTCAGTAAGAAATATATTTTGTTTACATCAAAAATTAATTTAAATGTCAGGAAAAGATTTTTGAAAGTGTATGTTTGGAGTGTCGCTTTATATGGAAGTGAAACTTGGACGATCGGAGTATCTGAGAAGAAAAGATTAGAAGCTTTTGAAATGCGGTGCTATAGGAGAATGTTAAAAATCAGACGGGTGGATAAAGTGACAAATGAAGAGGTATTGCGGAAAATAGATGAAGAAAGAAGCATTTGGAAAAATATAGTTAAAAGAAGAGACAGACTTATAGGCCACATACTAAGGCATCCTGGAATAGTCGCTTTAATATTGGAAGGACAGGTAGAAGGGAAAAATTGTGTAGGCAGGCCACGTTTGGAATATGTAAAACAAATTGTTGTGGATGTAGGATGTAGAGGGTATACTGAAATGAAACGACTAGCACTAGATAGGGAATCTTGGAGAGCTGCATCAAACCAGTCAAATGAGTGAAGACAAAAAAAAATGTGCGGATTCGCACAACAATCAACCATGACGCCGTTGGAACTGTAAAGCGTACAGTTCCTTACAAACATTTTCGGTTTTTTTTCATAAATTGGGAGATATCTACTGACATTAAGCTTAAGGATTATATATTGTAGAAGTATAAAGAAAGAATTAAAGAAAAAAGGATTCGTTGTATTTAATGTTATCGATAATATCAAAAGTATATAGGCTGCAGTTCCATAGTGCCTATACGCGAGCCGCCACTGGTTAAAGGCTACATCGTATTAGTACTGGATTTGTTCAAGTAAGGGAGTTACGTTTGTTTAACGTTGCCAGCTAAAGGTAATTTCATTTTTTGATGTTATAAAATAGCAATGTAAGTGTGTTTCTTTTCTTGTTTAAGCGGTCCATATTTTAATAAATAAATAAAAATAAAATAAAATATTAAGTTTAGCAGTCGGTTGGAATTACAATTCGAATCGGTTTCAACCGTGGTATCAGCTCTATTAAAAGGAGGGTTTCTCAGTCTTAGCAAATCAATCGACTTTACTCTTATGAAATTCATGAGGCGGTTCTTTTTCCCCTTCTCTATCATCCTTTCATCCTTTGGAAAAACCACTCGCTCTTGTTCCTTCCGTCATTATACATCTTTCCTCTTATTTCTTCCTTTTTCAGGAATCTCTTTTTCCTTTCGTGTTATTAACGGTCGAATCATTTCTACAAGATCATTTATGAAGCTAATAAAAGTTACAACTGTCACTGATCCGTAGATGAGTGCTGTTTTCGGTTTATGACTTTAACCTAGATTTTCAATAAAAATAACGACACCGTATACCGACTGGAACGTAAAATTATTAATTTTGAATTTTCTGTAGGTATTCTGTTATTTATTATTTTTTTACAGATCGATAAATACATTTTATAGTTTCATTTATTAAAATGAAATAAGTAAATAAGTGTGTTGCCGATGTCAATGATGAAATGATGACGTCACGGGCTTTCTCCGGGGATCCTGGGTTCGAATCTCGGTCAGTGACATTTTTAATACGCTATAATAATTATAATTACATATTCCAATGTAATAAAACTACTGCAGTGAATTCATCAAGGTAAAAAATAAAAAAAAAAAAACAAAATTACTGCGATCGGGTTGCAGGTTTCTTCGTGTTCTCTCTGTACCAGTGGCGTATCGTTGCTTAAAATTAGCGGATGTGCTGCTACAGAAAAATTTTTTCTGAGCCTTTATTAGGCTACGGTTAAAGTTTTCTGTTAAATAAAAGAATCGAAAAAAAGAACTGAATCATATAGAATACCTTTAAGCAGGATAATAATCTAATCGTACACTTTATCACATTCAAGAATATGGTACACGGTTTTTATGCACATCGTGCTTAAAAATTGTATTCGGTTTAACTGAAAAATTAATAATATCTCAATACAGAAAATATTTTTTAGTATTAGTAGATAACTTAATAAAATGTCCGCTTAAAAACATTATAGTCCGACGGTGATTAATTTAAATTTCTATGTACACAGAAACAAATTCATAATTAGTTTTTACTAATTATCTTCTCTTCTGTATTTCCATCATGTTTTTGGACAGGTTTGGCGATCAAAGAGCCCTTACTTTCCACCATCTTCTAATCACTATTGAAAAAAAAACTAAACCGCTTTCATATTCCTTCCACCGACTAAACTAGAAAAGGGGACGAACAAGGAACGTTCCATATACGCGGAAAAAAAACTACCTTCCATCAGTATGTGGTCGGCACTGCGGGAGCGACAGTGCTCTCTTGCAGCCTCGCGTACAGCTTCTTATATTCGAATGCGCACAACAGCCAAACATTACGCCGCTGGAACTGTAAAGCGCACAGTTCCACACAAAAAGTTTTTGTATCTTTTTCATAAACTGAGGGATAGCTACTGACATTAATCTTAAGGATTATATATTGTACAAGTATAAAGAAATAATTAAAGAAAAAATAACTCATTATATTAAATGTTATCGATAATAACAGGTGGAAATAGGGGTGCTGCTGTTCCACAGTGCCTATACGCGGGTACCACTGTTTACTTCTTTAATTATGTATTGTTATAACTATAACCAGTTCGGTACAAGATTTTTACAAGGTTAACAAATATTTATTAATTAGTTTTGAAAAAAGAAAAACGTAATGGGGTTGAATCGATCAGCCCATATTCGTACCGAGTTTTACCTTTTTGGTTAACGGGTTTTTGTATAAGATTTTTCGGTTAATTCTGTATACAGAATTTATTTTTTTTGTATTTTTTTAACTAAATGGGACTTAAAAGATTGCGTTATGCAAAACCGTACGACATCCAAAATTATGGCTGATCGCTATACTTTTTCACAGCTATGCTTTTGCAGAAACAATAAGAATTATAGTCGGAAAAGTAAAATCGTGCATGGCTATATATTCATACATCGTCCTTTTTTTTACTTTTTTTTTCCTGTTTAGCCTCCAGGAATTACCGTTCAGGTATTACTTCATAGGATGATATGTACGAGTGTAAATAAAGTGTAGTCTTGTACAGTCTCAGTTCGACCATTCCTAAGATGTGTGGGTAATTGAAACCCAACCGCCAAAGAACACCGGTATCCACGATTTAGTATGGAAATCCGCATAAAAGTAACTGCCTTTACTAGGAATTGAACGCTTTAACTCTCGACTTCCAAATAAGCTGATTTGGGAAGACGCGTTCATCGCTAGACCAAGTGGTAGGTTCATATACTCGTATATGCTGCATTTATTTTCCTTCACATTATCTATTCGTTGAAAGTGGTATACAACACCATTGATTTTCATCAATTTTTAAAATGATCTTTACTTCCTTGTACGAAGTAAAGGAAGTATTGAGATCGCAAAAAATTTCGGTTTTCAGATTTCAAAGGAATCCATTCATTTTGCCGATCCCTGAATCCATTTTGACTAGTTTCAGCGTGACGTCTGTATGTATGTCCCATATCTATAAAACGATTAACCGTAGGATGTTGATATTCTGCGTGTAAGACTGTTGTAACATCTGGTTATACACTTCTCGTTTTGGTGGCAATCAACTGAATCAAAGGTATCCAAAAAAGCTCAAAATCCAAAATATATTCAAATCATTTTATTCATGTTTATCGGTTAATAAGTTTTATCTGCTTTCTTTTTTACTTCTCGTACAAATTAAAGGAAGCATTCTGATCGCGAAAAATTTTGGTTTTCAGATTTCAATGGAAATATTCATCTTTACCATTCTTGAATTCATTTTGACTAGTTTCTGCGTGACGTCTGTACATATGTGTCTTGCGTAACTCAAAAACGATTAGCCGTAGAATGTTGAAATTTTGGATTTAGGACTGTTGTTTTATCTAGTTATATACCTTACCTTTTGATTGTAAACGACATGACCAAAAGTGGCCAAAAAAGCCCAAAATCCAAAACATTTGGATTTTGGACTTTTTCTTAACTGTAATAAATGTAAACATTAAGTCCTCATTGAGGGTTTTTCAATGATATATGATAAGTGGTACATATTTTCATCGGTTCCAGAGTTATAGCCAAATAAAATTTTAATTAATGAAATATTTGGATGTTATAAGGGGAAGACACATTATTTTGAATCCGACTTCATTTCCGTCTTTTTTTTAAATTTAAATTTATACTTTTATTTATAATTATTAACTTCCGATTGTAAATAAAATTACAATAAATAATTCGATAATAGAAATAAAAATATATGAAAAAAATCGCAAGTTATTATTGAAATAACATTTTATGTACTTTTAAAAATGCGTACATGCAATTTAATAGGCGTACAAGGAAGTCATGTGGTGTTCACATCAGATTTGATGAAACATCTGATTATTTAATACTAATTGAAAATTATAATTAAGGATGTCTTATTTTTATATATGTTATGTTATTTGTTTCAGTCTACTTGATAATATATATCGATATAAAATTTTGTAAACTTCTCGAGTTTCGTTTTTTTTTTTCATTTTGTTTATGGTTACATCATAATAATTTAAAATCCATACTATTAGATAGATGTAAGACTTCCATTTATTTAAATAGTAATCAAGGGACTTTTACTGTATCCTAATATTTCATGAATTAATAATTGTATAAATATTCGATATCATTAAAAACAAATATTTCAGCAATCGTGTAACTGTCCACTTTATTAAAGAATTGTATTGTGATTGTATCTTACTTTCAAACGACATAAATTTAAATGAAGGGCAGCAAAAAATGCGTATATGTAATTTAATAGGCGTACAAGGAAGTCACGTGGTGTTTACATCACATATTTTTTTTACTGTTAAATACTATGCTGATACAGGATGCTGACGTAATGGTTAAACACAATCTTTATTAAAAAGAATAGTTCTCAATCATTATCTTGTATTCAGCCGTCGGCATGTCCCTTAAGCCACCTTTGTCTCAATCCATTTCTGTCTCAAGTCTTCTCCTTGATCTCTTTGTAATTTATAATCTTCGCCTAATCTGTTAACTTAATCCTTCTTGTTTCTTGCTTCCTTCCTCCTTCTGCTGTTCCTTTTAATGTAGTCGTCAATATGCCACAGCCTTTAACTTAATATTTCCTTTTCTTTTGTGTGCTTTCAACATAAGTATTACTTGCCGCTTTCCCTAATGTTTCGTTTCTTTCTTACTCGACACTTTATCCCTACAATATCTCAGATATATTTAAAACAATAAAAATACAGAGTGTTTCTAAAATGGTGGGTTGGCTGTACTTTTTCGGATTCTACTTGTAAAACTAAAAAAAAAAAAATATGATTAGGAAAAATGGCAATTTCTGCTTCGTTCTCCTGCTGTCCGCCATTTTCTTATTTTTATATAAAAATTTATATCTCAAATTCGGATGGATGAATCACATTACTATTTTGTAAGCGTCTTTGTAATAAAGTTTTAAAATTAGCAAAAAATCATGACTTAAATCCCTTCGCAAATTACAAAATGGCGGCCATGTTTATTTTTCAATCTGTTATATCTCCATAAATATTTAATTTTAAAAATGTATGTTATCCCTAAAACATTAACCCTTTTATTTTGAATAAAATGAAATTTTATTTTTTTAAATCGGTTAACAAATAGTCGAGTTATGGGAGAAAATCGATGTTGTAATTATGTGTCTGTTTTCATTTCCTCCACTTTACGTTCAATTCTATGAAATATTAGTTGTTTATATGTATTGTTAATTCTAGTATTGTAAATTACTCTCAAATTAATTTATAATTCTCTCACAATAATAGACTTGACACAATATTACAACATAAATTTTCTCCTATTACTCGACTAAATGTTAACCGATTTTAAAAAATAAAATGTCATCTTATTAAAAAAAAAAAGGCTCCATATTTTTGTATATATCATAAATTTTGATAAAACTAATATTTATGAATATATAACGGATTAAAAAAATTAAAAATGGCCATTTTGTAATTTGCGAAGGTATTTTTGTCCTGATTTTGTGCTAATTTTGAAACTTTATTAACAAGACGCTTACAAAATATTAATGTGATTCGTCTATCCGAACTTTTTATATACAAATAACAGAGTGACGGACATCCCGACCCCGTAGGGGAAGATATCCGCCTTGTAATGCTTCCGGTCGCTACACCAGTCACTCTCCCCCCCCCCCCCGTTCAAAGCCCGGATGATCTTTAATGGGAGTCGTCTTTTGCCCTCTAACTTTTTACATCTCTTAGTAATAAGACAGGTCTGGTTAGGATCTGACCCACCGGGTTGTTTTAGTGAAACTCACCGGATTGGTCTAGTGGTGAACGCGTCTTCCCAAATCAGCTAATTTGGAAGTCGAGAGTTACAGCGTACATGTCCAAGAGAAGAAAGTTATTTTTACACGGATTTGAATACTAGATCGTGGATACCGGTGTTCTTTTAGGGTTGGATTTCAATTAACCTCACATCTCAGGATCGGTCGAACTAAGAATTTACAAGACTAAACTTCATTTATACTCATACATATCATCCTCATTCATCCTCTGAAGTATTATCTAAACGGTATTTACCGGAGGCTAAACAGGAAAAAGAAAGAAAGGGTTGTTTTAGTGATGAACGCGTCTTCGTAAATCAGCTGATTTGGAAGTCGAGAATTCCAATAGCGTACAAGTCCAAGAGAAGAAAGTTATTTTTATACGGATTTAAATACTAGATCATGGATACCGGTGTTCTTTGGTGGTTGGGTTTCAGTTAATCACATATCTCAGGAATGGTCAAACTGAGACTGTATAAAATTACACTTCATTTGCTCATATCATCCTCAAAGTAATATCTGAACGGTAATTCCCGGAGGCTATAAACAGGAAAACGAGAGGTCTCGTTGCGATGCCACCGATGTAAATGCCTCGGTAGACATTTGCATCGGTGATTTAATAACTCAGCTTATCGCCTTCGCTGTAGGCCTCGTCCGGGAATCTGGAATGTCCTACGTCGTTGCCCTCTGAACAAACTAACCGAGTTCGCGGAAGCACGAACCCCGCGCCTAGTTCTACATTTTACAAAGGCAATTTCTGTGTAAATATCTGATAATATTCGAGGCAATCGAATAAATAACATACCACCAAAAATATTGATCGCAAGAACGAAGTTTCCTTTTTTTTTGTCTTCAGTCATTTGACTGGTTTGAAGCAGCTCTTCAAGATTCCCTATCTAATATTGCATCTCTAACAATTTGTTTTACATATTCCAAACGATGCCTGCTTTCACAATCTTTTCCTTCTAACTGTCCCTCCAATATTATAGCGATTATTCCGGAATGCCTTAATATGTGGCCTATAAGTCTACCACTTCTTTTAACTATATTTTTCCAAATGCTTCTTTCTTCATCAATTTGCCGCAACACCTCTTAGTTTGTCATTTTATCCACCCATCTGATTTTTAACATTTTCTCATAGCACCACATTTTGAAAGCTTTCTAATCTTATCTTCTCAGGTACGCCGATCGTCCAAGTTTCACTTCCATATAAAACTACGCTCCGAACATATACTTTCAAAAATGTTTTCCTCACGTTTAAATTAATTTTTGATGAAAAAAATTATATTACTGACTGAAGGCCCGTTTCGCCTGTGCTATTCGGCATTTTATATCGCTCCTGCTTCGTCCATCTTTAGTAATTCTACTTCCCAAATAACAAAATTCTTCTTCCTCCATAATCTTTTTTCTTCCTATTTTTATATTCAGTGGTCTATCTTCGTTATTTCTATTACATTTCATTACTTTCATTTTGTTCTTGTTTATTTTCATGCGGTAGTTCTTGCGTACAACTTCATCCGAGCCGTTCATTGTTTCGTGTAATCCTTTTTACTGTTGGCTAGAATTATTATATCATCAGTAAATCGTATCATTTTTATCTCTTCACCTTCTTCTAAAAAATCTAAAAAAAAATTGTATTTTGGACTGTTTGAGAGCTATTCCATTATATATTATTAGCGGTAGTTATTTTCATCTGGTCCATAGTTATAGCCAATTTTATTTTTTTGCCTTCGGTCATTTGACTGGTTTGATGCAGCTCTCCAAGATACCATATCTAGTGCCAGTCGTTTCTTTTCAGTATACCTTCTACATGCTACATCCCTAACAATTTGTTTTATATATTTCAAACGTTCTGCCAAAATTTTTCCATGTATATGTCTCTCCAATATTAAAGCGACTATTCCAGGATGCCTTAATTTTAGATGCCTCTCTTCTTTTAACTATATTTTTCTAAATGCTTCTTTCTTCATCAGTTTGCCGCAATACCTCTTCATTTGTCACTTTACACATCTGATTTTTAACATTCTCCTATTGCACCGCATTTCAAAAGCTTCTAATCTTTTCTTCTCAGGTACTCTGATCGTCCAAGTTTCACTTCGATATAAAGCTACACTCAAAACATATATTCACAAAAATCTTTTCGTACGTTTAAATTCATTTTTATGTTAGCGAATTATATTTCTTACTGAAGACTCGTTTCGCTTGTGCTATTTGACATTTTATATCAGTCGTGCTTCGTCCACCTTTAGTAATTCAATTTCCCAAATAACAAAATTCTTCTACCTCCATAATCTTTTTTTCTCCTCCTATTTTTACATTAAGTGGTTCATCTTCATTATTTCTATTATATTTCATTACTTTCGTTTTGTTCTTGTTTATTTCCATGCGGTAGCTCTTACGTAGGATTTCATCCATGCCGTTCATTGTTTCTTCTAAATCTATTTTACTCTCAGCTAAAATTACGATAGCATTAGAAAATCGTAGTATCATTATCTTTTCAACTTGTACTGTTACTTTAGATCTAAATTGTTCTTTAACATCATTAACTGCTAGTTCTATGTAAAGATTAAAAAGTAACGGGATAGGGAACATCCTTGTCGGACTCCCTTTTTTATTACGGCTTCTTTCTTATGTTCTTCAATTACTACTGTTGCTGTTTGGTTCTTGTAAATGTTACCAATCTTTCTTCTACCTTTATATTTGAATCCTAATTTTTTTAAAATGCTGATCATTTTATTCCAGTCTACGTTATCGAATGTCTTTTCTAGGTTTATAAATGCCAAGTATGTCGGTTTGTTTTTCTGTAATCTTCCTTCTACTATTAATCTGAGCTCTAAAATTGTTTCCTTTGCCCCTGAAACCAAATCGGTCTTCTAACACTTCTTCCACTCTCCTCTCAATTCTTTTGTACAGAATTCTAGTTAAGATTTTTTATGTACGGCTAATTAAGCTAATTGTTCTGTGTTCTTCACATTTATCTGCTCCTGCTTTCTTTGGTATCATGATTACGTTTCAATGTTTCTACATAGTGATTACGGTACTACAAGTAAGTTTACTTAGTGAACTCAAACTTTCTGTTCGTTTCCCTGATTTGGTTTCATTTATGGACTCCATTCTGGAGAACGACGGACAGTGGGAGTAAGAAGGAGAAATTGTTATTATTTTTAAGGATATTTTTTTGTTTTGTTTTACAAGTAGAATCCGAAAAAGTATAGCCAGCCCGCTACTTTAGAAACACTCTGTGTACACCTCTAGTAAACCATACACCACAATTGGTTTCGTGTAACATGTTATTTCAAATTATGAAAAAATGCGTTACTATGATCCTTCCTTTAAAATTAAAAAAAAATTCTCGTTTAAAATAAAACTAGATTTTCTTTTACAGAAATAATATATTTTCAATAAACTTTTAAATATATATTAATTAAAAAAATTAAGAAAAAAGGAGAAAGAAATTTTTTACATTTCGTTAATAAAACAATATAATACGTGATAACATAATTTTTATACATCAATTATTTACCGCATTTCTTTGTGTTTTAATTAAATAACATGAACTTTAATTAAATTTGTTTGACACAAGTTTGTGAAGTATGGACATGTAATATTGTAGGGTATAAAAAAATTCATTTGTGATTTGGATACAAATATTGTTTGTTTTATAATTAATGATGGATTTCGTGATGCTATGTTTAAATGTTTACTACAGTTCCCTTGTTCCATCAATCTAAACGCCGAGCAAGTTTTTTTTTAATCAAAAGAATCACATATCTAAATATCCCTTACTGGTAAAAGTTCGGGCGGCCATGTGGAAATTGCGAAGAGGCAGGGAGGTCGAGGTATTTAGGATGCAAATTGAGCCGAGCCTGTACCGGAGCGGAACGGTGATCTCAAAGCACCGGTTCTAAATTTCGAACATTTGCCCATCTCCTGCCTGTAGAAAAGGCTGCAGGGTCTTGCGACAGAAGCGTGGTAGAAAGAATAGCAGGTCACAACTAAGGAAAGGTCCTTGAATACGTACAAGGAATACAAGGGATTTATACAGGATATGGTGGGATGGTATGCCCCTCCATGGTTTTTAAGGGCAAAGGAAGCCCGAGTGCTCTCCAACCATGTAAATTTAAACCAATATTTTTTCGTTTCCAACTGGTTGCTGATGAGCTATGCGTCAGCGGGGATGTCCAGTCGAACGAACAAATGATTTCCACTGCCTAGCACTTGGCGGGGGGGGGGGGCAGAACTCAGGCCACTCTGGAACTTAGAGGTCAAGGGGAAAATTGGCCACTCACAAGCGGCGAGGGCCGCATTTTCAAACCGGGTGAGAGTTTTTTGATGCGTTTGCTTTGTTCAACCGACATCAGTTGTTTACGTAAGGTAAAAGACTCCTACCGCGCTGCTGTAGGAAGCTAACCGAGAGATATAACTGGCTACCAGCCAAATTAAGGCTCCAAGCGCTTTAATGATGGACAGGTACTTGCTGGCATTCAGATGTGTGGTAGCAAATTGCTGTCTTTGACCAGATAAATTTAATTATTTATAGTCATATATGTTTTAGTAGTTATACCCATTTTAGTGATATATGACAAGTGGGCGGTGGGAAAAAGCAAGCGAGTGATGTACGGTACTACGCTTATTCCGCTCGCGCTTTTAGGTTAGTTCTAGGAGCTAGTTAGGACACTGGTTGCTAAACTGGTTCGAGGCTCAGTAGCCGTTTGTGGCACAGACATTCGGTCTGTGCCACAAGTAAGTCTGGACACTTGTCGCTAAACTGTTTCGAGGCTCAGTAGCCGTTTGTGGCACAGACATTCGGTCTTATGCTTTAGGGCGACCGAACGGGGTGGTGGCGAGAAAAATGCCAAACAAACCGATTCGCTTAATTGCTCTAAATTAACCTCGTGACAATTACTCTACGACATTCGAGACCGATCGCGGCAAGACAGTGCCACCTTTCCCCGAAAAGCGGCTCTGCCACTCGACTTCAACAATCAATGCTTTTTTGAATTAAGCGAGGTTCGTTGCCAAAACGCCTACCACCGGTTAATCAAATGTCTCGGCCGTATCCCTTGCTACCCGGGATACTAATTCGTTTAAACACCTTCATCCGACTTACATAATTCAAGGAAACGGAGGAAACCAGGCTGTATCATCCTTGAATTCATTTTGACTAGTTTCAGCTTGACGTCTGTACGTACGTATGTGCGTATGTATCTCGCCTAATTCAAATTAGCTGTAGGATGTTGAAATTTACGATCTAGTTGTGCATCTTCTATTTTGATTGCACACGACTGAACCAAAAGTGTATAAAAAAGCCCAATATCCCAAAATATTTCGATTTTGGACTTTTTCTTAACTGCCGTAATAAGCCCTCAATGAGAGCTTTTTGAAGTTGACCTTTTTTGAAGTTGTACTTATTTTCATTGGTTCTAGAGTTAAAGCCAAATCAAATTTTAATTAATGAATTATTTGGATCTTACAAGGGGAGACATATTGGTTCGAATCAGACTTCATTTCCGACTTTTTTAAAATTTAAATATATTGATTTATTCATAATTATTAACCTTCTAATTGTAAAAGAAAAAAAATCAATGATAGAAATAAAAAAAAGTATATTGAAAAGAATCAGAATTTATTAGTGAAAAAAATTTTATATACTTTTAAAAATGTGTATATGTAATTTAGTAGGCGTTCAAGAAAGTCGTGTGGTCTCAACATCAAATTTGGTGAAACGTCTGATTATTTAATATTAATTGATAATTATAATTTTGAATCCTATTATTTTTATTTTTGCATTTGTTTCAGTCTACTTGATAACAAATATCGCCATCATTTTGTTGATGGGTACAACATATTTTAAAAAACTTAGCATTAAATTGATATAAGACAACCTTTATTTAAAGAGTAATAAAGGGACTTTTACTCTATCCTAATATTTCATGAATTAATAATCGTATAAATATTTGACGTTAATAAAAACTAATATTTCAGCAATTGTCCACTTTTATTAAAGAATTGAAGGATCGCATCTCACATTCAAATGAAATAATTTTAAATGAAGTGCAGAAAAAATGTGTTTATGTAATTTAATTGGCGTACAAGGAAGTTACGTGGGATTCACATGTGTTATTATTTTTATGGGTTTCTAAATGAATCGATTTAATGTACTAGAAATTTTTATTTATTATCCTTATTTAAAAATAATTCTTTCTTAAATTTTAATGTTGTTTATTTAATCTCTCTCTCTCTCTGTTCTGTACGTATGTAAAACCGAAAATAAAGAAATATAAAAATACAATATTTCAGAGTATTCTTCCTTATGAATTTATATTAAAAGTAGCGTACTCCGTCGCGACTTCGCCCAGAATATAGATGTAACTTCACTCGCAATGATTTATTAATAACAAATTTATTTTTTTATAAATAAAAAACATTTAATCTACAATATTATATTTAGATTTTCATTAAATCCTGATAAAACGGTAAATAAAAATTTTTTATGGAAAATACTGAAGGAACATACGATAAACAAATGAATCGGTGTCCAAAACTTAAATAAAAGAAAAACAAAAAAAAGGAATATAAGAAAATTGAACAAATTTGTTAGACCGATCCATTTTATGAATGACCCAAATCTAGCATCCACATCGCGGCTTCTCCCGTGCTCTATAGTTACTTGCGCTTCCCGTCACGATCAGAGGGTCCATGGCTCGCTTCGCTCTCCCGTCTTGTTTTCTCCCGTTTCAATTTCCTTTTCCCGTTTCTCTTTCCCTTACTTCCTCTTCCCCCATCGCCCTTCCCCCCTTCCTCGTTCCTCGTTCCTCTTTTCTTTTTTCTCTTTTCCTCCCTTTTTTCTTTTTTCCATTGTCCCCTTATTCCCGTTTACCTTTTCCGATTTTTCCCTTTCTCCCTTCTTCCCCGGTTTTCGATGAATTTCTGTATAGGTTCATTTTGCTGCTAAGCAGAAATCACGGTAAAATTCTTTGTTATTCCTAATTTAACAACAAAGCCTTTTCCGGACGCATGTTTATTATGAACTTTTTTTATTATTTTAAACCGAGAAATACAGCTGTAAAATTTAACGGTATTCTTCTGGAGCACACACACTCATTCTGTCGCTCTGCGCGCGCGCACACGATATATTAATATTACTTATTTAACATATGTAATGAATTATTTCATTTCCATGCTTTACCTACGCTTTTAATTTCAACCAATTTTTTGCATCTTATATCTTCAATTATTTGCTTTACGTAGTCTAATTTTTAATTCCATTTTAATTTAATTATTTTAAATTTAATTTAATATTATTTAATTTAATTTTAATTAAATTTATTTATTTCCTTTTTCTTCACTCATTTCACTTTTCCCCTTCCTGTTTCCTCTTTTTTCCCCTTTCCATTTCCTTTTCCCCTTCTTTTCTTTTAGATTTTTCGTTTTTCCCTTTCTTCCTTCTTCCTCGCCCGTAAATCGGTCTACTAGTTTTTTAGTGTACGGTGGACATACATATCGGAAACATTGCAATGGAATCGTAAAATATCCAGTATAGCGTAGGTTGCTTTTACGTCAAACAGATAACGTTGTTAATATGATTTATTTTTTTAGCGATTTGAACCCCTTAAAATCAAAATTTCGCAAAATCCTTTCTTAGTCCAAGCCTACATAAAGATACGAAGGTATCCTGAGAATTTCAAGTCTCTACCTACAATAGTTTTGGTTGTACGTTATGAGTCAGTAAATCGGTCAGGACATTCTCTTTTATATAAAATATTTTTTACGATGTATTTAAGTTTGATTCATTGAAAATTATGAAATATTACTGGAAAATAGGAATTTAATTTCGTAAATGTTATTAAAATGAATTATTTTTTCATTTCATCGAGGTAATTTTATTTCTGATATTTTTATTGTAAAAATAAAAATAATAGAAACGATTTTCATCTAGTTTTACAAAATAATTTTGGTTTTTTAAAAATTAAAATATGAATATTTATTATTATTATAAAAGGAAAAAAAATCGAATAAAAAACACATTATTCTAAGCAGAACCTATAAGAAAAGTGCAGGAAGTGAGAATAAGACATTTGAGGGCGTATTCTCATGAGAATGCCTGCCTATGATTCTCGAGATTATAATGAATGTCCGAACGTGCTCGACATAACAAGTCGGATAGGTTACCAATACCGACGAGATCTTCCCAACATATCCCATTATTCTGATTGGATTTTTTTCTCTTTAAAGAAGTTACAACGGAATATAATATTCACAACTGCTTTGCTCCTGTAGCCACGTTATTAGAGTTTATGACGAGTAGTTAAGAGTACAAATCCTACCCTACTAAATGTCATTTATATGTGTGTGCGTCCCCCTTAGTTTAGCACTGGAATGTACCGATCGCTAGCGGAATAAATGGGGAAAGTTATACGATTATCAATTTATTTAAATAAAGAAATTAAACCCGAAAATTTTTATTTTAGGGAACATTACGGGGTTACATAAAATATATTAATATTAATAAGTTATTGTATATATGTATGTTTGTTATACATCTTTCCCTAAACAACTTGATCGATTTCAAAGAAATTTGGCACTATTATTAATTTCTGACTCGACAAAAATACTGTGGTTATTAGAAAACCCTACCACAATTTTTACTGTAGTGAAAATACTATATACGAAGGTTATTTTTTTTTCAACGTCCGTACGGTCGCGAAATCGGATGAACCTTTGCGCATATGTGTTGCGCAGCGTCTCTAGTATGGCCCTTCAATCACGCCGCGTCACTTCGTTTAGTTCAACAGTATATCATAAGTGGTACTTATTTTAATAGCGTTCAGAGTTCTTTCTTTTTCCTGTTTAGCCTCCGAGAATTACCGTTCAGGTATTATTTCAGAGGATGAATGAGGATTATATGCATGAGTGTAGTCTTGTACAGACTCAGGTCGACTATTCCTGAGATTTGTGGTTAATTGAAACCCAACCACCAAAGAACACCGGCATCCACGATCTAGTTAGTATTAGTATCACAATAACTGACTTTTTTACGACTGGAACGCTGGAACCCTCGATTTTCAAATCAGCAGATTTGAGAAGACGCGTTCACCACTAGACCAAGCCGGTGGGTTAGCTTTCAAAGTTATAGCAATATAAAATTTTAATTAATGAAATATTTGGATATTACAAGGGGAAGGCATATCGGTTCGAATCCGACTTCATTTTTTTTTTTTATTTTTTATTTTTATTTAAATATATGATTTATTAATAATTATTAATCTCTGATTGCAAAAAGAAAAAAAATACAATAAATAATTCAATAATAACAATAAAAATAAAAGATATGAAAATAATCAATTATTAATGAGATAAAATTTTATATACTTTTAAAAATGTGTATATGTAATTTAATAGACGTCCAAGAAAGTAATGTGACCACATCCGATTTTTAACAAATATGTTCATATGACCATTCTATATATCTCAACAACGACTCCAATATTGTATTTGTTTGCTTTGCATTTCTCCCGCCACCACCGCATTCGGCCGCCCTAGAACATAAGACCGAATGTCTGTGCTACAAACGGCTAATGAACCTCGAAATAGTTTAGCGACCAGTGTCCTAACAAGCTCCTAGAGCTAACCTAAACGCGTGATCGGAATAAGCGTGGTTCCATACACCACTCGCTTCCGTGTCCTACCGCCCACTTGTCATATATCACTAAAATGGGTAGGCGCACCCCGTCAACTGCTAAAACCTATATGACAATCAATAATTAAATATATTTCGTCAAAGACAGCAATTCGCTGCCACGCCTAGTCCGCTGAATGCCAGTAAGTACCTGTCCATCATATTAAAGCGCTTGAAGCCCCAATTGTCTGATGGTCAGCCGTATATCTCAAGATTAGCTTCCTACAGCAGTTTGGTAGGAGTCTTTTCCCTTAGGTAAACTAATGTCAATTGTACAAAGCAACCGCATCAAGGAACTCCCACGCAGCCCGACAATACGGCTCTGGCCACATTGACTCGCCGCTTGTGAGCGGCCAATTTTCCCCTTGACCTCTATGTTCCAGCGTGGACTGAGTTCTAAACCCCCCTAAGAGCTGGGCAGTCGAACATCATTTGTTCGTTCGACTGGACGTCTCCGCGGACGCACAGCTGCCAGGCGGACTCAATATTATAATTAAAATTTTAAAAATGATAACGGTAAAGTATTTTTATTATATATTAATTTATTAAAAGTGTTCCTGTATGTTTTAATTCAAATGAGGGTTATTTAAGGATATATAACAAAGTTGTTTCTTGGAATTTTCCACAAAAATTTTTATAGGTACGAAAATTAAATGGATAGGATCACCATAGGATTTATTTTCACCTCTTCTGCTTTGCTGGGCGTTTGAATCGGTTATTGAATAAACAAAAAGGTCACCTGTTTGGGAACTTTAGGGAATACTGCATTCCGGTTTATTACTGAATATTTCATTATAATTCGGTTTGATTACAATCTCTATAAACATTTTATCGTTATAAACTATTGTTTTATTAAATGACGTAAAGACTACTTATTACGATTGTTATTTAACGTAATTAACTTTATCAAATAAAAAAAACATAAACACCGTAATTGGAATATATGTAATATCTGGTAAAATAAAATTACAAATTTCTCTTAAAATTATGATTTAAATAGAAAAAATACTACTAGGAAGATGAAAACATAGTTT